>NW_027361893.1:7847500-8542856 GCF_039654945.1 Dendrobates tinctorius | reverse complement strand
TTACACTGTGTGGGGGCATCATATATACCTGCATAAGGGGCATAATGGGGGCATTACACTGTGTGGGGGCATCATATATACTGCATAAGGGCATAATGGGGCATTACACTGTGTGGAGGGGCATCATATATACTGCATAAGGGGCATAATGGGGCATTACACTGTGTGGGGGGCATCATATATACTGCATAAGGGCATAATGGGGGCATTACACTGTGTGGGGGCATCATATATACTGCATAAGGGCATAATGGGGGCATTACACTGTGTGGGGGGCATCATATATACTGCATAAGGGGCATAATGGGGGCATTACACTGTGTGGGGGCATCATATATACTGCATAAGGGGCATAATGGGGGCATTACACTGTGTGGGGGCATCATATATACTGCATAAGGGCATAATGGGGGCATTACACTGTGTGGGGGCATCATATATACTGCATAAGGGGCATAATGGGGGCATTACACTGTGTGGGGCATCATATATACTGCATAAGGGGCATAATGGGGGCATTACACTGTGTGGGGGCATCATATATACTGCATAAGGGGCATAATGGGGGCATTACACTGTGTGGGGGCATCATATATACTGCATAAGGGCATAATGGGGGCATTACACTGTGTGGGGGGCATCATATATACTGCATAAGGGGCATAATGGGGGCATTACACTGTGTGGGGGCATCATATATACTGCATAATGGATATAATGGGGGCATTACACTGTGTGGGGGGCATCATATATACTGCATAAGGGGCATAATGGGGGCATTACACTGTGTGAGGGGGCATCATATATACTGCATAAGGGGCATAATGGGGGCATTACACTGTGTGGGGGGCATCATATATACTGCATAAGGGGCATAATGGGGGCATTACACTGTGTGGGGGCATCATATATACTGCATAATGGGTATAATGGGGGCATTACACTGTGTGGGGGCATCATATATACTGCATAAGGGGCATAATGGGGGCATTACACTGTGTGAGGGGCATCATATATACTGCATAAGGGGCATAATGGGGGCATTACACTGTGTGGGGGGCATCATATATACTGCATAAGGGGCATAATGGGGGCATTACACTGTGTGGGGGCATCATATATACTGCATAAGGGGCATAATGGGGGCATTACACTGTGTGGGGGCATCATATATACTGCATAAGGGGCATAATGGGGGCATTACACTGTGTGGGGGCATCATATATACTGCATAAGGGGCATAATGGGGGCATTACACTGTGTGGGGGCATCATATATACTGCATAAGGGGCATAATGGGGGCATTACACTGTGTGGGGGCATCATATATACTGCATAAGGGGCATAATGGGGCATTACACTGTGTGGGGGCATCATATATACTGCATAAGGGGCATAATGGGGGCATTACACTGTGTGGGGGCATCATATATACTGCATAATGGATATAATGGGGGCATTACACTGTGTGGGGGGCATCATATATACTGCATAAGGGGCATAATGGGGGCATTACACTGTGTGAGGGGCATCATATATACTGCATAAGGGGCATAATGGGGACATTACACTGTGTGGGGGCATCATATATACTGCATAAGGGGCATAATGGGGGCATTACACTGTGTGGGGGCATCATATATACTGCATAAGGGCATAATGGGGGCATTACACTGTGTGGGGGCATCATATATACTGCATAAGGGGCATAATGGGGGCATTACACTGTGTGGGGGGCATCATATATACTGCATAAGGGGCATAATGGGGGCATTACACTGTGTGGGGGCATCATATATACTGCATAAGGGGCATAATGGGGGCATTACACTGTGTGGGGGGCATCATATATACTGCATAAGGGGCATAATGGGGGCATTACACTGTGTGGGGGCATCATATATACTGCATAAGGGGCATAATGGGGGCATTACACTGTGTGGGGGCATCATATATACTGCATAAGGGGCATAATGGGGGCATTACACTGTGTGGGGGCATCATATATACTGCATAAGGGGCATAATGGGGGCATTACACTGTGTGGGGGGCATCATATATACTGCATAAGGGGCATAATGGGGGCATTACACTGTGTGGGGGCATCATATATACTGCATAAGGGGCATAATGGGGGCATTACACTGTGTGGGGGCATCATATATACTGCATAAGGGGCATAATGGGGGCATTACACTGTGTGGGGGCATCATATATACTGCATAAGGGGCATAATGGGGGCATTACACTGTGTGGGGGCATCATATATACTGCATAAGGGGCATAATGGGGGCATTACACTGTGTGGGGGGCATCATATATACTGCATAAGGGGCATAATGGGGGCATTACACTGTGTGGGGGGCATCATATATACTGCATAAGGGGCATAATGGGGGCATTACACTGTGTGGGGGCATCATATATACTGCATAAGGGGCATAATGGGGGCATTACACTGTGTGGGGGGCATCATATATACTGCATAAGGGGCATAATGGGGGCATTACACTGTGTGGGGGCATCATATATACTGCATAAGGGACATAATGGGGGCATTACACTGTGTGGGGGCATCATATATACTGCATAAGGGGCATAATGGGGCATTACACTGTGTGAGGGGCATCATATATACTGCATAAGGGGCATAATGGGGGCATTACACTGTGTGGGGGCATCATATATACTGCATAAGGGGCATAATGGGGGCATTACACTGTGTGGGGGGCATCATATATACTGCATAAGGGGCATAATGGGGGCATTACACTGTGTGGGGGCATCATATATACTGCATAAGGGGCATAATGGGGGCATTACACTGTGTGGGGGCATCATATATACTGCATAAGGGGCATAATGGGGGCATTACACTGTGTGGGGGCATCATATATACTGCATAAGGGGCATAATGGGGGCATTACACTGTGTGGGGGCATCATATATACTGCATAAGGGGCATAATGGGGGCATTACACTGTGTGGGGGCATCATATATACTGCATAAGGGGCATAATGGGGGCATTACACTGTGTGGGGGCATCATATATACTGCATAAGGGGCATAATGGGGGCATTACACTGTGTGGGGGCATCATATATACTGCATAAGGGGCATAATGGGGGCATTACACTGTGTGAGGGGCATCATATATACTGCATAAGGGGCATAATGGGGGCATTACACTGTGTGGGGGCATCATATATACTGCATAAGGGGCATAATGGGGGCATTACACTGTGTGGGGGCATCATATATACTGCATAAGGGGCATAATGGGGGCATTACACTGTGTGGGGGGCATCATATATACTGCATAAGGGGCATAATGGGGACATTACACTGTGTGGGGGCATCATATATACTGCATAAGGGGCATAATGGGGGCATTACACTGTGTGGGGGCATCATATATACTGCATAAGGGGCATAATGGGGGCATTACACTGTGTGGGGGCATCATATATACTGCATAAGGGGCATAATGGGGGCATTACACTGTGTGGGGGCATCATATATACTGCATAAGGGGCATAATGGGGGCATTACACTGTGTGGGGGCATCATATATACTGCATAAGGGGCATAATGGGGGCATTACACTGTGTGGGGGGCATCATATATACTGCATAAGGGGCATAATGGGGGCATTACACTGTGTGGGGGCATCATATATACTGCATAAGGGGCATAATGGGGGCATTACACTGTGTGGGGGGCATCATATATACTGCATAAGGGGCATAATGGGGGCATTACACTGTGTGGGGGCATCATATATACTGCATAAGGGGCATAATGGGGGCATTACACTGTGTGGGGGGCATCATATATACTGCATAAGGGGCATAATGGGGGCATTACACTGTGTGGGGGGCATCATATATACTGCATAAGGGGCATAATGGGGGCATTACACTGTGTGGGGGCATCATATATACTGCATAAGGGACATAATGGGGGCATTACACTGTGTGGGGGGCATCATATATACTGCATAAGGGGCATAATGGGGGCATTACACTGTGTGGGGGCATCATATATACTGCATAAGGGGCATAATGGGGGCATTACACTGTGTGGGGGCATCATATATACTGCATAAGGGGCATAATGGGGGCATTACACTGTGTGGGGGCATCATATATACTGCATAAGGGGCATAATGGGGGCATTACACTGTGTGGGGGCATCATATATACTGCATAAGGGGCATAATGGGGGCATTACACTGTGTGGGGGCATCATATATACTGCATAAGGGACATAATGGGGGCATTACACTGTGTGGGGGGCATCATATATACTGCATAAGGGGCATAATGGGGGCATTACACTGTGTGAGGGGCATCATATATACTGCATAAGGGGCATAATGGGGGCATTACACTGTGTGGGGGCATCATATATACTGCATAAGGGGCATAATGGGGGCATTACACTGTGTGGGGGCATCATATATACTGCATAATGGACATAATGGGGGCATTACACTGTGTGGGGGGCATCATATATACTGCATAAGGGGCATAATGGGGGCATTACACTGTGTGAGGGGCATCATATATACTGCATAAGGGGCATAATGGGGGCATTACACTGTGTGGGGGGCATCATATATACTGCATAAGGGGCATAATGGGGGCATTACACTGTGTGGGGGCATCATATATACTGCATAAGGGGCATAATGGGGGCATTACACTGTGTGGGGGCATCATATATACTGCATAAGGGGCATAATGGGGGCATTACACTGTGTGGGGGCATCATATATACTGCATAAGGGACATAATGGGGGCATTACACTGTGTGGGGGGCATCATATATACTGCATAAGGGGCATAATGGGGGCATTACACTGTGTGGGGGCATCATATATACTGCATAAGGGGCATAATGGGGGCATTACACTGTGTGAGGGGCATCATATATACTGCATAAGGGGCATAATGGGGGCATTACACTGTGTGGGGGCATCATATATACTGCATAAGGGGCATAATGGGGGCATTACACTGTGTGGGGGCATCATATATACTGCATAAGGGGCATAATGGGGGCATTACACTGTGTGGGGGCATCATATATACTGCATAAGGGACATAATGGGGGCATTACACTGTGTGGGGGGCATCATATATACTGCATAAGGGGCATAATGGGGGCATTACACTGTGTGAGGGGCATCATATATACTGCATAAGGGGCATAATGGGGGCATTACACTGTGTGGGGGGCATCATATATACTGCATAAGGGGCATAATGGGGGCATTACACTGTGTGGGGGGCATCATATATACTGCATAAGGGGCATAATGGGGGCATTACACTGTGTGGGGGCATCATATATACTGCATAAGGGGCATAATGGGGGCATTACACTGTGTGGGGGCATCATATATACTGCATAAGGGGCATAATGGGGGCATTACACTGTGTGAGGGGCATCATATATACTGCATAAGGGGCATAATGGGGGCATTACACTGTGTGGGGGGCATCATATATACTGCATAAGGGGCATAATGGGGGCATTACACTGTGTGGGGGCATCATATATACTGCATAAGGGGCATAATGGGGGCATTACACTGTGTGGGGGCATCATATATACTGCATAAGGGACATAATGGGGGCATTACACTGTGTGGGGGCATCATATATACTGCATAAGGGGCATAATGGGGGCATTACACTGTGTGAGGGGCATCATATATACTGCATAAGGGGCATAATGGGGGCATTACACTGTGTGGGGGGCATCATATATACTGCATAAGGGGCATAATGGGGGCATTACACTGTGTGGGGGGCATCATATATACTGCATAAGGGGCATAATGGGGGCATTACACTGTGTGGGGGCATCATATATACTGCATAAGGGATATAATGGGGGCATTACACTGTGTGGGGGCATCATATATACTGCATAAGGGGCATAATGGGGGCATTACACTGTGTGGGGGCATCATATATACTGCATAATGGACATAATGGGGGCATTACACTGTGTGGGGGCATCATATATACTGCATAAGGGGCATAATGGGGGCATTACACTGTGTGGGGGCATCATATATACTGCATAAGGGGCATAATGGGGGCATTACACTGTGTGGGGCATCATATATACTGCATAAGGGGCATAATGGGGGCATTACACTGTGTGGGGGCATCATATATACTGCATAAGGGGCATAATGGGGGCATTACACTGTGTGGGGGCATCATATATACTGCATAAGGGGCATAATGGGGGCATTACACTGTGTGAGGGGCATCATATATACTGCATAAGGGGCATAATGGGGGCATTACACTGTGTGGGGGCATCATATATACTGCATAAGGGGCATAATGGGGGCATTATACTGTGTGGGGCATCATATATACTGCATAAGGGGCATAATGGGGGCATTACACTGTGTGAGGGGCATCATATATACTGCATAAGGGGCATAATGGGGGCATTACACTGTGTGGGGGCATCATATATACTGCATAAGGGGCATAATGGGGGCATTACACTGTGTGGGGGCATCATATATACTGCATAAGGGGCATAATGGGGGCATTACACTGTGTGGGGCATCATATATACTGCATAAGGGGCATAATGGGGGCATTACACTGTGTGAGGGGGCATCATATATACTGCATAAGGGGCATAATGGGGGCATTACACTGTGTGGGGGCATCATATATACTGCATAAGGGGCATAATGGGGGCATTACACTGTGTGGGGGCATCATATATACTGCATAAGGGCCATAATGGGGACATTACACTGTGTGGGGGCATCATATATACTGCATAAGGGGCATAATGGGGGCATTACACTGTGTGGGGGCATCATATATACTGCATAAGGGGCATAATGGGGGCATTACACTGTGTGGGGCATCATATATACTGCATAAGGGGCATAATGGGGGCATTACACTGTGTGAGGGGCATCATATATACTGCATAAGGGGCATAATGGGGGCATTACACTGTGTGGGGGCATCATATATACTGCATAAGGGGCATAATGGGGGCATTACACTGTGTGGGGGCATCATATATACTGCATAAGGGGCATAATGGGGACATTACACTGTGTGGGGGCATCATATATACTGCATAAGGGGCATAATGGGGGCATTACACTGTGTGAGGGGCATCATATATACTGCATAAGGGGCATAATGGGGGCATTACACTGTGTGGGGGGCATCATATATACTGCATAAGGGGCATAATGGGGGCATTACACTGTGTGGGGGCATCATATATACTGCATAAGGGGCATAATGGGGGCATTACACTGTGTGGGGGCATCATATATACTGCATAATGGATATAATGGGGGCATTACACTGTGTGGGGGCATCATATATACTGCATAAGGGGCATAATGGGGGCATTACACTGTGTGAGGGGCATCATATATACTGCATAAGGGGCATAATGGGGGCATTACACTGTGTGGGGGGCATCATATATACTGCATAAGGGGCATAATGGGGGCATTACACTGTGTGGGGGGCATCATATATACTGCATAAGGGGCATAATGGGGGCATTACACTGTGTGGGGGCATCATATATACTGCATAATGGGTATAATGGGGGCATTACACTGTGTGGGGGCATCATATATACTGCATAAGGGGCATAATGGGGGCATTACACTGTGTGGGGGCATCATATATACTGCATAATGGATATAATGGGGGCATTACACTGTGTGGGGGCATCATATATACTGCATAAGGGGCATAATGGGGGCATTACACTGTGTGGGGGCATCATATATACTGCATAAGGGGCATAATGGGGGCATTACACTGTGTGGGGCATCATATATACTGCATAAGGGGCATAATGGGGGCATTACACTGTGTGAGGGGCATCATATATACTGCATAAGGGGCATAATGGGGGCATTACACTGTGTGGGGGCATCATATATACTGCATAAGGGGCATAATGGGGGCATTACACTGTGTGAGGGGCATCATATATACTGCATAAGGGGCATAATGGGGGCATTACACTGTGTGGGGGCATCATATATACTGCATAAGGGGCATAATGGGGGCATTACACTGTGTGGGGCATCATATATACTGCATAAGGGGCATAATGGGGGCATTACACTGTGTGAGGGGCATCATATATACTGCATAAGGGGCATAATGGGGGCATTACACTGTGTGGGGGCATCATATATACTGCATAAGGGGCATAATGGGGGCATTACACTGTGTGGGGGCATCATATATACTGCATAAGGGGCATAATGGGGGCATTACACTGTGTGGGGCATCATATATACTGCATAAGGGGCATAATGGGGGCATTACACTGTGTGAGGGGCATCATATATACTGCATAAGGGGCATAATGGGGGCATTACACTGTGTGGGGGCATCATATATACTGCATAAGGGGCATAATGGGGGCATTACACTGTGTGGGGGCATCATATATACTGCATAAGGGCCATAATGGGGACATTACACTGTGTGAGGGGCATCATATATACTGCATAAGGGGCATAATGGGGGCATTACACTGTGTGGGGGCATCATATATACTGCATAAGGGGCATAATGGGGGCATTACACTGTGTGGGGGGCATCATATATACTGCATAAGGGGCATAATGGGGGCATTACACTGTGTGAGGGGCATCATATATACTGCATAAGGGGCATAATGGGGGCATTACACTGTGTGGGGGCATCATATATACTGCATAAGGGGCATAATGGGGGCATTACACTGTGTGGGGGCATCATATATACTGCATAAGGGCCATAATGGGGACATTACACTGTGTGAGGGGCATCATATATACTGCATAAGGGGCATAATGGGGGCATTACACTGTGTGGGGGGCATCATATATACTGCATAAGGGGCATAATGGGGGCATTACACTGTGTGGGGGCATCATATATACTGCATAAGGGGCATAATGGGGGCATTACACTGTGTGGGGGCATCATATATACTGCATAAGGGGCATAATGGGGGCATTACACTGTGTGGGGGCATCATATATACTGCATAAGGGGCATAATGGGGGCATTACACTGTGTGGGGGGCATCATATATACTGCATAAGGGGCATAATGGGGGCATTACACTGTGTGGGGGCATCATATATACTGCATAAGGGGCATAATGGGGGCATTACACTGTGTGAGGGGCATCATATATACTGCATAAGGGGCATAATGGGGGCATTACACTGTGTGGGGGCATCATATATACTGCATAAGGGGCATAATGGGGGCATTACACTGTGTGGGGGCATCATATATACTGCATAAGGGGCATAATGGGGGCATTACACTGTGTGGGGGCATCATATATACTGCATAAGGGGCATAATGGGGGCATTACACTGTGTGGGGGCATCATATATACTGCATAAGGGGCATAATGGGGGCATTACACTGTGTGGGGGCATCATATATACTGCATAAGGGGCATAATGGGGGCATTACACTGTGTGGGGGCATCATATATACTGCATAAGGGGCATAATGGGGGCATTACACTGTGTGGGGGGCATCATATATACTGCATAAGGGGCATAATGGGGGCATTACACTGTGTGGGGGCATCATATATACTGCATAAGGGGCATAATGGGGGCATTACACTGTGTGAGGGGCATCATATATACTGCATAAGGGGCATAATGGGGGCATTACACTGTGTGGGGGCATCATATATACTGCATAAGGGCCATAATGGGGACATTACACTGTGTGAGGGGCATCATATATACTGCATAAGGGCCATAATGGGGACATTACACTGTGTGGGGGGCATCATATATACTGCATAAGGGGCATAATGGGGGCATTACACTGTGTGGGGGCATCATATATACTGCATAAGGGGCATAATGGGGACATTACACTGTGTGAGGGGCATCATATATACTGCATAAGGGCCATAATGGGGGCATTACACTGTGTGGGGGGCATCATATATACTGCATAAGGGGCATAATGGGGGCATTACACTGTGTGGGGGCATCATATATACTGCATAAGGGGCATAATGGGGGCATTACACTGTGTGGGGGGCATCATATATACTGCATAAGGGGCATAATGGGGGCATTACACTGTGTGGGGGCATCATATATACTGCATAAGGGGCATAATGGGGGCATTACACTGTGTGGGGGGCATCATATATACTGCATAAGGGGCATAATGGGGGCATTACACTGTGTGGGGGCATCATATATACTGCATAAGGGGCATAATGGGGGCATTACACTGTGTGAGGGGCATCATATATACTGCATAAGGGGCATAATGGGGGCATTACACTGTGTGGGGGCATCATATATACTGCATAAGGGGCATAATGGGGGCATTACACTGTGTGGGGGCATCATATATACTGCATAAGGGGCATAATGGGGGCATTACACTGTGTGGGGGCATCATATATACTGCATAAGGGATATAATGGGGGCATTACACTGTGTGGGGGGCATCATATATACTGCATAAGGGGCATAATGGGGGCATTACACTGTGTGAGGGGCATCATATATACTGCATAAGGGGCATAATGGGGGCATTACACTGTGTGGGGGGCATCATATATACTGCATAAGGGGCATAATGGGGGCATTACACTGTGTGGGGGGCATCATATATACTGCATAAGGGGCATAATGGGGGCATTACACTGTGTGGGGGCATCATATATACTGCATAATGGATATAATGGGGGCATTACACTGTGTGGGGGCATCATATATACTGCATAAGGGGCATAATGGGGGCATTACACTGTGTGAGGGGCATCATATATACTGCATAAGGGGCATAATGGGGGCATTACACTGTGTGGGGGGCATCATATATACTGCATAAGGGGCATAATGGGGGCATTACACTGTGTGGGGGGCATCATATATACTGCATAAGGGGCATAATGGGGGCATTACACTGTGTGGGGGCATCATATATACTGCATAAGGGACATAATGGGGGCATTACACTGTGTGGGGGCATCATATATACTGCATAAGGGGCATAATGGGGGCATTACACTGTGTGGGGGCATCATATATACTGCATAAGGGGCATAATGGGGGCATTACACTGTGTGGGGGGCATCATATATACTGCATAAGGGGCATAATGGGGACATTACACTGTGTGGGGGGCATCATATATACTGCATAAGGGGCATAATGGGGGCATTACACTGTGTGGGGGCATCATATATACTGCATAAGGGGCATAATGGGGGCATTACACTGTGTGGGGGCATCATATATACTGCATAAGGGGCATAATGGGGGCATTACACTGTGTGGGGGCATCATATATACTGCATAATGGATATAATGGGGGCATTACACTGTGTGGGGGCATCATATATACTGCATAAGGGGCATAATGGGGGCATTACACTGTGTGGGGGCATCATATATACTGCATAAGGGGCATAATGGGGGCATTACACTGTGTGGGGCATCATATATACTGCATAAGGGGCATAATGGGGGCATTACACTGTGTGAGGGGCATCATATATACTGCATAAGGGGCATAATGGGGGCATTACACTGTGTGGGGGCATCATATATACTGCATAAGGGGCATAATGGGGGCATTACACTGTGTGAGGGGCATCATATATACTGCATAAGGGGCATAATGGGGGCATTACACTGTGTGGGGGCATCATATATACTGCATAAGGGGCATAATGGGGGCATTACACTGTGTGGGGCATCATATATACTGCATAAGGGGCATAATGGGGGCATTACACTGTGTGAGGGGCATCATATATACTGCATAAGGGGCATAATGGGGGCATTACACTGTGTGGGGGCATCATATATACTGCATAAGGGGCATAATGGGGGCATTACACTGTGTGGGGGCATCATATATACTGCATAAGGGGCATAATGGGGGCATTACACTGTGTGGGGCATCATATATACTGCATAAGGGGCATAATGGGGGCATTACACTGTGTGAGGGGCATCATATATACTGCATAAGGGGCATAATGGGGGCATTACACTGTGTGGGGGCATCATATATACTGCATAAGGGGCATAATGGGGGCATTACACTGTGTGGGGGCATCATATATACTGCATAAGGGCCATAATGGGGGCATTACACTGTGTGAGGGGCATCATATATACTGCATAAGGGGCATAATGGGGGCATTACACTGTGTGGGGGCATCATATATACTGCATAAGGGGCATAATGGGGGCATTACACTGTGTGGGGGCATCATATATACTGCATAAGGGGCATAATGGGGGCATTACACTGTGTGAGGGGCATCATATATACTGCATAAGGGGCATAATGGGGGCATTACACTGTGTGGGGGCATCATATATACTGCATAAGGGGCATAATGGGGGCATTATACTGTGTGGGGGCATCATATATACTGCATAAGGGCCATAATGGGGGCATTACACTGTGTGAGGGGCATCATATATACTGCATAAGGGGCATAATGGGGGCATTACACTGTGTGAGGGGCATCATATATACTGCATAAGGGGCATAATGGGGGCATTACACTGTGTGGGGGGCATCATATATACTGCATAAGGGGCATAATGGGGGCATTACACTGTGTGGGGGCATCATATATACTGCATAAGGGGCATAATGGGGGCATTACACTGTGTGGGGGCATCATATATACTGCATAAGGGATATAATGGGGGCATTACACTGTGTGGGGGCATCATATATACTGCATAAGGGGCATAATGGGGGCATTACACTGTGTGAGGGGCATCATATATACTGCATAAGGGGCATAATGGGGGCATTACACTGTGTGGGGGGCATCATATATACTGCATAAGGGGCATAATGGGGGCATTACACTGTGTGGGGGGCATCATATATACTGCATAAGGGGCATAATGGGGGCATTACACTGTGTGGGGGCATCATATATACTGCATAAGGGGCATAATGGGGGCATTACACTGTGTGGGGGCATCATATATACTGCATAAGGGGCATAATGGGGGCATTACACTGTGTGGGGGCATCATATATACTGCATAAGGGGCATAATGGGGGCATTACACTGTGTGGGGGCATCATATATACTGCATAAGGGGCATAATGGGGGCATTACACTGTGTGGGGGCATCATATATACTGCATAAGGGGCATAATGGGGGCATTATACTGTGTGGGGCATCATATATACTGCATAAGGGGCATAATGGGGGCATTACACTGTGTGAGGGGCATCATATATACTGCATAAGGGGCATAATGGGGGCATTACACTGTGTGGGGGCATCATATATACTGCATAAGGGGCATAATGGGGGCATTACACTGTGTGAGGGGCATCATATATACTGCATAAGGGGCATAATGGGGGCATTACACTGTGTGGGGGCATCATATATACTGCATAAGGGGCATAATGGGGGCATTACACTGTGTGGGGCATCATATATACTGCATAAGGGGCATAATGGGGGCATTACACTGTGTGAGGGGCATCATATATACTGCATAAGGGGCATAATGGGGGCATTACACTGTGTGGGGGCATCATATATACTGCATAAGGGGCATAATGGGGGCATTACACTGTGTGGGGGCATCATATATACTGCATAAGGGGCATAATGGGGGCATTACACTGTGTGGGGGCATCATATATACTGCATAAGGGGCATAATGGGGGCATTACACTGTGTGAGGGGCATCATATATACTGCATAAGGGGCATAATGGGGGCATTACACTGTGTGGGGGCATCATATATACTGCATAAGGGGCATAATGGGGGCATTACACTGTGTGGGGGCATCATATATACTGCATAAGGGCCATAATGGGGACATTACACTGTGTGAGGGGCATCATATATACTGCATAAGGGGCATAATGGGGGCATTACACTGTGTGGGGGCATCATATATACTGCATAAGGGGCATAATGGGGGCATTACACTGTGTGGGGCATCATATATACTGCATAAGGGGCATAATGGGGGCATTACACTGTGTGAGGGGCATCATATATACTGCATAAGGGGCATAATGGGGGCATTACACTGTGTGGGGGCATCATATATACTGCATAAGGGGCATAATGGGGGCATTACACTGTGTGGGGGCATCATATATACTGCATAAGGGCCATAATGGGGACATTACACTGTGTGAGGGGCATCATATATACTGCATAAGGGGCATAATGGGGGCATTACACTGTGTGAGGGGCATCATATATACTGCATAAGGGGCATAATGGGGGCATTACACTGTGTGGGGGCATCATATATACTGCATAAGGGGCATAATGGGGGCATTACACTGTGTGGGGGCATCATATATACTGCATAAGGGGCATAATGGGGGCATTACACTGTGTGGGGGCATCATATATACTGCATAAGGGGCATAATGGGGGCATTACACTGTGTGGGGGGCATCATATATACTGCATAAGGGGCATAATGGGGGCATTACACTGTGTGGGGGCATCATATATACTGCATAAGGGGCATAATGGGGATATTACACTGTGTGAGGGGCATCATATATACTGCATAAGGGGCATAATGGGGGCATTACACTGTGTGGGGGCATCATATATACTGCATAAGGGGCATAATGGGGGCATTACACTGTGTGGGGGCATCATATATACTGCATAAGGGGCATAATGGGGGCATTACACTGTGTGGGGGCATCATATATACTGCATAAGGGGCATAATGGGGGCATTACACTGTGTGGGGGCATCATATATACTGCATAAGGGGCATAATGGGGGCATTACACTGTGTGGGGGCATCATATATACTGCATAAGGGGCATAATGGGGGCATTACACTGTGTGGGGGGCATCATATATACTGCATAAGGGGCATAATGGGGGCATTACACTGTGTGGGGGGCATCATATATACTGCATAAGGGGCATAATGGGGGCATTACACTGTGTTGGGGGGCATCATATATACTGCATAAGGGGCATAATGGGGGCATTACACTGTGTGGGGGGCATCATATATACTGCATAAGGGGCATAATGGGGGCATTACACTGTGTGGGGGGCATCATATATACTGCATAAGGGGCATAATGGGGGCATTACACTGTGTGGGGGCATCATATATACTGCATAAGGGGCATAATGGGGGCATTACACTGTGTGGGGGGCATCATATATACTGCATAAGGGGCATAATGGGGGCATTACACTGTGTGGGGGCATCATATATACTGCATAAGGGGCATAAAGGGGATATTACACTGTGTGAGGGGCATCATATATACTGCATAAGGGGCATAATGGGGGCATTATACTGTGTGGGGGCATCATATATACTGCATAAGGGCCATAATGGGGACATTACACTGTGTGAGGGGCATCATATATACTGCATAAGGGGCATAATGGGGGCATTACACTGTGTGGGGGCATCATATATACTGCATAAGGGGCATAATGGGGGCATTACACTGTGTGGGGGCATCATATATACTGCATAAGGGGCATAATGGGGGCATTACACTGTGTGGGGGCATCATATATACTGCATAAGGGGCATAATGGGGGCATTACACTGTGTGGGGGGCATCATATATACTGCATAAGGGGCATAATGGGGGCATTACACTGTGTGGGGGCATCATATATACTGCATAAGGGGCATAAAGGGGATATTACACTGTGTGAGGGGCATCATATATACTGCATAAGGGGCATAATGGGGGCATTATACTGTGTGGGGGCATCATATATACTGCATAAGGGGCATAATGGGGGCATTACACTGTGTGGGGGCATCATATATACTGCATAAGGGGCATAATGGGGGCATTACACTGTGTGGGGGCATCATATATACTGCATAAGGGGCATAATGGGGGCATTACACTGTGTGGGGGCATCATATATACTGCATAAGGGGCATAATGGGGGCATTACACTGTGTGGGGGCATCATATATACTGCATAAGGGGCATAATGGGGGCATTACACTGTGTGGGGGGCATCATATATACTGCATAAGGGGCATAATGGGGGCATTACACTGTGTGGGGGGCATCATATATACTGCATAAGGGGCATAATGGGGGCATTACACTGTGTGGGGGCATCATATATACTGCATAAGGGGCATAATGGGGGCATTACACTGTGTGGGGGCATCATATATACTGCATAAGGGGCATAATGGGGGCATTACACTGTGTGGGGGGCATCATATATACTGCATAAGGGGCATAATGGGGGCATTACACTGTGTGGGGGCATCATATATACTGCATAAGGGGCATAATGGGGACATTACACTGTGTGGGGGGCATCATATATACTGCATAAGGGGCATAATGGGGGCATTACACTGTGTGGGGGCATCATATATACTGCATAAGGGGCATAAAGGGGATATTACACTGTGTGAGGGGCATCATATATACTGCATAAGGGGCATAATGGGGGCATTATACTGTGTGGGGGCATCATATATACTGCATAAGGGCCATAATGGGGACATTACACTGTGTGGGGGGCATCATATATACTGCATAAGGGGCATAATGGGGGCATTACACTGTGTGGGGGCATCATATATACTGCATAAGGGGCATAAAGGGGACATTACACTGTGTGAGGGGCATCATATATACTGCATAAGGGCCATAATGGGGACATTACACTGTGTGGGGGGCATCATATATACTGCATAAGGGGCATAATGGGGGCATTACACTGTGTGGGGGCATCATATATACTGCATAAGGGGCATAATGGGGGCATTACACTGTGTGGGGGGCATCATATATACTGCATAAGGGACATAATGGGGGCATTACACTGTGTGGGGGCATCATATATACTGCATAAGGGGCATAATGGGGGCATTACACTGTGTGGGGGCATCATATATACTGCATAAGGGGCATAATGGGGGCATTACACTGTGTGGGGGGCATCATATATACTGCATAAGGGGCATAATGGGGGCATTACACTGTGTGGGGGCATCATATATACTGCATAAGGGGCATAATGGGGGCATTACACTGTGTGGGGGCATCATATATACTGCATAAGGGGCATAATGGGGCATTACACTGTGTGGGGGCATCATATATACTGCATAAGGGGCATAATGGGGGCATTACACTGTGTGGGGGCATCATATATACTGCATAAGGGGCATAATGGGGGC
Source organism: Dendrobates tinctorius (assembly GCF_039654945.1). Taxonomy (NCBI): domain Eukaryota; kingdom Metazoa; phylum Chordata; class Amphibia; order Anura; family Dendrobatidae; genus Dendrobates; species Dendrobates tinctorius. Next base: position 8,525,595 of record NW_027361893.1, on the reverse strand, counting down.
ATTACACTGTGTGGGGGCATCATATATACTGCATAAGGGGCATAATGGGGGCATTACACTGTGTGGGGGCATCATATATACTGCATAAGGGGCATAATGGGGGCATTACACTGTGTGGGGGGCATCATATATACTGCATAAGGGGCATAATGGGGGCATTACACTGTGTGGGGGCATCATATATACTGCATAAGGGGCATAATGGGGCATTACACTGTGTGGGGGGCATCATATATACTGCATAAGGGGCATAATGGGGGCATTACACTGTGTGGGGGCATCATATATACTGCATAAGGGGCATAATGGGGGCATTACACTGTGTGTGGCCAAGAAAGATGGCCTGCACTATGAGAACAATCCGTTTCCTCACTTCCTGTCTTCCATAGTTGGGTCATATGTGTTTATTACAGGAAACAGAACAAAAACGTAATGATTCTTATAAGGTGGCAACAACAACCCTAAAAGAGTCTCCTCGGTGGTGAAGGGGTTAATGTCCCACCCACTCAGTAATGGGGACTCTCCAGCACCTACCTCCACCCGCAGAGCCGCACTCCACATATACAGGTAGCGGACACGCCCCCAGAAATGACATCACACCTGGAAGGAGCCCATACACTCTAGCATCTATGGAGCAGAAATCTCGATGTCTGCACTCCGGAGATCATGTGACCCCTGACTCCTCCCCTCCTGTGACCTCATCACAGGTCCTGTGCGTACAGAGCAGCCATATATGTGGAGTGTGGCTCTGCAGGTGGAGGTCGGTGCTGGAGGCTCCATTATTCTCTATGTGGAGTGCGGCTCTGCGGGTGGAGGTCGGTGCTGGAGGCTCCATTATTCTCTATGTGGAGTGCGGCCCTGCGGGTGGAGGTCGGTGCTGGAGGCTCCATTATTCTCTATGTGGAGTGCGGCTCTGCGGGTGGAGGTCAGTGCTGGAGGCCCCATTATTCTCTATGTGGAGTGCGGCTCTGCGGGTGGAGGTCGGTGCTGGAAGCTCCATTATTCTCTATGTGGAGTGCGGCTCTGCGGGTGGAGGTCAGTGCTGGAGGCTCCATTATTCTCTATGTGGAGTGCGGCTCTGCGGGTGGAGGTCAGTGCTGGAGGCTCCATTATTCTCTATGTGGAGTGCGGCTCTGCGGGTGGAGGTCAGTGCTGGAGGCCCCATTATTCTCTATGTGGAGTGCGGCTCTGCGGGTGGAGGTCGGTGCTGGAAGCTCCATTATTCTCTATGTGGAGTGCGGCTCTGCGGGTGGAGGTCAGTGCTGGAGGCTCCATTATTCTCTATGTGGAGTGCGGCTCTGCGGGTGGAGGTCAGTGCTGGAGGCTCCATTATTCTCTATGTGGAGTGCGGCTCTGCGGGTGGAGGTCAGTGCTGGAGGCCCCATTATTCTCTATGTGGAGTGCGGCTCTGCGGGTGGAGGTCGGTGCTGGAAGCTCCATTATTCTCTATGTGGAGTGTGGCTCTGCGGGTGGAGGTCAGTGCTGGAGGCTCCATTATTCTCTATGTGGAGTGCGGCTCTGCGGGTGGAGGTCAGTGCTGGAGGCTCCATTATTCTCTATGTGGAGTGCGGCTCTGCGGGTGGAGGTCAGTGCTGGAGGCCCCATTATTCTCTATGTGGAGTGCGGCTCTGCGGGTGGAGGTCAGTGCTGGAGGCTCCATTATTCTCTATGTGGAGTGCGGCTCTGCGGGTGGAGGTCGGTGCTGGAGGCTCCATTATTCTCTATGTGGAGTACGGCTCTGCGGGTGGAGGTAGGTGCTGGAGGCTCCATTATTCTCTATGTGGAGTGCGGCTCTGCGGGTGGAGGTCAGTGCTGGAGGCTCCATTATTCTCTATGTGGAGTGCGGCTCTGCGGGTGGAGGTCGGTGCTGGAAGCTCCATTATTCTCTATGTGGAGTGCGGCTCTGCGGGTGGAGGTCGGTGCCGGAGGCTCCATTATTCTCTATGTGGAGTGAGGCTCTGCGGGTGGAGGTCGGTGCTGGAGGCTCCATTATTCTCTATGTGGAGTGCGGCTCTGCGGGTGGAGGTCGGTGCTGGAGGCTCCATTATTCTCTATGTGGAGTGCGGCTCTGCGGGTGGAGGTCGGTGCTGGAGGCTCCATTATTCTCTATGTGGAGTGCGGCTCTGCGGGTGGAGGTCGGTGCTGGAAGCTCCATTATTCTCTATGTGGAATGCGGCTCTGCGGGTGGAGGTCGGTGCTGGAGGCTCCATTATTCTCTATGTGGAGTGCGGCTCTGCGGGTGGAGGTCGGTGCTGGAGGCTCCATTATTCTCTATGTGGAGTGCGGGTGGAGGTCGGTGCTGGAGGCTCCATTATTCTCTATGTGGAGTGCGGCTCTGCGGGTGGAGGTCGGTGCCGGAGGCTCCATTATTCTCTATGTGGAGTGCGGTTCTGCGGGTGGAGGTCGGTGCTGGAGGGTTCATTATTCTCTATGTGGAGTGCGGCTCTGCGGGTGGAGGTCGGTGCCGGAAGCTCCATTATTCTCTATGTGGAGTGCGTCTCTGCAGGTGGAGGCCGGTGCTGGAGGCTCCATTATTCTCTATGTGGAGTGTGGCTCTGCGGGTGGAGGTCGGTGCCGGAGGCTCCATTATTCTCTATGTGGAGTGCGGCTCTGCGGGTGGAGGTCGGTGCTGGAGGCTCCATTATTCTCTTTGTGGAGTGCGGGTGGAGATCGGTGCCGGAGGCTCCATTATTCTCTATGTGGAGTGCGGCTCTGCGGGTGGAGGTCGGTGCCAGAGGCTCCATTATTCTCTATGTGCAGTGCGGCTCTGCGGGTGGAGGTCAGTGCTGGAGGCCCCATTATTCTCTGTGTGGAGTGTGGCTTTGCGGGTGGAGGTCGGTGCCGGAGGCTCCATTATTCTCTACGTGGGGTGCGTCTCTGCGGGTGGAGGTCGGTGCCGGAGGCTCCATTAGTCTCTATGTGGAGTGTGGAGCCGCCTCTGCGTGTGATATACCTGTGTCATCTCCTCCTGTATATAGTATATACCTGTGTCATCTCCTCCTGTATATAGTATATACCTGTGTCATCTCCTCCTGTATATAGTATATACCTGTGTCATCTCCTCCTGTATATAGTATATACCTGTGTCATCTCCTCCTGTATATAGTATATACCTGTGTCATCTCCTCCTGTAGATAGTATATACCTGTGTGTCATCTCCTCCTGTAGATAGTATATACCTGTGTGTCATCTCCTCCTGTAGATAGTATATACCTGTGTGTCATCTCCTCCTGTGTATAGTATATACCTGTGTGTCATCTCCTCCTGTATATAGTATATACCTGTGTGTCATCTCCTCCTGTAGATAGTATATACCTGTGTGTCATCTCCTCCTGTAGATAGCAGATACCGGTGTGTCCTCTCCCCCTGTGTATAGCAGATACCGGTGTGTCCTCTCCCCCTGTGTATAGCAGATACCGGTGTGTCCTCTCCCCCTGTGTATAGCAGATACCGGTGTGTCCTCTCCCCCTGTGTATAGCAGATACCGGTGTGTCCTCTCCCCCTGTGTATAGCAGATACCGGTGTGTCCTCTCCCCCTGTGTATAGCAGATACCGGTGTGTCCTCTCCCCCTGTGTATAGCAGATACCGGTGTGTCCTCTCCCCCTGTGTATAGCAGATACCGGTGTGTCCTCTCCCCCTGTGTATAGCAGATACCGGTGTGTCCTCTCCAGGTTCCCTCCCGTCTGTATACGGGGGTGGCACAGTGTCCCCTCTGCACAGGCATTTCAGTGCGGCGGCGCCCCCTGAATGTAATACCAATGAGTTAGAAATTGTAAAGGAGGACTAATTTAGGGTGGTATTGAAGCTTTATAAAAAGACTTAAAGCTAACCAGGCATTGTCAGGTTGGCCCTGTTACACCGATTAAAATGATACCTGGGTTGGTGAAATCCATCTTGTTTGTCTTTTTTTTAATCTGTATTTGTAGTTTTAAGTTAATGAGGATGCTTCATCCCAGAGAAAGAGGCTCCTGATTCTGAGCTCCCCCTGCAGTCTGTGTCAGAGGGTGGTCTGTGTCTGCACGGTAATAAATTGTAACTTAGTTAGCAAGGCCGAAAAAAGACATTTGTCCATCCAGTTCAGCCTATATTCTGTCAAAATAAATCCCCAGATCTACGTCCTTCTAAAGACCCTAATAACTGTAAGATACAATATTGTTACGCTCCAGGAAGACATCGAGACTTCTCTTGTACCCCTCGACTGAGTTCGCCATCACCACCTCCTCAGGCAGGGAATTCCAGATTCTCACTGCCCTAACAGTAAAGAATCCTTTTCTATGATGGTGGAAAAACCTTCTCTCCTTCAGACGCAGAGAATGCCCCCTTGTGACCGTCATCTTCCTTGGTATAAACAGATCCTCGGAGATATATTTGTATTGTCCCCTTATATACTTATATACAGTATGGTTAGTAGATCGCCCCTAAGTCGTCTTTTTTTCTAGACTAAATAATCTTATTTTTGCTAATCTCTCTGCGTATTGTAGTTCCCTCTTCCCCTTTATTAATTTTGTTGCCCTCCTTTGTACTCGCTCTAGTTGTTATGATTATTATTATGCATTTATATAGCGCCATTTCTTCCATGGCGCTTTACATGTGAAAAGGGGAAATATAGACAAGTATAATAAACATGTGTAAGACAAGGGACACACAAGTACATAAGGAGAGGGGAACCTGCTCGCTAGGGCTCAGTCTACAGGGATGGGTGAGGATACAGTTGGAGAGGGTAGAGCAGGTCTTGCGGTTGTTCAGTAGACCGAGGATCATTGCAGGCTATAGGCTTGTCTGAACAGGTGGGTCTTCAGGTTCTTCTTGAAGGTTTCCGTTGCTGGTGAGAGTCTGATGTGTTGCGGCAGGGAGTTTCAGAGTATGGGGGAAGCACGGGAGAAGTCTTGTATGCGGTTGTGGGAAGAAGAGATGAGGAAGGAGTAGAGAAGGAGATCTTGAGATGATCGAAGGTTGCGTTCAGTTAGGTACCTAGAGACCATGTCACAGATGTATGGAGGAGACAGGTTGTGGATGGCTTTGTATGTCATGGTTAGGGTTTTGACTTGGAGCCTCTGGGCAATAGGAAGCCAGTGAAGGGCCTGGCATAGGGGGGAGGCTGGGGAATAGCGGGGAGACAGGTGGATTAGTCGGGCAGCAGAGTGTAGGATGGACTGGAGTGGTGCCAGAGTGCTAGAGGGGAGGCCAGAGAGCAGGAGGTTGCAGTAGTTGAGGCGGGAGATAAGAGCATGCACTAGTTCCATTATATCCTTCCTGAGCACCGGAGCCCCAAACTGTAAACCAGTACTCCATGTGCCATCTAACCAGAGATTTGTACAGAGGCAGTATAATGCTCTCTCTCATCATATGTATCCAGACCTCTTTTAATGCACTCCATGATCGTGTTTGCCTTGGTAGCGGCTGCCTGGCACTGGCTGCTTCAGGTAAGTTTATCATTAACTAGGATCCCCAAATCCTTCTCCATGTCAGATTTACCCAGTGGTTTCCCGTTCAGTGTGTAATGGTGATATTTATTCCTTCCCATTTGTATAACCTTACGTTTATCATTGTTAAACTGTATCTGCCACCTTTAGGCCCAAGTTTCCAAATTATCCAGATCCATCTGTAGCAGAATACGATCTTCTCTTGTATTGACTGCTTTACATAGTTTTGTATCATATGCAAATATCGATATTTTACTGTGTAACCTTCTACCAGATCGTTAATAAATATGGTGCAGAGAATAGGTCCCAACCGACCACTGCGGTACCCCACTGGTCACAGCGACCCAGTTAGAGACTATACCATTTATAACCACCCTCTGCTTTCTGTCACTAAGCCAGTTACTTACCCATTTACACACATTTTCCCCCAGACCCAGCATTCTCACTTTGTGTACCAACCTCTTGTGTGGCACGGTATAAAACGCTTTGGAAAAATCAAGATATACCACATCCAGTGACTCACCTTGGACCAGTCTATAGCTTACCTCTTCATAAAAACTGATTAGATTGGTTTGACACGACCGATTCCTCATAAACCCATGCTGATATGGAGTTAAACAGTTATTCTCACTGAGATAATCCAGAATAACATCTCTCAGAAACCCTTCAAATATTTTACCAACAATAGAGGTTAGACTTACTGGCCTATAATTTCCAGGTTCACTTTTAGAGCCCTTTTTGAATATTGGTACCACATTTGCTATGCGCCAGTCCTGTGGAACAGACCCCGTTGCTCTAGAGTCCCTAAATATAAGAAATAATGGTTTGTCTATTACATTACTTAGTTCTCTTAGTACTCGTGGGTTAATGCCATCCGGACCCGGAGATTTATCTACTTTAATCTTATTTAGCCAGTTTTGCACCTCTTCTTGGGTTAGATTGGTGACCCTTAATATAGGGTTTTCTTTGTCTCTCTGCATTTCACCTAGTATTTCATTTTCCACCGTGAATACCGTGGAGAAGAAGGTGTTTAATATATTAGCTTTTTCCTCATCTATAACCATTCTTTCCTCACAATATTTTAAGGGGCCTACACTTTCACTTTTGATTCTTTTACTATTGATATAGTTGAAGAACAGTTTGGGATTAGTTTTACTCTCCTTAGCAATGTGCTTCTCTGTTTCCTTTTTTGCAGCTTTAATTAGATTTTTAGATAAAGTATTTTTCTCCCTATTGTATTTTAGAGCTTCAGCGGTGCCATCCTGCTTTAGTAGTTTAAATGCTTTCTTTTTACTGTTAATTTGCCCCTCTTCTTTGTTTAGCCACATTGCGTTTTTCTTATTTCTTGTCCTTTTATTCCCACAAGGTATAAACCGCTTACAGTGCCTATTTAGGATATTCTTAAGCATTTCCCATTTATTATCTGTATTCTTATTTCTGAGGACATTGTCCCAGTCACCAGATTGAGGGCATCTCTAAGCTGGTCAAACGTTGCCTTCCTAAAGTTCAGTGTTTTTGTGACTCCCTGACATGTCCCCCTAGCAAAAGACAAGTGAAACTGTACAATATTGTGGTCGCAATTTCCTAGATGCCCGACGACCTGCAGATTTGTTATTCTGTCAGGTGTGTTAGATAGTATTAGGTGTAAAAGTGCTGCTCCTCTGGTTGGATTCTGCACTAATTGTGAAGGATAATATTTCTTGGTTATTAGCAGAAACCTGCTGCCTTTATGGGTTTTGTAGGTCTCTGTTTCCCAGTTAATATCCGGGTAGTTACAGTCCCCCATAAGGCTGGGGTCACAATGCGGTATAACGCGATGTAATGCAGTCCGTTAAGGCCGCCATAGACCCCCATTATGTGGCGCATCGTGACGTATGCCATAAAGCGGAATACGTTCACGACGTGCCGTTATTCGCTGACGGAGCCTCGGACGCGGCCTGCCGTATCTGAGGCTCCGTCACTGCCAGCGCTGAAGAAGCATCAGCGTTATGCTATAGCGATAACGTAGCCCGTCAACCATACGCGTTGAATGGGCTGTGTTAACGCTATGTGAACCCAGAAACAAACATTTTCGGGCCAATATACCAGGACGGCACCCAAAAATCATGAAGAGATCCAGTGTGAGAATAAAATATCAAATTTTATTGAAAAAACATTAAAAAATACAAAAATGCCCAGCAGGAGGCGCTCAAAACATTCACGTCATTATTTATAGTCACACAGACAAATGTGAATCCTTGCACATAAGTAAATATAAATCATTTCCAACAAGAGTATAATATCTCTATAAATGTAGAAATTATTCACAGCACAGTAGTTAAAAAATATTGAATATAAATCTGGCCCGATATATGTAGCTTAATAAAATAACCTCAGTGTCAAAAATAACTGAATAGAAGGATAGAAGAAAAAACTACCTGTGCATCCAGTTCCTTTACGTTCTTCCCCAACTCTTCAAAGTCCTTGCAGATTGTCGGTAGGTCCTTCCTTGCCGTGTCATTGGTGCTAAAATGTATCAGAAGAAACGGGTGGACGTCCTTGGAACTGATGAGCTTTGGTATCCTATCGGTCACATCCTTGATCTTCGCACCTGGGAGGCAGCATACTTCTCTTGCAGTTATGTCCGGTCTGCAGATGGCTGCTTCTATGCCTCTCAGTAGTGAGTCTCCCACCACGACCACTCTAATTCGCTTCTTGGCTGTACTTTTTGTTGTCACTTCTGGGTGTTGCTGTGTGCCCTTTTCTTCTTTGCTTGCTGGTAATGCCTCATCCTTAGGTGTGCCATCTTCATCGTGCCTCATCCTTAGGTGTGCCGTCTTCATCCCCCATATGTCCTTGGTATCAGTTTCTCAGTTGTGTGGTTGGTGATGTCTCCATGGTCTTCTTGCTTCTTTTGGTCACATGCTTCCTCTCGTCTGCTTTTGGAGGTTCTCTGACACTTTCTTCACCTTCTGTGACCAGTAGAGATGCTTCGGTTCTGTCTGGAAGGCTTCATTTTCTTTGAGTTTCTAAGTTGCAATTCTTTCTTCCAGACCCCGCACCTTTTCTTCTAAAAGGGCCGGTAGTCTACACTTCTGGCAGGTGGTTTTGTGTTATTTCCAGCTTTACAGAAGGATGAGAACACTGTGGAATTGATAAGAGTAATAAGCCTCAGTTACCACAACTGTCTACAAGGAAAACTGTTGCTCATAGCAACCAATCACAGTTCAGCTTTCATCTTTTAAACAGCTCTGTTGAAAGTAAAGATGCACAATGATTGGTTTCCATGGGCAACACAGGCAGTGTAACCTGTTGTGGTCAAGAAGATGTACCTATGAAATATATGGGAACATTATTCCATACGCAAAAGGCTGTTTGTTCCCTTTATTTCTTTGAGCAATATATATATATTCCAGCTCTGGCAAAAATTGAGAGGCCACTGCAAAATTTTCAGTTTGTCTGATTTTTCTCTTTATAGGTATATTTTTGTGTAAATTGTTCTTTTATTCTATAAACTACTGACATGTCTCTGAATTTCCAAGCAACACATTTTGTATTTATTTTCAGAAAATGAGAAATTATCTAAATGCCGAAAAAATGCAGAGTGCTTGCCCCAGGGCTGTGTAGTCGGTAAACCAAACCTGCGACTCCGACTCCTCAATTTCCCTTACACCGACTCCGACTCCCACACATATTGCTTATATTTAAGTGAAAAATTTATTGTAGTACAATGTGAACATCAGACATTTAATCATTTCTATGATCCAACAATCAAGATATTTAGATAGAACATAATATCTATTTATTGGAATACAACTTTAGAACACAAAACTGTAATAAATTGTAAATATGTAATACACTGTGTAATATCGATTACATACATATACGGTACAGACCAAAGTTTGGACACACCTTCTCATTCAAAGAGTTTTCTTTATTTTCATGACTGTGAAAATTGTAGATTCACTCTGAAGGCATCAAAACAATGAATTAACACATGTGGAATTATATAATTAACAAAAAAGTGTGAAACAAGTGAAAATATGTCTTATATTCTAGGTTCTTCAAAGTAGCCACCTTTTGCTTTGATTACTGCTTTGCACACTCTTGGCACTCTCTTGATGAGCTTCAAGAGGTAGTCACTGGAAATGGTCTTCCAACAGTCTTGAAGGAGTTCCCAGAGATGCTTAGCACTTGTTGGCCCTTTTGCCTTCACTCTGCGGTCCAGCTCACCCCAAACCATCTCGATTGAGTTCAGGTCTGGTGACTGTGGAGGCCAGGTCATCTGGCGTAGCACCCCATCACTCTCCTTCTTGGTCAAATAGCCCTTACGCAGCCTGGAGGTGTGTTTGGGGTCATTGTCCTGTTGAAATCTGTTTCGCACATCAGAGGAGAGAGAAATAGCATCCCCGATTTCCCCCCCCCCCCCCCCGGTACCTCTCCGTGGTCCCGCGTCCTCCGATGGGCCCCGCCATCTTGAAAATGGCGGGCGCATGCGCAGTGCGCCCACCGGGAATCTGCCGGCTCCGGCTGGCAGATTCCATTCGTTATTTTGATCACTATGATAAACGATCATAGTGATCAAAATAAAAAAAATAGTACATAACCCCCCCGTTTATCACCCCCTTATATAGGCACACATAATGAAATAAAGAAAATATTTTTTTTTTCAGTTTTCCATTAGGGCTAGGGGGCTAGGGTTGGGTTAGGGTTAGAGGTGTGTTGGGGTTAGGGTTGGAGCAAGAATTGAGGGGTTTCCACTATTTACCAACTTTGGGGGTCTAAAAAATCACTTTTGTGGAAATAAAAAAGACTTTATTTTCACGGCTCTATGTTATAAACTTCTGTGAAGCACTTGAAGGTTCAAAGTGCTCACCACACATCTAGATAAGTTCCTTAATGGGTCTAGTTTCCAAAATGGGGTCACTTGTTGGAGTTTTCCACTGTTTAGGCCCATCGGGCTCTGCAAAGGCAACATGATGCCCGCAGACCATTCCATCAAAGTCTGCATTCCAAAATGGCACTCCTTCCCTTCTGAGCTCTCCCATGCGCCCAAACAGTGGTTCCCCTCCACATATGGGGTATCAGCGTACTCAGGACAAATCGCACAATAACTGTGGGGATATGATTTCTCCTGTTACCCTTGTAAAAATAAAAATTTGGGGGCAAAAATCATCATCATTTTTGTGGAAAAAAAAAATGGATTTCTTATTTTCACGGCTCTACGTTATAAACTTATGTGAAGCACTTGAAGGTTCAAACTGCTCACCACACATCTAGATAAGTTCCTTAATGGGTCTAGTTTCCAAAATGGGGTCACTTGTTGGAGTTTTCCACTGTTTAGGCACATCGGGGGCTCTCCGAACGCAACATGGCATCCAATCTCAATTCCAGCCAATTCTGCATTGAAAAAGTCAAACGGTGCTCCATCCCTGCGAGCTCTGCTGTGTGCTGAAAAAGTGGTCTACCCCCACATATGGGGTATCGGCGTATTCAGGAGAAATTGTACAAATTTTGTGGTTGACTCTTTTAACACTTGTGAAAATAAAAAAAATTGGTTCTGAAGTAAATTTTTTGCAAAAAAAAAAAAAGTTAAATGTTAATTTTTTCCTTCCACATTGCTTTAGTTCCTGTGAAGCACTTAAAGGGTTAATAAACTTCTTGAATGTGGTTTTGCGCACCTTGAGGGGTCTAGTGTTTAGAATGGTGTCACTTTTGGGTATTTTCTGTCATGTACACCTCAAAATGACTTTAAATATGATGTGGTCCCTAAAAAAATGGTTTTGTAAATTTTGTTGTAAAAATAAGAAATTGCTGGTCAACTTTTAACCCTTATAATTTCCTAACAAAAAAAAAAAATTGTGCTGATGTAAAGTAGACATGTGAGAAATGTTATTTATTAAGAAATTTGTGTGACACATCTCTCTGATTTAAGGGCATAAAAATTTAAAGTTATAAAATTGCAAAATTTTCAAAATTTTCGCCATATTTCCGTTTTTTTTCATAAATAAACACAAGTCATATCGAAGAAATTTTATCACTAACATGAAGTACAATATGTCATGAAAAAACAATGTCAGAATCAGCGGGATCCATTAAAGCGTTCCAGAGTTATAACCTCATAAAGGGACAGTGGTCAGAATTGTAAAAATTGGCCCGGTCATTAAGCTGCAAACTGGCTCTGTCGCTAAGGGGTTAAGTGGCATAAGATCACCCAAAAGCAGTGTGAAAGACTGGTGGAAAGCATGCCAAGACGCATGAAAGCTGTGATTTAAATTCATGGTTGTTCCACAAAGTATTGATTTCTGAACTCTTCCTGAGTTAAAACATTAGTATTGTTGTTTCTAAATGATTATGAACTTGTTTTCTTAGCAATATTTGAGGTCTGCAAGCACTGGGATTTAGTTATTTTGACCATTTCTCATTATATGAAAATAAATACAAAATTTATTGTTTGGAAATTCGGAGACATGTTGTCATTAGTTTATAGAATAAAAGAGCAATTTACATTTTACTCAAAAATATAAATAGAAACATTAGACAAACTGAAAATTTTGCAGAGGTTTCTTAATTTTTGCCAGAGCTGTATATACATGTTTGATTTCATTATTTCGTTTGCCTTCTTTGTTTCCATTGTTAGACACTGATGAAGGTCACTGTTTCACCAAAATGTCAGGACACTGTACTACAGTTTTGACTGCATTACAATTACCTCATATCTTCAAAAGTTGAGCGCCAAGTTTCTTTATCACAGACCCCATTATTAGGCATGCAAGTATCGTAGTAACGAGGCCGCCCCATACTATCGAGTACTCGGGGGCGGAGGGCATTCAGCCGGACTCTGTCACACCTTCTTAGACGCCATGTTTGCTTTTGACAGCAGCAAGTGATGAAACTGCCAGGGTTTTTGTTGCAGCCGCTCCTGCGCCGTCCCTGCGGTGTACATCTATGTTCTGGGGCTCAAAAGAGTTGTTGTTTTTTTTTTTTTTTTTAACGTTTATTGTGTGAAAAAAATGTAATGCAGTATGTCTTCTGCTTTTTCCATGTTTTTTTTTTTTTTTATTTTTGCAAAAGTTGTTGGAACCAATTTTCTTTAGAAACATTTTATTTTATTTTTTTTTCTGGTGTTTTTCTAGTAATATAGGAAAGTCTAAGGCCAGAAATAAACCTCATAAATAACTGTACATGGAGACTTTGGGATCAGATCATTTCTGTCCGTTGTGTTTGTGCAAATAAAAAAACCTTTTATAAAAGCCTCAGACTTCTGTGTGTGACTCAGACATGAGATCTAACGTGATGGAAGATTCCAGTGCGGGGAAGACGGGAAACCTTCATATAGACGGCCGGTGGGGATGGAGTCAGTGACCGACTCTGGCCAAATATGTTTCTGGAGCCGTAGTAGAAGATGAAGATGTCGTCCTCATCATGAAGTAGTTATTTCTCCTGTCACGTGTAATGAATATCTCCTGCAGTATTGCTAATGCCGATTCCAGTGTCGGTAATGAGACGAGAATTAGCGTTATGGAAGATGAGTCTATGAGAAACGTATTCAGCTGCCGACTCCGAGGAGGAAACTGCTTGTTGTCTGTGGCCTAAATATATAGGTTTTATTAGTAGATGTCAGGGAAGAAAACTAAACCCTGTAAGATAATAAATCTCCTCATATGTTTCCCTTATTATCTCCAGTAATTGTATTATTACACAGGATTTTTATGATGTTACATCGGCTCATCTTCTCATTCAGGTCTCTACAATATCGGATCCTCTCAGTGACGATCTTCTACATAAGAAAATTTTACTCATTTACACATGAAAGATGGATATGGACAGAGACAAGATGGCGGAGAGGATATTACACCTCACCCTAGAGATCCTCTTCCGGCTTACTGGAGAGGTGAGAGATTCTGATGACGTCACATTACATCATTCTTATCTATGGGAATAACAGATGGACAGAACTGGAGAGGTGAGGACTCTGGGAATGTCTGTAGTGAGACTTATTAATGTGTCTCTCCATAACCAGGATTACACAGTAGTGAAGAAGACCTCTAGTGAGCGCTGTCAGGCCCCTGTGTCTGAGGGATGGAGAAGACCCCTGAGTCCAATCACAAGGCCTCCACCTCACCCCCTGATACATGGGGACATCAATGACCAGAAGATCCTAGAACTCATCTACACGATGATTGAGCTGCTGACTGGAGAGGTGACACTGCTGGGAATGCTGGGACATTATACAGTAACACTATGAAGGGATAGGGGGGATGATGGTATCATTGTATGTGTCAGGTTCCTATAAGGTGTCAGGATGTCGCCGTCTATTTCTCCATGGAGGAGTGGGAGTATTTAGAAGGACACAGAGATCTGTACAAGGACGTCATGATGGAGGCTCCCCAGCCCCTCACATCACCAGGTAATAGACAGGACTAAATACACACGGCCTATAATTATCTGTATGTAAAGAATGAAGTCAGTTCCTGTGTGTGTTTCCTTCAGATCTATCCAGTATCAGGACAACACCAAAGAGATGTCCCCGTCCTCTTCTTCCACAGGATTGTAAACAAGAAGATCCCAATGTTCCTCAGGATCATCAGGTAGATGGAGAGAAGGTGTCATGAGATCTCCCCTATGATGTGTAGATGGCTGTGAAGGTCTTGTGCTCAGTCTTGTTTTATCCACCAGTATTATATGTTTTATACTTGTGTAATGAGAACGGTGGAGATGGCAGGATTAGAGCTGATCATAGATGTGACTTCTCCATCTGTCTGTGACTTTTACAATATTTGTTTCAGGGTGAAGAACTGACCCGTATTAATACTACAGAGACATATGTGAGGGGTGATGAGTGGTGTAAAGAGGAGATTCCTACATATGGCTACCCAGGTGAGTAGCAACCACTAAATGCAGAGAAGTCACAGATTCTTCTCAGTCACCGGCTGTGGCTGCTTTATCGGTGGTGTAGTCCGGCCGTATTAACATGATCACCATTTTGCCTCTACACCACAACATTCTCCTCTACCCAAAACTGTTCAAATGACTTTGGGCATTGAAAGCCCTTTTATATAGAACTTACCACCTGGAGGATCCACCTACCCCCTTGGATTAGAAGACGATGACCGTTACCTGCCCAGTTCTGTAAACTACAAAGCCAAATGACAGCGTACGTAGAATGTGCAGACAAGATAAAAAACCACTTGAAGAAAAATATTATGATGGGTCTGTAAGAGAAAGTGGAGGGTAATGATGCTGTTGGCTTCCTAGATCCCTGATATCTTATTGGATGAATCTCCCTTCTTTCCCTTCTGTGCTGCTGAATGTCTCATATGGTCCCTACAAGACCAGGTCCAGTCTTTCTGGCCAAACTTCGCTTTTATGATCAACTACATTAAATGTGCAGTGAGGCCAAGGGTGAATTTCCCTTTATCCTGACTTTTTAATTTGTATTTAAACTATCTAACTTCAAGGAGGATTGTGATAAACTACAGGAAACCATTACACCTGAGCCATGATATATCTCTAAGCTGTGCATGGCTGATGGCTGTAATATACATTTATTCACCCCTGCAGGAGATGTGCTGGCATGGCTCGAGCCCTGGTTTCATGGATTCACTCCACGTCATAAATTACATTGTTTTCGATCCTAAGAAATTCAGATTACTGCACAATCTCTCCTGAAATGGGGAGTAATATTATCTTCTCTACTCTTCTGGTCAGGATTCATAGTCGCTCTAATGGTCCACCATAAATGAGTGCAACTCCGGTTTACTGTTGGAGTTCTCCCCTCATACATACATACGTTGTTGGGGATGTAACATAAAGACTTTTTTTAATTCTACCTGTTCATTCTGTATGATAGTTTGATTGTGGTGGGATTGTCCTGCCTCACTTATGTGAGTCTGTAGCTCCCTGATAGTCCTGGTGATGAAATACGTCTTGTTAATCTGTATTTGTAGTCTTTATTTAATGAGACTCTCGTGCTCTGGGGCGGGGCTGTGGATGGGGCTATGGTGGATCTGTGGGTCGGGCTGTGGGTGGGGCTTTGTGGTGCTCTGATTACATAGACATCTGTATTGGCTTATGACAGGTCAATGATCCCTCAGTGACCTGCCCCCATTATTACATAATGCATATAATAGTGTTGATATTCTTGTTGATAATGCCTATAATATTGTGGCTATTGTGAGGCTTAGAAAAACAATATTTACATCGAGCAAACTGACCCCGGCAGCCCCTGTCCAGTATCCTCTATCTCTTAATTATTGTTGGTTCCCCTCGTTTAATGACAGAAAAACCCACAATGGTCACAGAAATAACTTGAATCTGACAAATGTAATAATAAATAAAAAATCTATGAAAATGGAAAAATGAACGTCAGACATTGCTTTTCAACCATGCTTCCACAGAATTTAAAAAAAAATAAAACTCATAAAATAGGCCTGGACAGAAATGTTGGCACCCCTGAAAACAATGTGACAAAAGGGACATGGTAAATTGCGGTGTGTCCACTAGTTAGCATCACAGGTGTCTACAATCTTGGAATCAGTGAGTGGCCTGTATAGAGGCTACAGATACTCACTGTGCTGTTTGGTGACATGGTGAGTATCACACTCAACATGGACCAGAGGAAGCGAAGGAAAGAGTTGTCAGGAGATTGGAAAGTAAATTCTAGACAAACATGTTGAAGATAAAAGTTATAAGACCATCTCCAAGCAGCTTGATGTTACTGTGACTACAGTTGCACATATTATTCAGAAATTTAGTATCCATGTGACTGTAGCAAACCTGCCTGACCGTGGCCGCAGGAGGAAAATTGGTGACAAATCAAAGAGACAGATAATACGAATGGTAAGGAAAGAGCCCAGAAAAACTTCTATACAAATTAAAGGTGACCTTTTAAGCTCAAGGAACATCAGTGTCAGATCGCACCATCTGTCATTGTATGAGCCAAAGTGGTCTTCATGGGAGACGACCAAGGAGGACACCAATGTTGGAAAAAAAATTATAAACATCCAGACTGGAATTTGCCAAACTACGTGTTGACAAGTTTTCTCTTGGGGAGTGGGCCAAAATACCTGTCAAGAGGAGCAGAAGTCTCATTGACGGTTACGGGAATCGTTTGATTGCAGTGATTGCCTCAAAAGGTTGTGCAACAAAATATTAGGTTAAGGGAACCATCATTTCTGTCCAGGCCTATTTCATGAGTTTTATTTTATTTATTTTTTTTTAATTCTGAGGAGGCATGGTTGTAAAGCAATGTCTGATTTTCATTTGTTCATTTTCACAGTTTTTTTTACTATATTACTTTTTTTTTTTTTTTACCATAAACTTTTTTATTAATTTTAAAGTCATATTTAACAACCATTTCACCTCCAATCATTGTATATCGTTACAGAAATTTCCTCAAAACATTAATCGGCTAAATATGATAATAATTGAACATGGCTAATTATTATAGGAAAAGAAGGGGAAAGGAAGGGGTGATGACAGCAGTCTTTTATACCCGTGTGTTACTATTCTATTACCTCTCTATAACCCCAGTATTTAGTCTGGAGGATCGCCAGCTGTCCCATCTCCTGAGATATGAAGTTGTATTATCGGTGGATGAAGCAATTATCTTCTCTGATAATTGTCATTCACCAATGCTACGATCTCAGTCAATGACGGACATTTGGAGTTTTTCCAATACCCTGCAATTTTATTTCTACTAGCTATGAGGATGTGTGTAATCACTGTCCTGAACTCGTGTGGAATTAAATCCAGGTCCATGGCCAGAAGCGCCTACTCTTTCCTAATATTTATTGGGATGTCGCTAATTTGAGACACTAAATGGGAGATTGCGTCCCAGAGCTGCTCTACTTTACCAGACATGTAACATATCTGCGTTGGTGTCTCCGCTCCTCCAGCACACATCTGGGGAGTTGTGGTAGATCTTAGACAATCTGTATGGTGTGAAGTACCACCTGTACAGCAGCGTTCTGGCATTCTCCAGGTGACTGGTGCACTTAGAGTGTGTCCCTATCATTGAGAAGGATGTCCACCATTGACCCGGGGTGATCCCGCACTGCAGATCAGTCTCCCATTTGCGGAGATACCAGTCCAGACAGAGGAATGTCTCCTCCAGTATACGCTTATAGCTTAGACATCACTCTTACTTGCCGTGCTGGGGCGAGGAGCATTGTATATAATTTGGAGGGTTGTGAGAATGTTATATCTTTTTTTTCCCTCTATGTGGTTGCTGATATTTCTCTCTAATCATAGAGAAGGATAACAATATTCCTTCCTCGTGCATGTCTCCAATCAGTAGGACTCCCAGGGATTTCCAGGTTTGAATCTGGAGGTCCGGAATACACCGCTCCAAAGTCTCTATGGGGGCTTTAGACAAAGTGCAAAATTGATAGTATGCAGTTTATTCATTAGAAGGCTCCACACTCCCAGCGCCGCTTCCACCGCTGGTGGCAGACACAATTTTTTATTATCACTGGGATTAGGCCCAATAATGATATGAGTTAAAAACCAATGCAGCATTTGGGGATTTTATGAGATGTTTGTCGATTTCTATCCAATGTCTGTTATCCTTATCATTCCACATCAACCTCAGTTGTTAAGATATGGCTGCCCTATAATACCTCACCACTGAGGGGCAGCCCAGTCCCCCCTCTTTTATTGGGATATCTATAATATAACGGGCTAAGCGTCACTCTGTCCGAAGCCTTTATAGACTGCGCAAGTGCGATGCGCCTGCGCAGTCTGGCTCCAGACAGAATGAGGCATCCAGCGGTGAGGAGTGTGTATGGCGCCCGGAGATGGTGGTATGCGTACATACCACGATCTCGGGCGCCATACTTACCTGACCGGGAGGAGCGTTGCCGCGGTGCTTCTCTTCGGCCGGAGATCGGGGCAGGAGAGCGGTCGGAATTGCGCATGCGCATAGCGCGATCCGGTGCCATTTTATTGAAGACACATTTGCAGTGTGTCTTCATCAATATGGTGCCGGACGGCGCTATGGGCATGCGCAATTCCGACCGCACTCCGGTCCGGCGCCAGACTCCTCCCCTGTCCTCCAGCTCAACGTGACAGCGCTGGAGCACAGGAAAGAAAGGTGAGTATATAAATGTTTGTTGTTTTTTTTGTATGTGTAGTTTAGTAGGAGTGAGGGGGACCATACATACCAAGAAAGGGGGGAGAGGGGAACCTGCATACCAGTATTGGGGGGTGAGGGGACCATGCATACCACGAAAGGGAAGTGATGGGACCATGCCTACCAGGAAAAGGGGGGTGAGGGGACCATGCCTACCAGGAAAAGGGGGGTGAGGGGACCATGCCTACCAGGAAAAGGGGGGTGAGGGGACTATGCCTACCAGGAAAAGGGGGGTGAGGGGACTATGCCTACCAGGAAAAGGGGGGTGAGGGGACTATGCCTACCAGGAAAAGGGGGGTGAGGGGACCATGCCTACCAGGAAAAGGGGGGTGAGGGGACCATGCCTACCAGGAAAAGGGGGGTGAGGGGACCATGCCTACCAGGAAAAGGGGGGTGAGGGGACCATGCCTACCAGGAAAAGGGGGGTGAGGGGACCATGCCTACCAGGAAAAGGGGGGTGAGGGGACCATGCCTACCAGGAAAAGGGGGGTGAGGGGACCATGCCTACCAGGAAAAGGGGGGTGAGGGGACATGCCTACCAGGAAAAGGGGGGTGAGGGGACATGCCTACCAGGAAAAGGGGGGTGAGGGGACCATGCCTACCAGGAAAAGGGGGGTGAGGGGACCATGCCTACCAGGAAAAGGGGGGTGAGGGGACCATGCCTACCAGGAAAAGGGGGGTGAGGGGACCATGCCTACCAGGAAAAGGGGGGTGAGGGGACCATGCCTACCAGGAAAAGGGGGGTGAGGGGACCATGCCTACCAGGAAAAGGGGGGTGAGGGGACCATGCCTACCAGGAAAAGGGGGGTGAGGGGACCATGCCTACCAGGAAAAGGGGGGTGAGGGGACCATGCCTACCAGGAAAAGGGGGGTGAGGGGACCATGCCTACCAGGAAAAGGGGGGTGAGGGGACCATGCCTACCAGGAAAAGGGGGGTGAGGGGGACTATGCCTACCAGGAAAAGGGGGGTGAGGGGGACTATGCCTACCAGGAAAAGGGGGGTGAGGGGGACTATGCCTACCAGGAAAAGGGGGGTGAGGGGGACTATGCATACCACAAAAAGGGGGGTGAGGAGGACTATGCATACCACAAACAAAAAGGGGGGTGAGGGGGACCATGCATACCACAAAAAGGGGGGTGAGGGATGCCATGCACACCAGGATAGGAGGGCGGCAGCACATAACAGGATGGAAGACCATATACCAATAAAAATGCTCGCCACCCAGGTGTAGAACGGGTTCATAGCTAGTGTGTGTGTGTGTGTGTGTGTGTGTGTGTGTGTGTATGTATGTATGTGTAATATATATATACTGACCTTCGGCTCGTATAGTATATCTGCTTTAACTCTGTGCTGTTTTTCCTGCCATATTTATTTTATTATGATTGTTTGTAACTCTTTGAGTATTTTCATGGAGACAGTGATAGGTTGCGGAATACATACAATATCTGGGGGACTATGAACATTTTTACTGACGTTATTCTTCCTAACCAGGACGTGTCGTGTTGCTTCATGCCCAGCATGTCGCCTTTTGATCTTTTCTCTGAGAGTCTCATAATTTAATGAGAGCATTCCATCTACTGAGGGGGCCAAGCAGACTCCAAGATATGTTATATTTTCATTATCCCGCTTAAAAGGGTACTTAGCTTTAAGGTAAGGTTTACAGGGTGTGGTGCGAGGGTGTTAGATTTAGAATTTGGCATTTGGGGATATTTAATTTATAGTATGATACTTGGGTAAAAGAGTCTATCACTTCCATTACTCCATTGAGCGACTCTTCGGGATTAGTAAGGGATAAGATAATGTCCTCCGCGAATAGCCCGATTTTTGTGCTCTACATTTCCAATTTTAATACCAGTTATCCCAGGGTGTGATCTAATTTTTTACACTAAGGGTTCGATTGTTAGCGCAAATATTAGAGGAGAGAGTGCGCATCCCTGCCTCGTTCCATTAGTGATATCAAATGTATCTGACATCATGCCAGAAATGAGGACTGACGCCGACGGGTTAGAGTATAAAGGGGTGATTGCTCGAAGTATATTACCATCAAACCCAAATCTTTACAGCAATTTGAACAAGAACCCCGAATGGACTCGATCGTTGAATGCCTTTCCAGCATCTAACGAGAGGAGCATGGGGGGTTCTGTCTCCCTCCGGTTATATGGATAGTATCAATCATCCTCCTTGTGCCATCCAGGGTCTGTCTAGATTTAACAAATCCCACTTGGTCTTTATGCACTAAGGCCGGGATTATTTCTGAGATCCTATTAGCTAGGATTTTGGAATAGACTTTAAGATCCGTATTCAATAATGATATCAGCCTAAAATTGACGGTTCGGTCAGTGATTTTCCTGGTTTGGGGTTTGGTATAACTGTTGCCTGAATCATCTTTTTAAATTTTTCTGGTCTGCATAAAATTTTGGAAAATTGTCGTCATGTGAGGGATTAGTAGGTCTTGAAATGTTTTATAATATTCGCTCGTTAGTCCGTCAGTCCCGGGGGACTTGTTATTTTTCATTCCTCTCATTGTTTGCTGTATTTTTGCTTGGGATATTGGTTGGTTTCATATATGTAAAGTGTTCTCTGGTATCTTAGGAAGTTTTATGTTCTCCAAGAACTGATTTATGTGGTGGGTTGTGGTATTTTCCTGTAGATTATAGAGGAGGAATAGTAATGTGAGAAGGTATTGGCAATTTCCTTGGGGTTATATGTTATACTTTTTTGGTCATCCTGTATGTGGCATAATCTTTGTTTGGTCATTTTGGCTTTAATTTTGTTGGCTAATATTTTCACTTTGTTTCCCTGCCAATAATATTTTTGTCTTTGCTTTTCCTTAAATTATGCTCATATTTGTGTTGGAGCAGTTGATAAAATTCATACCTTAAATTCTGTAATTTTTGGAGACTTGCGTTTGTGGGGCTATTTTTGTGCGTCTCTTCTAGTGCGGCTATATTTTGGCTAATTTCCTCTATTTGGTGTAGTCTCGCTGTGTTATTTTGGGACGCTATTTGGAGCAATTTACCCCGGATGTAGGCCTTGTGAGCACACCATACTGTAGATACGGACACATCAGGTGTCATTAATTGCAAAGAATTCCGTCAGTACATTCTGTAGTTGGGGCCTAATTTTATGGGATGTAATTGGGTAGTTATTTACCCTCCATGGGGAATATGTCGGTTAGTTATATCCCTCTATAATTTGGCAGAAGACCGGGGCGTGGTCCAACCAGGTGGTGATCCCTATTTTTGGATGTCCTGCAATAATCATTAATCTGTGACCATCAGATTGATTCTGGAGTAACCTCTATGTGAGTGTGAATAGAAGGTGTAATCCCGCTCAGAGGCGTGCCGAACCCGCCAGATATATAATTTTTCCGCTAGGAGGGTCTGAGAGAGTGATCAGGTATTCTTTCTTTTGAGGGGGGTATCGATTTATCAATGTTGGGGCAAGAGGTGATCTTCAAGTCCCTGCAAATGAACAGGATGCCTTTTTTAACCTTTGCTACTCCCGCCAGGGTGTCCTTAAGAAAAAGAATTTGCTTGAAGTTAGTGGCGTAAATAGAGACAATTGTGTAGGTTTTGTTTATGATGCAGACTAGGATAACGTTTATGCCCTCATTGTCCATTACATGGTGATTAGCTGGAAGGCGACGGTGTTCTTTATCACAATTACTACTCCTCTTTTTTATCAATTGCTTGGGAGTGGAATACGTTTGGGAAGTTTCTATTCTGCAATCTGTGGGCATCAGTGCTATTTAGGTGGGTTTCCTGAACACACAATACATTTGCTTTAAGGGATTGGGCCTGTTTCCATAAAAGGGATTTTTTTTCCATCGTCCATGATGGCACCATGAGACGGGATCTGCCCTTCAAGGACAGGAAACCTTCAAGATAAAAGGTGCGGCTCCTCTCCGCATCAGTTGGTTTCCTGTCCTTGATGGGGAACACTCAAGATGAAGATCTTGAAGAAAGAAGAGGATGCCTGGGTTGGATGGTTTTGGCAGATGTTGGTCTGCTGCATCCATCAGCAGGTGCTGGTAGTCGCCTCGGGGGTCATGTCTCACCATGCCCCCCGAGCGAAGCATGGCCACAGCCCGTGAGGCAATGCCCGAGTGAAGTTAGGAGCATCGGAGGCCACATTTGTTTCCTCCCTGATGCTGCCAACCCACAAGATACTGTTAATATGCCATCCCTGTTTACAAATGGTGGCCATGCAGCCTGTGAGGCACATCGGTGCCTGGGCAGAATAAAGCTCCTTGGAGGCCACGTTTATACCCTCCCTGTTGAGTATATAAAGCCAGACACCATGAAACTGCCCTGGAAAAGAAGTACCTGCAACCATGGTGGCAGGACGTCCTTGATGCTTCCTCCAGTGAGACCAGGTCCATGTGGGGCCACAGGTATGATGACGGCAGCGGTGCTCTGCCTGGACAGTCTCTTGGTCTGTTGCCGCTTCTCTGCAGCGCAGTGGCATTGTCTTGGCGGGAGTCAAGGCGTTGGTGACGTGGGAACGTCGGGAACAGGCCGCAGGTGCGCATTGGAAGCGAAGGCCGGGTGCACGTGGGAAGCACATACACCCGGATGGTAAGGAGCCTGGCGCTTCAGGAGCAGGCACCCGGAATGTCGGGAGGGAGCGCGCATCGGATGTAGTCCGGCACGCTCCGGAAGTAAACCCGGGTGCACGGGGTCCTCGGCTCGCACACCAGAAGGAGCCCAGCGCGCCGGAAGTAGGTGCCGGGAACACGCACAGACTAGACACACAGCGCACATGCGTGGGGCATTATGAGTCCAGAAAGCACAAGTGGCTGGCAGGTGCAGCAATCAACCAGGTGATCAATTAATCAAAAAAGAAAAAAGAGGAACGCTGGATATTTAAAAGCGGTCAAAAGTGTTGGTGTGACCAGAAAAGATGGAGAGCTGTTCACCAGAGCACTTGCAGCCGCAACAGGAGGTGCAGGAAAGGCGGTCGCGCTAAAAAGAAAAGAGCCTGACAGGCCGCAGCAGCAGTGGGAGCTGCTCGGGCAGCGTATGGGCGGATCGTCATGGTTCTAACAAGGAGGGGTCCATAGTCTCACTAGGAGACATTGTGAAGTCCATTCAGCCTCCGGATCCGGTACTCGTCTTTTGAAGCATCCGAGTGGTGAGTGAGCTTCGAGAAAGTCCAGCAGGCTAATGTCTGTTCTCTTTCTCTTCTCTTGTCTCCAACTCTCCCCTCTTTTACATATATTGGTGGGGTGGAGATTAGGGGTCCCTAAGAAGAGCAAGTATAAAAATAAAAATAAGGAATGTCCCCTATGTAAAAGTCAATTAAGAGCATACTGGGATAAGAGATTGTGTCAAGACTGTATTAATAAGACAGTGGTAGAGGAGACACCCTATTTTGCTGAAAACCTAAGATCCCTGATACAGTCAGAGGTCTGTAAGTCAGTGAAGGCGTTTCAGACAACGGATGCAGATAGCAAATCAAGGGACAGATCCAGCCCCTCGTTGGTGTCTCAGGAGGACTCCACAGGATCAGAGGAGGACTTGGATAGATCACTGTTAGGCGTCGGGTTCCGGGCGCTGCACACCGGTAATCCCAAGCTTTGCCAATCTGTCTCCCATTCCTCTCCGGCCGCAGTGGAGCCTGCTCAGCAGACTCCACGATCCTGGCGTTCAGCCCACACCAGCATTGTGGGTTCGGTTGCTACTGCGACCTCTGGTTCTGTTATGGCAATGCAGCCTGGCCAGCAGCAAAAGACTCCAGAGGCCAAGTCCTTCCTTCGGTCCACTGAGCATGTCGCTTACCATAGGGCACCATCGTACCGCGGCAGTCACTGTCGCTTCGCTGCAGTCAGCATCAGTTAGCGGCGTTCACGGTGGCGATGCCACACGCTCAGTAGGTCTAGAGGGACGCTGGCCAGAGGGGTCTGGAGGTGTAAGAGGCCAGAGGGGACTGGAGGATGAGGAGGCCTGTGCTGTAGATCATGTTGGGCTGTGCTGTATATCAATGGGGGGGCTGTGCTGTATACCAATGGGGGGCTGTGATATATACCATGTGGGGCTGTGCTGTATTCCAGTGGAGGGCTGTGCTGTATTCCAGTGGAGGGCTGTACTGTATTAGAGCTGTATTATACTTTATGAGGAGGGCTACATTGTATTCTATGGAGGGGCTACATTACACTATATAAGGGGCTGCCATATATTCTATGGAGGGGCTGCATTATACTATATGGGGGGTTACATTGTATTCTGTGGGGTGGCTACATTATGCTCTAAGGGGTGGCTGCATTTTATTCTATGGGGGTTACATTATATTGTATGGCAGGGCTGCATTATACTCTGTGGGGTGGCTGCATTATGCTCTATGGGGTGGCTGCATTATACTATATGTGGGCTGCATTATACTGTATCAAGGTCTATGGGGAATACATTATACTATATGAACTATGGGGTGCATTATACTATGGGAAGTGAATTCTACTACATGGATGACTGGCAGTGTATTATACTATATGGCGCACTATGAGGAGTGTATTATATTATATGGAGGACTGAGCAGTGTGTTTTAATATATGAAGGACTGAGGAGTGTATTATGCTATATGGAGGACTATGGGGCAGATTATATTATATGGAGGACTATGGGGGACACTATATTATATGGAGGACTATGGGGTGTAAACTGTAGAAATGCTGCTGATAACATGATACTGTATGGGGACAGATTGATCCATTAGTGATTGTTCTGTCCCCATCATTCTTTATCAGATGGTGGAAAGAAGCTGGGAAACAAGTGTTGAACGACTTCAATATTGACGATCACACTCATTTAGCGTCCTGAACTCAGCGCAAGTAACTACAACCGAAATGCTTCCGTGTGATGTGCAATATGTTAGCATTTGGGGCCCCATTTTAAAATTGGCCTAGGGCCCCACTTTGCCTAAAACCGGCCCTGCTCATACACATGACATGATGCAGCATCACAGATCACGATCTCTGCCAGTGCCTTCTATATATGATACACACACCACACTCTTTTATATGGCCTAATATGTCATATGAGGCCTGTATACCGACTGTACAGACTGCACTATCATCCTCCTGTATGCCGTACATAGGCAGAGAGTGCGGTCTGTACAGTATCTAAGAGGGCGACAGTCTGTATGCCTTATAGGGGGCCTAATAGGAGGCCGACACTCTGTATGTCTTATAGGGGGCGTAAAAGGAGGCCGATAGTCTGCATGTCATATACGAGGCCAATATGCCATACATACCGCAATATCGGCATCCTATATACTGTACGTACCACACACTCTCGGCCTCTTATAGAAAGTATCTGTTATAGGAGACAGAGAGTGCGGTCTGTATGTGATTATAGGATGCCAAGAGTACAGTCTGTACGATATATAGGAGGCTGAGAGCGTTCTCTTTTGCACACTGTACAGCTTGCTAAATGGCACATGTTTTAGTGGGAGAGCCCCAAAAAATGAACACATAATAAGACCGTTTATGGTAGCCATAGGGTGGGCCCCTAGAGTCAATTCCCCTGGTGGGCCCTAGGCACCCCAGTCTGACCCTGGCTGCGACCCTCAGCTGTCAGCTTCAGCCAGGTTGGTTGTGAATAAAGGGTTCCCCACGCTGTTATTTTTAATTATTTAAATAATTAAAACTGCGTGGGGTCCCCCTTATTTTTGACAACCAACCTGACTAAAGCCAACAGCTGAGGGCTGCTATTCTCAGGCTGGTAAGGGGCCATTGATCTTGTCCCCCCAGCTGCCCAGAAAAGGCGAGTCTGTTACATGCGCCTAACCTGGAGCTTTGCCCGATTCTTCCTACTGCCCTGTAGCAGTGGCAAGTGGGGTAATAAGGGGTTAATGGCACCTTTCTATTATAAGGTGCCATTAAGCCCGGATTAGTAATGGAGAGGTGTCAATAAGACACCGATCCATTACTAATCCTACAGTAAAGAAAGGGTTAAATATACACACAATAAGAATAAATTACTTTAATGAAATAATACAACACACACATTTTTAGAATCTTTATTAGACTGGTAATTCCTTTAGCGAAGCCCTCGTTCTTCTGAAAAAAAAGGGAAGATAATAAAACAAATCTATAATTACCTGTCCGGCGCTCAGTCACGTCAGCCCAGGCCAGCCATAGCAGCTTCATGTACTTCAAGAGCCCTAATGGTATGGGTGGACCAACTTGAAAAGCAACTAAGGGAAGGGATGCCAAGGGATAAGATCCTAGACTCTATCCCAGTAATAAGGGGAGCGGCTGCCTTCTTAGCGGACTCATCGGCCGATTCAGTCCGGTTTATCGTCCAAAACTACGGCACTCTCAAATGCAGCCTGAAGAACACTATGGCTCAAAAGTTGGCCAGAGGACCTACAGACCAAAATGAAATTGTGTTCAATCCCCTGCGAAGGGAAATTCCTTTTTGGGAGACGTTAGATGACATCCTCCAGAAAGCAGGGGACAAGAAGAAAGGGTTCCCAAATTTGGGGACGGCAGCATTTAAGAGGCCCTTTCGGAATAGGAAGTTTTTTCAGAGGAGACCACCGAGGGAACAAAAATGGAATGACAGAAGGAGAGAGAGGGTTCTTCTTTGGTAACTCGTCCCGAGACAAAAAGCCCTCTAAGTGACAGTTCGCCCAGGGTGGGGTAAGGTTAACCCTTTCCCTTCCAGCCTGGAGGAGAATCTCACACAACCCATGGATAGTAAACCTAATCCAGGAGGGCCTAAGAATAGACTTCCTCTCTCTCCCACCTCAAAAGTACATAATGACGCCACTGAGATCCAGTACGCAAGAGCAGGAAGCTCTAGAAAGCGAGGTCCTAAGCCTGGTAAAGAAAGTAGTCCTCCAGGAGGTTCCCCTGCAGGAAATGGGTAGAGGGTTCTACTCCCCTCTTTTTCTGTTGACCAAACCAGACGGCACCTTTCGGACCTTCATAAAAGAGAAGACTGAGAGGAGACTTAATAGCTGTCTACAAATATCTAAAGGGCTGTCACATTGTAGAAGGATCAACTTTATTCTCATTTGCACAAGGAAAGACTAGAAGCAATGGGATGAAACTGACTGGGAGGAGACACAGATTAGATATTAGAAAAAACTTTTTGACAGAGTGATCAATGAGTGGAACAGGCTGCCACGAGAAGTGGTGAGTTCTCCTTCAATGGAAGTCTTCAAACAGAGGCTGGACAGACATCTGACTGGGATGATTTAGCGAATCCTGCTTTGAGCAGGGGGTTGGACCAGATGGCCCAGGAGGTCCCTTCCAACTCTACGATTCTATAAATTTTAAAAAATTAAACAAATAAGTCAGGAATCAAAGCTTCAAAATGGAGTCGATCAGGTCCACCACCAAAATCCTGTTCCCGAACTGCTTCATGACGGTGTTAAGGTACCGTTACATTTAGCGATGCACCAGCGATCCCGACCATGATATGACCTGGTCAGGATCGCTGGTGCATCGCTAAATGGTCATTAGTGAGCTGCCAAACAGGAAGATCTCCCCAGCGATGCAGCAGCGGTCGTTACTTACCTGTCAGACGCAGCGATGATGACATTCGGCGCCAGCAGGAAGCGGCCGACGACAAAGGGCCCAGGACGTTCTCGCGCGATCAGCGATAACCAGCGGGGGAGCTGGTCAGAGGTAAGTATCACATGTAGTGATATCGCTGGCAATATCGCTGCAGCATCACAAAATCGGTGACGCTTTAGCAATATCGCTATGTGTAAAGCCCCCTTTAGATCTCAGCGACGCCTATTATCGCGTCCCCCATTCACAGACTCCAGAAAATATCTCAGGTTAGCCGTCTCAATAAAGGGAAGGGTAAAAGAATCCCAGTACAGAGCCCTGCCGTTCGGAATATCGGTAGCCCCGCGGGTATTTACCAAAATAGTAGCGGAAATGATGGCCCATATAAGGGAAATCAAAAAAAATGTTCACAGGACCAGGGAAAAAATATCAAAAGTGCAATCTGATAATCCCTTTAAAAACATGAAACTTTAATAAATTGAGGTAAAAAACACCCCCCTAGTACAACAACACAATTAACAAACTCTATACAATAATAACCTACGATAGCCCTACACTAGCCTGCTATTCCTTCCTGACAGTGGAGGTTGGCACCCTAAAAGATACGATTTGGCGCCCCCACACCGTGGCGGCTTTCCCAGACTCGCCCTAAATGACCCTTATAAACTACAGGTGGGAAAACAATAAGCAAATAAGAGATGAAAGATAGTGCTTAATATAATACACAGGCTATTAACCCCTTTACTCCCAAGGGTGGTTTGCATGTTAATTCCCGGGCCAATTTTTACAATTCTGACCACTGTCCCTTTGAGGTAATAGCTCTGGAACGC
This sequence comes from Dendrobates tinctorius, assembly GCF_039654945.1. Taxonomy (NCBI): domain Eukaryota; kingdom Metazoa; phylum Chordata; class Amphibia; order Anura; family Dendrobatidae; genus Dendrobates; species Dendrobates tinctorius. Next base: position 8,496,703 of record NW_027361893.1, on the reverse strand, counting down.
TTCCATGGATGCCAGTGATTCTGACATTGTTTTCTCGTGACATATTGTATTTCATGTTAGTGGTAAAATTTCATTCATATAACTTGCGTTTATTTGTGAAAAAAGCGGAAATTTGGCTAAAATTTTGAAAATGTCGCAATTTTCCAACTTTGAATTTTTATGCTCTTAAATCACAGAGATATAGCACACAAATAAACCTAATAAGTAACATTTCACATATGTTTACTTAACATCAGCACAAATTGGGAACCAAAATTTTTTGTCAGGAAGTTATAAGGGTTAAAAGGTGATCAGCGATTTTCTCATTTTTACAACACCATTTTATTTTTAGGGACCACATCACATTTGAAGTCATTTTGAGGGGTCTATATGATAGAAAATACCCAAAAGTGACACCATTCTAAAAACTGCACCCCTAAAGGTGCTCAAAACCACATTCAAGAAGTTTATTAACCCTTCAGGTGCTTCATTTGTTTTTGTTTTTGTTTTTTTTTTTAAACATTCAAAAAATTCCTGTGAACAAAAAAAAATTTACTTCAGGTTCAATTTTATTTTACCAAGGGTATCAGGAAAAATTGGACTGGAGAAGTTATTATGCAATTTGTCCTGAGTACGCCGATACCTGATATGTGGGGGGGAACCACTGTTTGGGCGCATGGCAGAGCTCGGAAGGGAAGGAGCGCCGTTTGACTTTTTCACTGCAAAATTGGCTGGAATTCAGATCGGATGCCATGTCAAGTTTGGAGAGCTCCTGATGTGCCTAAACAGGGGAAACCCCCCACAAGTGACCCCATTTTGGAAACTAGACCCCCCAAGGAACTTATCTAGATATGTGGTGAGCACTTTGAACCCCCAAGAGCTTCACAGAAGTTTATAATGTACAGCTATACAATTAAAAAAATCATATTTTTTTCCACAAAAATTCTTTTCACCCCCAATTTTTATTTTCCCAAGAGTAACAGGACCCCAAAAGATATTGTGCAATTTCTCCTGAGTACACTGATACCCCATATATGGGGGTAAACCACTATTTGGGCACATGGCAGAGCTCGGAAGGGAAGCGGCGCCATTTAACTTTTTTGGCTGGAATTGAGATCGGACGCCATGTTGCGTTTGGAAAGCCCCTGATGTGCCAAAACAGTGGAAACCTCCCAATTCTAACTCCAACCCTAACCCTAGCCCTAATGGGAAAATGGAAATGAATAAAAAAAATTTTTATTTTTCCCTAACTGAGGGGGTGATAACGGGGGTTTGATTTACTATTTATGGCGGTTTTTATGTTTGGCAGCTGTCACACGCTAAAAGACGCGTTTTATTGTAAAAATAGTTTATGCATCACCACATTTTGAGAGCTATAGTTTTTCCATATTTTCACCCACCGAGTCATGTGAGGTCTTATTTTTTGCGGGACGAGTTGACGTTTTTATTGGTACTTCCTTTTGGAAGTGCATTGAGCAGCAAGGTGGTGTGCTGTTGAAAGGGGAAAAAAAAAAAAACTCTTTTAAATCTTCTTCCTGAGCGAGTGTGAACGAGCTGAGTGTGACCTAAGCGTAAGTGCGAACTGTGGTAAGTGTGTGACTTGAAATTCAGTGACTTTTTAGATTCAGAGAGTTTCCAAGGAAGGTCTTACTGAATTGCTGTTATAGTAATACTTTTTTTTTTTTTTTTATTTATTTTTGCTTATCTTATTGTCTGGTGCAATCCCCATTAGGATGTGCTCCACTATTGCCAATGCCATCCAGTGCACGTCTTGCCGCATGTATGCAGTCCTTGAACAGCCGGTCGAGGGTGCATACTGCTGTGCGAGATGTGAGCACGTTGTGCATTTGGAAGCCCAGATACTGGATCTAAATGTGCAGCTGGCAACACTGAGATCCATAGACAATATGGAAAGGAGTCTTCTGCTCACTGAGCAGACGCTCAATGGGATAGATGAGGGGGGGGATGCTAGGTTGGAGTTGCAGGACAATGAAGCAGCTAGCTGGGTGACAGTTAGAAGGCGGGGTAGAGGGAAGAGCACCAGGGAGGCTAGTCCTGATCTGGCACACCCCAATAAGTTTGCAAAGTTGGCAGATGAGGGGAGTGTTAGTGCAGGAGTAGCACTGCTGCAGCAAGGCATGTCCTCTGAAAGCCGGAGGAGTGTCTGCTCCAGTAAGGGGGGAAATAGGAGAGCAGTGCAGGCCAGACAGGTTCTGGTAGTGGGAGACTCAATTATTAGGGGAACAGATAGGGCAATCTGTCACAAAGACAGGGATCGTCGAACGGTGTGCTGCCTACCTGGCGCTCGAGTCCGACACATCGCTGATCGGGTTGACAGATTACTGGGAGGGGCTGGTGAGGATCCAGCGGTCATGGTGCACATTGGCACAAATGACAAAGTTAGAGGTAGGTGGAAGGTCCTTAAAGATGATTTCAGGGAATTAGGCTGCAAGCTTAAAGCAAGGACCTCCAAGGTGGTATTTTCGGAAATACTTCCTGTGCCACGCCAGAGAGGCAACGGGAGATTAGGGAGGTTAATAAGTGGCTCAGGAATTGGTGTAGGAAGGAGGGGTTTGGGTTCCTGCAGAACTGGGCCGACTTCTCAGTTGGCTACAGGTTCTACGCTAGGGACGGGCTGCACCTCAATGGGGAGGGTGCAGCTGTGCTGGGGGAGAAAATGGCTAGAAGGTTGGAGGAGTGTTTAAACTAGGGACGGGGGGGGGAGGGTATTCCTTTTATAGGAGGGGAAGACAGTGCAGATAGAGACCTGGGCACAAATAATGACATTGGGGGTGGCATGGGGGGTGGGGTTAGAACAGTTAATAATTTAAGAAAGAATAGAGGTACAGAGAGATACATAAAGTGCATGTATACTAATGCCAGAAGCCTCGCCAACAAAATGGAGGAATTGGAGTTAATGTTGTTGGAACATAATTATGACATGGTGGGGATATCTGAGACATGGCTGGATGAGAGCCATGACTGGGCCGTTAATTTACAGGGCTATTGTCTGTTCAGAAATGACCGTACAAATAAGCGAGGGGGAGGCGTGTGTTTATATGTAAAATCATCCTTAAAACCCATCCTTCGTGATAATATATATGAATCTAATGAAAATGTAGAGTCCCTGTGGGTAGAGATAAGGGGAGGGGGGAAAAATAATAAATTACTGATAGGGGTTTGTTATAAATCTCCAAAAATAATGGAAGCTACAGAGAATATCCTCATAAAGCGAATAGATGAAGCAGCGACTCAAGGAGAAGTCATTATTATGGGGGACTTCAACTACCCTGAAATACATTGGGGAACCGAAACCTGCAGTTCCAGCAAAGGTAATAGGTTTTTGACTACTATGAGAGACCATTACCTTTCACAACTGGTTCAGGACCCAACAAGAGGGGGGGCACTGCTAGACCTAATATTATCCAACAGGCCAGACCGCATATCATATCAAAAAGATTTAAATAAACTGGAGAAGTGGGCAGCAACTAACAGAATGGTTTTTAACAGGGAGAAATGCAAAGTACTACATCTGGGCAATAAAAATGGAAAAAGCATATATAGAATGGGAGGAATAGGGCTAAGTGACAGCACATGTGAAAAAGACTTGGGTATACTAATAGATCACAGACTGAATATGAGTCAACAGTGTGATGCAGCAGCAAAAAAGGCAAATGCAATTCTAGGATGTATTAACAGAAGCATACAGTCTAGATCACGTGAAGTCATTATTTCCCTCTACTCCTCTTTGGTCAGACCTCATCTGGAATATTGTGTCCAGTTTTGGGCACCACATTTTAAAAAAGACATCAACAAACTGGAGCAAGTTCAGAAAAGAGCGACCAGAATGGTGACCGGTCTGCAAACCCTGTCTTATGAGGAAAGGTTGCAGGATTTGGGAATGTTTAGTTTGCAAAAGAGAAGACTGAGAGGAGACTTAATAGCTGTCTACAAATATCTAAAGGGCTGTCACATTGTAGAAGGATCAACTTTATTCTCATTTGCACAAGGAAAGACTAGAAGCAATGGGATGAAACTGAATGGGAGGAGACACAGATTAGATATTAGAAAAAACTTTTTGACAGTTAGAGTGATCAATGAGTGGAACAGGCTGCCACGAGAAATGGTGAGTTCTCCTTCAATGGAAGTCTTCAAACAGAGGCTGGACAGACATCTGACTGGGATGATTTAGCGAATCCTGCTTTGAGCAGGGGGTTGGACCAGATGGCCCAGGAGGTCCCTTCCAACTCTACGATTCTACGATTCTATATCAAATGTAAGGGTTGGGGGTCACTTGGGTAATAGTGATCACAAATTAATAAGTTTTCATGTATCCTTTAATAGGATGTGTAGTAGAGGGGTTACAAGGACACTAAACTTCAGGAAGGCAAATTTCCAACGGATGAGAGATGATCTTGGTGCAATTAACTGGGACGATATCCTGAGACATAAAAATACACAAAGAAAATGGGAGACGTTTATTAGCATCCTGAATAGGATCTGTGCACAATATATACCGTATTGGAATAAACATGCGAGAAATAGGAGGAAACCACTATGGCTAAATAGAGCTGTAAGGGGCGCAATAAGAGATAAAAATAAAGCATTTAGAGAATTAAAGCAAATAGGTAGTGATGAGGCATTAAATAAATACAGAAGATTAAATAAATTCTGTAAAAAGCAAATCAAGACAGCAAAGATTGAGACAGAGAGACTCATTGCCAGAGAAAGTAAAAATAATCCCAAAATATTCTTTAACTACATAAATAGTAAGAAGCTAAAAAATGATAGTGTTGGTCCCCTTAAGAATAGTCTGGGTGAAATGGTGGATGAGGAAAAAGCCAATATGCTAAATGACTTTTTTTCAACAGTATTTACACAAGAAAATCCCATGATGGATAACATGATCAGGGATAAAAATTCTCCTTTAAATGTCACCTGCTTAACCCAGCAGGAAGTACGGCGGCGTCTACAAATCACTAAAATTGACAAATCCCCGGGCCCGGATGGGATACACCCCCGAGTACTGCAGGAATTAAGCACAGTCATTGATAGACCACTATTTTTAATCTTTAAAGATTCCATAATAACAGGGTCTGTGCCACAGGACTGGCGTACAGCAAATGTGGTGCCAATATTCAAAAAGGGGACAAAAACTGAACTTGGAAATTATAGGCCTGTAAGTTTAACCTCAACTGTGGGTAAAATCCTGGAGGGTTTTCTAAGAGATACTATACTGGAGTATCTGGAGAAGAATAACCTTATGACCCAATATCAACATGGGTTTACAAGAGACCGTTCCTGTCAGACTAATCTGATAAGCTTTTATGAAGAGGTAAGTTCCGGACTGGACCAAGGGAATGCAGTGGACGTGGTGTACATGGACTTTTCAAAAGCTTTTGATACGGTGCCACACAAAAGGTTGATACATAAAATGAGAACAATGGGGATAGGGGAAAATATGTGTAGGTGGGTTAAGAGCTGGCTCAGGGATAGGAAACAAAGGGTGGTTATTAATGGAGCACACTCGGACTGGGTCACGGTTAGCAGTGGGGTACCACAGGGGTCAGTTTTGGGCCCTCTTCTTTTTAACATATTTATTAATGACCTTGTAGGGGGCATAGAGAGTAGAATTTCAATATTTGCAGATGACACTAAACTCTGCAGGGTAATTAATACAGAGGAGGACAATTTTATATTACAGGAGGATTTATGTAAACTAGAAGCTTGGGCTGATAAATGGCAAATGAGCTTTAATGGGGATAAATGTAATGTCATGCACTTGGGTAGAACGAACAAGTTGTATAATTATGTGCTTAATTGTAAAACACTGGGCAAAACAGTCACTGAAAAAGACCTGGGTGTATGGGTGGACGACAAACTCACATTTAGTGGCCAGAGTCAAGCAGCTGCTGCAAAGGCAAATAAAATAATGGGATGCATTAAAAGAGGCATAGATGCTCATGAGGAGAACATAATTTTACCTCTATATAAGTCACTAGTGCGACCACACTTAGAATACTGTGTACAGTTCTGGTCTCCGGTGTATAAGAAAGACATAGCTGAACTGGAGCGGGTGCAGAGAAGAGCGACCAAGGTTATTAGGGAACTAGGGGGTCTGCAATACCAAGACAGGTTATTACACTTGGGGTTATTTAGTTTGGAGAATCGAAGGCTTAGGGGTGATCTTATTACAATGTATAAATATATGTGGGGACAATACAAAGACCTTTCTAATGATCTTTTTACTCTTAGACCTGTGACGGGGACAAGGGGGCATCCTCTACGTCTGGAGGAAAGAAGGTTTAAGCATACTCACAGACGCGGATTCTTTACTGTAAGAGCAGTGAGACTATGGAACTCTCTGCCATATGATGTTGTAATGAGTGATTCACTACTAAAATTTAAGAAGGGACTGGATGCCTTTCTTGAAAAGTATAATATTACAGGGTATATACACTAGTCTCCTTAATATTGCGTTGATCCAGGGAGCTAGTCTGATTGCCGTATGTGGAGTCGGGAAGGAATTTTTTTTCCCCAATGTGAAGCTTACTGTTGCCACATGGGGTTTTTTTGCCTTCCTCTGGATCAACATGTTAGGGCAAGTTAGGATAGGATATGGGTTGAACTAGATGAACTTAAAGTCTCCCTTCAACCTTAATTACTATGTTACTATGTATTTTCGGGCATGTGGAACTTTTTGGTCGCTTTTTATTCCGATTTTTGGGACACAGAATGAACAAAAACCAGCGTTTCATGAATTTCTTTTAGGGGGTGCGTTTAAACCGTTCCACGTGCGGTAAAATTGTTAAAGCGGTTTTATTCTTCAGGTCAGTACGGTTATAGCGATACCTCATTTATGTAGTTTTTTTTATGTTTTGGCGCTTTTATGCACTGAAAACAATTACATTCAAAAATAATTTTTTATATTGCTTTATTCTGCAAGCTATAGCTTTATTTTTTTCGCTGATGACGCTGTGTGGCGGCTCGTTTTTTGCAGGACAAGATGACTTTTTCAGCGGTACCATGGTTATTTATATCTGTCTTTTTGATCACGCGTTATTGAACTTTTTGTTCGGTGTATGATAATAAAGCATTATTTTTTGCTTCGTTCTTTATTTTTAAGGGGTTCGCTAAAGGGGTTAACTAATGGGACAGTTAGGGTGGGTCGTTACGGACGCGGCGATACCAAATGTGTCCTTTTTATATTTTTTTTTTTTTTTTTTTTTTTTTTTTTTTTTTTTTTTTTTTTTTTTCCAAAAAATGGATTTCATTAGGGGAAAAAAAAAAAAAAAAAAAAAATTTTATATATATATATATATATATATATATATATATATACACTCACTGGCCACTTTATTAGGTACACCATGCTAGTAATGGGTTGGACCCCCTTTTGCCTTCAGAACTGCCTCAATTCTTCGTGGCAGAGATTCAACAAGGTGCTGGAAGCATTCCTCAGAGATTTTGGACCATATTGACATGATGGCATCACACAGTTGGCGCAGATTTGTCGGCTGCACATCCCTGATGCGAATCTCCCGTTCCACCACATCCCAAAGATGCTCTATTGGATTGAGATCTGGTGACTGAGGAGGCCATTTGAGTACAGTGAACTCATTGTCATGTTCAAGAAACAAATCTGAGATGATTCGAGCTTTATGACATGGCGCATTATCCTGCTGAAAGTAGCCATCAGATGTTGGGTACATTGTGGTCATAAAGGGATGGACATGGTCAGCAACAATACTCAGGTAGGCTGTGGCGTTGCAACGATGCTCAATTGGTACCAAGGGGCCCAAAGAGTGCCAAGAAAAAATTCCCCACACCATGACACCACCGCCACCAGCCTGAACCGTTGATACAAGGCAGGATGGATCCATGCTTTCATGTTGTTTACGCCAAATTCTGACCCTACCATCCGAATGTCGCAGCAGAAATCGAGACTCATCAGACCAGGCAACGTTTTTCCAATCTTCTACTGTCCAATTTCGATGAGCTTGTGCAAATTGTAGCCTCAGTTTCCTGTTCTTAGCTGAGAGGAGTGGTACCCGGTGTGGTCTTCTGCTGCTGTAGCCCATCTGCCTCAAAGTTCGACGCACTGTGCGTTCAGAGATGCTCTTCTGCCTACCTTGGTTGTAACGGGTGGCAATTTGAGTCACTGTTGCCTTTCTATCAGCTCGAACCAGTCTGCCCATTCTCCTCTGACCTCTGGCATCAACAAGGCATTTCCGGCCACAGAACTGCCGCTCACTGGATTTTTTTCTTTTTCGGACCATTCTCTGTAAACCCTAGAGATGGTTGTGCGTGAAAATCCCAGTAGATCAGCAGTTTCTGAAATACTCAGACCAGCCCTTCTGGCCCCGAAAGAAAAGGCCACGTTCAAAGGCACTCAAATCACCTTTCTTCCCCATACTGATGCTCGGTTTGAACTGCAGGAGATTGTCTTGACCATGTCTACATGCCTAAATGCACTGAGTTGCCGCCATGTGATTGGCTGATTAGAAATTAAGTCTTAACACACAGTTGGACAGGTGTACCTAATAAAGTGGCCAGTGAGTGTATATATATATATATATATATTATATTTTTTTTTTTTTTTTTTTTTTTTTATTAAATTGTCCCAGGGGGGGACATCATTGTCATGTGACAGATTGCTGATCTGTCACATCACATCGCTGTGACAGATCAGTGCTGCGCTTTGCGGGCAGTGAGGAAGCTAGCTCCCTGCAGGCCCCCAAAGGTCCCCGTCGCATATTAGATCCGGGGACCTGCAGGGAAGGAGGTCCCTAGAGCAGCACTGCACATTGCGCTGCTGTGGGGGTCTCAGGGAAGCACGGAGGGAGCCCCCTCCCTGCCGATGCGTCCCTTAACCCCCAGAACACTGCGATCGTGTTTGATCGCAGTGTTCCAGGGGTTAACGTGTCGGAGGCGATCCGTGACCGCCCCTGACACACAGTGCCAGGTGTCAGCTGTGATAATCAGCTGACAACTGGCCGCGATCAGCTGCACTCCCCCCATGAGCGCAGCTGATCGCACTAGACGTACTATTCCGTCCTTGGGACTTAGGTCCCAGGTCAAATGGAAGGAATAGTACGTCCAATGTATGAAAGACAGGCTATTACATGTAAACATAGAGAAACCTCTTGTACAGTTGTGGCCAAAAGTATTGACACCCCTGCAATTCTGTCAGATAATACTCAGTTTCTTCCTGAAAATGATTGCAAACACATTCTTTGGTATTATCTTCATTTAATTTGTCTTAAATGAAATAACACAAAAAGAATTGTCCTAAAGCCAAATTGGATCTAATTCCACACCAAACATAAAAAAGAGGGTGGACAAAAGTATTGGCACTGTTTGAAAAATCATGTGATGCTTCTCTAATTTGTGTAATTAACAGCACCTGTAACTTACCTGTGGCACCTAACAGGTGTTGGCAATAACTAAATCACACTTGCAGCCAGTTGACATGGATTAAAGTTGACTCAACCTCTGACCTGTGTCCTTGTGTGTACCACATTGAGCATGGAGAAAAGAAAGAAGACCAAAGAACTGTGAGGACTTAAGAAACCAAATTGTGAGGCAGCATGAGCAATCTCAAGGCTACAAGTCCATCTCCAAAGACTTGAATGTTCCTGTGTCTACCGTGCGCAGTGTCATCAAGAAGATTAAAGCCCATGGCACTGTGGCTAACCTCCCTAGATGTGGACGGAAAAGAAAAATTGACAAGATTTCAACAGAAGATTGTGCATATGTTGGATAAACCAACCTCGACTAACATCCAAACAAGTTCAAGCTGCCCTGCAGTCCGAGGGTACAACAGTGTCAACCCGTACTGTTATGAATGAGTCACCAGAGGAGGAGAAAAATACAAGCTAAGTCCAGAAAACCGGAGAGGTTGGTAGCTATCGGATTGCAGACCCCTGATCCTATTCACCACAACTAACAGTAGCCGTGGGGGGTTCCTACGGTGCCCTAGACCCCTCGTCACAGCCGGAGAACTAAATAAGCCTAAAGAAAGAAAGGGGAAATCTAAATTGCCCCAGAGCAGACCCCAAAGCAATAGACAGCCCCCAACATGTATTGTCGGTGAAAAACAGATGAAAACACAAACACAGACAGAAAGCCAGGCTGAGCAAACGATGAGGCCCAACTAACTAGATAGGACAGGACAGAAAAGATGCTGGCTACAATCCGCAAAAACCCTACCAAAAATGTCCCAACCGTCTGATAAGAAAAAAGGCCCTGAAGTCACTAGACTTTAAAATCACTATATCAGGTATATTCTGAAAACAGAGCAAAGAGATCAACTGATCAGAGACAATAATGGAATTCAGCCAGTCCCAACCAGGACTGGCTGAACACAAACACTAAGGAAACCAGATCAAATCTCATGGAATAATAGCAGGGCAAAAACTTAGCTTTTAGTAGACAGGAACTAAACTGGATGCCAGAGCTCAGAGCAGAAAGGTTCACCAGCAACCCTGCAGGGCGTCGGCTGACTTATATCCACTCAGAGATTCCGGATGTCCAATCACACTCCGCCTGTTCAAATGACAGGTTCTTCCCATCCAAATCAATTTCACTACCTCCCTTCACCAGCAGAGGAAGTTCATCAGACATCAAAGGTGAAGGGGAAAATGAACTCACAACACCGTACTATCCGTCGGCGTCTGAATGAAAAGGGACTGTAGGGTAGGAGACCCAGGAAGACCCCACTTCTTACCCTGAGACATAAAAAAGCCAGGCTGGAGTTTGCCAAAACTTACCTGAAAAAGCCTAAAACATTTTGGAAGAATGTTCTCTGGTCAGATGAGACAAAAGTAGAGCTTTTTGGGCAAAGGCATCAACATAGAGTTTACAGGAGAAACAAAGAGGCATTCAAAGAAAAGAACACGGTCCCTACAGTCAAACATGGCGGAGGTTCCCTGATGTTTTGGGGTTGCTTTGCTGCCTCTGGCACTGGACTGCTTGACTGTGTGCATGGCATTATGAAGTCAGAAGACTACCAGCAAATTTTGCAGCATAATGTAGGGCCCAGTGTGAGAAAGCTTGGTCTCCCTCAGAGGTCATGGGTCTTCCAGCAGGACAATGACCCAAAACACACTTCAAAAAGCACTAGAAAATGGTTTGAGAGAAAGCACTGGAGACTTCTAAGGTGGCCAGCAATGAGTCCAGACCTGAATCCCATAGAAAACCTGTGGAGAGATCTAAAAATGGCAGTTTGGAGAAGGCAATCTTCAAATATGAGGGACCTGGAGCAGTTTGCCAAAGAAGAATGGTCTAAAATTCCAGCAGAGCATTGTAAGAAACTCACTGATGGTTACTGGAAGCGGTTGGTCGCAGTTATTTTGGCTAAAGGTTGTACAACCAAGTATTAGGCTGAGGGTGCCAATACTTTTGTCTGGCCCATTTTTGGAGTTTTGTGTGAAATGATCAATGTTTTGCTTCATTCTTTTGTGTTTTTTCATTTAAGACAAATTAAATAAAGATAATACCAAAGAATGTGTTTGCAATTATTTTCAGGAAGAAACTGAGTATTATCTGACAGAATTGCAGGGGTATGAATACTTTTGGCCATAACAGTACAACCAATAGATAGTAGCAAGTCTTGTCTTTTTGGGTTATTAATAGACTACAGAAAACATAGAATCCATATGCATTATCAAATAAAGGCAAAAAAAAAAACCCCTCTCTGCAGTAAAATCAGACAAGCACAGTCAAGAGGTAAAAATTAGCGTGGTTCAATAAAGGAACATCAGAATTATATCCATATTGGTTGCCATATAAGGCCATGGATGATATCTATTGCGAGAAAAAAAAAAATCAAACAGCTGGGGGTTAACCCAAACTTAGCTTCCAGCCTCGACGCGTTTCCCCGTCCACACGGTTCATCAGGAGGCACAATAAGGAACCAGCCAATTCATGGATGTGAAGTGTCCAGATAGAGAGGCAAACCTTATAAGGGAGCAAGACATAATGATAATCCTGTATCTAGACTATTTTTTAATAGCAGGCAGCTTGGCTCAAAAATGCTGAGAACAGAGGGACAGGGTGATGGACACTCTTCAGGGCCTGGGCTGGCTCCTAAATCTGAAAAAATTAAGATTGGAGCCCAGGAGAGTAGAGGAATTCTTGGGTCTAACACTGGACTCAAACATACAAGAGTGCCGCCTCCCAGACCGCAAGGCGAAAATCGCTCAAATCATAGCAAGAGCAATCCAAAATCCCTCCATGACGTTAAGGAGAGCTATGTCACTGCTGAGTTCTCTAGCCGCCTGCCTGCCAGCAGTCCAATAGGCTCAGTTACACATGCAAGGTCTCCAGTGGGACGTATTAGCCAACCAGTCAGCAGTAGGGGGACACCTAGAGGGTCTTATTACCCTAAATTCAAAAACTATTCATTCCCTAGCTTGGTGGGGAAACCAAGACAATCTGTCCACAGGGATCCCCTGGGTAACAAAAATAAGTGTCCACGGATGCCAGTCCCACGGGATGGGGAGCACATATGAATGAGGTGGTTCAGGGTGCGTGGAGAGGTCAAGAATTAGAAGCCTCCTCAAACCAGAAAGAGCTCTTAGCGGTGGGCTACGCGCAAACATACTTCCTACCCCTGCTCCAGAATCATCACGTCTGCATATTTTCGGACAATCGAGTCACAGTGGTCTATATAAATCATCAGGGGGGAACCAGGTCCCGAGCCCTAATGGACACATCTTCCAGAGTCCTCAAGCTAGCAGAGGCAAACCTGCTATCTCTGATAGCATTACACAGGCCGGGCACGGAGAATTAAAGGGCAGACTTTCTGAGCCGCACCCAATTACGGCAAGGGGAAGTGGTCCGTTTTTCGGCAGATTGTAAAAATGTGGGGGACCCTGGACATAGGTATGTTTGCCGACTTCAGAAACAAAAAAGTGGAAACTTTCTGTCCCCATGATCCCAGGGGGAATCCTCTAGCTCTGGACGCATTTATGCTCCCATGGACACAGAGTCTAACATATGCCTTTCTCCCGATCATGCTTATTCTGGCAGTCCTAAGAAAAGTCAGGGAGGACAAGGCAAGAATGATATTAATAGCCCCCTTCTGGCCCAAAAGAACCTGGTTCTCCTGCTAAGAATGCTCTCAGTAACCGACCCATGGATCCTACCGGATCTCCCGGACCTGCTATTGCAGGGCCCAGTGTTACACCCTCAGCAGTGAACCTCTATTTAACAGCATGGAATCTGAGAGGGCGCTGATGAGGGACAGAGGGTTTTCAGAGAACCTGATAATATTACAAAAAAGTAGGAAACCGGTTACGACGAGAGCTTATGGCAGAACATGGAAAAACTTCTTATCCACTTCTGGGGCAAAGGTTCAGGATGGGGTTCAGATTGATAAGATTGTAAATATTCTACAAAGGGGCCTAGAGCAGGGTCTGGCGGTCAACACATTAAAGGTACAAGTAGCGGCGTTAGGCGCCCTTTATATCCATGATGTGGCAGGTAACCCTTGGGTGGCACGATTTATTAAGGCCGCAACCAGATCTAGGCCAATAGCTAGTCAAAGGTTGCCGTCATGGGACCTGAATCTTGTACTGTCCACACTGACAGGCCCTCCGTTCGAACCTGCTGTTTTTAGGCTGGGGGGGGGGCCCAAGATCAATGGCCCCTTACCAGCCTGAGAATATCAGCCCTCAGCTGTCGGCTTTGTGCAGGTTGGTTGTCAAAAATAGGGGGGACCCCACGCCATTTTTTAAAATTTAAATAAAAAACAGCGTGGGGACTCCTCTATTCTTCACAACCAACCTGGCTGAAGCTGACAGCTGAAGGTCGCAGCCCCCAGCTGTAAGTTTCGTCTGGTTGGTTATGAAAAGGAGTGGGAACCCCACGTCAGGTTTTTATTCATTATTCTCTCCTGCCGGCGAAGCAGGAGAGAAGAATGTCAGCGGCGGGGAACAGCGCTGGTATCTAAGGTACACATCCGGTAACTGAACGACGCATGCGCTTAGCTACCCGATATTTACATTGGATACCAGCGTCCTCGCTGGTCCTGATCACTGAGTCTGCCTGTTTGACAGCTCCACAGTGATCATGTAGCGATGCACCAGCAATCCTGACAAGGTCGTATCGTTGTCATGATCGCTGGTGCATCGTTTAGTGTGACGGCACCCTAAGGATATATATTAAACTGATTAAAACCATATCACTAATTGGCATTGATTAATTGGAGTGGTGTTGAAACCATTAAACATAACTCTTACTATACAATTACTCAACACCTAGTTCCCAGAATGTGCTTCAGGAGATACACAGTAAATTAAGTGGGTTCTTCCCACTATAGTAATGCCAAATGCATGGATGCTAAATGTGGTTTGGGCACACTACAAGGCTCTGAAGCAAGGAGATTTGACTTTGGGAGAGCGGATATTACTGGATTGGTTTATGGAAGCCATGTTGCTTTTCGATAGCCTTTGAGTCACTACTAACATGGAAACCTCTGTTTTTCCATTGAAAGGTGATGAACCTGGGTCGAAATTTTTATTGGCATAATTTTCACCTACACAACATTGATGGCTTTTTATTCCATACTTGGGAGGCAGAATGACAAACAGTTGATCACCATGCTCTACTAGTTCATTCTTTGAGGTTTTCTATTAGACTGTGAACTGTCAAAAATAATAAATTTCAAGGATTTTTTATTAAAAAGTAATTATTTTTTTGCTTTGCAGATGACTGTACCAGGAAATCAGAGGGACAGCTGACATCATCAATTTTTAAATCGGATGATTTGGAGATCCCACAGGATACAATTGAAGTGAAAGCTAGTACTCCAGATATATCCTCATCCCTTCACAGCAAAGATCTGTTATCTGATCCTTTGAAACAGATTAAGTCTTCTGATTCATTAGTGACTACTAAGGAAAATCAAAGTAACAAAATAAGAGTTAAAAAACTAACTGCTCTTAAAAGAACGACGACATTTTCTCATTCAGAATATGGAAATAGTTTTCCCATTGAAAATTCTTTTCTTAAACATCAAAAAATTAACACAGCAGAGAATAGATTTTCTTGTGCCAAGTGTGGGAAATGGTTTAACAAGAAATCAGGTCTTGTTAGACACCAGATAACTCACACAGGTGAGAAGCCATTTTCATGTTCAGAATATGGAAAATGTTTTAACCAGAAATCAAATCTTGTTAGTCACCAGAGAACTCACAAAGGGGTGAAGCCTTTTTCGTGTTCAGAATGTGGAAAATGTTTTAACACAAAACAGCATCTTGATAGACACCGGAGAACCCACACAGGGGAGAAGCCTTTTTCATTTTCAGAATGTGAGAAATGTTTTAACCAGAAATCAGATTTTGTTAAACATTGGAGAATTCACACAGGGGAGAAGCCTTTTTCCTGTTCAGAATGTGGAAAATGTTTTAACCAGAAATCAAGTCTTGTTAGTCACCAGAGAACTCACACAGGGGAGAAGCCTTTTTCATGTTCAGAATGTGGAAAATGTTTTAACCAGAAATCAGGTTTTGTTCTACATCGGAGAATTCACACAGGAGAGAAGCCTTTTTCCTGTTCAGAATGTGGGAAATGTTTTAACCGGAAACCGCATCTTGATACACACCAGAGAACCCACACAGGGGAGAAGCCTTTTTCATGTTCAGAATGTGAGAAATGTTTTAACCAGAAATCCGAGTTTGTTCAACATCAGAGAATTCACACAGGGGAGAAGCCTTTTTCCTGTTCAGAATGTGGGAAATGTTTTACACACAAATCAAGTTTTGTTAAGCACCGAAGAACCCACACAGGAGAGAAGCCTTTTTCCTGTTCAGAATGTGGAAAATGTTTTTACACGAAACAGCATCTTTATGCACACCAGAGAACCCACACAGGGGAGAAGCCTTTTTCATGTTCAGAATGTGAGAAATGTTTTAACCAGAAATCAATTCTTGTTAGTCACCAGAGAACTCACAAAGGGGTGAAGCCTTTTTCATGTTCAGAATGTGGAAAATGTTTTTACACGAAACAGCATCTTGATACACACCAGAGAACCCACACAGGGGAGAAGCTTTTTTCATGTTCAGAATGTGAGAAATGTTTTAATCGGAAATCAATTCTTGTTAGTCACCAGAGAACCCACACAGGAGAGAAGCCTTTTTCCTGTTCAGAATGTGGAAAATGTTTTTACACAAAACAGCATCTTGATAGACACTGGAGAACCCACACAGGGAGAAGACTTTTTCCTGTTCAGAATGTGGAAAATGTTTTGTGAAGAAATCATCTCTTCTTAGTCACCAAAGAATTCACATAGGAGACAAGCCTTTTTCATTTTCTTAATGTAGTAAATGTTTCACACAAAAATAAACACTTAAACATCAGAGAATTCACACAGGGGAGAAACTTTTTTCCTGTTCAGAATGTTGAATATGTTTTAACTGAAAATTGTGTTTTCTTAGAGGGGTTGTCCATTAGGAGGACAACTCCTTGTCATTCTTTGTTTGGCCTTGTTAAAACAAAAACACTCAAACTCACTTTCCTTGCTTGCTCCGTTCCCGCAGGGTCAGCACTTGTGTTTCTAAGGCTCACTTGAGGTTGCTACATTACACTAAACCCTGCGCCCAATCAGCGCCAGCTTCACTCTCCTCTTCTGTAGAAGTATTGAACATCAACAGGAAGCCAAGGCTACGGCTGCGTTCTGCCTTCTTCCTGATGTTCGATTTGTCCAAATGTAGGGACCGTGATGCCAGCGCTGATTGGGCACAGGGCATATGTGACGTAACAAGCTCAGATGAGCTCTGGGAACACAAGTGCTGACATCGCTGGAATGGCACCAGCATGGGAGTTTTAAGTGTTTTTATTTTAACAGAACCAATAGTGATGAGCGAACTTGCTCACCACTACTCGTTACTTGCCTGAGTATCACTGTGCTCGTTGTACTTGGCGAGCACCGAGTATTTCAGGGATTGTTCAGCGGGTCTCCGCCCTGCAATTCTGGCGCTCTTTTTAGAGCGCCAATGCCAAAGCAGTGATTGTCTGCAATGCACTGTAATGCCGCAGCCATCTTTGTTGTAGTATTACAGTGATTGGTTGGCTGCACAGCGTCATCAGGTCTATAAGAGACCTTGTGCCGCCCTGCGCGCCGCATTCTGCTCCAGACTTAGTGTAGGTACAGCTACTGCAGAGATAGGGTCAGAATCGTCCTTTTAATAGTTAGTATGGGTCTGCTAGTGTTCAGTCCACAAATCCTGAGAAACCAACAGTCCTTTTTAGGGCTAATTTGAGGGTACTGAGATTGCAGCACTTGGTAGGCAGGTGAGTCTATGTGCACATATCCACATCAGTGCAAGGCCTGCAGGCACTGTATGTGAGTGCATAGATCTCACTGCATAACTCAAAAAGCTCCATTACTGTCTGCTGCTTATTTAATATCTACCTAGCTGCAGTTATGTGGCAATTTTTTTTTTTATTTGCAGCTTATACCTGCTCATTTTATTCTAAAGCAATCCTTAGCCCCCTTTTTTCTAAATTTATTTGCTTGGTCACGCTGCAGACTACAGCCAGGTCATTGTAATAAAATAGCGTGCAAATCTAAGAATTAAAAAAAAAAAACAAAAACATTTTTTGTCCCAGGAATTAGATGTGAGTGCGCTAAAAAAAATCTGTCCTTTTTTTTGGTACTATCTAATATTTTGTAGTTTCTTACAACAGTTTTGGACACCATTTTTCCACCCCAAAAATCTGTAGCTGGCCCAAAAATATTTAGCTACAGTTCTTATATTTATCACTGAGTTGTATGCCACACGCATCGCATATCATTGCGCAAAATATTTTACAATTTTAGTGCTCCATTTTATTTTGTGTCATAGCCAACTTGTTGACACAATGTTGGTGTGCCCAAAAAATCAAGGCCACATTTAGATCAGTCTGTTATCTCCGTCAGACGCCTGGTGTATCTGTGGTGGAAAAATCTTTGCTTTGCAGGCATACTGATCACATATAATTTTTCTCCAAATAAATCCATTTGTATTGAGCTTTTCAAATATTTCAGTAGTCCATTTAAAATGGGCAAGGCAAGGTGCAAGGGATGGGGAAGTGGACATGATGGTGCATGCAGAGGCCGAGGCTGTGGCCAAACAAAGTGGGCTATGCAGTAACAAAGACCCACATCTTCGCGCTCGACCTTCCTGTCCCAGTTTCTAGGGGACCGCAGCACACCACTATTGAAGCCAGAGAAGTGTGAAGTGGTTGTTGGTTATAGCTGATAATGCTTCCAGTCACTTAGCCACCACCATGTCTTCCACACGGTCAAGTCTGAGTAGTCGTGAGTGTGGACCGGATTTTACTCACCCTTATCCTCCTTCCTACCATGCTGAGTGCCCTGAGACAACTGATTCCACACTTGGACACTCCGAAGAGCTTTTCAGTTTCCACTTTATAGATTCCGGACTCTCGGCCGGTCAATTTGAAGTGGGGCCAGATGAGATTGCATGTAGCGATGCCCAAACATTTGAACAGCCACGGTCACACAAAGGAGATGGTGGGAAAGTGTAACAAGAGGTGAACGATGATGAGACACAATTGCTAGAAAGTCAGGAGGAGGAGCAGGGTGCGGATGTGTTAGACAAGGTGGTGGATGACATATTGACTTGCCCAACCTGGCAGGAGGACAGCAGCACACATGGGGAAGGAGGCATATCAACCCAACAGACTGGAAGAAGCACTTTGGTGGCCGCAGACAGAGGGCATGCATCCGTTCCCCGTAACACCAACATGACAGAAGTTGCCATTCCAACTGTTAGATCTTTCCGAGTCTGGTTATTTTTTAAAGACTCTGCCGATAACTCCAAAAAGGCCATTTGCAGCACTTGCCATGCCCGCATCAGCAGGGATAGCAAAACTACCAGCCTGACCACCACCAGCATGATTAGGCACATGGCCGCAAATCACCCGACTTTGTTGGCCGAACCCCAGGATCCAGGAACACTGCCTTTGACAACACTGCTTCTTCCACTGTTTTGCATACAAGTCAATCCCCAGTTCACAGTGCCTGTGAAGATGCCTTGGGCCCTGCACCTGTTGCCCACAGTCAACCAGCACCATCATCAAGCCTGTCCATATCCTTGTCCCAGCCCAGCCTACAGTTGTCTATACCCCAGTCATTGTAATGCAAGTGGAAATACGGTGCCAATGCCCCACAGGCCACAGTACTTAATTCGGACATTTCTTGTCTGCTTTCGCATGAAACATTGCCTTTGAGGCTCGTGGAGATGGAAGCTTTCTGCAGCCTGATTGCGGCAGCCATCCCAAGGTACTCGGTCCCCAGTCGCCACTATTTCTCCTATTGTGCTGTACTGGCATTACACTAGCATGTGTCCCACAACATTACCTGTGCCATCAACTATGCTGTAACTGGGAAAGTCCACCTAACCACGGACATGTGGACAAGTGCTTGTGGGCAGGGACTGTACATCTCACTGACGGCACACTGGGTTAACATAGTGGATAGCTGGGACCCAGTCGGACCTTGGGATGGAACACATCCTCCCCACACTGATGATTGCGGGCCCTACGTCAATCAGGGTTGCTCTCACAGTCTACAGCTCCTCCTCTTCAGCCTCTATCTCTGAAATGAACACATCAGTCAGAAGCTGGAAGCACTGCCTTAGCCAAGCGGCAACAGGCTGTGCTGAAGATAATCTGCATGTGTGACATCGCACAATGCAGAAGAGTTGAGGACAGCTCTGAAAGACCAGTCAGATATGTTGATGACACCGCTGAACCTACAGCCAGGCATGGTCGTGTGTGACAATGGCCAGAACCTGGTGGTGGCTCTGAGGCAAAGTGAGCTCACACGTATCTTGCCTGGCCCATGTGCTTAACCTCGTGGTTCAATGTTTTCTCAAAAGCTACCCGGATCTGCTAGTGAAAGTACGCCGTCTGCCCATTTTAGAACAGCTACAGCTTCAGCCACCCTTGCCATGCTTCAACAGCGTTTGCAGCTTCCGGCTCTTCGACTGGTGTGTGATGTCCCCATGCGTTGGAACTCTAAACTGCATATGTTGGAAAGTATTTGTGAGCAGTAGAGGGCAGACGAGAGACCTAGCGTATACCTCTACAATAGAAAAATATTGAAATACTATTATTATATCTTAATTTATATCCCTATCTCAGCTGTTGTTGGGGACAAACATATCTCGGACACATTCTGGCTTCATATCTTTGAACCTGTGTTACCCCTACATTTTGTTATTTTCTTTCATAGGTGGATTCACATTTTTTATTTGTTTGATTTCAGTATGATTTATCATTATGTCTCATTCTCTGCCACTAGATCACCAGGGTTAACAGGTTCTGTGCTGCTACAGCCATTCAATTTTTGGCAAAGGGTGTCTATGATCCCCATAACTACTTTTTAAAAAATGTTACCCCCAATGGGGAAATGTTTGTTAGCCCTAAACATATCCTCCGCCACTAGATCACCAGGGTTAACGTGTTCCATGCTGCTACAGCCAGTCCAGTTTTTGACAGGGGTGTCTGATTCCCATAAAATATTTTTTTTTAAAATGTACCCCCTATGTTTGTCAGCCGATACACTTAGTGTATGGGTATTACGAGTCTAGGAGACCCGCTCCTTTGTAATGAAACTTTTTTTCTAAGAGGCCCTCTAAGTTTCTTCCAAGGCGGGATTGGGGTACATGCAAATTTGGGTCAAGGCGGCCCTTGCATTCAATGCATAAGGAAACTGTATGGCAGGACCAAATGAAGACTGTGAAGTGGGTTTTCATGTGGCCTTCCAGTATCTGGGTTCAAAGTCATTGGGGGTGCATATGACTTAATAGCAGGGCAGGCCTTGCATTCAATGCAACATCTTTTCAGGAGGCCATCCTTTACCTCTCATGAAAGGGGTATTGGGGTGAGTTGTAGTTCTTGGCAGCCCAGCCACTCACTGCATAGGCAATAACAGCATAGGTGACCCACTGTTTAATAATGGCCCTTTAAGAATATTAATTCCGGCTGATGCCCCTCTAAAAAATGGGCTTTGTGACTTTGAGTCCCTCCTTCAGAAATGAAACAAGATGTGTCTCCTTATGTGTCACATACCACATGGCCAGCTCGGGTTGTTAAATGTTACAATGACATTTCCCAGTGAATGCACTAGTAAGCAATGTTAATGTTGAAAAACGCATCAAAAATGCTGCGTGTAAACATAGCAAAAGTGGTGGATGAACATTTCGGTCTGGGGTTAATTATTAACCTGGAAAGAATGTACCTTAACGTATTTCCCAGCAAAATCCATTTTGGTTTTGTTTTTGTATGTTTTTTGGTGCAACTGTAAAAATGGTGTAAAACTGACAACATTGCTTACAGCTGTGGCCTAGGAGTCAGGAATGCTTTCAGGGACGATCCCCATGATGTTCCTGTGTCATGTGAGCAGTGTTTCCATCATTTTCTGATGTTTTTAGACCTTAAAAGGACCCCCAGGGGGATTGCGGTAAAAATGCTCGGGTCTCTCATAGACTTACATCGGGCTTGTTGTTCTGTCCGAGTACCCGAGTATTCCAATTTGCTTGACCGGAGCAACGAGCACCCAAGCATTTTAGTGCTCGCCCGTCCAAGTTGTGGAAAACTTCTTTAAACTTCAAAAATCCCATATAATATCTAGAATATGAAAAATGAATTACTGGAAAATAGTATTTTGCTGACCAACAAAAATAGCTCAGACAGAGAAGAAATTATTTGTTATTGAGAAATTGTACAAAGTCCTATAATAGACAGTCGTATAATTAAATAAAAAATTGTACTGTAAGACAGTTTCAGAAAGAAAAAATCTTAATTAGTGAGTGTGCCTTATAGACTGGAGGCAGCTTCCTGTGACAGAGAAGAATCATAGAATCATAGAATCGTAGAGTTGGAAGGGACCTCCTGGGCCTTCTGGTCCAACCCCCTGCTCAAAGCAGGATTCGCTAAATCATCCCAGTCAGATGTCTGTCCAGCCTCTGTTTGAAGACTTCCATTGAAGGAGAACTCACCACTTCTCGTGGCAGCCTGTTCCACTCATTGATCACTCTAACTGTCAAAAAGTTTTTTCTAATATCTAATCTGTGCCTCCTCCCATTCAGTTTCATCCCATTGCTTCTAGTCTTTCCTCGTGCAAATGAGAATAAAGTTGATCCTTCTAAAATGTGACAGCCCTTTAGATATTTGTAGACAGCTATTAAGTCTCCTCTCAGTCTTCTCTTTTGCAAACTAAACATTCCCAAATCCTGCAACCTTTCCTCATAAGACAGGGTTTGCAGACCGGTCACCATTCTGGTCGCTCTTTTCTGAACTTGCTCCAGTTTGTTGATGTCTTTTTTAAAATGTGGTGCCCAAAACTGGACACAATATTCCAGATGAGGTCTGACCAAAGAGGAGTAGAGGGAAATAATGACTTCACGTGATCTAGACTGTATGCTTCTGTTAATACATCCTAGAATTGCATTTGCCTTTTTTGCTGCTGCATCACACTGTTGACTCATATTCAGTCTGTGATCTATTAGTATACCCAAGTCTTTTTCACATGTGCTGTCACTTAGCCCTATTCCTCCCATTCTATATCTGCTTTTTTCATTTTTATTGCCCAGATGTAGTACTTTGCATTTCTCCCTGTTAAAAACCATTCTGTTAGTTGCTGCCCACTTCTCCAGTTTATTTAAATCTTTTTGAATCCTCTCGCTCTCTTCTCTAGTATTAGCTATCCCTCCTAGCTTTGTGTCATCAGCAAATTTAATCAGTTTACCCTCAATTCCTTCATCTAAATCGTTGATAAAGATGTTGAACAATACAGGGCCCAGGACAGAGCCCTGTGGTACCCCACTTGAGACATTCTTCCAACTGGATGTGCAGCCATTTACGACCACTCTTTGGGTCTGATCACTAAGCCAGTTATGAATCCACCTAACAGTTGCCTTGTCCATTCCATACTTAGTCATTTTTTCAATAAGGATTGCATGAGAGACTTTGTCAAATGCTTTGCTGAAGTCAAGATATACTATATCTACAGCATTTCCTTGATCCACCCAATCAGTGATACTATCATAGAAGGAAATTAAGTTAGTCTGACATGACTTATTAGTTACAAACCCATGCTGACTCTGTTTAATCACTTCATTCTTATCCAGGTATTGACATACATGTTGTTTAATAATTTGTTCAAAGATCTTTCCTGGTATAGAAGTCAGACTCAGCGGCCTATAGTTGCCTGGGTCCACCTTCTTCCCCTTTTTGAAGATAGGAACAACATTTGCTCTTCTCCAGTCTTCTGGCACTTCTCCTGTTCTCCAAGAATTTTCAAAGATTATGGAGAGGGGTTCAAAAATTTCTTCTGCTATCTCCTTCAGTGCTCTTGGGTGTAATTCATCTGGACCTGGAGACTTGAATTCATTTAGGTTAGCTAAGTGTTTCCTCACTATCTTTCTGTTTATAGATATCCTGGATTCTTCTATTCCCTTAATAGGACAGTGAATAACAGTTGATGTTACATTTCCTTTCTGAGAGAAAACATGCAAAATAGGAATTTAAAAGTTCAGCCTTCTCAACATCCTGTCTTACCATTTCATCATTTTCATCCTGTAAAAATCCTATAGCATCTTTGACTTTTCTTTTACTTTTGACATATCCCCAAAATCCTTTAATATTGCTGAGATGATGTCCTTCATGATCACTGAGAGAACAGTGCTCTGTACTCCTGCCCCATACTTATATAACTGGTGCAGAGCAGGAGAGTAAGGTACATGGACCTGCACAGAGGCTGCTCGTTCTTAGTGAGCAATTGAAGCATCTTCCACCCGACCAGATCAAAGACCTTTCCGATCATGTAATCAATCACATGACCTGGAAGGAACTACAAAATGGGGTAATGTATATACAGTGTATGTGTATGAAAATGTTCATAGGTAATAGAGCTGTGTGTATGTAAGTGTGAATATTTAGCAGAGCTGTGTATGTAAATATGCATATGACGCAGAGCTGTGAGTGTATGTGTTTATATATAGCAGAGCTGTGTATGTAAATGTGCCTCTAGCAGTACTGTGTGTATGTAAATGTGCGTATACAGCATAGCTGTATGTAAATGTGCGTATGTAGCAAAGGTGAGTGTGCATGCACTGTCCAAGAAGCAGTGTGTGTGTGTGTGTATATGTGTGTGTGTGTGTGTCCTGTGTGAAAAAGTGATTACCCCCTAAACATAACAACTGGTTGGGCCACCCTTAGCTGCAACAACTGCAACCAAGCATTTGCATTAACTGGCAATGAGTCTTTACAATGCTCTGGAGGAATTTTGAATCACTCGTCTTTGCAAAATTGTTGTAATTCAGTCACATTAGAGCATGAAGCGAATGTTTGTTTTTTTTTTGTAATTATTTAAGAAAATTTTTGCATACAGTACAACACAAGAAAAATATGGCTCAGCCCATTAATCAGCACATGCGTCATAAGTCAAAAAATAATAATTGGATAGAGAATCAATGAAATTCCCATGAAAGCGTATTGGCAGAGGCCATAAAACAGGTAAATTATAGAAGGAACTAAACAACAGAACTAGATTCAGGTAGTATTAACTTGTAGTTACGGCTCCAAAAGAACGTACGTAGTCCTGGAGATCTACAAAGACGAGACAAATAAAGCAGTCAAATGAGTCAAAAGATGGGTAATTAGATCTATCAAAATTGAAAATATATGTAGTAATTTGGGGCAGTTTTGAGGTCGGGCTCTGCCACTTCGGCGCAGGACTCATAAAGGGAGATGAGGGATGTATAGGTATGGCAACAACTGAGAGCTGTCAAGGGATGAGGGAGGGTCTATTTATCCAAGGATGCCAAGTTAATTTGAACTCGCTATGTGAGCGCGACTCGCAACTTGACAACTCTTCCATTCTATAGATGTCTTGAACTTTAGTTACCCACTCAGCAATTGGGGGGGAGGGTTGTCTCCAATGAATGGAGATCAGATGCTTTGCAGCTGCTAACAAAAGGGGTAGTACGTTATGTTTCTTGGGTTTAAACTCTAGTAGGTAGAGATAGAAGAACTTCTTTAGGGGTTAGATTCCGTTTAGTTAAACCTAATTGGCATTGGGAACTATCGATTCCTGACCAGTATGCAGAAATAGCCGGGCATGTCCAAAAGATGTGGGTCATTGTCCCAACCGATCCAGAGCATCTCCAACATAGAGGAGAGGAAACCAAACCCATATGGAACAGTCTGTCCGGAGTTCTGTACCAGCGTGAAAGAATTTTGAAAGCATTTTCCTGTAATAGAATACACCTTGAGAAACCATGGGAGTTGCTTAAGATTTGACTAGTCTCCTGGGTAGATAAAGACAGATTTAGTTCAGATTCCCGTGAGGATAAATAAAGTGGCTTAAATTGAGATAGCGGATTGACCAGATTAGCATACAATTTAGAGATGAGTTTAGGGGGAATAGACTGGAGACCTACCAAGAATTCTAGCCATAGCCAGTCAGAACCATGTTTGTATCTCAATCTAAATTTAGTAATAATAAAACGTATATAAAGTTTTTGTAAAAGGTCTCGAGGTTGTTTTCTGGCGGCTTTTGGCCAGTCTTCTGTACAGGGGACCTGGTTAGATAGAAGGTGCGAGATTGGTAGATTCGGTAAAAAATCCCATAGACCATAAACGTCAACATAGTTCGGGTCAGTCAGCCAAGGAATGACTCTTATTGGAATATGGTCTAAAAAATAGCAATGAGGTAATATATTAGGAACTAAAGAACGTCTAATAGATAATGTATTATAAGTTATGTCATTGATCGAGTGAGTAGCTGGGGTATAGGAAGACCAGAGAAAAACCTCAGCCATATTGCCCAACAGACTTACTTCCAAAGTTAGAGCTTTCTGATCAGGGTTGGTCTTGACCATGCGTAGCCAACGGGAAAGGTGGATGGCCTGGTAGTATTTCTTGAAGTCAGGGAGACCGAGTCCCCCATTATTTTTTGGTAAAAATAAAATTTTGGGAGGCAGTTTGGCTCTTTTGTTTTTCCATATGAATTTTGAAACTAATTTCTTCACTATAATAAAAAAGGAATTGGGAAGAGGGATAGGGACCATATTCATAACATAAACAATTTTTGGAAAAATATAGGATTTGACAACATTGATTCTCCCTATCCAAGAAAGAAAAGGTAATTCGTAAGAATTGAGTAAAATTTGTAAGTTGGATAGCATAGGGAGAAAATTAAATTTATATAGTGCAGAGGGGTCAGCGGTTAATTGAATCCCCAGAAATTTTAATTTTTCAGGAGGCTAATGAAAAGGGGTTGTTTTAACTTCGAGACCTCTTTCTGATGCCAAGATATTCAAAACTTCAGACTTACTCATATTAATTTTGAAGTTAGAAAGAATTCCAAATTCCGTAAATAAATCTGAGAGGTGTGAAAAAGCTGTTTTGGGGTTAGTAATCAAAGGTAAGAGGTCATCTGCAAAAGCCGCTATCTTGAATTCAATCTGGCCCACCACTAATCCCCTTATATCAGGGTCTTGCCTGATTTTCTGTATCAATGTTTCCATCACTAAGACAAAAAGGGAGGGGGAGAGAGGGCAGCCCTGTCTAGTGCCCTTGGTAATCTTAAAAGAGTTTGAAAATAATCCATTTACCCTGACCTTAGCAGTTGG
Source organism: Dendrobates tinctorius (assembly GCF_039654945.1). Lineage (NCBI taxonomy): Eukaryota > Metazoa > Chordata > Amphibia > Anura > Dendrobatidae > Dendrobates > Dendrobates tinctorius. The sequence goes on along the minus strand of NW_027361893.1, from coordinate 8,470,070 downwards.
GGTCCTATAAAGAGACGTAATGGCTTCTATAAAAGGAGGAGGAAAATCAAATTTTTGCAAAGTGCAAATCAAATAATGCCAGCCAATTCTATCGAAGGCCTTCTCGGCATCTGTCAACAGAATGATTAATGGAATGCCAGAGCGTTTAGCATGAGAGATAGCAAGTAAAGTTTTTGTAGCATTGTCTTTTCCCTCCCTTCCCTTTACGAAACCCACTTGGTCAGGGTGGATTAATGATTCCAGGACACTATTAATTCTAGAGGCTAGAATCTTCGACCATAACTTCAAATCGGTATTAAGTAAAGAAATAGGCCGATAATTGCTACAAAGGCTGCCGTCTCTACCCTCTTTGGGTATAATAGTAATATATGCCTCCAGAGATTGTCTAGATGGGGTTTTCCCTTCCAAAAATGCATTAAACAAGTTAACTAGGTGAGGCAGGAGAATGTCTGCAAATTTTTTATAATAAATCACAGGGAAACCGTCTGGGCCTGGCGTTTTATTGTTTGGTATAGTGTGTAAGGTATCCTGAATTTCTTGGAAGGTAATTTTTGAGAGAAGAGATATACTATTTTCTATTGGGACCTTGGGAAGGGAAAGGGGGGTTAAAAATTTCTGTATCCTGTCTGCTGCAGTAGAGCAGTCTGTCATCGGTTCAGGAGTATCTAAATTATAGAGTGATTCGTAGTATTGTCGAAAAGTCTCAGCAATCTCGTCGGACCTAAACACCTTGTTAGCTTTAGTAAAGACATGCTTTATTGTTGAATCTATTTTATTGAAAGAACAAATAAGCAGAGGAAACATACAAAATGAAGAAAATATGCAAGTTATACACCTTTCTGAACATCGTTACATCATAAGCAGTTACTTATACATCTATTCAAGATGAAATCTTGCAATTTCTCAGTAAAATGTGTATTAATGGTTTGCATACCCCTATACCTGACCAACATTAGGTATTTGTTCACCCATCTGCATAGAACGTACCAAATATTTGCTCCTTAATTCTTATTATCACGCGTGGGCAGGTTCATTAAACGTTGTTCGTACTTATTCCGAATATGTTTTACATATTTCAGTAGGGGTGTAATATGTAGGAAAAGAGAATGTAGAGAGAGAAGAAAGAAAACATAAGAAAACTTAGAATAGGACTTTTAGGAGTAGTAGGGAGGGGAAGGGAGAGAAAAGGGGGGGGAAGGGATTAGCGGCCCCTAAATCCTGAACCAGACCCTAAGAAGCCACCTCAACCAACTGCGATAACCCGGCTGTTTCTTTAAACAAGATCCAGGGATGCCAGACTCGGGTCAGGCGGGTGTTGTCCCCCTCCAACTCAGCCACCAGCTCCTCCATCCGAAAGATATCTGCAAATTCCGCCACCCATTCCACCATAGTTGGTGGCGTTGCCACTCTCCAGTGGCGTGGAATTACCATACGAGCTGCAGTAATATAAAACCTTAAAAGGCTCATTTTCTGAGCTAATATGGAACCAGGAAGGATCGAGAGTATAGCAGCCTGCGGAGAAGGGGGCACAACATCTCTGGTAATTTTTTGATAAGCCAAGAACACTTCCTTCCAGAAGGGTTGGATCACAGTGCACTGCCACCATATATGGTATAGTGTGCCCCTCTCGGTTCCACATCGCCAACAGGTATCCTCCACTGTCGGAAAAATAGATTTTAATCTAACGGGGGACAGATACCATCTGGTCAGTATTGTAAAATTTTTCTCCTGTGCGCTCCCAGCAGGGGACATTTTAAATGTAAATAGGTAGGCTTTGCTGAGGTCCTCTTCCGAGAATTTACATCCCATCTCCTCCTCCCATGCCCGGATATAACTTGGAGTCACCTCCGAGTCCTCAACCCGGAGCTTCCTATATAAACGAGAGATCAAGTGAGAAGGAGGGTCTTGTTGCTGCAATAAGTTTTCCAATCCTGTCATGGGAGGGCGGGAATCACGGTCCGCCATATGTCTCTGGATAAACGACCTCAGCTGATTTTATTCCATCCAGGAGAGCTCCTCATTGGGAAACTGTTCACGTAGAGTCCCCAAGAACGGAATATTTCCTCCCACCAGTATCTGTCCCATACGTAAGTCTGAGCTAATATGCCAGCCTAAGAAACGATCCCTGTAACGCCCTGGAGGGAAGTCCGGGTTACCGAAGAGTGGGGTCAATGGATTCAGGGCGCTAATCAATTTTTTCTTAATCTTTATACGATTCCAAAGTCGTAATGTCTCTTGTGTCAAAAATCCAGTCGAACCCACGGAACTGCCCGTAGTAGGATCACAACATCGGATCCAAGGCAGGTGTCTCAAGGGAACATCAAAGGATGTCTGTTCCAATTGCACCCATTGTTTAGAGCTATAGCTATACTGCCAGTCAAACAGTCGTATCAGTATGGAAGCCCTATGGTAGAGTTCTAAGTCAGGGAGACCTGCCCCACCTCTGGACTTTGGATTTGTCAGACTGGTGTATTTTAAACGAGGCCTAGAAGCCTGCCAAATAAAGTGGATCAGCGCGGACCTGATGGTTTGGAAGAATGTCCTTGGCGGTATGATCGGGATCGTCTGAAATAAGTATAAAAATCTAGGAAGAACATCCATCTTGAAGGTGTTCATCCTACCAAACCATGAGATGTTCTTTCTTCCATATTCTCTTAATCGCTTCAATGTCGAGTCTAGAAGGGGCAAGTAGTTAAGTTTATAAAGGTCGGTCATGTCGGTAGGAATTTGTACGCCCAAAATATTGAATAGCTCCGTTTTTCCACTGAAAGGGGAAATTCTCCATTATTCTCGTAAGTTCTGTTTGTCCCAAGGATACATTAAGAGCTTCAGTTTTCTGAAAATTAATTTTAAAATTACTGACTGCACCGTACCTCTTAAACTCCTCCATCAACGACGGGAGGGAAATGTGCGGCTCAGATACGTACAGTAGGAGGTCATCCGCATAAAGAGAGACCTTGTAATGAACCCAGTCCACCCATAGGCCGTGCACATTGGGGTTCTTCCTAATTGCCATCGCTAAGTGTTCCATAACCACTGTATAGAGAAGGGGCGAGAGAGGGCATCCCTGTCGTGTACCGTTCCCGATAGCTATAGGGTCTGACAAAGCGCCATTGATCCTAATTCTCACCAAGGGGCTGGAATACAGGGCCGCGATCTTTTGTATAAAGCGATTCCCCAGGCCCATCTGTCGTAAGGCCGAAAACATGAATCCCCAATGTACCCGGTCAAAGGCTTTCTCCGGTCAATCGACAACAGTACCATCAGTTTATGTTCTGATTTTGCATGTGCAGTCAGAATGAGAGTCTCGTTTATCCCGTCCCTCGCCTCCCTTCCCCGCACAAACCCCACCTGGTCTGAGTGTACAACCAAAGGCAGAAGAGGAGCCAACCGATTCACCAAAATTTTTGCGTAGAGTTTTACGTCTACATTAATGAGTGATATCGGACGGTAGTTGGTCACACCATAGGATCTTTTCCCGGCTTCGGGATCACTGTGATAAAAGCCTCCAGGGATTGTGGTACAAATGAAATATCGCCTGTAATGGAGTTAAAAACTTGTGTCATAGTGGGACTAAGTTGCTCTCGAACTATCTTATAAAAGTGAGGGGAAAAACCGTCTGGTCCCGGGCTCTTGCCCGCCGGGGTATTCCGAAAAGCCTCATCAATCTCTTCCGCTGTGAAGTCAGTTTCTAGTGGGTCTGTCAGGTCTGTATTCAATATCGGAAGGGCGGTTTCATTTATATAGGGCTCAATTTGTGGTTGGGGGTCCAGAGGCGGTCGAGAGGGATCCCCCCCGTTTATATTGTACAGTGAGTGGTAATAGCGCCGCATGATGTCTAGAATTTCGGTTGGGTTCGACGTCGCTTGACCGCGGTGCTTCTGAAGAGATGGTATGTATGTAGTCTGACCGCGCGGATGTAGAAATCTAGCCAGCAGCCGTCCACATTTATTAGCTTGACCATATAGAAGGCTTTTAAACCGATTTCTATGAATACGGGACTTTTCGTTTAACAGGGACTTCAGGTCGTCTCTACATTTGATCAAGGCAATCTGTGTCTCCACTCTTAATTCATTTTTATGAGTCGTTTCCAGACGTAATATTTTTTCGGTAAGATCCCTAATTTCCTTGCTTTTTATGTGCTTCAGACGGGAACCATGCTTAATAAATATCCCTCTAAGAACACATTTAAGAGTTTCCCATTTGATAGGCATGGCGGTGTCGTCATGTGCGTGGTCTTGTAGGAATGTCGATATGGTGGTCTTAACATCAGCCATACAGGTGGGGTCTTTGAGAAGATTATCGTTCAGTCTCCACGTCCACTGTCGCCTCCCTGAATCAGGGGGGCTAATGTTCAGAAAGACTGGGGCATGATCTGACCATAAGAAGCTTCCGATAGACTGTTTCGGGTTCCAAGCCAACGCGCAGTGGCTAAGGCTAGTTTCACACTTGCTTTTTTTTGCAGCACGTTTTCCCGCAAAAAAAACGCATTGAAAAAACGCATACAAAAGCATACAACTGCTGCGTTTTTTTCAAGCATTTTTATGAGCATGCATGAAAAAAACGCAGCGTTTTTGTGTTTGTATGCGTTTTTAGTGCGTTTTTACCGCGTTTGCGTTTTTTTCCAACATTAGGTGGCCCCTCACACTAACCCAAACCATGACTTTACTAACCCTAACCCTGACCCTAACTAACCCTAACACTAACCCTAACCCTAACTGACCCTAACCCTTAACCAAACCATACTTAACCCTAACCCTGACCCTAACCCTTAACCAAACCATACTTAACCCTGACCCTAACCCTTAACCAAACCATACTTAACCCTGACCCTAACCCTGACCCTAACCCTTAACCAAACCATACTTAACCCTGACCCTAACCCTGACCCTAACCCTTAACCAAACCATACTTAACCCTGACCCTAACCCTTAACCAAACCATACTTAACCCTGACCCTAACCCTAACCCTGACCCTAACCCTTAACCAAACCATACTTAACCCTAACCCTGACCCTAACCCCAACCCTGACCCTAACCCTAACCCTAAACCCCCTTAACTAACCCTAACTCTAACCCAAACCCCTAAATTCCATGGTTAACAAAAAAAACGCATGTGCAAAAAAACGCATACATAAGCATGCCAATGCGCACATATGCTCACCATAGACTTATAATGGGTGTCTTGCTGTAAAAAAACGCATTGCGCGAGAGGGGTCCGCTCCGGGGTTCAACGACCGCTGTAGGGAGGGGGGGGGGAAGGCTGGTAGGGTAGGGCTAGGTTGAACACAGAGAGTAACAAAGTCAGAAGTTAGAAAGAGCAAAAGGTAATAGTAGAATTAACAATGCGGGTGTGAATACACTCACATCCAAAAAAAAGTAGAACTGGTTGGAGGTATGCACTAATTACTGTCTGCCTCGCTGGCAAACAGCGCCTCCAAGGGGGATAAGTGTACGGAGGGAAAAGAAATGGAGACCCATCCCCCCTGGTCACCAACCCCATAATGAAATAACCTTCACTGGCCCTTGAATAAGGATATCAACCCCTTGAGATTATAGGTATCGTTTTTAACGAACCCTTGAAACTGGGACATATCATGTTTCGTGTTCAGGTCCAATAACATTAAGGACCATGTAACCAACATATCTAGAGTGCCATAAACTACTGTAAATCCTTTTTCCCACTGAGTAGAGCCCAGTGCTCGGCAAGACCTTCACATATCAATAAGTGCTCAGCATGCAAATACATCCATCCAAGAGTAAATCGGAGGAGCAAGGGGCGGGGGGGAGAAGAAGGAAGAAAGGAGGGAAGAGGCAAAAGAGCAAACACCGTCCAATCACGTCATCTGAGTCAACCCTCCCCTCTGCGTGACCGATGAAGTCAAACCCTCAACTCCACCTCCCACCCACCCCTCCAAAGATCCCCCCCGAGTCTTCAGGCTTTGCCGTCCGTTATCTCTTTCCTCCTCCGGATGCATCTGTCCACGTCCGTGGGGCTGCCTTCCGGGTCGGCACTGTCGTTGAGGAAGTTGCCCCCCTCGAGCATCATCCATTCTGTAGAAGAATGGTAGAGGTGGCCAATCATGGATGTCCACCTCATGTAGGTCTAGGGCGGCCGAAAATGCTGGAATTCCGCTGGGGTGGCTCAGACGAAGTACTCTGCCCCTCCTCTGCACCCGGAGGCAGAACGGGAATCCCCAGGTATAAGAAAGATCTTGTTGCCACAGCTCCTCTAAAAGAGGGCGAAGGGCCCTACGGCTCTGCAATGTCCATCTGGAGAGGTCTGGTAGGAGCTGTATATGGGTATCCAGGTGTTTGATGGGTCCTGCTCTCCTGGCCGCTCCCATGACTGCGTCCTTAAGTTGGTATTTATGGACCCGACATATCACATCTCTCGGTGGGTCTTGTTCGCCAGGACATGGGCCCAGAGCCCTGTGAGCGCGATCTAACTCCAGTGGGGTATCCTGGGGTCTATCCAAGACCGAGTTGAAGATGCTTCTTAAAGTGGCATTCAGCTCCTGAGGAGGGATAGATTCGGGTAGACCACATATTCGTATATTATTCCTGCGTCCTCTGTTTTCAGAGTCATCCAGCATCTCCGCCAGGGTCTGTAGTTGTCTAGCCTGGGTAGCCGTGATGGCCTCTTTAGCCTCTACCCTTGCATTCAGGGAGGTCAGAAGCTGGTCATGGGATTCAACTTTCCACATTGTTGGATGTCATCCTTAAGTATGGACAGTTCCGCTTTATAAGAAGATTCCAGGCGAGCAATATATTGTTCCATATCTTGTTTTGTTGGGATGTCCTTTATCTTATTGTTCAATAATGCTAAATCAACTCCTGCGTGTGCCTCAGATAGTTCCACTGGGATAGGGGTCACAGGTCCACCTTGTGGTGTTGTAGACGTGGTTAATTGAGTGGTAGGTGGGGGAGTTGTGCTTTGCAATTGATTTCCCTGAGGGGCGCTTCTTATGGGGTGGTCAAGCTGCCCTCTCATCTTGGGGTCTGTTTCTCCCTGAAGTGTATCGTCCCTTATAGTGGCACTGTTACTGTCTGGGGGATTAGTGCCATTTCTCTGGGACTGTGGCGCTGGGTGTTTCAGGGTGGCACTTCTCAGGACCGCGCTGGTTGCTGCGCTGCTATGTTTCTTCTGCCCGGCTGCAGGGTCTCCCTGCAAGCCGCATGGTGCCAGGGGCCCGGCGGTGTTTCCGCCTCCGTGGGGGGCCCGCTCCGTTCCCTCCACAGCTTCCACACTCTCCCTGCTCGATCTTGGGGAGATCTCCCCATCCACCTCTCTCCCTCCATGTCGCTCCCCCACCTCGCTCCCCCACCTCCGGTACCTTGTCTCTCGCCGATGGCGGGGCTGATTGTCTCCTGTGTGCCGCTTCCGTCATGGCGCCGGCACCTGCCGCCGCCGCCTTCCCCGCTCCTGTGAGGTAGCGGGAGATAGTATGGGGGACCTTTTCTGATGCCGCAGAGCCTGCAGGCGCACTCCCTCGGCTTCTCTTTGTGGACATTGGGGTTCTGGACATCGGGGTGAGTCACTTGTTGGGTTGGTTCCCAGTATAGGAGCGGGAGCTCTCCAGGCTGCGTCCTCGCCCGCCCTGCCACGCCCCGTGTAAGACATGCTTTATGAACGTTTTTTCTTTTTGTTTTTTGAGCATATGAGAAGTGATCTTACTGCATTTGTTCCCATGCAAATAAAATCTGTCTACAATGCATAAATAATTTTGCAGAGTTCACATTTAATAAATCTTTAAGTTTGCTGCGAAGAGAGGTGAGGTCCTGAAGAGAAGTCCGAGAGCTTGTTTTTTTATGGATGCGTTCTAAAGTGCTAATTTGTTGTAATAGTGACATGAGCTCCTTATCCCTTTGTCTTTTATGGTAGGAAGCAATTGATATAAGTTCCCCCCTAATGACCGCTTTATGAGTCTCCCAAATATTGGGGGTAAGCTGATTATCAGTGATATTTTCAGTAAAAAAAAAGTGCTATAGTAGTTTTTAATTTCTCAATAATATTTGGTTTGTCTAAAAGAAATTCGTTTAATCGCCATGACATGGCAGGACAGGGTAACGTGTCAACAGAGAGCTCAAGAAAGATTGGGGCATGATCTGAAATAGTAATGACACCTATTTTAGTAGATTTAATTAATTGCAAAGCCTGTGCTTGGACTAAGAGAAGGTCGATTCGGTGGTATGAGGAGTGGGGAGGTGAGAAAAACGTAAAATCTTTCATGGTGGGGTGTAGAAGATGCCAGGGATCGATAAGTTGAAGTGTTTCTAATTTATATAAAAGTTTACGTCTTAAGGCTTGAGAAATAGTAGAAGAACCACTTGTGGCGTCTATTTCAGGCCGAAGAGTAAGGTTGAAGTCCCCACCCACAATCAGTAGCCCTTCCTTAAATAGTTGCAGTGTGTCTAGTGTTTTAATAATCTATTGCACTTGCTGAGAGTTGGGGGCGTATAGATTAGCAAAGGTGACCATAGTATTAGCTAGCATTCCCTTAACAAAATATACCGTCCTTCGTGGTCGCTTAAACTGTCCTTTAGGGCGAATGGGGTACCTTTTTTTTATTGCCACACTAACCCCTTTGGAGGAAGAGGAATTACAGCTATTAAACCATACAGGATAAGAAGAGAGAGATGTGTTAGGGACTCTGCCTAATTTGAAGTGGGTTTCTTGTAGGAAAAGAATTTGTGCATTCTGTTTTTTTAAAAGGTTAAGGACTTGGTTGCATTTAGAAGGGGAGTTCAGTCCCTTGACATTAAACGACGCCACCGTGACAGAGCCCTGGTTCACCTGACTACTCATGGTTAGTGAAACTCATAAGGAATCCTGTCTCATCTGAAAACCTGAAAAATAAGAACATCATAAACAATAAACTTTTTACAAGCAATAACTCTCCTACCACAGGGGGGGTACAAGAACCCAAACATAGGCGAGGTAGTCCAAGTTGTGAGATAGATTAGAGATTGAGGGAGAAAACTGTATAACGCAGACAGCATAAAATAGAAAAGCTAGGTCAAAAGGAAGAGCAATAATAAGAACTTCCAAGACATTGAAAAAGTAATATCAAGACAGCCTCAGAGGTTTCTGCAGATCAAGGCGGATGTTTCTTGGGATCCTGCTTCTTGGTTTTAGGAGAAGTATGTTTCTTTTTCACAGACCATTCTTGCTATCTAGTAAGGGGGGGAAGATTCCAGTTGGTGTCTATCGGCATCCATGAAGGTAAGTCCATTGGTGAAATGCCCAAAGAGTCCCAAGCCTTGGGTAGGTCTTCCGGGGAACGAATCGAAATTTGCCTGCCCCCTGCGTTTATTGCAAGGCCAAAGGGGTATAGCCATTTGTAGTTAAGATTTTTGGCTCTTAAAGCTGAAAGGAGTGGTTTAAGAATCCGTCTCTTAGCTAGGGTCGATGGAGCAAGGTCCTGAAAGAGTTGCAGTTGAGAGTTCTCATACAGGATTTTATCCTGTTCTCTAGCGTTTGCTAGGATGTCTGCAGTGTCCACATGGCTAAGGAGGCCACAAATAACATCTCTTGGTGGTTCGTCCTGCTTTGGCTTAGGTCTCAGAGCACAAAGTACTCGTTCAATAGTGATAGAGGCGGCTCTGTCCTGACTGAGAATGCTGGCGAAGATTTCTCTGGATACTTTTCCCAAGGTGTCATGTGCAAAAGATTCAGGAATGCCTCTTATACGGATATTCTTTCGTCTGCTCCTATTTTCCTGATCTTCTGCTGCTAATAGAGCTACATTGAGTTGTTGTTTGAGGACTTGCTCGATAAGACAGTTAAGCGCGTCTACTTGCTCTGAGTTTGCAGACTAAGTCCTCAACCCTTTGACCCAGATGTTGGAGATCCGACCGCATGCCAGATAACTCCTCCAGGATGGGTTTCATGTTTTGAGCTAACAGTTTTTTCATGAACGCTCTAGAAATGGGAGCGGCGTCTTCCATCATAGAGTCGCTGTTGAAGTCGTCACCACTAGATTCAGAATAGTCTAAATTCTCGAAAGAAGTTGATTTTTTGAGTGACCTTCTTGCAGAAGTTTGGGAGGTTTCGGCTTTTTTCTTTAGATATTTGTCTAAGTCTCCATGTGTGTTTTTTCTGTTCGTCTGCTGCTGCTTAATTAGCTAGTTTTTCACGTTCTTTCTGTGATTTAACCATTATAAGAGTTCAGATAACGTGAAGGCTGTGCTCTCAATTTGGACATATGAGAAAATTGTTTAAAAGGGCATTATGTCTAGAATTTGAAAGCAGTACCTAACATGGCCATTGGAGGTCACTAGAGGAGCACAAAATGATATAGAGACTGCGACTGTGCTAGTAGAATATAGAAGATGTCAGATAATATAAGGATGAGAAATTTCACCATAAGTATATAGGTAGCGTGTTGTTTATGGCACAAAAATAGAGGAGTATGGTGATTAGTGTTGAGCATTCTGATACCGCAAGTATCGGGTATCGGCCGATATTAGCTGTATCGGAATTCCGATACTTAGTTCCGATACTTTTTTCATATCAAATACCGGAATCGGAAGTTCCCATAATGCTAGGAGCCCGCTCGATTTGATTCAGCCAATGGGGATCCTCAGAAGTGTGGGCACATCCTGTTAGGCATGTAGGCATGTTAACTACTGGCATGGCTGTGATTGGCTGCTGAAATGATGTCATGATGCACTATAAAAACCGCTGCAGCCGCCATTTCTGGTCACTCTGCTGTGAATTCAGTTAGGGACAGGCTGCTGTTGAAGACTGTGAGGGACAGTTAGAAATAGCGATCATCAAAAATATCTATTCCTCTACCCAGGCTACATAATCCACCACTGTAGCATTTTTGTAGCCCAGCAGCGCTGTTTTAATAGCTGTCTGCAAGGGCTGTGTGAGTGCAGACCCACGCTGTGTAGTGTTTCCTGCAGGCACGTCTGCTTGTAGGCTGCCCAGCGTGTGTCTCTGCCTCATACACATTTTTCTTTCATTCCTGCTTTTTTTTTCTCCTGTATAGTGTGCTTCCATACGTATCCATATACGTTGGTTGGAAACACTAAAGGAGTGGACAGCGGAGCCTTTCAGCAGCCTTTCAGTGCTATAGCCCATTTCTCTGCACTGTTTTCGGCTGTCTGATAGGTCTCTCTGTGTGTGAGTGCAGCTCACGTTGCAGTGTGTTCTACAGCCACCGCTGGTTGTAGTCCGCTCAGCGTGCGTCACTGCCTCATACATAGTCCTTTTTTGCAGCTAATTTAGCCAGATTTTTGCTCCTATATTAGTGTGCTTCCAACCGCATCCATTGTCATTGGTTAGTTGCAAACACTATATAGGATTAGATAGAGGAGCCTTTTTGCTGGCTTGTGCCCTTCAGGGCCAGCCAGGCTAGTATCACCCTATTTTTTGGAGCCTCATCAATTGCATTGTAGGTTAGCTTCCTGCATTGTAATCGCTCCAAAAAGTTTGTGATACTATAGCTTTCAAACTTTGGTCACATCCTTTTCTTTCCCCCCCCCAAAAAAAAAGGAAATAAAGTTCACCAAACACTCCACTTTACAGTTGTCTAGGCCACATTAGATCATATTTAAGTGTAGTACACACACTCTTAGCCAAATTAGTGTTTCTTATACTGGTTAGCAGGTGTTCAGGAATAAGAACACTAAGCCACCCCTTTTTTACTTTTCTGCCTATCTATTAGTCTACCAAGATGAAGAAGGCAGGGAGTAAGGCACGTGGTCGTGGCCGTGGAGTTTCAGCAGGGAGAGGACGTGGGGATTCGGTGTCTGCTGCGGCCACCAGCTTTGTAGGACCTCGCCGTACCCCACTGCTGCGTGACGAACAAATTGAAGCCGTTGTCGGATGGATGGCAGCTAACGCATCCACTTCAATGACTTCCGCATCCTCCCAAGGCCAGAGCACTGAAGAGCAACCATCTGTCTCTTCACCACCTGCCAAATTGCGCAGGCAGTCTGAGAGCCCTGGACAGGAGCCATCTCAATCTTTACTTCTGTTCTCAGAATCTGTTGGCTTGGAAAGAGGTGGCCAGCCAAGCAGCATTCTAGAGCGTGAAGAAGAGGGAGTATGCAGTGATGCGCAACTGCTTTGTCCCTCTGAATCTGAAGAGGCGGGTGGGCCAGTGCCTATTGTCAGCACACCTCAGTGCTCATCTGATGATGATGAGACTCAGTTGCCAATTTCTGGTGCGTACGTTGCTGGCGAGACAACCCAGGACCAGCCGGTGCTTGAAGAGGGGAGTGGAGATGATGAGGTCCTTGACCCATCATTGCGTCAGCTTCAGGAAGGTGGTGTGAGCAGCTCTGAGGAAGAGATTCCCCGAACGGCCAAAAGAGGAGGGAGAGGGCGGGGGCAGACTTGGTTGCCTGTAGCCTCCACTTTGGCACCCGTGAGGAGCAATCCTCTTCCAAAACACAAAACGGGCGCTCCCAGGACTTGCAGTGCGTGGTCTTTTTTTGACACAGTTGCAGATGACATTTGCTTTGTCAAATGCAAGCTGTGTCATCAGAAAGTGAAACGAGGGAAAAATGTGAGCAACCTCAATACCACAAATATGTGGAAACATGTGCGTACCAAGCACAAGGTGGAGTTACACAGACACACTGAAGATGTAGGCCAACCTTCAGCAGCACCTACCACCTCTTCAGCTCGTGTTGGGGCCTCTTCCTCCAGCTCACACACAGCTGGTTCGGCTTCCTCAATGGAACGCCATGGAAGAACCACTGCCACTGTTGTCCAGAGACCCAGTGAAATTCCACCCACTGAACCACGTTCGCAGTCATCATCACACTCCCAGGCCACTCACCAGCAATCGGTAGCACAGGCATGGGAGAAAAAGCGGCCATACTCGGCAAACCATCCCCGAGCACTGGCTCTGAATGCCGGCATTGCCAAACTACTGGCCCTTGAGATGCTGTCATTCAGGCTGGTGGAGACTGACACCTTCCGGAACTTGATGTCATTGGCAGTTCCACAATACAATGTGCCCAGCCGCTTTTATTTCAGCAGGCAAGCCGTCCCTTCCCTGCAAAAGCATGTGGAGGGAAAAATTAAAAATGCGCTACTAAATGCCATCAGTAGCAAGGTCCACCTGACCACCGATGCGTGGACCAGTAGCCATGGACAGGGACGATACCTTTCCCTCACTGCCCATTGGGTCAATGTTGTGGAGCCGGGTACAGATCTGGAGAGTGGCTCTGTACGTATTCTGCCAACTCCAAGGATTGCAGGAATGCAGTCTGTACATATTGAGTCCTCCTCCTACTCTAGTTCCTCGGAATCAGCACTGCGTGAGCCTGTTAGGCCAGATATGAGCACAGGTGTGGCCAAATGTCAACAGGCCGTCCTTAAATTAATTTCTTTGGGGAATCGGAGCCACACAGCACAGGAGCTCTGGAATGCCATCAAGCAGGAGAGCGATGTGTGGTTTGTGCCAGCGAATCTCCAGCCAGGTTTGGTAGTGAGTGACAATGGCCGAAATCTAGTGGCAGCTCTGGGCCTAGGCAACCTCACTCACATACCATGTCTGGCACACGTGCTCAATTTGGTCGTGCAGAGCTTTCTGAGGGACTATCCGGATCTTGATGCACTGCTGCACAAGGTTCGCCTAGAGTGTGCTCACTTGCGGCGTTCCAGCATGGCAAGATCACGCATTGCATCTCTGCAACGCCGATTCCACCTGCCAGAACATCGCATCATATGTGACCTCCCCACCAGGTGGAATTCAACGTTACATATGTTGGAGCGGTTGTGTGAGCAGCAGGCAGCAGTAATGGAGTACCAGCTGCATCAGGCGCAAACAAGTCGCACTGTGCGCCGGACACACTTCACCACCACTGAGTGGGCCACTATGAGGGACATCTGCCAAGTTTTGCGTGCCTTCGATGACTCCACGCGGATGGCCAGTGCAGATGATGCACTAATCAGCATGACTGTCCCCCTCATCTGTCTGCTTCAAAAAACCTTACAAGCACTAAGTGAGGAGGTTTTTGAAGAGGTCGAGGATGAGCAGTCAGAAATGCCATCTGCTTCTGGCAAGTCTGTGCAACGTGCTTCCACACAAAGGCCCAGGAAGGGGACACTTAGTGAGGAGGATGACGAGGAGTCAATGGAGGAGGAGGAACACATCTCTCCAGAGGAGGGAGGTACACAAGGCTCTAGTAGTCAGTGTGTACAGCGAGGGTGGGGTGATGCTGAGCAGGCAGAGATGCTGCCTCAAGCTGGGGACAGCGTTTCCGGTCCAGTTGGCAGTCTGCAGCACATGGTTGATTTCATGCTGCAGTGCTTGTTAAATGACCGCCGCATCGCCAACATTCTCCACACGGCTGATTATTGGGTGTACACCTTCCTAGATCCTCGCTACCGGGACAACTTACAAAGCCTCATACCACAGTTGAACCGGGAGCGAAAAATGCGGGAGTACCAAGAAACACTTGTGCAGGCCATCATGTTCTCCATTCCCCCCGCAAGTGTTGCTGGTAGTGCTTTTCAAAGCAGTCATGTGGGTAGAGGCAGTGGAGGAAGCTCTGCACAAAGAGGTAGCAGAGGCAGTGCCGCAGGACAAGGCAAGGCCAGTATGGCCCAAATGTGGAAAAGTTTTGTGGGACCGCCACAAACGGCTACACCATCACAGACGGCTCCAGTCAGCAGGAGGCAACGTTTCCGTCAGATGGTGACAGACTACTTGTCTTGCCCTGTTAGTGTTCTCCCTGACGGCTCTTCCCTGTTCAAGTATTGGGTCTCTAAGCTGGATACATGGCCAGAGCTTAGCCAGTATGCATTGGAGGTGCTGGCTTGCCCTGCTGCCAGTGTATTATCGGAACGTGTCTTTAGTGCTGCAGGTGGTGTGGTAACAGACCGTCGCACGCGACTATCCGCCGATAATGTTGACCGGCTTACTTTTCTGAAAATGAACAAGGCCTGGATCTCACCTGAATTTGCCAGTCCTCTTCCAGAATAAATAATTGGCTGGCAACAGGATCCAGGTCTCCTGTTGTGTTCATGTTTCTATGACCTGAACTTTATTTCCTGGGCTACAGCAACGCCCGTTGTTGCTCAGAAGTGCTGTCCACACAGACAAAACACTCGCTCATGTGTAAGTGGGGTTCGGTAACGTCAGCTGATCCCCTGCTGTGTGTACGGCAAAGTGTCCTGCTCCCTCCACAGTCAAACAACCTCAGATTTACACCTGGCTCCAAGTAGGCCTCGGCCTACTACCTGATTTTCCCTGGGCTCTGACACCGCCAGTTGGTGCTCAGAAGTGCTGTCCGCACAGACAAAACACTCGCTCATGTGTAAGTGGGGTTCGGTAACGTCAGCTGATCCCCTGCTGTGTGTACGGCAAACTCTCCTGCTGCCTACAACTTCTGACTACCTCTGATTTAATATGTTCTCTGATTTGCCCTGTCTCCACTCTATTTTGAGTATTTCCTCCGGCCTACAACACCGCCTGTTTCTGCTCTCAAGTGCTGTCTGCACAATCCACACTTGTTCCTGTGTTACCTGGGTCCTGTAACATCTGCTCATCTCCAGAGGTGAGCACGGCAATGTCTCCTGCTTTGTCTACATTCCCACTACTTGTAGTGGAAATGTGGACAGAGCAGGAGACATTGCCTGACTCACCTCTAGGGAGAAACTGCTGTTACAGAACCCCAGTAACACAGGAACAAGTGTGGGTTGTGCAGACGGCATTTCAGAGCAGCAACTGGCGTGGTTGGAAGCCAGAGGAAATACTTGATACAGAGTGAAGACAGAGGCCTAATTGGAGTACATTGTTTCTAGACTACTACTAACTGTCAATCGCAAACTGCCACCAAGTAGGCCTCGGCCTACCTGATTTTCCCTGGGCTCCGACACCGCCAGTTGGTGCTCAGAAGTGCTGTCCGCACAGACAAAACACTCGCTCATGTGTAAGTGGGGTTCGGTAACGTCAGCTGATCCCCTGCTGTGTGTATGGCAAAGTGTCCTGCTCCCTCCACAGTCAAACAACCTCAGATTTACACCTGGCTCCTAGTAGGCCTCGGCCTGCACCCTGATTGTCCCTGGCTTCCAACAACGCTAGTTGGTGCTCGGAAGTGCTGTCCACACAGAAAAACACACTTGTTCATGTGAAAGTGGGGGTCAGTAACGTCAGCTGATCCCCTGCTGTGTGGAGGGCAAAGTGTCCTGCTCCCTCCAAAGTCAAAATACCTCAGCTTTACACCTGGCTCCTAGTAGGCCTCGGCCTGCACCCTGATTGTCCCTGGGCTCCAACAACGCCAGTTGGTGCTCGGCAGTGTCTTTGGCACGGGTACTCCCTGTTGCCCAGCCTGGTTCCAGCACGCCTGCTGTTTCCGGGTAGTGTCAAGGTCACTATGCCACCAATCCGTTGTCCTGTCGTCTTGCGGCCGGGTTAGCCGACTCTACGGTGCCTGCAGTTTAGGTGACTCCTATGTGGGCTGCGGGAACTGGCACTGAAGGCTGGATCCGTAGTGCCAATGGGACATGGACCCCCTGTAGGACTGTTGGTTTCGGTAACTACGGCCGGCTTGCGGCCTGGCTACTTTGCTTTGAATGGGTACCTTCTGCTACCCACCCGGGTTCCAGCACTGTCTGCTGGTTCTCGCCAGAGCCTTTGGCCTAGGTGCCTCCATCTCGGTATCCGAGGTCCAGCACCGTCAGCTGGTCCTTGGTAGTGCTTTTTAGCACAGGTACCTTCTGCTTAGTAACCGTGGTCCAGCACCGTCAGTTGGTCCTCGGTAGTGCCATTGGCTCTTGTTCCTTCTGCTACCCATCCGGGTGCCAGCACTGTCTGCTGGTTCTCGCCACAGCCTTTGGCCTAGGTGCCTCCATCTCGGTATCCGAGGTCCAGCACCATCAGCTGGTCCTTGGTAGTGCTTTTTAGCACAGGTACCTTCTGCTTAGTAACCGTGGTCCAGCACCGTCAGTTGGTCCTCGGTAGTGCCATTGGCTCTTGTTCCTTCTGCTACCCATCCGGGTGCCAGCACTGTGCTGGTTCTCGCCACAGCCTTTGGCCTAGGTGCCTCCATCTCGGTATCCGAGGTCCAGCACCGTCTGCTGGTCCTTGGTAGTGCTTTTTAGCACAGGTACCTTCTGCTTAGTAACCGTGGTCCAGCACCGTCAGCTGTTCCTCGGTAGTGCCATTGGCTCTTGTAGCTTTTGCTACCCATCTGGGTTCCAGCACCGTCAGCTGGTTCTCGGCAGTGTCTTTGGCACGGGTACTCCCTGTTGCCCAGCCTGTTTTCAGCACGCCTGCTGTTTCCGGGTAGTGTCAAGGTCACTATGCCACCAATCCATTGTCCTGTCGTCTTGCGGCCGGGTTAGCCGACTCTACGGTGCCTGCAGTTTAGGTGACTCCTATGTGGGCTGCGGGAACTGGCACTGAAGGCTGGACCCGTAGTGCCAATGGGACATAGACCCCCTGTAGGACTGTGGGTTTTGGTAACTGCGGCCGGCTTGCGGCCTGGCTACTTTGCTTTGAATGGGTACCTTCTGCTACCCACCCGGGTTCCAGCACTGTCTGCTGGTTCTCACCAGAGCCTTTGGCCTAGGTGCCTCCATCTCGGTATCCGAAGTCCAGCACCGTCAGCTGGTCCTTGGTAGTGCTTTCTAGCACAGGTACCTCCTGCCTAGTAACCGTGGTCCAGCACCATCAGCTGTTCCTCGGTAGTGCCATTGGCTCTTGTAGCTTTTGCTACCCATCTGGGTTCCAGCACCGTCAGCTGGTTCTCGGCAGTGTCTTTGGCACGGGTACTCCCTGTTGCCCAGCCTGTTTTCAGCGCGCCTGCTGTTTCCGGGTAGTGTCAAGGTCACTATGCCACCAGTCCGTTGTCCTGTCGTCTTGCGGCCAGGTTAGCCGACTCTACGGTGCCTGCAGTTTAGGTGACTCCTATGTGGGCTGCGGGAACTGGCACTGAAGGCTGGATCCGTAGTGCCAATGGGACATGGACCCCCTGTAGGACTGTGGGTTCTGGTAACTGCGGCCGGCTTGCGGCCTGGCTACTTTGCTTTGAATGGGTACCTTCTGCTACCACTACGGGTTCCAGTACTGTCAGCTGGTTCTCGCCAGTTTCTCAGCCTTCTTGTACCTTCTGCTACATTTCCAAGATCAAGCTTTTTGAAATTGTCTTTGGTAATCCTTATTGATCTCCATGACGACGACCCTGATGACGACGACTCTGAAGACCACACCAAAAAAGACCAGAAATATGACCCTAAATAATATGACCAAGAGGACAAAGAACATGAAGACAACCACCAAGATACAGAACAAGAAGCAGAAGAAGCAAAAGCAGAACAGAAAGCAGAAGAACATTAAGCATAAGACTAAAAATCAGCACAGAAGATATCAAAATTATAAGCAGAAGAAGACTAAGCAGTAAATGGGGGTGAGTCCGTTCCTCCTCGTGGTGCCCCTGGAAAATGCCTGCTGCTGCAGGCCAAACTGAACGCGGACAAATCCTGTTGTAAATCTTTTGTGACAGGCAGAACGTAAGGTGTAATCTTATAACTTTTATAGATAAGTACTACAGGAATGCCTGTCACCATATGAAAATGAAGAAAAAGAAGAATAGGAAGAAGATGAAGAAATAGTATATGAAAATTAATAATAGCTGAATAAGAAGAATATGAAGAATGGAAAAAAAATAATGGGAAGAAGGTGAAGAAGAAGAAGATGAATAAGGTGAAGAAAAAGTTGATAAAAAAAATGCTACTGCTGCGGATCATGAAGGAGAAAGTGTGGGAGAAGTACAAAAGAAGGTGAAGAGCATGGAAGTTGTGAAACATACATATCTGACAAAATATAAAAAAGTTAACATAGTCAATATCTTTTTAACTCCGAACGTCTTGAAAAAAAAAATTGGAATTAATGCTATGCCATGTGATTTGAATAAACCACTATGCCTTTAATGTCTCCTCCACCTCCCACAATACATTCTACGTGATTCTTATTTGTTTTCAATTATGTAGAATTAGCCAACAAGGAAATAAAGGGCTTTTTTTTAATTCCGATACCGGAAGTCCCATTGACTTGAATGGGACTTCCGGTATCGGAATCGGCGATACCCGATATTTTTTTCGTATCGGGCGATACCATCCGATACGATATTTTTGTGTATCGAACGGTATCGCTCAACACTAATGGTGATATCTGTGGAAAGTCTCAATTATCCGCCAAATATATATCTTGTTTATGGCAAGTAGTTGCTGCCCAGGGTCATCCACACAAGCTCCTTTGCTTCAATATTACTGACAAATGGGTATGGGGCAGCAGGTAGTAACGCAAGGCAAAATGCAGGAGGGGAAAAGAGCCAGTTCAAAGTTTTCCCTCCCAGCGCAGTCCGCACAATCTCGCCTCCACAGGAGCTCAGCTAAGATGGCTGCTGAGGATCCGGGATCCCTCCACAGGCGCACTGAAGCCAGGCACGCCGCCCAGCACCGAGGGGCCGTAAAGCGCCGCTCCGTGTCCCTCCGGAGGACAGAGATATGTCCCCGAGATCGCCTCTGCAGACGGCACCGAGCCCAGAAACACTCTCCGTGCCCCAGATGAGAGGACCTCCGCGGGCGACTGCCGCGGCACCAGGATGCCCGCCCGACAGGATGCAAAGCCGCTCCAGATGGGACGCACACTCCCGGCCGACCAGCACCAGACAGGTACCACCGGACCGCACACGGTAAGCCTGATAAGTGACGCTGGGCTATTGGGGTGCCGGAGTAGCCACCGGTCCTCTGACAGGATTTTATCTAGTGACTCCTCCACAACAGCGTTACCTTCACAACAGTCCTTGCAGCTTGTAATCCACCTTCCCCTCAGCCTCACAAGATGGCGCTGTGACGGGAGTATTCTCCAGAGCAAGGAGGGACAACAGGCCTGGGAACGATCCAACAGATTTATTGACCAAAAAACAGGAACAACACACGCAGGTAGATTGGCAGAGTCCACAATAAGTCCAACGGAAACAGATTCGGGGGCACCTCCCGATAATCCTTGTGCCTGATAACAAAGCACTAGTCCATACGAGTCCACTGGATCAAACGCAATCCCCCAACCGACGAGATATGGCCTCAGCACAAGTCTCGCCCCGTTCGTTTCCGCAGTCACAGATGGATGTGGGATCCTGCCTCAGCCAAGGATCCTCACTCCTTCTCCTTCAAGGGACAACTCACATCTGCTGGGTCACACATAAGTCCATTGTCTTGGGCTCCTGGGATCAGCCCAAGTGTAGGGGAGTAGAGGTTCCCACCTCCTAGTCAATGGTTTGGTCCATCGCATGGCTCCGAGGTGTCTACAAGGATGTGTATTATGAGTCCTCCCCCTGCTGAGGAGAACAATGGTGATTCCCCTAGCTGTGTTGACCCAAGCCTGAATTCAATTATGGTCTAGATACACAAGTCTTGTGGAGAGGAGACAGGTTACTTACATAATTACATTATAGTCCCAGAGACACAGGCAATGGGGGAAGGAAACATATTGTTACAGGTACACACAAGACATTGCAAAGTATTGGGGAAAAATACATATCATGACAGGCGCCTGTCTCTTCCAGCCACGCTCCACTACTTGTTTATGAAGCACTTCAGGGGTGACCAAGGCCAAGCCTCCCTCCTCATTTACGACTCTCAGATGTTCCAGAGAGGTTTATCTCAGCTCTGGGAGCCAAACCGCAGCTGTAGTATCTCTCAAAGTTCTAAATTTAGCAGATAATGTGGAGGAGCTC
The DNA here is from genome assembly GCF_039654945.1 of Dendrobates tinctorius. NCBI lineage: Eukaryota > Metazoa > Chordata > Amphibia > Anura > Dendrobatidae > Dendrobates > Dendrobates tinctorius. Next base: position 8,449,358 of record NW_027361893.1, on the reverse strand, counting down.
CAAGCCCACACGACCTTTCTCCTCTGCAGTTAGGCCACCGAAGCTAATTTTTAAAGGTAATGCCACAGCATCTCAATCGCATTAAGGTCAGGAATTTGACTGGACCACTTCAAAGACTTAATTTTATTTTTCTTAAGCCATTCAGAGATGGATTTGCTGGTGTGTTTTGGATCATTGTCCTGCTGAATAACCCAAGTGTGCTTCAGCTTGTGGTTACGAACAGATAGCAGAACATTCTTTGTCAGGATTTTTTGGTAGGCAGTAGAATTCATGGTTTAATTTACCAGAGCAAGTCTTCCAGGTCTGAAAGCAGCAAAACAGCCCTAGACCATCACACTACCACCACCGGTTCCCTGAAAAATGCTCACAGGAATAATGCCCACACTGAAAATTGCCAATTTCAGCATCACAAAGTTTCAGATCTATGATATTTGAGGTGAAAGGTGATTATGATCACATGATATGTGATTAACTTGTGATTTACAGTTGACCTACTGCAAAACTGCAAAATGATGAAGATCTGTAGCTTGTAGCAGTCTGTCATTATCAGCAATAGATAGATATAGTCTGCTCTCATCTCTCACTGATTCTGCCATACTCCTCCCAACAGCCCAAAACAGCAGCACATGCATAACCAGCAGCAGTGTGATCCATAGGAGCGATCACTGCTATCAGTACTCACAAAAGTATCTCTATATTATCTGAAGTTACATGGGACTGCAGGCCACATCTAATACATTATCTCAGTGGGAGCTCACCAAAAGCAGGGAGCTGCTGGCAGATATAGTTGTTCCTGGAAGCCCAGAAGGCACAGCAGAATGGTGGTGAGATTCTGTCACTTATACCACCTTGTGTTCTTGCTGAGAATGTATATGTTTTTGCAGAGGTTTAACTGGAGTCTGATGGGCCCCAATGCAAAATTTGGACCTGCCCCCCCACACACGTTGGTCAGATGTATTGGCCCCTGTTGCGTTCTAAATTCTATAAAGACTTATGAATTGCCCCCTCCCCCTTCATTATGCAGTAATGTCCCCCATCCTGGTATATATGCCCATCATCCTGGTGAATATGTCCTCATCCTGGTATATATGTCCCAGTGCTGGTAAATATGGTCCCCATCCTGGTATGTATGTAAGGGGGTGGCATTGGTATGGACAGTAGAGACAAGCTGCCCCTTTAAGAGATAGCAGCCCCTTGGTTAGGCCTCTTTCACACTTCAGTTTTTTGCATCAGTCAAAATCCGCCAAAAGGACGGATGGCGGATCCGTTTTAGTACTGATGACAACGGATGCCACCTGTCCGTTTTTTTTACGGATCCGAGAAATGAAGAATTTTAAAGGAATCGCAGCCTGGAAAAGGAGAGCGAGAGAGAGAGAGAGATAATTTTTTTTTTGTCCGGCACCCAGAAAGAATTTCGGGTTAAATGAGTGTCTGGAGGATCCGCCTGAGAAAAAAACGTTGCAATCTCCGTTTTGAAATCTTTGAGGATGGTGACCGACAGCAACTTTTGGCGGATCCTCAAAAAAAAACGGATGCAACGGACGGGAATCCGTCACAATCCGCCATTAATGGAAGTCAATGGGGAAAAAAAACGGATCCTCAAAAGAAAATTGAGGATACGTTTTTTTCAAAACCTGGCGGATTGTGACTGATTGTAAAAAACTGAAGTGTGAAAGAGGCCTTAGAGCAGTGGGACATTCTGCACTTCTCTGCTGTAAAGGCTGTTTTGGTTTCTTCTGCCTAACTACAGAGGGGAGGGGCTGCTTTTCTGTGTGAAGAAGAGATTACTGCAGGAAGCAGACAGGCCTGCCTGAGCTGTGAGAAAAAGAAAGTTTAGCCTGAGACTGTTACTTTGTAAACTATTCTGGGGATTAAAAGGTGGCTTTCCTGCCTTGCTGACAGAAGCCACGAAGTAAAGACAAGAAAGGAACAGGCTTAGAATCTTCACACAAGGACAAGACCACGTTACACAGAGCTTCCAGGGAGGACGTCGCATCATCTTGCAGAAAACTGCATGGGGGCCCCCTAGGAAGGACTTTAGATACCAACTTTACCGTGAGTGTTAACCCTGTGTGCGCACATGTTTAGGGCTTAGACTAGGCTGCAATAGCAATAGACTGAGCACAGTAGCTGTGCAGCTGGAGTAGCCAGTCAGGCTAGAGTTAGAGTAGCAGCATACCGTGCTTTATTGTATTGTTTTGCCTCTTGCAAAATACACTGATCTGTAATTGTTGGTGCTCTGTGCCATTTGTACAGCCCAGCTAGAGCATATCACTTTTGTAAATTGCTTTATGTCATTGCATACCCCTGTTTATACTTTCCTAACACTGCATTCCTTGCCTGTAAATAAATGAACTCTTTGTTACTTCCACCTCATCTTGTGTACCGTAGTCTCCCTGCATTGTGGTGGTCCCCCGGCCATCGCTTCATGTATGGTCCACATGGTCTCCATTCTGGTATATAAGCCCCCTTCCTGGTATATTTATCCCCATCCTGGTTTACATGGTCCCCAATCCTAGTTTGTGTCCCCGTTCTGCCCCTAATGCATAATTAAAACCAAAAAAATTCTACTCACCTTTCCTCTGCTCCCACCTCTTTTGTAGCCACCGCACAGCCCGGCAGCTGACATCAGAGTGTGCGCCATTGTCAAGCACAGCTCCCTGTGGCTGCACCTCCGACGTCAGCTCAGAGCCACTGCAACGGCAGCATGCATCAGTGCAGGGACCTGACGGGTCTCTGCAACATGATGCATGTCATCTGAATCTGCGTCTTCAGTGAGGATGCAGATACAGCAGAAGCAGGCATCTGTACCCCCGTGACTTGTTGTGGCCTTGATCCCAGTGGCCACAGTCATTACACCTCTGTATTTTTTATGCTGGCTAACCAATAGTCTTACCAATGTGTGTTCCCCTCACCCTGTGTTCCTGTGTTGTCTGAGTGGTGTTCTACCCAAGGGTATGGAGTGCGGCCATTCAGTGGGATTAGCCCTGGTTCTTGCAGGCTCTCGAAAGACAGCCAGGCCAGCAGACAAGAGCACCCACTGACCGGTGTGTCTCCATCGTGATGTCACTGACCAACAGAGGAGGTGGAAGTGCCATAGCAGCGCCGCTCTCCCATTGATTTCAGTGGCAGTGAATCGGGTGCCTGAACTTCCTTCCCTGTCCACTTATGATTACCAAGAGTAAGAGTGAACAGATCCTACGTACTTATGTATACTTCAGGTGTAGGCAGGCATAGGATGAAAGAAAATGCAGAATGGATTTGAATAAGGGTCTCTAGGCCCATACACACCACACTGAGAGTGGAATTATTTTTAGCACTGAAGTAATTGCAGGAACACGGGATGTCGTCACAGTAGGGGACAGATCAGGAGTTAACAGATTTATTAACAGCAAGTATACTCTGTGCAGGGAGTGACGGTAGACGGGGGTGAGATAGGGATTTGGGAAGAAATAGGAGCTCAGTAGGGATAGAACAGGGGTGAAAGATAGTTCAAAAAGTAAAAGGCATAAAACCTTATCAGTCTGTAGTCTTGATTGCAGCGTCTTGGTTCTCCAATAATGGCAACGACACGTGATGTCTCGAAGGTTTCCGTAGGGAAGGCGGTTCTAATCCACGGGGCAGGGGGAGAGCCCTCGATGAATGAGGGGAGCTTCCACACTCCCTAATGTCAAACACTGTGCTCAGTCCAGTACAGCAAACCACCGGAGCGAGGCTTCGCTCCGCGCTGTATTCGGGTACTTGATTAACAGACTCTGGCCTAGTCACTTGCTGACTACTGCGCCACACACACATTACAGTTTCTGGCATCCAATCTGAGCCACCTCCCGGCTTGGAGAATAGTGGGGAACGGTCAGTCGGTAGTCTTTATGCAGAGGAACAATATGCAAGAGATGAGTCAAGTCACCCTGCGTTCACGGCTACTCTGCTCTCACAACCGACATGGCACCTGACCATCCACTTTGCTTTCCCTCCTGGACTCTGCCCCAATTGCTGCACGTAGCTTTTTAACGCTGCCCCTCCTGCCACAGTCACATGCAAGGGTCGGTCCTTGTCCGAAAGTCTTCTCCCTGCGACATTGGTGACCGCCCAGGTGGTTCCGGAACCGGTGTGAGAACGGTACTCCCGATCTTGTCCTTCGTCTTACAGCACAGTGTAATGACAACTCGTAAGAACAGAATCTGTCATCTGAGACTAGGTATGAGTGAACCAAACCTGTAGAACCTGGAGAAGTAAACTGGGCCCACATACCTTTGTTGAAATCCATTCTGCATTTTCTTTGCTGCCTGTGTTGTGCTGTATTGTATTTCAGTTGAGCCCAGGGAAGTCAATTGGCTTTCCTTCTTGACATTATTTCAAATGGGCCTTCCGGCGTTCCCCCCCAGCCCCATTGTTTCCAATTGGCAATTGTGTCATTCCTTATTTCTTCTCAATAAAAGTGTATTTTGAGTTTATCTAAAGTATTCTATTTGTTCTTGTAGTGCAAATAATGATTGTTTTTCCTCTGGCTTCATGAAAACTCAAAGTTATGACTTACTTGGGGTTTGAATATCTTGCATTTCGTACTATCAATGCAGTGGTGACTTGGAGATGCTGACTGCATCGCTCTTCAAAGTGCCATTCAATTCTCAAAACAAAAGATGGCAACGTAGTTCAAGAACCAAGACATCATTGTCATGACTCCTGCCCTCAAAAAGCAGAAGCAAACATTGCCAGAAGCAAAATGAGAGAAGACACGAGAGCAGTAAGTGCTACTCCTCGCAATGTGATGGGAAAGGTGTTGTCTGTTTTGAGTAATGATGTATTGGCCCATATGCCAAGACAATCATCTCTTGCAAGAAGCCTGGTCTATCTTAAAACAGATGGAAATTTGCCTAACCCAAAAACTATACATTTTTTCATTCCGGAAAAGTATAGTCAACTGATACTTCATGATTCAGGAGAGGATGATCGAAACAAAATTCTGATTTTAGGAGATGGAGATCTTATGCTTGAACTGAACAAAGATCATATCTATGGAGATGGCACCTTTTGATAAAGTGCCCAATATGTTTTACCAACTGTACACTTGGCTTTCCAAGGTGGCTAACTCATATCCACCATGTTTGTACATTTTACTACAAAGAAAGGACATGAACATGTATAAGAGAATGTTTGAAATAATGAAGCTATTGATTCCAAATCTGGCACCTCAAAAGGTTTTAGTGGATTTTGAGAAGGCTTGTATGACTGCAGTGAGGATTGTCTTTCCACTTGCTGATGTTAAAGGGTGTTATTTTCATCTTTGTCAGAGTCTTAATAAAAAAAAATGTTGGTTTGAAAACAGAATATGAATCTAATAAACATAAAACTACATATATTGAGGGAGCAGCTGGTAGAGATCCTCAATGTCCTATAAGAATATGGAATCATCATGATGCAGCCCTGCAACAGTCACCAAAAACCACAAACTGTTGTGAGGGATTTCACTATGCACTTAATTCCATTTTCCACGGCCGTCATCCCAGTTTGTGATTCTCTTTGATGGATTGCGAAAGGACCTGGCTTGCCACAAATTAACACTGGCTAATGCGCAGGCAGGTCGCCTTGAGATAAAAAAGAGAAAGTATATGGCGCTGTATCTCACGGTTGCAACTTCTGTAGAGGACTATCACCAGGTGAAAGATAAACTACAGTACTTAAGGAGAATAGCTGTAAAATGGCTAATTTGCAGGTGTGCAATGATTGTTTACTAAACTGTAGTTATTGTTATTAGACCTCTTTAACCCCTTAACGGCCGCCGATACATTTTTTAATGGTGGTAGTTAAGGGTACTTAAACCACAGTGCCATTAATTTATGGCACTGTGGAAAAAGTAAATAGCACCCCCCCAGAGTTGGATTTTCTCCTGGGTCTCGGCTGCCGGGGGTAGCCAAGACCCCAGAGAACATGATTCAGGTCAGTTTTTACCGACCCCGCTTCTGCGATCACCATTATTAACCGTATAATGGCGACTGCAAAAAACAAAACGTGATTTTTAGGGATGTGCAGGTAATGAAGTATTCGGACTCGCTATACTCATACCGCGTATACCGTAATACTCGGGTATTCGGTACGATTAGCGAGTCCAATGATAGTCAATGGAAAATGCGAGTAATTGTCTGCTGTACCCTACAAAGCGGACTGGGGGCTGAGGAAAACGCTAAAAAGTGTAAATGTTAAAAAGTATGCTGTAACCAAATGTATATAACATGGGGGCACCTGGTCAGGGGCTGCACGAGTGGTTTTACACCACTGCTTCACTAGAATGTACAAACACTATTTGAAGTCCTGTGGTTTTTTGCTGGCAGAGTGGGACTCGTACGCCACTTACGCAGTGCCAGTGATATATCAGAACGTAAGAGTGAGTAATGATGGAGGCAATCTTCTGACAGCTAAGTGTGTAAGTGTTGTAAGGAGAGTGATCTGCCCTAGGGGCTATGTTATGGTTAATGCAGGAAGAAGCCACCCATCATCATCTTCATCCCAAGGGATTCACAATAATAAAGCTTGGACTATGGTCCTTGTTGTGCCATTGCCCAATGTGTAGGCATAGACATAGTGTCTTCAAAACATTAGCCCTAGGAGGCTGTATCATGGTTGATGAAGGAAGCAAGGCAGGTCTGAAAGGCTAAACAATTATGATGAAGCTAGGACTATTAGCATAGAGGTGGCAGTGCCCAGTATCCAGGTATAGCCATAGTGTGTCCAAAAGTTTGCCCAAGGGGCTGTGTATTGTAAGGGTTCCAATGGATTGTAATGAATAAGAAAATGCTCACACAATTGAATTTACTAAATTGATTTACTATATAAATGATAAGATTAAAATATAAAACTATAAATACATAGGCATTAATCAGAAACAGGCATTATTCATACATTACATTATTCAGATAGTCTCATCTCAGTGTCCGCTCTGGTCTGTCACATCTCTTTCTCTGTGTCTCTCCTAGTTTTAGTAGTCACAATTGGTCTGGCTTGCTTTTCTTCCTCATCTGTCTCACTGTTACAGCCATCACATTCTAGCAAATCTGACCATTTCTCATATGCAATCATGGTTCTAATCTGTGCAGTACAAATATCTGACACTCGCCGCTGTCTCCTCCTGCGCCTATTCTTATTCACATTTTTCATTACATAAGCTTCAAAATTCCTTTGCATATTGTCATGCTGTTTCATTTGGTCTCTCAAGGCTGATTGCAAGCTAATCCTTTGCTCTATAGCTGTATGCAGCTCTAAATGCAAATTATCTATCTCCTGTAATCTTTGGGACACTTGCACAAAAATCCATCCAACGGCTGCTGCAGCTTTCTGCTCTTTTGCATCATACCCCGAGAGATCAAATTTTGTAGCCACATCCTCGGGATTTGATAAACGCTGTCCCTCCATATATTTGTTACATTCCTGTGCAATTTTGGTCCACTTCCTGGTAACACCCATTCTGGCAAAGATCTGACACTACTCTCAACTGCTTTCCTATTCTTAACAAACTTATTCAATTTTGCAAACATTTTTATTCTAAACAATCCCACTGCTGCTACCAATTTGTATTGTAATGGTTCCAATGGATTGTAATGAACAAGAAAATGCTCACACAAGAATTGAATTTACTAAATTAATTTACTTAATAAATGATAAAATCAAATAACAAACAGTATAAAACTATAAATACATATGCATTAATCAGAAACAAGCATTATTCATATGTTACATTATTCAGATAGACGTCGATCAGTCATCCTCCAGGAGCCAAAAGAGGCTGAGCATGTGTCCTGGTTCTTTTAAATGCCCAGCTAAAAGGTGTGTCCAGCCCCACCATGTGGGGAATGATGTCACAAGTCTATTGTCCATTGGCTATAAACACATCCCCTCAATACCTGTTTTAACCAGTATATAATACAGGAAGCTGGAGGAGGGGGCCTCATGTGTGCCACATGGCAGAAATACAGCAAGCTGGAGGAGGGTCTTCGGAGCACAAGATAACATCCTTGGGAAAGTTAACACACCCAATCTAATTAGGGTAGTTGCCTTGAATATCAATGGTCCTTTGTTGATGTATAAACAAATGACCAATAATTTACATTCCTTTATCTTAAGTAAGTTTCACTGACCTTTTGCTTACCTCATTTCAGTGTATATTATATTAAACTGATTGAAACCATTAAAAATAACTTGTACTATGCAGGCTGTATCATAGTTGATGAAGGAAGCAAGACAGGTCTGAAGAGCCAAACAATTATGACAAAGCTAGGACTACTAGCATGGAGGTGGCAGTGCCCAGGCATAGCCATACAGTAGTGACTCCAAAAATTAGCCTAAGGGGCATGATACCATGATTGATGAAGGATGAAGGGTCTAACTCTCTTCACAAGTGCCCCCGATGGGAAATATTAATTAACGTAACATTGTTTTTAGCTTATTGACCATGAGGTACATGTGTCAGAAGCAGGATTTGAAAACATGTGTAAGAAGAAGAAAAGGGGCTTGTATGGGAAGGTGATGGACGTGATCACCAATTTTTTTTAAAAAATTACGTTTTTGGTGACTTTAGGTTGGGATACTGTCATCTGAAGGGCTTAAATACTGTTGCAAAATCCAGTCCTTGTTAAATTTTATCAGAGTCAGCCTGATAAGGTTTTCTGCCTTTTACTTATTGAACTATCTTTCACCCCTGTTCTATCCCTACTGAGCTCCTATTTCTTCCCAAATCCCTATCTCACCCCCGTCTACCGTCACTCCCTGCATGGAGTATACTTGTTGTTAATAAGTCTGTTAACTCTTGATCTGTCCCCTACTGTGACGACATCCCACATTCCTGTGATTACTTCAGTGCTAAAAATAATGCCACTCTCAGTGTGGTGTGTATGGGCCTAGAGACCCTTATTCAAATCCATTCTGCATTTTCTTTCATCCTATGCCTGCCTACACCTGAAGTATGCATAAGTACGTAGGATCTGTTCACTCTTACTCTTGGTAATCATAAGTGGACAGGGAAGGAAGTGCAGGCACCCGATTCACTGCCACTGAGATCAATGGGAGAGCGGCGCTGCTATGGCACTTCCACCTCCTCTGTTGGTCAGTGACATCACGATGGAGACACACCGGTCAGTGGGTGCTCTTGTCTGCTGGCCTGGCTGTCTTTCGAGAGCCTGCAAGAACCAGGGCTAATCCCACTGAATGACCGCACTCCATACCCTAGGGTAGAACACCACTCAGACAACACAGGAACACAGGGTGAGGGGAACACACATTGGTAAGACTATTGGTTAGCCAGCATAAAAAAATACAGAGGTGTAATGACTGTGGCCACTGGGATCAAGGCCACAAGTCATGGGGGTACAGATGCCTGCTTCTGCTGTATCTGCATCCTCACTGAAGACACAGATTCAGATGACATGCATCATGTTGCAGAGACTCGTCAGGTCCCTGCACTGATGCATGCTGCCGTTGCAGTGGCTGTGAGCTGACGTCGGAGGTGCAGCCACAGGGAGCTGTGCTTGACAATGGCGCACACTCTGATGTCAGCTGCCGGGCTGTGTGGTGGCTACAAAAGACACAGGGCGAGGTGGGAGCAGAGGAAAGGTGAGTAGAATTTTTTTGGTTTTAATTATGCATTAGGGGCAGAATGGGGACACAAACTAGGATTGGAGACCATGTAAACCAGGATGGGGATAAATATACCAGGAAGGGGGCTTATATACCAGAATGGAGACCACGTGGACCATACATGAAGCGATGGCCGGGGGACCACCACAATGCAGGGAGACTATGGTATACAAGATGAGGTGCAAGTAACAAAGAGTTAATTTATTTACAGGCAAGGAATGCAGTGTTAGGAAAGTATAAACGGGTATGCAATGACATAAAACAATTTACAAAAGTGATATTCTCTAGCTGGGCCGTACAAATGGCACAGAGCACCAACAATTACAGATCAGTGTATTTTGCAAGAGGCAAAACAATACAATAAAGCACGGTATGCTGCTACTCTAACTCTAGCCTGACCGGCCACTCTAGCCGCACAGCTACTGTGCTCTGTCTATTGCAGCCTAGCCTAAGCCCTAAATATGTACACACAGGGTTAACGCTTACGGTAAAGTTGGTATCTAAAGTCCTTCCTGAGGGGCCCCCTGCAGTTCTCTGCAAGATGATGCGACGTCCTCCCTGGAAGCTCTGTGTAACGTGGTCTTGTCCTTGTGTGAAGATTCTAAGCCTGTTCCTTTCTTGTCTTTTCTTCGTGGCTTCTGTCAGCAAGGCAGGAAAGCCACCTTTTAATCCCCAGAATAGTTTACAAAGTCACAGTCTCAGGCTAAACATTGCTACAAAATGAAGGGGGAGGGGGCAATTCATGCCTTTATAGAATTTAGAACAGGGGCCAATACATCTGACCAATGTGTGTGGGGGGGCAGGTCCAAATTTTGCATTGGGGCCCATCAGACTTCAGTTAAACCTCTGCAAAAACATACATTCTCAGCAAGAAGACAAGGTGGTAAAAGTGACAGAATCTCACCTTTCTGCTGTGCCTTCTCGGCTTCCAGGAACAACTATCTCTGCCAGCAGCACCCTGCTTTTGGTGAGCTCCCACTGAGATAATGTATTAGATGTGGCCTGCAGTCCCATGTAACTCCACAGATAATACAAAGATACTTTTGTGAGTACTGATAGCAGTGATGGCTCCTATGGATCACAGTGCTGCTGGTTATGGGCTGTTGGGAGGAGTATGGCAGAATCAGTGAGAGATGAGAGCAGACTATATCTATCTATTGCTTATAATGACAGACTGCTACAAGCTACAGATCTTCATTTTTGCAGTTTTGCACTAGGTCAACTGTAAATCACGAGTTAATCACATATCATGTGAACATCATCACCTTTCACCTCAAATATCATAGATCTGAAACTTTGTGTTGCAGAAATTGGCAATTTTCCATGTGGGCAATTTTCAGGGAACCGGTGGTGGTAGTGATGGTATGGGGCTGTTTTGCTGCTTTCGGACCTGGAAGACTTGCTGTGGTAAATTAAACCATGAATTCTACTGCCTACCAAAAATTCCTGACGAAGAATGTTCTGCTATCTGTTCATAACCACAAGCTAAAGCACACTTGGGTTATTCAGCAGGACAATGATCCAAAACACACCAGCAAATCCATCTCTGAATGACTTAAGAAAAATAAAATTAAGTCTTTGGAGTGGTCCAGTCAAATTCCTGACCTTAATGCAATTGAGATGCTATGGCATTACCTTTAAAAATTAGCTTCATGTTCTGAAACCCTCTAATGTGACTGAATTACAACAATTTTGCAAAGACGAGTGGGTCAAAATTCCTCCAGAGCATTGTAAAGACTCATTGCCAGTTAATGCAAATGCTTGATTGCAGTTGTTGCTGCTAAGGGTGGCCCAACCAGTTGTTATGTTTAGGGGGTAATCACTTTTTCACAAAGGACACACACATATATATAAATATATATACACACACACACACACTGCTTCTTGGACAGTGCATGCACACTCACCTTTGCTACATACACACAGCTCTGCTATATATAAACACATACACTCACAGCTCTGCGTCATATGCATATTTACATACACACAGCTCTGCTAAATATTCACACTTACATACACACAGCTCTATTACCTATGAACATTTTCATACACATACACTGTATATACATTACCCCATTTTGCAGTTGCTTCCAGGTGATTGATTACATGATCGGAAAGGTCTTTGATCTGGTCGGGTGGAAGATGCTTCAGTTGCTCACTTAGAGCGTGCAGCCTCTGTGCAGGTCCATGTACCTTACTCTCCTGCTCTGCACCAGTTAGATAAGTATGGGGCAGGAGTAGAGAGCGCTGTTCTCTCAGTGATCATGAAGGACATCATCTCAGCATTCTTCTCTGTCACAGGAAGCTGCCTCCAGTCTATAAGGCACACTCACTAATTAGCAAGATTTTTTCTTTCTGAAACGGTGTCTTATAGCACAATTTTTTATTTAATTATACGACTGTGTTATAGGACTTGGTACAATTTCTCAATAACAAATAGTTTCTTCTCTGTCTGAGCTATTTTTGTTGGTCAGCAAAATACTATTTTCCAGTAATTCATTTTTCACATTCTAGATATTATATGGGATTTTTGAAGTTTAAAGAAGTTTTCTACAACTTGGACAACCCTTCATCATTCCTCATGATTGGTTCTTAGTGATGAGCGAGCACTAAAATGCTTGGGTGCTCGTTGCTCAGGTCGAGCAAATTGGAATATTTGGTTACTCGGACAGAACAACAAGCCCGATGTACGTCTATGAGAGTCCCGAGCATTTTTACCGCAATCACCCTGGGGGTCCTTTTAAGGTCTAAAAACATCAGAAAATGATGGAAACACTGCTCAAATGACACAGGAACATCATGGGGATTGTCCCTGGAAGCATTCCTGACTCCTAGGTCACAGCTGTAAGCAATGTTGTCAGTTTTACACCATTTTTTGCCTCAAAAAACATACAAAAACGAAACCAAGATGGATTTAGCAGGGAAATATGTTAAGGTACATTCTTTCCAGGTTAATAATTAACCCCAGACCGAAATGTTCATCCACCACTTTTGCTATGTTTACACACAGCGTTTTTGATGCGTTTTTCAACATTAACATTGCTTACTAGTGCATTCACTGGGAAATGTCGTTGTAATATTTAACAACCCAAGCTGGCCATGTGGTATGTGACACATAAGGAAACACATCTTGTTTCATTTCTGAAGGAGGGACTCAAAGTCACAAAGCCCATTTTTTAGAGGGGCATCAGCCGGCATTAATATTCTTAAAGGGCCATTATTAAACAGTGGGTCACCTATGCTGTTATTGCCTATGCAGTGAGTGGCTGGGCTGCCAAGAACTACAACTCACCCCAATACCCCTTTCATGAGAGGTAAAGGATGGCCTCCTGAAAAGATGTTGCATTGAATGCAAGGCTTGCCCAGCTATTAAGTCATAATGATAAATCATACTGAAATGAAACAAATAAAGTGACCCTACCTGCATTCTTCCTGACGCTTCTGTACTGTTTAACTACTGGGTATCCAAGCTGCTTAGTTGGCCCAAACTCTCCTTCTATGCCTTGGAGGTGCTGGCCTGCCCTACTGCATGATGTCAGAGCGTGTTTTCAGTGCCGCTGGGGCAATCATCACAGATACACGGACACGGATGACTACTGAGAGAATGCAGACAGTCTGTAGTCTTGATTGCAGTGTCTTGGTTCTCCAATAATGGCACCGACACGTGATGTCTCAAAGGTTTCCATAGGGAAGGCGGTTCTAATCCACGGGGCAGGGGGAGAGCCCTTGATGAATGATGGGAGCTTCCACACTCCTGAATGTCAAACACTGTGCTCAGTTCAGTACAGAGAACCACCGAAGCGAGGCTTCGCTCTGCGCTGTATAGTTACTTGATTAACAGACTCTGGCCTAGTCACTTGTTGACTACTGCGCCACACACATTACAGTCTCTGGCATCCAATCTGAGCCACCTCCCGGCTTGGAGAATAGTGGGGAACTGTCAGTCAGTAGTCTTTATACAGAGGAACGATATGCAGGAGATGAGTCAAGTCACCCTGCGTTCACGGCTACTCTGCTCTCACAACCGACATGGCACCTGACCATCCACTTTGCTTTCCCTCCTGGACTCTGCCCCAACTGCTGCACCTAGCGCTTTTTAACGCTGCCCCGCCTGCCGCAGTCACATGCAAGGGTCGGTCCTTGTCCGAATGTCTTCTCCCTGCGACATTGGTGACCGCCCCGGTGGTTCCGGAACCGGTGTGCGAATGGTACTCCCGATCTTGTTCTTCCTCTTACAGCACAGTGGAATGACAACTCGTAAGAACAGAATCTGTCATCTGAGACTAGGTATGAGTGAACCAAACCTGTAGAACCTGGAGAAGTAAACTGGGCCCACATACCTTTGTTGAAATCCATTCTGCATTTTCTTTGCTGCCTGTGTTGTGCTGTATTGTATTTTAGTTGAGCTCATGGAAGTCAATTGGCTTTCCTTGTTGACATTATTTCAAATGGGCCTTCCAACGTTTCCCCACCGCCAGTTTCCAATTGGCAATCGTGTCATTCCTTATTTCTTTTCTATAAATGTGTATTTTGAGTTCATCTATTCTATGATTTCTTGTAGTGCAAATAATGATTGAGTTTTCAAGAAGCCAGAGGAAAAACAAAGTTATGATTTACTTGGGGTTTGAATATGTTGTATTTCGTACTATCAATGCAGTGGTGACTTGGAGATGCCGACTGCACCGCTCTTCAAAGTGCCATTCAATTCTCAAAACAAAAGATGGCAACGTAGTTCAAGAACCAAGACATCATTGTCATGACTCCTGCCCTCAAAAAGCAGAAGCAAACATTGCCAGAAGCAAAGTGAGAGAAGACTATCTCAGAACAGATGGTAATTTTCCTAACCCAAAAACTATACATTTTTGCATTCCGGAAAAGTATAGTCAACTGATACTTCATGATTCAGGAAAAGATGATCGAAACAGAATTCTGATTTTAGGAGATGGAGATCTTATGCTTGAACTGAACAAAGATCATATCTATGGAGATGGCACCTTTTGATAAAGTCCCCAATATGTTTTACCAACTGTACACTTGGCATTCCAAGGTGGCTAACTCATATCCGCCATGTTTGTACATTTCACTACAAAGAAAGGACATGAGCACGTATAAGAGAATGTTTGAAATAATGAAGCTATTGATTCCAAATCTGGCACCTCAAAAGGTTTTGGTGGATTTTGAGAAGGCTTGTATGACTGCAGTGAGGATTGTCTTTCCACTTGCTGATGTTAAAGGGTGTTATTTTCATGTTTGTCAGAGCCTTATTAAAAAAATAAAAAAATATGTTGGTTTGAAAACAGAATGTGAATCTAATAAACTTAAAAATTGCACTAAAGTCTCTTGCAGCATTAGCCTTTGTGCCAATTGAAGATGTGAGATGTGTTTTTGATAAGCTTGCTGCCACATTCCCAGATGAAGAATCCTATATTGAGGTGCTCACATACTTTTTTTCTACATATATTGAGGGTGCAGCTGGTAGAGATCCTCAATTTCCTATATGAATATGGAATCATCATGATGCAGCCCTGCAACAGTCACCAAAAACCACAAACTGTTGTGAGAGATTTCACTATGCACTTAATTCCATTTTCCACGGCAGTCATCCCAGTTTGTGGTTTCTCTTTGATGGATTGCAGAAGGACCAGGCTTGCCACAAATTAACACTGGCTAATGCACAGGCAGGTCGCCTTGAGATAAAAAAAAGAGAAAGTATGAGGCGCTGTATCACATGGTTGCAACTTCTGTACAGGACTATAACCAGGTGGAAGATAAAGTACTTAAGGAGAATAGCTAATTACAGTAAAATGGCTAATTTACAGGTGTGCAATGATTGTTTATAAAACCGGAGTTATTGTTATTAGACCTCTTTAAACCCTTAACGGCCACCGATACTTTAAGGGGTTAATAATTAACCCCAGACCGAAATGTTCATCCACCACTTTTGCTATGTTTACACGCAGCGTTTTTCAACATTAACATTGCTTACTAGTGCATTCACTGGGAAATATCGTTGTAACATTTAACAACCCGAGCTGGCCATGTGGTATGTGACACATAAGGAGACACATCTTGTTTCATTTCTGAAGGAGGGACTGTTAAAGTAACAAAGCCCATTTTTTAGAGGGGGATCAGCCGGCATTAATATTCTTAAAGGGCCATTATTAAACAGTGGGTCACCTATGCTGTTATTGCCTATACAGTGAGTGGCTGAGCTGCCAAGAACTACAACTCACCCCAATACCCCTTTCATGAGAGGTAAAGGATGGCCTCCTGAAAAGATGTTGCATTGAATGCAAGGCCTGCCCTGCTATTAAGTCATATGCACCCCCAATGACTTTGAACCCAGATACTGGAAGGCCACATGAAAACCCATTTCACAGTCATTTGGTCCTGCCATACAGTTTCCTTATGCATTGAATGCAAGGGCCGCCTTGACCCAAATTTGCACATACCCCAATCCCGCCTTGGAAGAAACTTAGAGGGCCTTTTAAAAAAAGTCCCATTACAAAGGAGCAGGTCTCCTAGACTCGTAATACCCATACACCAAGTGTATCGGCTGATAAACATAGGGGGTACATTTAAAAAAAATATTTTATGGGAATCATAGACACCCTTGCCAAAAAACTGGACTGGCTGTAGTAGCAAGGAACACGTTAACCCTGGTGATCTAGTGGCGGCGGATGATGAGATGTTTAGGAAGGCCTCATTATAAACTAGGCTCAATTTAAAGGAGCGGGTCTCCTAGACTCATAATGCCCATACATCAAGTGCATGGGCTAGCAAACATTTCCCCATTGGGGGTACATTTTTAAAAAATTAGTTATGGGGATCATAGACACCCTTTGCTAAAAATTGAATGGCTGTAGCAGTACAGAACCCGTTAAACCTGGTGATCTAGTGGCAGAGAATGAGGAGACATAATGATAAATCATACTGAAATACAACAAATAAAAAATGTGAATCCACCTATGAAAGAAAATAACAATATGTAGGGGGAACACAGGTTCATAGATATGAAGCCAGAATGTGTCCAACGAGATATGTTTGTCCCTAGCAACAGCTGATAGACAGGGATATAAATTAAAATATAACATAATAGTATTTCAATATTTTTCTATTGTAGAGGTATACACTAGGTCTCTCGTCTGCCCTCTACTGCTCACAAATACTTTCCAACATATGCAGTGTAGAGTTCCAACGCTTGGGGACATCACACACCAGTCAAAGAGCCGGAAGCTGCAAACGCTGTTGAAGCACGGCAAGGGCGGCTGAAGCTGTAGCTGTTCTAAAATGGGCAGATGACTTACTTTCACTAGCAGATCCGGCAGCTCCGGGTAGCTTTTGAGAAAACATTGAGCCACGAGGTTAAGCACATGGGCCAGGCAAGATATGTGTGAGCTCACTTTGCCTCAGAGCCACCACCAGGTTCTGGCCATTGTCACACGACCATGCCTGGCTGTAGGTTCAGCGGTGTCTTCCAAATATCTGACTGGTCTTTCAGAGCTGCCCACAACTCTTCTGCATTGTGCGATTTGTCACATATGCAGATTGTCTTCAGCACAGCCTGTTGCCGCTTGGCTGAGGCAGTGCTTCCAGCTTCTGACTGATGTGTTCATTTCAGAGATGGAGGCTGAAGAGGAGGAGCTGTAGACTGTGAGGGCAACCCTGATTGACATAGGGGCTGCAATCATCAGTGTGGGGAGGATGTGTTCCATCCCAAGGTCCGAGTGGGTCCCAGCTATCCACTATGTTAACCCAATGTGCCATCAGTGAGATGTACTGTCCCTGCCCACAAGCACTTGTCCACATGTCCGTGGTTAGGTGGACTTTCCCAGTAACAGCATGGTTGAGGGCACAGGTAATGTTGTGGGACACATGCTAGTGTAATGCCAGTACAGCACAATAGGAGAATTAGTGGCGACTGGGGACCGAGTACCTTGGGATGGCCGCTGCAATCAGGTTGCGGAAAGCTTCCGTCTCCACGAGCCTCAAAGGCAACGTTTCAAGTGAAAGCAGACGAGAAATGTTCAATTTAAGTACTGTGGCCTGTGGGGCATTGGCTAGGTATTTCTGCTTGCGTTCCAATGACTGGGGTATAGACAACTGAAGGCTGGGCTGGGACAAGGATATGGACAGGCTTGATGATGGTGCTGGTTGACTGTGGGCAACAGGTGCAGGGCCCAAGGCATCTTCACAGGCACTGTGAACTGGGGATTGACTTGTATGCAAAACAGTGGAAGAAGCAGTGTTGTCAACGGCAGACAGTGTTCCTGGAGACTGGGGTTCGGCCAACAAAGTCGGGTGATTTGCTGCCATGTGCCTAATCATGCTGGTGGTGGTCAGGCTGGTAGTTTTGCTACCCCTGCTGATGCGGGCATGACAAGTTCTGCAAATGGCCTTTTTGGCGTTATCGGCAGAGTCTTTAAAAAATAACCAGGAAAACACACCGTGTGCACAACTGTG
Source organism: Dendrobates tinctorius (assembly GCF_039654945.1). NCBI lineage: Eukaryota > Metazoa > Chordata > Amphibia > Anura > Dendrobatidae > Dendrobates > Dendrobates tinctorius. The sequence goes on along the minus strand of NW_027361893.1, from coordinate 8,431,271 downwards.
GTGGTGCCGAGGTAGGTTCCCAAACCATATAATGAAAACCTGTATGCAGTGTAGTAATGTACTAAAAGGCAACAAATTTCACCACCCTCTCACTGGCAAAACCTTTCTAGTAAGTAGATTCTTCACGTGTGACACTTCATTTGTCATATATCTCATTAAGTGCCCATGTGGATGACTATATGTTGGTGAGACTACTCAGGCCATTCGTGATAGGATATCCAAACATAAATCCACCATACGGTGTAAAAATCTCTTGCTTCCTATCCCTGCTCATTTTATCACCTTTGGCCATAATATTTCCCAGTTACAATTTCAGGTCATCGAACATGTCCCGCAACCTAGACGAGGTGGTAACAGAATCACTATTCTCAAGCGCCGTGAGGCGTTTTGGTTTCACAGCCTGGAAACACATGAACCAAAAGGTTTAAATCGTGATTATGACCTTTTATCCTTTGTATAAGAATAAGTCTGCAGCCCCCTTCTTTACAGGATAATGAGGATTGAATTTTTATGTATGATGACTAATTATTGTTTGGTTTCCCTAGAGTCACTTATATTGATATAATCCACACCTATGGCCCTTTTCGGACTGCACCCATCTTACTTGTGTGTCTTCCTGGAAAATCCCACTACTACAATCTGTGATTCACGTCCATCTTGTGTATCCTTATCAGATGTATTTTCCTATTTTCTTATCATCTAATTATTTGGCTTACTTTCTTATTTTACTCCTATGCATACAATCCATGCACCATAGGGTTAAACTCTTACCAGACCGCTAAGAAATACCACACACATATCCCGTCTCATTTTATTGCCCTCACACTGCAGTGATATGCCTTCTTTAGAGAGGTTAAGCACATGGCCATTCTCTTCCTCTGATGTCACCACCTAGCTCTCGCCCATTGGCCCAACCTCCGTGCCTGTCAAGGGCTTTGTCCTGCCTCTTCTCATCTCAGCACAACGCTGTCCTCTCTGACAAGCTGTGGAACACAGCGTCCAGGAGGACCAGGCTTGCGCTTTCCCTGCCAGACAGATAAGGTAAATCGTCATTTACTACCACACTATGACTTTTTTTTACTACTGGCAGCACTTAACACTTTACCGCCAGCTAACGGCAGTCTATATTATATTTGCCCTACAGACTTAACTGCGCTCCAGCAGCACATTGACATTTGGTATGTATCAGGCTGCAGTGTTACCTTATTTACTACTGAATATAGATTCATTTAACACTATCACTCATCTTCCTTAAGGCTTTACAGGGACATACAAAAAGCGCCCTCCAATCTAAGTACAGACAATCTTTGAGCACAGTATGTTCTAATCTTCAGCTATTCCTTCTAATCTGACCACTGAATATATTTTTGGTCCCTGAGTTGGATGTTCCATTTATATTACTATGACCAGAATCAGTTTATTAATGTATTTTTGTATATACTTTATTTATAGTTACACTTTGTTTGTTCGTTTGTTCTATTTTTTTTTCTTCACCTTGTAGTAACTGATGAAGGTCTGCACTGACCGAAACGTTTTGTTTGGTACTACAAGTAAACTGTTCCATTTAAGCATTTAAGTTGAGTGCCAGGTTTTTATTATACTATATATGGTTTGGGAACCTACCTCGGCACAACCACAGTTGTGCACACGGTGGTTTTTCCTAGACGTATCTCCCTTACGTGTCTGCACACTGTCTGGTCATGACCTTCTCCTCTAGTTTCTCCTACAACATTGATGAGACCTCAAATATTTTGGCTCAATCAACATTCTCCAGTGAATTCCTAAAGGTACCGCGAAACACGGGGCAGAGACCTTGAGCGAGAACTTCCTCACCACACCAATCTCGAGTTGCACTGTGCCACTCTCTCGGAGTACCTTTGGGTACAAAGATTTCCACGGGGCCTTCGAGTCTCACTCCGTCCAACACTCTTCCATGACACCCCGGAATATTGCACTAGATATGAACAAATTCTTAAAAATGTTCATTTGATTTAATTACCCTCACCATACAACACCTACAGAAGGTCATTGAAACTAGCACAGAGAAGATCAAGAGTATTGAATCACAACTATCTACCCTTGGTACCCCAGATGAACTGAGTACACTAAAGGCCCAGATCAAGACCCACGTGGATCAACATCGTAAGGAAACGGAGAACAGAAAACGCATCAAATTTACCAGGGACGCTGAGGACTATCAATCCAATAGTCTATAGATGGCAAGACTCCTTCTCCCGCCGTGCTACCAGTCGTCAGACCACACGTACCTCTACAGATTATTCTACTTCGGGGTCCGATCAGGACCAAGGACGTTTCCCATCCAGGTCAACAAATTTTTTAAGACAGAGACACCGCTTTCCTCAAAGAAGACCAGACAGGGGAAGGGGCGCACCACAAAAAAAAATCGAGACCCAACGAGAGTGACGAGATCACAGGTACCTACCCATTGGTGATCAACATTTCCTCTAGAGCACTGGGTATCTCTGAATACCATGTACTTCAAAAAGGACTTTTTGTCCTACTTCTAGATGTCGCACATTTGATCTCGAAATGGATTTACGTTTATTTTGCTCTTTAAGATTAAAAGTACACTTCTCTAAGATCCCCTCTCCAGTACCGTCGAACCCACCGAATAACAAACAGCCTAAATTATTGTCATCTCAGAGCCTAGGCCTACACACCAAAAGCCACTTTCGGCTGCCTCAAGCGTCACACGCTGTTGAAACATTCATAGAGTTCGTACAGGACTCTTTTCAGTCACTAAGAACCAACATTGATAAAGGCAAACTATACTACCCACCTAACTTATCCACTACTGAACACCAAGCTCTGCAATCCCTACAGGATAATAAGAATTTAATTATCAAGCCAGCTGATAAAGGTGGCGCTATTGTAGTAATAAATAAGTCTGATTACCTCTCCGACATATTACGCCAACTTAATGATAACACCATCTATCAGCCACTTACCAAAGACCCCACAAGCTCCATAAGAACTAGGATTTCTGAGATACTTAGCAAATTTTCTACCTTAGGGGTCCTCGACACTAAGACATGTGACTTTCTAAACAACGATATCCCAGTGATACCTGTCTTCTATACTCTACCAAAAATTCACAAAAACTTACATCCTCCTGGTAGACCGATAGTCGCCTCAAGTGATTCTATCCTTTCCCCCCCATTGCCATCTTCCTCGAAAAAATTTTGACCCCATTAATTTGTGAATCCAAATCCTTTATATTGGACACAGGATCTTTTCTCAACGTTCTAAGGGATTTGGGTACCTTCCCGTCAGATGCAATTCTGGTATCACTAGATGTGAAAGACCTTTACACATCGATTCCACACGTTTAAGGCATTAACTCAGTCCATCGTATACTCACTAATTCCAACATGGATCCTGACCAAATTAATCTTTGTATTGAATTACTAACACTTGTCCTTACCTCTAATCACTTTTTATTTCAGGACACCTTTTACCTACAGATCCGTGGCACCGCTATGGGCTCTAACGTAGCACCCCCATATGCAGATTGCTATATGGCAGATTTTGAGGAAAGTACCGTCTATAAAAATGACCTATTCATCTCATGTCCTTCTGTGGAGATGCTATATTGATGATGTCTTCTGCATATGGGGGGGCACGCTGGAGTCCCTTCATTCATTTTTCAATATACTCAACTCCTCTTGGCCGGGTATTACATTCACCATATCTCATGACCCACATAAGATGAATTTTTTGGACACCATGATTATTAAGGATTCTAACGGTATATTGTCTTCTGATCTCTACACCAAATCTACAGACCGCAAGTTTGTTACACTAACAGAGTTTACACCCTCCCTATACAAAAAATGCCATTCCGAGGTCGCAGTTCCATAGGGTTTCTAGAATTGTTTCAGACAACATCATACGTACTGAACGTCTCAATGAGATGTCCACAAAATTTGTATAAAGGGGTTACCCTCCCACGATACTTCAGGAAGCTAGGTCTGTAAGAACTTCTCCACAGAATAGATCCATCAACAGGATCCCGTTTGTTCACTCTTTTCATCCTTTTTACTATATCCTCCACAAATCACTCAGGAAAAATTGGCATCTTCTCTCCACCGCCCATCCCGATATTCCTGAATTCCAGCACCCATTTTTACCATGCTTTCAGAGAGCACCAAATATTAGGGATAATCTAGTCAAAGCAGATATTGGTACTACCCTCTACAAGCCCCAACGCTTTCTACAAAAACCTAAGTATGGAACTTTTCCCTGTCTCAACTGTATGCAGTGTAGTACTGTACTAAAAGGCAACAAATTTCACCACCCTCTCACTGGCAAAAGCTTTCTAATAAGTGGATTCTTCACGTGTGACACTTCGTATGTCATATATCTCATTAAATGCCCATGTGGACGACTATATGTTGGTGAGACTACTCAGGCCATTCGTGATAGGATATCCAAAAATCCACCATACGCTGTAAAAATCTCTTGCTTCCTATCCCTGCTCATTTTATCACCTTTAGCCATAATATTTCCCAGTTACAATTTCAGGTCATCGGGAGGCGTGGTTTGCAGGGGAAGGGAGCAGACCTGCTTCAGGAGCTCCTGAAAAATCCCCTATTTAAGCTACTAAAAGCTTACTAAAAGTGGAATTTTTTGGATTAAAAGCTGAAGAAATATGCCTGGAACTGACTACAGGATGCATGGACTTGGATCTACAAAGAAAAATCCCCTAACAAGACATGTGAATGGTCGGGGAGAACCTGGCAGGGGCCCACTCCCAGCTGGAGTACAACACAGACCGATGCTACAAGCAAAAGCCTCAAGCTCACCAGCAGTAAAATCGGGACTCCCAAGAGACTTACAGGCCCATGGGTCGCCCTCGGAGAAGCCGACGCATTTACGGCTCCACTACCAGCTGCCGGTAATGTGAGGAAGCGCTCAGGCATCAGGAAACAGCTGATGTGGCAGGGAAGAGACAATGGTGACTCAGCAGCTTCAGCCCTGGGGCCACAGCTGATTGTAGAGACTTCCATAGTGCAGGGAGACCCAGGAGAGACCCACCATCTGGATGCCCCAGGAGACTCACCAGCCCACAGGTTGCCCTCAGAGGAACTGTCTGTATCTGCTCTGCTGCCTGCTGGCAGCAATGTGAGGAAGTGCCCAGGAGTGTGTTCAGAAGCAGGGGAACAGCTGATGAGGCCAGGTAGAGAGAGCAGTGACTCAGCAACTTCAGCTCTGCAGTCACAGCTGATTACAGAGACTTCAACAGCACTGCGAGACACAGCAGGGACCCTCAGTTTAGATGCCCCAGTGTTTGTGCCAAGATCAGCTCATAGTGAAGAGAGTCGGGCATTGGAACCGCAGGTAAAACCAGAGGAGGGTGCCTGTCAGCTGCTGCACACCAGGGGGAAACGAGACTGCCACTTTGGGGAGGGGGATCACTGTGAGGCTGGGAAGAGACAGATTTTAGGCAATGAACCCCCTGTGTATACCACAAATAAAGATGAGCTTTTTACTTTAATTAGAGAGCCTGCTAATTTAATACAGGAGATGGGAAGCAACACACAGCGATTCTTTCATACACCCACAGAGCTAAAATCTCCCCCTGATGACAAAATATAAGCTGACAGGTCAGAGGAATATAGATCTGTTCCAGGGGTTAATAATGGAGAGATATCCCCTAACCCATTTGTTAGTATTCCTATGCTTAAAGGGGAAGTGTATCAATTTACTGAGGGAGGGCAGCAGAATGGAGCTGCTAACACACATGATGGTAAAAGTTCTGATCTTACTTAGTCATCCTTGGGGGACTATTGTGACATGAATCTCCATTTGGATCAAGGCGGAAATTCTTTAAATTCCTCAAGTCCTTTGGAAAATCTTGATAGTCTGTATTCAGAGGAGTTTGTGGTGGAGGCTGATTCATATAATGATCATGGGAGCGATTCCTCTATGGACAGGGTGTCTGATGAGACTTCTTCCTCACGTTCATCTTTAGAGGTAAAGGACAGGCTCGAGAAAATTACCTCATTATTAGATGACATACCTGCCTCAGATGACTATCCCACAGAAGGCTTTGTAGCCAGGATGTTTAGAGCTTTTTTGGAATCTTTGGATGTTTCCGTTGGAAATCACGTTGTCCAGGGAAACCCACTTAAGCAACATACAGAATCTAAGGCATCTGAGGTTTTTGTAAAAAATTTCTTTAAAGACACCTTGCTGCGTTTAACTGATGATTCCTATCCAAATTCCACTAAGGATTTTGATAAATTTACAAAAAATCAAAAAATACCGGATTCTCTTAAAAATCATGACACTATAGATTCAAAACTACCTCAGATCCTCCCTACATTCACGGAATCAATGGATAAATTACGAAAAGACATTATCTCCTTTAGGGATTCCTTGGCTAGTTTTGAGGATTATAAGCGGAGAAATAACATAAAGATTAGAGGAATCCCTGAATCAGTGCAGTCCTCACAACTGAAAGAATACATTTCCATGATGACCTCCCATTTGATCCCGAATCTTAAAGAAACCAATTTGATTGAAAAAGCTTTCAGAATACGTAGACCGCCTTCACTGCCCTCAAGTGTAAGCAGAGACGTTATTGTCTCATTTTACCCCAATTGGGTAAGGAATACACTTTTAGGGATATCAAAAGACCCGCTACTACTACAGTCTCCATATAAACACCTGATGTTCTTTAAGGACCTGTCTAGATCAACCCTACAAAAACGCAAGCTGTTTCAATTTACCACCCGTAAGCTCCTGTGTTGCGGAATCTCTTATAACTGGACTCAATTTTCTACTTTGCAAGTGAAGTTTGCATCCAAAATAATTCCTGTTTCCTCACCAGAAGAGGGAATCGACTTTTTAATATCTGCTGGAATAATCTCTTCTGGGGCCTCAATTGGATCATCCTCGCCGCCCAATTCAGATCCGTGTCCAAACTGAGTGTCTTGAGGTTTATAAGTATTTTGATTGGCAAAGAAGTATTTTCCACTTTATGGCTTTTGAATGAACCGGACTTTACCTCCCCAAGGTCTTAGGGTCACTTATACAGTCATGGCCAAAAGTATTGACACCCCTGCAATTGTGTCAGATAATATTCAGTTTCTTCCTGAAAATGATTGCAAACACAAATTCTTTGGTATTATTATCTTCATTTAATTTGTCTTAAATGAAAAAACACAACAGAGAATGAAGCAAAAAGCAAAACATTGATCATTTCACACAAAACTTCAAAAATGGGCCGGACAAAAGTATTGGCACCCTCAGCCTATTACTTGGTTGCACAACCTTTAGCCAAAATAACTGCGACCAACCGCTTCCGGTAACCATCAATGAGTTTCTTACAATGCTCTGCTGGAATTTTAGACCATTCTTCTTTGGCAAACTACTCCAGGTCCCTGATATTTGAAGGGTGCCTTCTCCAAACTGCCATTTTTAGATCTCTCCACAGGTGTTCTATGGGATTCAGGTCTGGACTCATTGCTGGCCACCTTAGAAGCCTCCAGTGCTTTCTCTCAAACCATTTTCTAGTGCTTTTTGAAGTGTGTTTTGGGTTATTGTCCTGCTGGAAGACCCATGATCTCTGAGGTAGACCCAGCTTTCTCACACTGGGCCCTATATTATGCTGAAAAATTTGTTGGTAGTCTTATGACTTCATAATGCCAAGCACACGGTCAAGCAGTCCAGTGCCAGAGGCAGCAAAGCAACCCCAAAACATCAGGGAACCTCCGCCATGTTTGACTGTAGGGACCGTGTACTTTTCTTTGAATGCCTCCTTTTTCTCCTGTAAACTCTATGTTGATGCTTTTGCCCTAAAAGCTCTACTTTTGTCTCATCTGACCAGAGAACATTCTTCCAAAATGTTTTAGGCTTTTTCAGGTAAGTTTTGGCAAACTACAGCCTGGCTTTTTTATGTCTCGGGGTAAGAAGTGGAGTCTTCCTGGGTCTCCTACCATACAGTCCCTTTTCATTCAGATGCCGACGGATAGTACGGGTTGACACCGTTGTACCATTGGACTGCAGGGCAGCTTGAACTTGTTTGGATGTTAGTGGAGGTTCTTTATCCAACATCCGCACAATCTTGCATTGAAATCTCTTGTCAATTTTTCTTTTCCGGCCACATCTAGGGAGGTTAGCCACAGTGCCATGGGCTTTAAACTTCTTGATGACACTGCGCACGGTAGACACAGGAACATTCAGGTCTTTGGAGATGGACTTGTAGCCTTGATATTGCTCATGCTTCCTCACAATTTGGTTTCTCAAGTCCTCAGACAGTTCTTTGGTCTTCTTTCTTTTCTCCATGCTCAATGTGGTACACACAAGGACACAAGACAGAGGTTGAGTCAACTTTAATCCATGTCAACTGGCTGCAAGTGTGATTTAGTTATTGCCAACACCTGTTAGGTGCCACAGGTAAGTTACAGGTGCTGTTAATTCCAAAAATTAGAGAAGCATCACATGATTTTTTGAACAGTGCCAATACTTTTGTCCACCCTCTTTGTTATGTTTGGTGTGGAATTATATCCAATTTGGCTTTAGGACAATTCTTTTTGTGTTTTTTCATTTAAGACAAAGTAAATGAAGATAATAATAGCAAAGAATTTCTGTTTGCAATCATTTTCAGGAAGAAACTGAGTATTATCTGACAGAATTGCAGGGGTGTCAATACTTTTGGCCATGACTGTATGTGTACCCGGACACGACAGGTCTATATATATATTTATTAAGCGATTACTTGCAGTGATCTGTAGTCTCAAGTATTGTAAAACTATATACTTTGTGTACTGTCTTTTTGTTTTTTAACAAGTGTTGGCGTTTATAATAAGCAACTTTCTCAGCTTCTGTATTAAACTGTATGTGTTTTGCTAGGAGTAACTTAGGATTCATTGAGGTATATTATTGTATTGCTTTTTTATTTACAGGTGTTGGTGTTTGTAATAAGCAACTTAAACCTTGTGCAGATTTACTGTATGATATGCACACAATCCTTTACTGGATACTTTATTAAGCTTTACGTGTTCAACTGTATATAACCCATGACAGTGTATATATGTATGCCTGTCTTTCCGCTATCTTTATAGGGGTTTTTTTTTTTTTTTACTACTTTCCCCATCCCTTGTTCCATTGCCCTTTCCTCCTTATCACCTTACTTTCCTAGCTCTTTTCCCTACCCTTTACCCATACCTTTTAAAAATTTAAAATACCAATAAAGATCATTTGAAAACAATTTCAGGTCATCGAACATGTCCCGCAACCTAGACGAGGTGGTAACAGAATCACTATTCTCAAGCGCCGTGAGGCGTTTTGGATTCATACCCTGGAGACACTTGAACCAAAAGGTTTAAATCGTGATTATGACCTTTTATCCTTTGTATAAGAATAAGTCTGCAGCCCCCTTCTTTACAGGATAATGAGGATTGAATTTTTATGTATGATGACCAATTATTGTTTCTTTTTCCCTAGAGTCACTTATATTGACATGATCCGCACCTATGGCTCTTGTCGGACTGCACCCATCTTACTTGTGTGTCTTCCTGGAAAATCCCACTACTACAATCTGTGATTCATGTCCATCTCGTGTATCCTTATCAGATGTATTTTCCTTTTTTTCTTATTTTCCTATTTTCTTATCATCTAATTATTTGGCTTACTTTCTTATTTTACTCCTATGCATACAATCCATGCACCATAGGGTTAAACTCTTACCAGACCGCTAAGAAATACCACACACATATCCCGTCTCATTTTATTGCCCTCACACTGCAGTGATATGCCTTCTTCAGAGAGGTGAAGCACATGGCCATTCTCTTCCTCTGATGTCACCACCTAGCTCTCGCCCATTGGCCCAACCTCCGTGCCTGTCAAGGGCTTTGTCCCGCCTCTTCTCATCTCAGCACAACGCTGTCCTCTCTGACAAGCTGTGGAACACAGCGTCCAGGAGGACCAGGCTTGCGCTTTCCCTGCCAGACAGATAAGGTAAAACGTCATTTACTACCACACTATGACTTTTTTTTACTACTGGCAGCACTTAACACTTTATCGCCAGCTAACGGCAGTCTATATTATATTTGCCCTACAGATTTAACTGCGCTCCAGCAGCACACTGACATTTGGTATGTATCAGGCTGCAGTGTTACCTTATTTACTACTGAATATAGATTCATTTAACACTATCACTCATCTTCCTTAAGGCTTTACAGGGACATACAAAAAGCGCCCTCCAATCTAAGTACAGACAATCTTTGAGCACAGTATGTTCTAATCTTCAGCTATTCCTTCTAATCTGACCACTGAATATATTTTTGGTCCCTGAGTTGGATGTTCCATTTATATTACTATGACCAGAATCTATTTATTAATGTATTTTTGTATATACTTTATGGTTAAACTTTGTTCGTTTGTTCATTTGTTTTATTTTGTTCTATTTTTTTTCTTCACTTTGTAGTAACTGATGAAGGTCTGCACTGACCGAAGCATTTTGTTTGGTACTACAAGTAAACTGTTCCATTTAAGTTGAGTGCCAGGTTTTCATTATACTATAATAATTTAAAAAATAACCAGACTCGGGAAGATTTAACAGTTGGAATGGCAACTTGTGTCATGTTGGTGTTACGGGGAACGGATGCATGCCTTCTGTCTGCGGCCACCAAAGTTCTTCTTCCAGCCTGTTGGGTTGATATGCCTCCTTCCCCATGTGTGCTGCTGTCCTCGCTCTGCATGTCCTCCTGCCAGGTTGGGCAAGTCACTTTGTCATCCACCACCTCGTCTTCCACATCCGCACCCTGCTCCTCCTCCTGACTTTCTAGCAATTGTGTCTCATCATCGTTCACCTCTTGTGACACTTTCCCACCATCTCCTTTGTGTGACCGTGGCTGTTCAAATGTTTGGGCATCGCTACATGCAATCTCATCTGGCCCCACTTCACATTGACCGGCAGAGAGTCCAGAATCTATAAAGTGGAAACTGAACAGCTCTTCGGAATATCCAAGTGTGGGATCAGTTGTCTCAAGGCACTCAGCATGGTGGGAAGAAAGGAGGATCAGGGTGAGTAATATCCGATCCACACTCACGGCTACTCAGACTTGACCGTGTGGAAGACATGGTGGTGGCTAAGTGACTGGAAGCATTTTCAGCTATAACCAACAACCACTTCACACTTCTTTGGCTTCAATAGTAGTGTGCTGCGGTCGCCTAGAAACTGGGACAGGAAGGTCGAGCGCAAAGATGGGGGTCTTTGTTACTGTATAGCCCACTTTCAGTTTGGCCACAGCCTCGGCCTCTGCATGCACCATCACGTCCACTTCCCCATCCCTTGCCCATTTGAAATGGACTACTGAAATATTTGAAAAGCTCAATACAAATGGATTTATTTTGGAGAAAAATTATATGCGATCAGTATTCCTGCAAAGATTTTTTCCACCACAGATACACCAGGCCTCAGCCTGAGATAACAGACCGTATAAATGTTTTTTTAATGTTTTTTGTTAATTTTTGTAAACAATAAAAAATGAGTAGAACAATTCTACCAGACAGAACTATGCAACATATGCCTGCAAAATTAAGATTTTTCCACCATAGATACACTATAAATTTTTTTTGGTATGTTTTTGTTAATTTTTGAAAACACTAAAAAATGAGTAGAACAAGGCTAGCAAACAGAACTATGCAACCTATGCATGCGAAGAAAAGATTTTTCCACCACAGATACTACAGGCTTCTGACGGAGATAACAGACTGATCTAAATGTGGCCTTGATTTTTTGGGCACACCAACTGTTGTGAGTTCATTTTCCCCTTCACCTTTGATGTCTGATGAACTCCCTCTGCTGGTGAAGGGAGGTAGTGAAATTGATTTGGATGGGAAGAACCTGTCATCTGAACAGGCGGAGTGTGATTGGACATCCGGAATCTCTGAGTGGATATAAGGCAGCTGACGTCCTGCAGGGTTGCTGGTGATCCTTTCTGCTCTGAGCTCTTGCATCCAGTTTTAGTTCCTGTCTACTTAAAGCTAAGTTTTTGCCCTGCTATTATTCCATGAGATTTTGTCTGGTTTCCTTAGGCTGTGTGCACACGCTGCGGATTAGGTGCGGATTCATCCGCGCGGATTTTGTAAAATCCGCAGGTCAAAATACCTGCGGTTTTACCTGCGGATTGCTCTGCGGTTTTGCCCTGCGGTTTTTCATCTCCTCAATGGAGGAGATGGCAAACCGCAGGAGAATCCACAGAAAGAATTGACATGTCAATTCTTTCTGCGGATTGAAAACCGCAGATAATCCGCGCGGAAAATTCCGCACCGTCTGCACTGCGGTTTTTGATTCCCATAGGGAATCATTGTACTGTACACCGCAGCAGAAACTGCTGCGGGTTCGCAGCGGCCAAAACCGCTGCGGAACCACAGCAAAATCCGCAGCGTGTGCACACAGCCTAAGTGTTTGTGTTCAGCCAGCCCTGGTTGGGACTGGCTGAATTCCATTTTTGTCTCTGATCAGTTGATCTCTTTGCTCTGTTTTCAGAATATACCTGAGTGCTGATATAATGATTTTGAAGTCTAGCGACTTCAGGGCCTTTTTTCCTATCAGACGGTTGGGACATTTTTGGTAGGGTTTTTGCGGATTGCAGACAGCATCTTTTCTGTCCTATCTAGTAAGTTGGGCCCCATCGTTTGCTCAGCCTGTCTTTCTGTCTGTGTTATCATGTTTTTCACCGACAATACATGTTGGGGGCTGTCTATTGCTTTGGGGTCTGCTCTGGGGCAGTTTAGATTTCCCCTTTCTTTCTTTAGGCTTATTTAGTTCTCCAGCTGTGACGAGGGGTCTAGGGCACCGTAGGAACCCCCCACGGCTACTGTTAGTTGTGGTGTATAGGATCAGGGGTCTGCAATCCGATAGCTACCAACCTCTCCGGTTTTCTGGACTTAGCTTGTATTTTTGTTTTCTCCTCCTCCGATGACTCACTCATAACAACCAACATTGTGTCAACAAGTTGGCTATGACACAAAATAAAATGGAGCACTAAAATTGTAAGATATTTTGCGCAATGATATGCGATGCGTGTGGCATACAACTCAGTGATAAATATAAGAACTGTAGCTAAATATTTTTGGGCCAGCTACAGATTTTTGGGGTAGCAAAATGGTGTCCAAAAATGTTGTAAGAAACTACAAAATATAGTACCAAAAAAGGACAGATTTTTTTTTAGCGCACTCACATCTAATGCCTGGGACAATTTTTTTTTTAATTCTTAGATTTGCACGCTATTTTATTACAATGACCTGGCTGTAGTCTGCAGCGTGGCCAAGCAAATAAATGTAGAAAAAAGGGGGCTAAGGATTGCTTTAGAATAAAATGATCAGGTATAAGCTGCAAATAAAAAAAAGCCACATAACTGCAGCTAGGTATATATTAAATAAGCAGCAGCAGACAGTAATGGAGCTTTTTGAGTTACACAGTGAGATCTATGCACTCACATACAGTGCCTGCAGGCCTTGCACTGATGTGGATATCACACATAACCTCCCCTGCCTACCAAGTGCTGCAATCTCAGTACCCTCAAATTAGCCCTAAAAAGGACTGTTGGTTTCTCAGGATTTGTGGACCGAACACTAGCAGACCCATACTAACTATTAAAAGGACGATTCTGACCCTATCTCTGCAGTAGCTGTACCTACACTAAGTCTGGAGCAAAATGCGGCGAGCAGGGCGGCGCAAGGTCTCTTATAGACCTGATGACGCTGTGCAGCCAACCAATCACTGTAATACCACAACAAAGATGGCTGCGGCATTACAGTGCATTGCACACAATCCCTGCTTTGTCACTGGCGCTCTAAAAAGAGCGCCAGAATTGCAGGGCGGAGACCCGCTGAACAATCCCTGAAAATACTCGGTGCTCGCCAAGTACAACGAGCACAGTGATACTCAGGCAAGTAACGAGTAGTGGTGAGCAAGTTCGCTCATCACTATTGGTTCTGTTAAAATAAAAACACTTAAAACTCCCATGCTGGTGCCATTCCAGCGATGTCAGCACTTGTGTTCCCAGAGCTCATATGAGCTTGTTACGTCACATATGCCCTGTGCCCAATCAGCGCTGGCATCACGGTCCCTACATTTGGACAAATCGAACATCAGGAACAAGTCAGAACGCCGCCGTAGCCTTGGCTTCCTGTTGATGTTCAATACTTCTACAGAAGAGGAGAGTGAAGCTGGCGCTGATTGGGCGCAGGGTTTCGTGTAATGTAGCAACCTCAAGTGAGCCTCAGAAACGCAAGTACTGACCCTGCGGGAACGGAGCTAGCAAGGAAAGTGAGTTTGAGTGTTTTTGTTTTAACAAGGCCAAACGTAAAGAATGACAAGGAGTTGTCCTCCTAATGGACAACCACTTTAAGAAAACGCAATTTTCAGTTAAAACATATTCAACATTCTGAACAGGAAAAAAGTTTCTCCCCTGTGTGAATTCTCTGATGTTTAAGTGTCTATTTTTGTGTGAAACATTTACTACATTAAGAAAATGAAAAAGGCTTGTCTCCTATGTGAATTCTTTGGTGACTAAGAAGAGATGATTTCTTCACAAAACATTTTCCACATTCTGAACAGGAAAAAGGCTTCTCCCCTGTGTGAATTCTCCAATGTTTAACAAAATCTGATTTCTGGTTAAAACATTTCTCACATTCTGAACATGAAAAAGGCTTCTCCCCTGTGTGGGTTCTCCAGTGTCTATCAAGATGCTGTTTCGTGTAAAAACATTTTCCACATTCTGAACAGGAAAAAGGCTTCTCTCCTGTGTGGGTTCTTCGGTGCTTAACAAAACTGGATTTGTGTGTAAAATATTTCCCACATTCTGAACAGGAAAAAGGCTTCTCCCCTGTGTGAATTCTCTGATGTTGAACAAACTCTGATTTCTGGTTAAAACATTTCTCACAATCTGAACATGAAAAAGGCTTCTCCCCTGTGTGGGTTCTCTGGTGTGTCTCAAGATGCTGTTTCCGGTTAAAACATTTCCCACATTCTGAACAGGAAAAAGGCTTCTCCCCTGTGTGAATTCTCCGATGTAGAACAAATCCTGATTTCTGGTTAAAACATTTCTCACAATCTGAACATGAAAAAGGCTTCTCCCCTGTGTGAGTTCTCTGGTGACTAACAAGAATTGATTTCTGGTTAAAACATTTTCCACATTCTGAACAGGAAAAAGGCTTCTCCCCTGTGTGAATTCTCCAATGTTTAACAAAATCTGATTTCTGGTTAAAACATTTCTCACATTCTGAACATGAAAAAGGCTTCTCCCCTGTGTGGGTTCTCCGGTGTCTATCAAGATGCTGTTTCGTGTAAAAACATTTTCCACATTCTGAACACGAAAAAGGCTTCACCCCTTTGTGAGTTCTCTGGTGACTAACAAGAATTGATTTCTGGTTAAAACATTTTCCACATTCTGAACATGAAAAAGGCTGAAGGTTCACCCCTTTGTGAATTCTCTGGTGACTAACAAGATTTGATTTCTGGTTAAAACATTTTCCACATTCTGAACATGAAAATGGCTTCTCACCTGTGTGAGTTATCTGGTGTCTAACAAGACCTGATTTCTTGTTAAACCATTTTCCACACTTGGCACAAGAAAATCTGTTCTCTGCTGTGTTAATTTTTTGAGGTTTAAGAAAAGAATTTTCAATGGGAAAACTATTTCCATATTCTGAATGAGAAAATGTCGTCGTTCTTTTAAGAGCAGTTAGTTTTTTAACTCTTAGTTTGTTACTTTGATTTTCCTTAGTAGTGACTAATGAATCAGAAGACTTAATCTGTTTCAAAGGATCAGATAACAGATCTTTGCTGTGAAGGGAAGATGATATATCTGGAGTAATGGCATTCACTTCAATTGTATCCTGTGGGATCTCAAAATCATCCAATTTAAAAATTGAAGATGTCAGCTGTCCCTCTGATCTCCAGGTACAGTCATCTGCAAAGCAAAAAAATAATTATTACTTTTTAATAAAATATCCTTGACATTTATAATTTCTACTTAAACTGTCTGTAAAAGAAATGGCAAGTTATGTGATAATATTGAATTATTCACTGAAACAATGACAGTTCACAGTCTAATAGAAAACCTCGAAGAATGAAGAGCATGGTGATCAACTGTTTGTCATTCTGCCTCCCAAATATGGAATAAAAAGCCATCAATGTTGTGTAGGTGAAAATTATGCCAATAAAAATTTCGACCCAGGTTCATCACCTTTCAATGGAAAAACAGAGGTTTCCATGTTAGTAGTGACTCAAAGGCTATCGAAAAGCAACATGGCTTCCATAAACCAATCCAGTAATATCCGCTCTCCCAAAGTCAAATCTCCTTGCTTCAGAGCCTTGTAGTGTGCCCAAACCACATTTACCATCCATGCATTTTGCATTACTATAGTGGGAAGAACCCACTTAATTTACTGTGTATCTCCTGAAGCACATTCTGGGAACTAGGTGTTGAGTAATTGTATAGTAAGAGTTATGTTTAATGGTTTCAACACCACTCCAATTAATCAATGCCAATTAGTGATACGGTTTTAATCAGTTTAATATATATATCCTTAGGGTGCCGTCACATTAAACGATGCACCAGTGATCACAACAACGATACGACCTTGTCAGGACTGCTGGTGCATCACTACATGATCGCTGGGGAGCTGTCAAACAGGCAGACTCACCAGCGATCAGAACCAGCGAGGACGCTGGTATCCAATGTAAATATCAGGTAGCAAAGCGCATGCGTCGCTTAGTTACCCGATGTGTACCTTAGATACCAGCGCTGTTCCCCGCCGCTGACATTCTTCTCTCCTGCTTCGCCGGTAGGAGAGAATAATGAATAAAAACTTGAGACGCGGGTTCCCACTCCTTTTCATAACCAGACGAAACTTACAGTTGAGGACTGCGACCTTCAGCTGTCAGCTTCAGCCAGGTTGGTTGTGAAGAATAGAGGGGTCCCCACACTTTATTTAAATATTTTAATAAATCGGCGTGGGGTCCCCCTATTTTTGACAACGAACCTGAATAGAGCCGACAGCTGAGGGCTGCTATTCTCAGGCTGGTAAGGGGCCATTGATCTTGGGCCCCCCACAGCCTAAAAACAGCAGCCCCCAGCTTCCCAGAAAAGGCGCATCTATTAGATGCACCTAATCTGGAGCTTTGCCCGGTTCTTCCCACTGCCCTGTAGCAGTGGCAAGTGGGGTAATAAGGGGTCAATGGCACCTATTATAAGGTGCCATTAAGCCCGGATTAGTAATGGAGAGGTGTCAATAAGACACCGATCCATTACTAATCCTACAGTAAAGAAAGGGTTAAATATACACACACAATAAGAATAAATTTTAATGAAATACTACAACACACATTTTTATTATCTTTATTATACAGGTAATTCCTTAGCAAAGCCATCGATCTTCTGAAAAAAAAGGGAAATAGCTTACTCACTGATAACGGTGTTTCTCGGAACCCATGACAGCACCACGGAGAGAGGGGGTCCGCCCTTCAGGGACAGGAACCTACAGATAAAGAGGGCGGTACCTCTCCTCCGCCTTCAGTTGGTTACAGAGTATCAGAAGGTCTCCAGATTAAACAACAGAAACATATGCACAACATTATACTATTGCTTATTTATCAGAAGCACCGTGTCTAAACGGAAACACTCTACGAACAGGAAAAACGTGCTCACCACACTCATGAAGGGGGGGATAAGAGGGTGCTGTCATGGGTTCCGAGAAACACCATTATCGGTGCGTAACGAAGCTATTCTCTCTCACCCATGACAGCACCACGGAGAGAATTACAGAGATTGGTAGCTTAGGGTGGGACCACTGCCTGAAGGACCCTTCTCCCAAAGGTCAGGTCAGACGTAGAGGCCAGATCTAATCGATAGTGTCTGAAAAAGGTGGCAGGTGATGACCAGGTGGCCGCCTTACAGATTTGTTCTATCGATACCTCAGATCTTTCAGCCCATGAGGTCGCCATCGCTCTTGTGGAATGGGCTCTCAACCCTTCCAGGATGGTATTTCCACTGGATGAATATGCCAGGGCAATCGCATCCCTTATCCACCTTGCCAGGGTATTCTTAGATGCTTTGAGCCCCTTCCGAGGACCCTGGAAACACACAAAGAGAGCCTTCCTTCCTATATTTTTTGGTGGCCTCTAGGTATTGTACTAGGCACCTCTTCACATCTAAGGTGTGGAATTTTTCTTCTCCCTTATTTTTTGGATTTGGGCAGAAGGAAGGAAGGAAGAACTACCTCTTGGGACCTATGAAAACGTGATGACACTTTAGGTAGATAGGCCAGGTCAGATTTTAGAATGATTATCCTCTAGAATTTTTGTAAAAGGTGGCCCTACTGATAAAGCTTGAATATCGCTCACTCTGCGAGCTGATGTTAGTGCCACCAGAAGCACCGTTTTAAATGACAGGATTTTAAGGGATGCCGAGTGAATAGGTTCGAACGGAGGGCCTGTCAGTGTGGACAGTACAAGATTTAGGTCCCATGACGGTAACCTTTGACTAGCTATTGGCCTAGATCTGGTTGCGGCCTTAATAAATCGTGCCACCCAAGGGTTACCTGCCACATCATGGATATAAAGGGCACCTAACGCCGCTACTTGTACCTTTAATGTGTTGACCGCCAGACTCTGTTCTAGGCCCCTTTGTAGAATTTTTACAATCTTATCAATCTGAACCCCATCCTGAACCTTTGCCCCAGAAGTGGATAAGAAGTTTTTCCATGTTCTGCCATAAGCTCTCGTCGTAACCGGTTTCCTACTTTTTTGTAATATAGTTAGCAGGTTCTCTGAAAACCCTCTGTCCCTCATCAGCGCCCTCTCAGATTCCATGCTGTTAAATAGAGGTTCACTGCCTGAGGGTGTAACACTGGGCCCTGCAACAGCAGGTCCGGGAGATCCGGTAGGATCCATGGGTCGGTTACGAGAGCATTCTTAGCCAGGAGAAACAGGTTCTTTTGGGCCAGAAGGGGGCTATTAATATCATTCTTGCCTTGTCCTCCCTGACTTTTCTTAGGACTGCCAGAATAAGCAGGATTGGGTGAAAGGCATATGTTAGACTCTGTGTCCATGGGAGCATAAATGCGTCCAGAGCTAGAGGATTCCCCCTGGGCTCCTGGGGACAGAAAGTTTCCACTTTTTTGTTTCTGAAGTCGGCAAACAGATCTATGGCCGGGGTCCCCCACATTTTTACAATCTGCCGAAAAACGGACCACTTTAGGACCCATTCCCCTTGCCGTAATTGGGTGCTGCTCAGAAAGTCTGCCCTTTGATTCTCCGTGCCCCGCATGTGTAATGCTGAGAGATAGAAGGTTTGCGTCTGCTAGCTTGAGGACTCTGGAAGATGTGTCCATTAGGGCTCAGGACCTGGTTCCCCCCTGATGATTTATATAGGCCACTGTGACGCGATTGTCCGAAAATATGCGGACGTGATGATTCTGGAGCAGGGGTAGGAAGTGTGCTTGCACGTAGCCCACCGCTAAGAGCTCTTTCTGGTTGGAGGAGGCTTCTAATTCTTGACCTCCCCACGCACCCTGAGCCACCTCGTTCATGTGTGCTCCCCATCCCGAGGGACTGGCATCCGTGGACACTTATTTTTGTTACCCAGGGGATCCCTTTGGACAGATTGTCTTGGTTTCCCCACCAAGCTAAGGAAAGAATAGTTTTTGAATTTAGGGTAATAAGACCCTCTAGGTGTCCCCCTACTGCTGACTGGTTGGCTAATACATCCCACTGGAGATCTCGCATGTGTAACTGAGCCCATTGGACTGCTGGTAGGCAGGCGGATAGAGAATCCAGCAGTGACATAGCTCTCCTTAACGTCATGGAGGGATTTTGGATTGCTCTTGTTATGATTTGAGCGATTTTCTCCTTTTTGCGGTCTGGGAGGCGGCACTCTTGTATGTTTGAGTCCAGTGTTAGACCCAAGAATTCCTCTACTCTGCTGGGCGCCAATCTTAATTTTTTCAGATTTAGGAGCCAGCCCAGGCCCTGAAAAGTGTCCAGCACCCTGTCCCTCTGTTCTCAGCATTTTTGAGCCGAGCTGCCTGCTATTAAAAAATCGTCTAGATACGGGATTATCATTATGTCTTGCTCCCTTATAAGGTTTGCCTCTCTATCTGGACACCTCACATCCATGAATTGGCTGGTTCCTTATTGTGCCTCCTGATGAACCGTGTGGACGGGGAAACGCGTCGAGGCTGGAAGCTAAGTTTGGGTTAACCCCCAGCTGTTTTTTTTTATTTTTTTTTTTCTGGCAATAGATATCATCCATGGCCTTCTACGGATATAATTCTGCTGTTCCTTTATTGAACCACGCTAATTTTTACCTAGACTGTGCTGGTATGATTTTACTGCAGAGAGGGGATTTTTTTTGGCTTTATTTGATAATGCATATGGAATCTATGTTTTCTGTAGTCTATTAATAACCCAAAAAGACAAGATTGCCACTATCTATATTTTCTGTGGTCTATTAATACCTAAAAAAGACAAGACTTGCTACTATCTATTGGTTATACAGGAGGTTTCTCTATGTTTACATGTAATAGCTTGTCTTTCATACATTACCCAAGTCCCAAGGACGGAATAGTACGTCTAGTGCGATCAGCTGCGCTCCTTCCCTGCAGGTCCCCAGATCAAATATGGCGACGGGGACCATCAGGGGCCTGCAGGGAGCTGGCTTCTTCACTGCCCGCAAAGCGCAGCACTGATTTGTCACAGCGATCTGTGATGTGACAGATCAGCAATCTGTCACATGACAGTGATGTCCCCCTGGGACAATTTAAAAAAAAAAAAACAACACACAATAAAAGTACACATTTGGTATCGTCGCGTCCGTAATGACCCACCCTATAAAACTGTCCCATTAGTTAACCCCTTTAGCGAACCCCTTAAAAAAAAAAAAAAAACGAAGCAAAAAATAATGCTTTATCATACACCGAACAAAAAGTGCAATAACGCACGATCAAAAAGACAGATATAAATAATCATGGTACCGCTGAAAAAGTCATCTTGTCCCGCAAAAATGAGCCACCACACAGCGTCATCAGCAAAAAAATAAAGTTATAGCCTGCAGAATAAAGCGATGCAAAAATAATATTTTATATAATTGTTTTCAGTGCATAAAAGCGCTAAAACATAAAAAAAAAAAAAAAAGGACAAATGAGGTATCACTGTAACCGTACTGACCCGAAGAAAAAAACAGCTTTATCAATTTTACCGCACGTGGAACGGTGTAAACGCACCCCCCAAAAGAAATTCATGAAACGCTGGTTTTTGTTCATTCTGCGTCCCAAAAATCGGAATAAAAAGCGATCAAAAAATACCACATGCCCGAAAAATAGTACCAATAAAAACGTCAACTCGTCCCGCAAAAAATAAGACCTCACATGACTCGGTGGGTCAAAATATGGAAAAACTATAGCTCTCAAAATGTGGTGATGCATAAACTATTTTTACAATAAAACGCGTCTTTTAGCGTATGACAGCTGTCAAACATAAAAACCCGCTATAAATAGTAAATCAAACCCCCCGCTATCACCCCCTTAGTAAGGGAAAAATAATAAAAAATTTTTTTATTCATTTCCATTTTCCCATTAGGGCTAGGGTTAGGGTTGGAGTTAGAATTGGGGGGTTTCCCCTGTTTAGGCACATCAGGGGCTTTCCAAACGCGACATGGCGTCCGATCTCAATTCCAGCCAAAAAAGTTAAATGGCGCTGCTTCCCTTCCGAGCTCTGCCATGTGCCCAATTAGTGGTTTACCCCTATATATGGGGTATCAGCGAACTCAGGACAAATTGCACAATATCTTTTGGGGTCCTGTTACTCTTGGGAAAATAAAAATGGGGGGTGAAAAGATAATCTTTTTGGAAAAAATATGATTTTTTAATTGTATGGCTGTACATTATAAACTTCTGTGAAGCCCTTGGGGGTTCAAAGTGCTCACCACATATCTAGATAAGTTCCTTGGGGGGGTCTAGTTTCCAAAATGGGGTCACTTTTGGGGGGTTTCCCCTGTTTAGGCACATCAGGAGCTCTCCAAACTTGACATGGCATCCGATCTGAATTCCAGCCAATTTTGCAGTGAAAAAGTCAAACGGCGCTCCTTCCCTTCCGAGCTCTGCCATGTGCCCAAACAGTGGTCCCCCCCCACATATCAGGTATCGGCGTACTCAGGACAAATTGCATAATAAAAATGTTGTAAAAATGAGAAATTGTTGGTCACCTTTTAACCCTTATAACTTCCTAATAAAAAAAAAATTTTGGTTCCCAAATTGTGCTGATGTAAAGTAAACATATGTGAAATGTTAATTATTAGGTTTTTTTGTGTGCTATAGCTCTGTGATTTAAGAGCATAAAAATTCAAAGTTGGAAAATTGCGAAACTTTGAAAATTTTAGCCAAATTTCCACTTTTTTCACAAATAAACGCAAGTTATATGAATGAAATTTTACCACTACCATGAAGTACAATATGTCATGAGAAAATGTCAGAATCACCGGCATCCATGGAAGCGTTCCAGAGTTATTACCTCAAAGGGACAGTGGTCAGAATTGTAAAAATTGGCCCGGGAATTAACATGCAAACCACCCTTGGGAGTAAAGGGGTTAATAGCCTGTGTATTATATTAAGCACTATCTTTCATCTCTTATTTGCTTATTGTTTTCCCACCTGTAGTTTATAAGGGTCATTTAGGGCGAGTCTGGGAAAGCCGCCACGGTGTGGGGGCGCCAAATCGTATCTTTTAGGGTGCCAACCTCCACTGTCAGGAAGGAATAGCAGGCTAGTGTAGGGCTATCGTAGGTTATTATTGTATAGAGTTTGTTAATTGTGTTGTTGTACTAGGGGGGGGTGTTTTTTTACCTCAATTTATTAAAGTTTCATGTTTTTAAAGGGATTATCAGATTGCACTTTTGATGATATTTTTTCCCTGGTCCTGTGAACATTTTTTTTTGATTTCCCTTATATGGGCCATCATTTCCGCTACTATTTTGGTAAATACCCGCGGGGCTACCGATATTCCGAACGGCAGGGCTCTGTACTGGGATTCTTTTACCCTTCCCTTTATTGAGACGGCTAACCTGAGATATTTTCTGGAGTCTGTGAATGGGGGACGCGATAATAGGCGTCGCTGAGATCTAAAGGGGGCTTTACACATAGCGATATTGCTAAAGCGTCACCGATTTTGTGATGCTGCAGCGATATCGCTACATGTGATACTTACCTCTGACCGGCTCCCCCGCTGGTTATCGCTGATCGCGCGAGAACGTCCTGGGCCCTGTCTCGTCGGCCGCTTCCTGCTGGCGCCGAATGTCATCATCGCTGCGTCTGACAGGTAAGTAACGACCGCTGCTGCATCGCTGGTGAGATCTGCCTGTTTGGCAGCTCACTAGTGACCATTTAGCGATGCACCAGCGATCCTGACCAGGTCATATCATGGTCGGGATCGCTGGTGCATCGCTAAATGTAACGGTACCTTAACACCGTCATGAAGCAGTTCGGGAACAGGATTTTGGTGGTGGACCTGATCGACTCCATTTTGAAGCTTTGATTCCTGACTTATTGGTTTAATTTTTTTAAATTTATGATCGTCCGAAAGGTGCGGTCTGGTTTGGTCACCAGAAAAAGAGGGGAGTAGAACCCTCTGCCCATTTCCTGCAGGGGAACCTCCTGGAGGACTACTTTCTTTACCAGGCTTAGGACCTCGCTTTCTAGAGCTTCCTGCTCTTGCGTACTGGATCTCAGTGGCGTCATTATGTACTTTTGAGGTGGGAGAGAGGAAGTCTATTCTTAGGCCCTCCTGGATTAGGTTTACTATCCATGGGTTGTTTGAGATTCTCCTCCAGGCTGGAAGGAAAAAGGTTAACCTTCCCCCCACCCTGGGCGAACTGTCACTTAGAGGGCTTTTTGTCTTGGGACGAGTTACCAAAGAAGAACCCTCTCTTCTTCTGTCATCCCATTTTTGTTTCCTCGGTGGTCTCCTCTGAAAAAACTTCCTATTCCGAAAGGGCCTCTTAAATGCTGCTGGCCCCAAATTTGGGAACCCTTTCTTCTTGTCCCCTGCTTTCTGGAGGATGTCATCTAACGTCTCCCAAAAAGGAATTTCCCTTCGCAGGGGATTGAACACAATTTCATTTTGGTCTGTAGGTCCTCTGGCCAACTTTTGAGCCATAGTGTTCTTCGGGCTGCATTTGAGAGTGCCGCAGTTTTGGATGATAAACCGGACTGAATCGGCCAATGAGTCTGCTAAGAAGGCAGCCACTCCCCTTATTACTGGGATAGAGTCTAGGATCTTATCCCTTGGCGTCCCTTCCCTTAGTTGCTTTTCAAGTTGGCCCACTCATACCATTAGGGCTCTTGAAGTACATGTAGCTTCTATGGCTGGCCTGAGGTTACCGCCTGCTGACTCCCATGCCCCTTTAAAGAAAGGTATCTGCCTTTTTATCTAGGGGATCCCTGAGGGGCTTTATCCTAAGATGTAGATGCATCTTCATCAAAGGGATATTTTCTTTTAAGGGAAGAGACCGTAGTGTTTTTCCTGTCTGGCTTGTCCCATTCTTTTTTGATTAGGCCCTGAACAATTTCGCTTAGCGGGAACACTCTCCGCTTTTTCTGGCCTGGTCCCCCGAACATTATGTCCTGGACTGCAATTGCACATTTTCTGTTAGTACAATAAACCTCATTTGAATCCAGAAATATAACTGAGTCCATCAGTTATTAGATATATGAAACTGAAATAGCTGTTGCAAAAACCAAAATTGTTATAAAGAAAAAAGATTAACATTAATAGGGGTGCCCAAACTTTAACATATGACTGTAGGTAGGGGTCTAGTGCAAGTGGGGCATTCCCTGTTCTTTTATCCCCTTCTTCTTTCCCTAATAAGGGAAAGGAATTCTATTACAATGGTGAACATTCACGAAGATCACTCACCCAAATGTACGTGGCTGCAGGTACCGATTCGGGAGATTGAGTCAGGTCCTATACAGGCTGATCTCCTGGTTGCGATTTGCTAATTGCAGCTGATGTGCTGCGCCGCGTAGTGTGACTGCTGGAACGGCCATCCCTGTCTCGTTCCTTTTGGTGATGATGGTGTTGGTGGTGCTGCTGCTTAAGCTGCTGCCTGGCATGCTGCTCCTGTTGCTGGTCGCTATCCCCCATTGCTCAGGATCGCTTCCAGCCAGGAGTGTTTCTGGCCCCACCATTTTAAATTTCCCGGCCATGTGACGTCACCGCTCCCATCCTGCACCGCGTCTGCCAGGGAGAGCGCTCCTGTGCATGCGCCGGTTCCAGGGACCCGGAAGCCGGTTTCTATTTCCGGGACAGTGGCCATCTTGGTACACCTCTGTACCATGGCGCTGCCCGCACGTTTACCGGGTCCCCCGCAATCCCCGATCTCTCCGGAGCGGCGGCTCCGACGTTCCCCCCCCCCCCCCCGCCCTCACCTGGCAGCCCGAAACGGCCCCAGCGGTGGCGGCTTCGAGCACCGCACCCGCCACGACAGGGGCCTCCCCGCTGCCGTTTACCGGTCAGGTCGGCCCCGGATGAGGACTCCATTGGAACACGCAGGTACGCCATCCTGTGGGTCACCCGTCAGGGACTGGAACCCAACTGAAGACGGAGGCGAGGTACCGTCCTTTTTATCTGTAGGTTCCCCCTGTAGGACCCCCTCTCTCCGTGGTGCTGTCTTGGGTGAGAGAAATAATAAATTTATAATTACCTGTCCGGCGATCAGTCACGTCCCACGGCGTAAATCCATCTCGGGGATTAATACATTTACTGCCGGAGCGCTTCTAGCACAGCCGCTCCCAACTGTAAATGACTGGGGTATAAATGGGAGCAGCTGGCGCATGCTCAGTGATGAGCGGTGACGTCACCGCTATATACAGAGTCAGCGCTCTGCTCCATTCATTCCCCAGTCATTTACAGTCGGGAGCGGCTGTGTTAGCAGTGCTCCGGCTGTAAATGTATTAACCCCCGAGATGGATTTACACCGTGGGACGTGACTGAGCGCCGGACAGGTAATTATAGATTTGTTTTATTATTTTCCCTTTTTTTTTCCAGAAGAACGAGGGCTTCGCTAAAGGAATTACTAGTCTAATAAAGATTCTAAAAATGTGTGTGTTGTATTATTTCATTAAAATAATTTCTTCTTAGTGTGTTTATTTAACCCTTTCTTTACTGTAGGATTAGTAATGGATTGGTGTCATATTGACACCTCTCCATTACTAATCCGGGCTTAATGGCACCTTATAATAGAAAGGTGCCATTAACCCCTTATTACCCCACTTGCCACTGCTACAGGGCAGTAGGAATAACAGGGCAAAGCTCCAGGTTAGGCGCATCTAATAGATTCGCCTTTTCTGGGCAGCTGGGGGGCCAAGATCAATGGCCCCTTACCAGCCAGTCAGGTTGGTTGTCAAAAATAGGGGGGACCCCACGCTGGTTTTTTTAATTATTTAAATAACTAAAAACAACAGCGTGGGGACCCCTCTATTCTTCACAACCAACCTGGCTGAAGCTGACAGCTGAGGGTCGCAGCCAGGGTCAGACTGGGGTGCCTAGGGCCCACCAGGGGAATTGACTCTAGGGGCCCACCCTATGGCTACCATAAACGGTCTTATTACGTGTTCTTTTTTTGGGCTCTCCCACTAAGACATGTGCCATTTAGCAAGCTGTACAGTGTGCAAAAGAACGCTCTCAGCCTCCTATATATCGTACAGACTGCACTCTTGGCATCCTATATCACATACAGACCGCACTCTCGGTCTTCTATAACAGATACTTTCTATAAGAGGCCGAGAATGTGGTATGCACAGTATATAGGATGCCGATATTGCGGTATGTATGGCATATTGGCCTCGTATATGACATGCAGCTTATTGGCCTCCTTTTACGCCCCCTATAAGACATACAGAGTGTCGGCCTCCTATTAGGCCCCCTATAAGACAGACTGTCGCCCTCTTAGATACTGTACAGACCGCACTCTCTGCCTATGTACGACATACAGGAGGATGATAGTGCGGTCTGTACAGTCAGTATACAGGCCTCATATGACATATTAGGCCATATAAGAGAGTGTGGTGTGTGTGTATCATATATAGAAGGCACTGGCAGAGATCATGATCTGTGATGCTGCATCATGTCGTGTATGAGCAGGGCCGGTTTTAGGCAAAGTGGGGCCCTAGGCCAATTTTAAAATGGGGCCCCAAATGCTAACATATTGCACATCACACGGAAGCATTTCGGTTGTAGTTACTTGCGCTGAGTTCAGGACGCTAAATGAGTGTGATCGTCAATATTGAAGTCGTTCAACACTTGTTTCCCAGCTTCTTTCCACCATCTGATAAAGAATGATGGGGACAGAACAATCACTAATGGATCAATCTGTCCCCATACAGTATCATGTTATCTGCAGCATATCTACAGTTTACACCCCATAGTCCTCCATATAATATAATCTGCCCCATAGTCCTCCATATAGCATAATACACTCCTCAGTCTTTCATATAGTAAAATACACTGCTCAGTCCTCCATATAGTTTAATACACTCCTCATAATGCGCCATATAGTATAATACACCGCCAGCCATCCATGTAGTACAATTCACTTCCCATAGTATAATGCACCCCTTAGTTCTTCATATAGTATAATGTATTCCCCATAGTCCTTGATACAGTATAATGCAGCCCACATATAGTATAATGCAGCCACCCCATAGAGCATAATGCAGCCACCCCACAGAGTATAATGCAGCCCTGCCATACAATATAATGTAACCCCCATAGAATATAATGCAGCCACCCCTTAGAGCATAATGTAGCCACCCCACAGAATACAATGTAACCCCCCATAGAATATAATGCAGCCCCCCTCATAGTATAATGCAGCCCCTCCACAGAATATATGGCAGCCCCTTATATAGTGTAATGTAGCCATGTAGCCCCTCCATAGAATACAATGTAGCCCTCCTCCTATAGTATAATGCAGCCCTAATAGAATATAATATAGCCCCTCAAAGTATAATAAAGCCCCCTACAATATAATCTAGCCCTCCATAAAATATAATGCAGCCCCCCGTAGAATACAATGTAGCCTCTTCATAGAGTATGATGTGATCGCCCCCCATAGAATATAAGATAATACAGCCCCCCCATATTATATAACACAGCCTCCCCCATAGAATATAATGTAAAATGTACCCCCTATGGTATATAACAGCCATATAGTATATAACACAGCCCCCCATTGGTATACAGCACAAGCCCACATGGTATATAGCACAGCCCCACATGGTATAAAGCACAGGCCCACATGGTATATATCACAGCATCACATGGTATACAGCACCTCACCATGGTGTACAGCACAGCACCACATGGTATACAGCACAGCCCCACATGGTATACAGCAAAGGCCTCCTCATCCTCCAGACCCCTCTGGCCTCTTACACCTCCAGTCCCCTCTGGCCACCTCCATGGAGAATCTTTGTTCCCCCTCCTCTCCAGGGACACAGACCACCAGTCACCCACTCACTCACTCTAGACTCTACTCACCGGACCGAAGCAGAGTAGGAGCGGGAGCAGCAGCAGGGAGAGCAGAGCTCGGCGGCATCCTCTTGTCTCACATGCTGGCTGCTACGCTATTAGTCAGCCAGCAGCCAGCTACAGAGCCAGAAAGCAGAGGGCAGGACGTGTCACCGCACATCAAGAACAGCGACGTCACACAGCAAGGTCCTGGGGCTGGGTGAATCATCAGAGTCAGTGGAGCTGGAGCCAGCAGGGGGGGGGGGGTCGCCAGACGCCGCGTCAGCGCCTTAGATGGGGGTACACTGGGCCCGCGCTACGGTATGTGCACTCGTACGTCCCTTCAAATCATGGGACCCGCTTTTAAAGGGCCCACGCACTTAAAGGGGCAGCATCTTTAAAAGGCCCCCCAGTGACCCTCGGGGCCCACCGGGCATTTACCCGGTACCCCGCCAGGCCAGACCAAGCCTGGTCGCAGCCCCCAGCTTTAAGTTTCGTCTGGATAGTTATGAAAAGGAGGGGGAACCCCACGTCGGGTTTTTATTCATTATGCTCTCCTGCCGGCAGGGCAGGAGAGAAGAATGTCAGCCGCGGTCAGCACCAGCTGCGGGGAACAGCGCTGGTATCCAAGGTACACATCGGGTAACTAAAGCGCCGCGTGCGCTTAGCTATCCGATATTTACATTAGATACCAGCTCCCTGCATCACTGATCGTTGATCTCCAGCTGCCACATGCAGCGATGCGCGCTGGCCAGTGGGAGACCAACGATCGAAAACACCAAGGTTACTTAACGGTAGTCGGTTTTTCCGGAGCCCATGACGGCACACGAGAGAGGGAATCCGCCCAGTCAGGACAGGAACCCTACTGAAGATAAAAGGGGTGGTACCTCTCCCTCACTTCAGTTGGTTTACAGAGCATGAGAGGCCCCCCCAGGTTAGTACACATGGTAAAACTATCACATTATATCTAATAAAAAAAGAAAAAAAAAACACCCACACTATAGTGCACACCAAAGGAGTGATAAGGTGGCGAATATACAGGTGCCGTCATGGGCTCCGGAAAATAGGTATTAGACCTACCGGTAATGATGTTTCCAGGAGTCCATCCTGACAGCACCATGGAGGACGTCCTCCTCCTCCTTCTTACAGGGACAGGAAAGCACACGAGAGGTTAAAAGGCACCGTCCCACCCCTTTCCCTCAGTGACTTAACAAGTACCACAGCGTGGATAACGCTATAACTCTTTTAATGGTATGATCATATTACATAACTTAACATAACCTATCAGGGAGGGAACTACCCGTGCTGTCAGGATGGACTCCTGGAAACATCATTACCGGTAGGTCTAATACCTATTTTCCAGGACGTCCACCTGACAGCACTATGGAGAGTACCAAAGCACCTCCTCAGGGTGGGATCACCGCCTGGAGAACTTTTCTCCCAAATGCGGTATGTTGGCCTGATAGCACGTCAAGTTTGTAGTGCTTGCAAAATGTATTGAGGCTGGCCCAAGTTGCCGCTCTACAAATATGCTCGACTGAGGCGCCTGCGCGCTCGGCCCAGGAGACTGAAACTGCCCTAGTAGAGTGGGCCCTTAAGTCCCAGAGCGGGGTGAGCTGCCTAATTGTGGGGCGAAGACGCTGCGTGGCCTTTATGAATCTTACCACCCAAGGATAGGAGGCTAAAGGGTAGTCGAAGAAGGCGCTCAAAGCCGAAATCTGGACCTTTAACGTGCTGGGTTTAAGCCCTTTTTTATATACCGACTGCAGAAAGTCTAGGACACTAGGGAGGTCAGGGGTACCTGCCGAGAGGTCAGACCTGCCACCTTCCAGGCAGAATTTCTTCCATATTTTTCTGTAGATTGCGGATGTTACCGGTTTCCTGCTGGCCAGTAGAGTGGATATGACCTGCTCGGATAAGCCCTTTGCTCTCAGGATGTCCCTTTCAGGATCCATGCCGAGAGGTGTAGCCTTGCTGGGTCTGGATGGCGAATCAGCCCCTGATGGATAACATCTCCCTTCAGGGGTAGCTCGACTGGGTTTCCTACTGCCATGGCTCCTAGCAGCGGAAACCAGCTTCTCTTTGGCCAGTATGGCACTATTAATATCACCGACGCACGGTCCTCGCAGATCTTCCTGAGTACTGCCGGTATCAGCGCCAGTGGTGGGAATGCATACAAGAGGGGTTCCGTCCAGGCCTGGCTCAGGGAATCTACTCCGTCCGGGTGGTCTGCTGGGTTCAAGGAGTAGAATCTGGCGACCTTTGAGTTCTTCCGGTTTGCAAACAGGTCTATACTGGGGGTCCCCCAACGCTGACAAAGCTGATGGAAGATTTCTTTGTTTAGTTCCCACTCTGTCGGGCTGACCCTCTGTCGGGCTGACCCTCTGTCGGGCTGACCCTCTGTCGGGCTGACCCTCTGTCGGGCTGACCATCTGTCGGGCTGACCATCTGTCTGCTTAGATAGTCCGCTACTACGTTCTGAGAACTCTCTAGGTGGATTGCCGTTATGGAGAGGACCATCTCTGCCCAGGCGAATATTCATCCTGCAAGTGCCTGGAGTGGTCGATGTCTCGGACCTCCCTGGTGCTTCATGAATGAGACTGCCGTTGTGTTGTGGGACAATATCCGGACATGTCGATTTCTCACTACCGACCGGTTCTGACGTAGGGCTTCCCAGACCGCATAGAGCTCCCTGAAGTTGGAGGATCTGCTTCTGATGCTGACCGGCCATCTTCCCTAAAAAAATTCTCCCTTCTACGTGGGCTCCCCATCCCCACGTACTGGCGTCTGTGGTGATTACCACGTACGGCGAGGTTGTCCATAGCACGCCCACCTGTAAGTTCTGGGGCTGTATTCACCACCGCAGGGATCTTCTTTCCGTGACTGGTAAGGATATGGGCCCGTCGAGAGAATCCTGATGCCTGTTCCATCCTGCGAGGATTTCCTTTTGCAGGGGCCTCGAATGGGACTGGGCCCATCTGACGCATGGAATGCAAGCCGTCATCAGACCCAGAACTTCCATTGCACCTCTTATGGAGGAGCGATGTCTCAGTAGTCCCTTGACTCTGTCCTGAATTATCTGCTGCTTTTTTCTCAGTAGCCGGGATATTCTGTCTCCTGAATCCAGAAGGACTCCCAGGAAGATCTTCCTGCTTTCTGGCTTTAGGTCTGACTTCTGGTCGTTGAACAGCCAGCCGAGATACTCCAGTGTTCTGATCGTTCGGCTCCTGTCCTGAATGAGCCTTTCATCTGATCCTGCGACTAGGAGAAAGTCATCTATATACGGTATTATAATGACTCCCTGCTTTCTCATGTAGGCTACCACCTCCGCTACCAGCTTTGTAAATATTCGGGGGGCCGAAGCCAGCCCGAACGGAAGGCACTGGAACTGGAAGTGGCAGGTCCGGGACAGTAGACTGATTGCGAATATTAATAAGCTCTGAGATGAGGGATGGATGGGGACCTGATAGTATGCACTCTTCAGGTCCAGAGTACACATGACGGCATCCCTGTCTAAGTTGAATTGCTGAACGTATTGATTCCATTCGAAACCTTTTGTATACCACCCAGGCATTTAGGGGTTTTAAGTTTTTGATTGTTCTGGCCTCGCCAGATGGTTTTGTAATGGAGAATAGGGAAGAGTAATGACCTTTTCCCCTCTCCTGCTGCGGAACTGGCACTGTGACCTCTGACCTGAGCAGGTCCTGTAGATCTGCCCACATGGTAGAGTCTTCCGGGACTACGGTGGGGGCGATGTATCTGTCGGGGGGAGGGGAATAACATTCTATGCTGTACCCTTCTGCGATGGTTCTGAGGACCCACTGGTTCTGGGTTACCTGGCGCCACCTTGCTGCGAATCGTCGCAGTCTTCCCCCGACACCTATGGCGTCATTGCCTTCTAGACCTGGAGGATGACGCGAAAAGAGGGGCTTTGCTTCTCCCCCCTGGCTCTGAGTGTTTCTAAAGGAGCCCCTGTTGGATCTACCCTGGCTCCTAAAGTCAGTCTGTCTCCTGAAAAAGGACCCTCTACGAAAGGACTGGGGACGCTTGAGTTTTTCTTCTGGAAACCCCTTGTCTTTGTCAGACACCTGCTCTAGGATGCTATCTAGAGCTGGCCCGAACACCCTTGAGCCTGAAAAGGGGATGGAGCAAAGCTTTGCTTTTGAAGCGTTATCCCCAGACCAAGACTTCAGCCTAACCGCTCGCCTAGCTGCGTTGGAAAGGGAGCTGTTTCTGGCTGTGAATCTTACCGACTCGGCCAACGTATCTGAAAGGAACGCAGTGGCTGATTTCATTAGAGGAAGGGAAGCTAGGATCTCAGATCTAGGGGTCTTGTTGGATAAATGCTCTTCCAACTGCCCCACCCATAGGAACATGGACCTGGCCACTGAGGTGGCTGCTATGTTAACCTTAGTAAGGGCAGCTGCCGTTTCCCATGTTCTCTTTAATAGAATATCCGCCTTCCGGTCCATTGGGTCTCTGAGACTTGACGACTCCTCGAAGGGGATGACTTTTTTTTGGTCACCCTAGCTACAGGAACATCGATTTTAGGAATTTCCTCCCAATCGTGTTTCCTCTGGGTCAAAGGGCAGTCGGCTCTTAAAGTCCCGAGACAGTACAAGTCGCCGTTCTGCCTCTTTCCATTCTTCTAGGACCATTGTCTTAATGTGTTCGCTTACGGGGAACACAGTTTGTTTCCGAGCGACCAGTCCCCCAAACATCAGGTCCTGTCGGGACTGCGGTTTTGGAACATCCTCTATCTGCATGGTGTTCCTTACCGCCTGCACCAAGTCCTCGGTGTCCTCTAACTTAAACAGGTATTTCCTGCCTTGGTCCCTCCTGTCAGTCGGGATCTCCCCCTCCTTGGGATCCGAGTCCCGGGGGTCTGACCCCTCAGGCGAGCTTGTCTCCGAGGCTAGCTCCCTCTCCCACCTCGGCGGCTTCCGGCTTGGCCCCAGACTAGGGGAGTGCTGCCGTGAGAGACTGGATCTGGAGGCCTGTACTTCCTCCCGAATCAAGGATCGCATCTCGGCAAGGAGGGACGGCTACTCGTCTCTTACGACCCTTGAAGTGCAGGGTCCGCAGAGAGTCTTGGTATAGTTGTCTGGCAGCTTTACCCTGCAAACCAGGCATCTGACAGACTTAGATGTGGCCTTTCCCGAATCCTTAACCTCTGTCGGGGGGGCTGGGGTACCCTTCTCCTGTACGATACAGAACAGGGATAATCGGGTCAGTTGTCATGGGCTGCGGGGAAGGCCGTGTGGGGGTTGGATTGCACCAGGCGCACTTACCCCTCTGTCGGCTGGCGCCTCTGGGTCCATACAACTGAAGGAGCTGTTGCGTGCGGTGAGCTGCTAGCATGCGGCGAACTGCTGGCGTGCGGCGGGCTGCTGGCGTGCCCAGGCTGCTGGCGCGCTGATTTCAAATTGGCACGTGACGTCATCGTCGCGCGCCGGCCACTTCCGCTTCCTGCCCAGCTCTGAAGCCCCGCCCACCGAGCATCCTGCAATGGCGTCGCCCATCCGGCTTTCTGCGGGGACCCGGCTTCTAGCTGCCCCGGGTTCTCTATCGCTTGCTGCCTGCGGGGACCCGGCTTCTAGATGAGACTGCCGTGCGGCCTGGAGCCGAGAGCCTCCCACTGGGAGGAGCGGCTCCCTCCAGGAGCGACGTCCTGCTCCTGGCTTTGGGGCAGAGGGACTCCCCACCGGGAAGTGTCGGCCCTGGGCCCTCTCGTATGTCCCTCCGTGCAGGGACAGGAAAGACACTGAGGGAAAGGGGTGGGACGGGCCTTTTAACCTCTCGTGTGCTTTCCTGTCCCTGTAAGGAGGAGGAGGAGGAGGATGTCCTCCATGGTGCTGTCAGGTGGACGTCCTGGAAAAGCCGGCTACCGGTAAGTAACCATGGTGTTTTCCAGTCTCCCATGATGGCACACGAGAGACTTTTGTAGAATAAGACACCTTAGGGAGGGACCACCGCTTGAAGCACCCTTCTACCAAAGGTTAGGTCAGTAGAGGAAGATAGATCAAGTCGGTAGTACTTAAAAAAGGTTGAAGGTGAGGACCAAGTAGCGGCTTTACAAATCTGCTCAATCGATACCTCAGCCTTCTCTGCCCAGGAGGTAGCCACGGCTCTGGTGGAGTGAGCCTTGATGCCTTCTGGAACCGGAGCGCCACTTGCGGAGTAGGATAACATAATGGCCTCCCTGATCCATCTGGCAATGGTACTCTTAGCTACCCCGTGCCCTTTTCTACTACCCTGAAAGGCTACAAAAAGGGACTGATCTTTCCTCCACTGACATATTGTACTATGGCTCTTCTTACATCTAATGTATGGAACTTTTGCTCCCCAGGGTTTCTAGGATTGTTACAGAAAGATGGCAAGGAGATCTCCTGAGTCCTATGAAACTTTTGGACTACCTTGGGGAGATAGGCCGGGTCTGGTCTTAGAACCACTCGGTCATCCAAGATCTGTGTATATGGAGGACACATAGATAGAGCTTGTAGGTCGCTCACTCTTCGGGCTGATGTTAAGGCTACAAGTAAGACAGCTGTAAGTGTAAGTAGCTTTGGTGACAGCTATAGTAGTGGTTCAAAGGGATCTTTGGTTAAGGCCTCTGAGACTAGGTTGAAGTCACAGGGTGGTATCTTTGGGATAATGACCAGCCTTGACCTGCCACAGGACTTTATGAATCGGGACACCCACCTATTGGTTGCTAAGTTGCAGTTATATAGGGCCCCCAAAGCGGAGACTTGGACTTTGAGTGCGTTAGTGGCTAACCCTAGTTGCAGCCCCGACTAAGAATTCTAGGATAGGTCCCACTGGCGCTACATCCCCAAAGGGTTCCCCCAGGAAGTCTAGGAACTTTTTCCACGTTCTACTGTAGATTTGGGATGTTATAGGTTTCCTATTTTTCAACAGGGTGGAGACTAACCCTGGAGAGAATCCCTGGCGACTCAGTAGCGCCCTCTCAAATTCCAGGCTGCTAGATGGAAGCCTTTCACCTGAGAGTGGACCTGGGAAAGCAGGTCTGGAATCTCCAGTAATATCCATGGATCTGTCACCGACATGAGTCTCATAAGGGAGAACCAAGGCCTCCTCGGCCAAAACGGAGCTATAAGAATTATTCTCGCTCGATCCTCCCTGATTTTCCTGACCACTACTGGGATCATTGTTATCAGGGGAAATGCATAGGCCAGGATGAACTTCCAGGGTATTTGTAGGGCATCTACTGTGAAGGGGTTTTCCCTTGGATTTAGTGAGCAGAACTTCCTGACCTTCCGGTTGTGTGCGGTAGCGAACAGGTCTATTTCTGGTTTGCCGCAGGCCTGAACTATTTGTTGGAAGACTTGGGGGTTTAGGGACCATTCCCCTTGTCTTATACAGGCAGACTTCCTGAGTCGCAGGCATCTATTTTCTACCCCTTTATGTGCAGTGCTGTGATGGATAACAGGTGTTGTTCTGCTAGCTGGAAGAGTAGATCCGATATTTGCATGAGGCCCCGAGATCTCGTTCCCCCCTGGTGATTGATGTAGGCTACTACTGCCTGATTGTCTGTCATGACTCGAGTGTGGCGGCCCCGAAGTAAAGGAAGGAAATGTTTCACGGCTCTTTCCACTGCCCATAGTTCT
The DNA here is from genome assembly GCF_039654945.1 of Dendrobates tinctorius. Classification (NCBI taxonomy): domain Eukaryota; kingdom Metazoa; phylum Chordata; class Amphibia; order Anura; family Dendrobatidae; genus Dendrobates; species Dendrobates tinctorius. The sequence continues at coordinate 8,395,097 of NW_027361893.1, read as the reverse complement.
TTTACATTTGAATCGGGATCCTTTTCTAGCGAGGACCAAGTCCCCTGTATTGAGTGGGATCTCAGGTGTACTCCCCATCCTTTGGCACTCGCGTCTGTTATGATGTCCTCGACTGGTTTTTGCCACGGGACACCGGCTGTTAGATTCTTTTCTACAGTCCACCAGAGTAGGGAATCTCTTACAGCCACTGAGACATATAGTTTGCCTTCTAAATGTCCTTTTAATTGTTTCTGTGCTGACAGAGCTTCCCACTGTAGTTGCCTTAAGTGGTACTGCGCCCAAGCTACTGCGGGTATGCATGATGTCAACGAGCCTAAAAGGGACATTGCGTTACTCAGTGTCATATTTGGTCTTTGTATTGCTGTGCGAGCTAGGCCTCTTATCTTGGTCACTTTGCTCTCTGGTAGGAGGCAGCGTTGTTGCTCGGAGTCCAATATCAACCCTAGGAAGGATTGCTCTTTTACTGGGGTTATCCTTGACTTGGGGATGTTTACTATCCATCCTAGTCCTACTAGAATTGCTATCACTTCCATCACTTGATGTGCGCTGTGGGACTCCGACCTCCCAAATTACAAGAAAGTCGTCTAGGTATGGGATGATCACTATGTCCCTGGAACGAAGAAAAGACATTACTTCTGCCATCACTTTGGTGAATACTCTGGGGGCTGTAGACAGGCCAAATGGAAGGGCTGCGTATTGATAGTGTTTCACCTGCCCCTGGACATAGAGCGCTACTCTCAAATATTTTTGATACTCCCGATGAATTGGGATGTGATAGTAGGCATCTTTTAAGTCTATCACCCCTTTATACTCTAACCCGTCGGCGTCAGTCCTCATTTCTGGCATGATGTCAGATACATTTGATATCACTAATGGAACGAGGCAGGGATGACCACTCTCTCCTCTAATATTTGCGCTAACAATCGAACCCTTAGCGTAAAAAATTAGATCACACCCTGGAATAACCGGTATTAAAATTGGTAATGTAGAGCACAAAATCGGGCTATTCGCGGATGACATTATCTTATCCCTTACTAATCCCGAAGAGTCGCTCAATGGAGTAATGGAAAGGACAGACTCTTTTACCCAAGTATCATACTCTAAATTAAATCTCCCCAAATGCCAAATTCTAAATGTAACACCCTCGCACCACACCCTGTAAACCTTACCTTAAAACCAAGTACCCTTTTAAGTGGGATAATGAAAATATAACATATCTTGGAATCTGCTTGGCCCCCTCAGTAGATTGAATGCTCTCATTAAATTATGTGACTCTCAGACAAAAGATCAAAAGGCGACATGCTGGGCATGAAGCAACACGACACGTCCTGGTTAGGAAGAATAACGTCAGTAAAAATGTTCATTGTCCCCCAGATATTGTATGTATTCCGCAACCTCCCTATCACTGTCCCCATGAAAATACTCAAAGAGTTACAAACAATCATAATAAAATAAATATGGCAGGAAAAACAGCACAGTTAAAGCAGATATACTATACGAGCCGAAGGCCAATTAAAATATACATACATACGCTATGAACTCCGTTCTACGCCTGGGTGGCGAGCATTTTTATTGTTATATGGTCTTCCATCCTGTTATGTGCTGCTGCCCTCCTATCCTGGTGTGCATGGTACCCTCACCCCCCCAATCCTGGTATGCATGGTCCTCTCACCCCCCAATCCTGGTATGCATTCTACCCCTCACCTCTAAATCCTGGTATGCATTGTCCTCTCACCCCCCAATCCTGGTATACATGGTCACCTCACCCCCCTATCCTGGTATGCATGGTCCTCTCACCCCCCAATCCTGGTATGCATGGTCCTCTCACCCCCCAATCCTGGTATACATGGTCCCCTCACCCCCCTTTTTGTGGTATGCATGGTCCCCCTCACCCCCCTATCCTGGTATGCATGGTCCTCTCACCCCCCTTTTCCTGGTATGCATGGTCCCCTCACCCCCCTTTCGTGATATGCATGATCCCTTCACTCCCGTTTCGTGGTATGCATGGTCCCTTCACTCCCCTTTCGTGGTATGCATGGTCCCTTCACTCCCCTTTCGTGGTATGCATGGTCCCTTCACTCCCCTTTCGTGGTATGCATGGTCCCTTCACTCCCCTTTCGTGGTATGCATGGTCCCCTCACTCTCCAATACTGGTATGCATGGTCACCTCACCCCCCTTTCTTGGTATGAATGGTCCCCTCACCCATATTAAACTACACACATAGAAAAAAAAAAAAAAAACAAAAAAAAAAAAAACAACCACATTTATACTCGCCTTTCTTTCCTGTGCTCCAACGCTGTCACGTTCAGCTGGAGGCCGGGGGAGGAGTCTGGCGCCGAAGTACGCGCATGCCCATAGCACTGTCCGGCGCCATATTGCTGAAGACACACTGCAAATGTGTCTTCAATAAAATGGCGCCGGATCGCGCTATGCGCATGCGCAATTCCGACCGCACTCCTGCCCCGGTCTCCGACCGAAGAGAAGCACCGCGGCAATGCTCCTCCCGGTCAGGCAAGAAAGGCGCCCGAGATCGCGGTATGTTCGCATACCGCCATCTCCGGGCGCCATACACACTACTCACCGCTAGATGCCTCATTCTGTCTGGAGCCAGACTGCGCAGGCGCATCGCACTTTCGCAGTCTATAAAGGCTTTGGACAGAGTGCCGCTTAGCCCGTTATATTATAGATATCCCAATAAAAGAGGGGGGTCTGGGCTGCCCCTCAGTGGTGATGTATTATAGGGCAGCCATATCTTAACAACTGAGGTTGATGTGGAATAAGGATAACAGACATTGGATAGAAATCGACAAACATCTCATAAAATCCCCAAATGCTGCATTGGTTTTTAACTCATATCATTATTGGGCCTAACCCCGGTGATAATAAAAAATTGTGTCTGCCACCAGTGGAGGAAGCGGCGCTGGGAGTGTGGAGCCTTCTAATCAATAAACTGCATACTATCAATTTGGCGCTCTCTAAAGCCCCCATAGAGACTTTGGAGTGGTGTGTTCCGGACCTCCAGATTCAAACCTGGAAATCCCTGGGAGTCCTACTGATTGGAGACATGTATGAGGAAGGAATATTGTTATCCTTCTCTACGATCAGAGTGAAATACCAACTACCACATAGAGATCATTATAAATATCTACAAATAAGACATTTTCTACAGGAAAAAAAAAAAAAAAAAAAACATCTAATATTCTCACAACCCTCCAAATTATATGCAATGCTCCTCGCCCCAGTGTGACAAGTAAGAGCGATGTCTGTAAGCTATAAACGTATGCTGGAGGAGACCTTCCCCTGTTTGGACTGGTATCTCCACAAATGGGAGACTGATCTGCAGTGCAGGATCACCCCGGGTCAATGGTGGACGTCCTTCTCAATGATAGGGACACACTCTAAGTGCACCAATCACCTGGAGAATGTCAGAACGCTGCTGTACAGGTGGTACTTCACACCATACAGATTGTCTAAGATCTACCGCAACTCCCCAGATGTGTGCTGGAGGAGCGGAGACACCAACGCAGATATGTTACATGTCTGGTAAAGTAGAGCAGCTCTGGGATGCAATCTCCCATTTAGTGTCTCAAATTAGCGACATCCCAATAAATATTAGGAAAGAGCAGGCACTTCTGGCCATTGACCTGGATTTAATTCCACACGAGGTCAGGACAGTGATTACACACATCCTCATAGCTAGTAGAATTAAAATTGCAGGGTATTGGAAAAACTCCAAATGTCCGTCATTGACTGAGATCGTAGCATTGGTGAATGACAATTATCAGAGAAGATAATTGCTTCATCCACCGATAATACAACATCATATCTCAGGAGATGGGACAGCTGGCGATCCTTCAGACTAAATACTGTGGTTATAGAGAGGTAATAGAATAGTAACACACTGGTATAAAAGTCTGCTGTCACCACCCCTTCCCTTTCCCCTTCTTTTTCCTATAATAATTAGCCATGTTAAATTATTATTATTAGAGTTGAGCGAAACGGGTCGAAAAAATTCAAAAGTCGCCGACTTTTGGCAAAGTCGGGTTTCATGAAACGAAACCCGACCCTAGGATGAGGTCGGCCACGAGGTCGGCGACTTACGCGCCAAAGTCGCGTTTCAAAAGTTTGTTTTGCACTCTTTTTCAGCCAATCAGGATCCACGGACACTGTGGGCAACGTGATGACCTAGGCACGGGTCACCACCATCTTTCAGAAGGGCATGCAAGTGATTGGCTTGCTTTGGTGGGCGTCACAGGGGGTATAAAAGGGCGTGCACGCCGACCGCCATCTTACTTCTGCCGATCTTAGTATAGGGAGAGGTTGCTGCTGATTCTGTAGGGAGAACGTTAGGCAGGGAAGAAGACAAAAAAACTGCTTCTGCTGCTAGCGATTTGGCCTGCACAACACACAAGTCACTGTGTGTGCAGTGCAAGGGGAGGCTATATAGTGGTGTATCAGTGGTGTTGGTTGTTGGGCTGCCTTTTAAGGCTTCCTGACACGCTGGCATTGCTGTTTACCCACTGCTCCGCAAACTGCTTTTTTAAAAGCAATCCAATCTCCCTTATCCTCTAGTCACTTTTGTCACAGCTTTGCCATCGAGCCTGTCACATAGCGCTCAGATATCAGTGGGCCTCACACAATCCACAAGTGCCCAGTGTCCAAAAGTGTGCGCAGAGATTCAAAATCTCCATTATCCTCTCGTCACTTTGGTCACAGGCAGCTGTGCCATCGAGCGTGTCACATAGCGCTCAGATATCAGTGGGCCTCACACAATCCACAAGTGTCCAGTGTCCAAAAGTGTGCGCAGAGATTCAAAATCTCCATTATCCTCTCGTCACTTTGGTCACAGGCAGCTGTGCCATCGAGCGTGTCACATAGCGCTCAGATATCAGTGGGCCTCACACAATCCAAAAGTGTCCACTGTCCACAAGTGTGTGCAGAAATTCTAAATCTCCCCTGTCCTATAGACACCTTGTTTTACATTACTATATAGTTTGTTGGATTTTGTCTACATTTCTACCAAAAATGAGGAAGGCTGGTGGAAGAGGCCGTGGAATTGGGCGGGGGTTGGCAGCTGGTAATGATGGTGTTGGTGGTGGATCTGATGGTAGTGGCAAGAGCAAAATAGGACCGAATGCAGGAGGTGCTGACCCTGCGTCATCGTCTGGCTACATAAGGCCTCGAACGCTTAGTTTTCTAGGAGTTGGCAAACCGCTTTTAAAGGCAGAGCATCAGGAAAAAGTTTTGTCTTACATTGCTGACTCAGCCTCCAGCTCTATCGCCTCCTCTTCTTCAGTTGTAAAAAGTAAAAGCACTGAGTCGTCATTGGAGGCTCATGTTCATGAACCACACCTTTCCTTGTGTCCTTCACCCCAACCAAGATTGAAGGATGACGCAGGCCATACTACTGATTACTCCATGGAGCTGTTTTCACATACCATGCCTGGATTATCAAGTCAAATGGTGAATTACCCAGGCCAAGATGAATCTGACATGGAGTGCACTGATGCACAGCCGCTGATGGATGATTCTGCTGGTACATTCACTCAGAGCACTACATTGTCCTCGCAGTGTACAGAGCCAGATTTTGACCCTGATGAGACTCAGGTGCCCCTTCCCGCACACTATACCACCATACACGGTGACACAGAGAAAGGTGCACATGACATAGAAGAGGAGGTGATGGATGACCCAGTTGTTGACCCAGATTGGCATCCATTGGGGGAAGAGGGTGCTGCTTCCAATAGCTCAGATGAGGAGCATCCACAGCAGACATCGACATCGCAACAGCTGTTATCTGGCAGGCCCGGAGCACTCCAAAGACAGGTTCCAAACATCAAAAGAGTTGCTGGACAGCTTGTCCAGAGGGTCAAAAGATCACAGCGTGCTAGGCCGCAAAATGTCTGCCAAAGTAGGAAGAGTGCAGTGTGGCACTTTTTTGAACAAAATCCTCATGATCAGGCCAAGGTTATCTGTAAGAAGTGCGCAAAGACCTTTAGCCGAGGGAAAAATCTGAAAAATTTGAATACCAGTTGCATGCTTAGACATTTAACCAGCATGCACTTGCAAGCGTGGACACAACACCAAACCTCAAGTGCCACATGTGCAACTGATCACAACGAAGGTAGTCAGCAACGCTACATTGTTTCCCCCACTGTAAGCCCACCGGTTAGCACAGCAGCAAATGTTGAGGTGTCGTTGCAAGGCCACAGCAGTCAGGGAATCCCACTGTTATATCAACGAAAGACTGATTCTAGGCCATCAGAAAAAACACCAACTCCATCACCATCATCAACCCTCTCTCAGTCCGCCCTGTCCACCGCTACTTCCACCATATGCAGCTCTCAAGTCCAGCTCACCCTCCCAGACACTATGAGTAGGTCAAGAAAGTACTCAGTCTCTCATCCGCGTACACTGGGTTTGAACGCCCACATTGCCAAACTAATCTCGTTTGAGATGATGCCCTTTCGGTTGGTGGAAAGCACAGCTTTCCGCGAACTCATGGCCTATGCAGTACCACGCTATGACCTACCCAGTCGCCACTTCTTCTCTCGCAAAGCCATCCCAGCCCTCCACCATCATGTGAAAGACCGCATTGTCCATGCACTCAAGCAGTCAGTGAGCGGAAAGGTGCACCTCACAACTGATGCATGGTCCAGTCGGCATGGCCAGGGCCGTTACGTGTCCATCACTGCGCACTGGGTTAATGTGGTGGATGCAGGGTCCACAGGGGACAGCGGTGGTGGGACAGTGCTGCCTAGCCCACGGTATAGGAAACAGTTGGCTGTAGGCGTTCGACCCTCCTCCTCCTCCTCCAGAAGCGAAAGCTCGTCCACAGAGCGCAGTCGTACGAGCACTCCATCTGCGGCTGCCACTGTTGCACACGATGTGTCCCCCTATCGAGCAGCTAGTGGAAAGCGTCAGCAGGCTGTGTTGCAGATGATGTGTTTGGGCGACAGACACACCGCCGAGGTGCTGGCCGAGTACTTGAAGCGACAAACTGAGTCATGGCTGGGCAGTGTACATCTTGAGGCAGGCAAGGTAGTTAGTGATAACGGGCGTAATTTTGTGGCAGCCATAGCCCTTTCAAAACTCAGCCACATACCTTGCTTGGCTCACACCTTGAACCTGGTGGTGCAGTGCTTCCTCAAAAATTATCCGGAGTTAACAGCCCTGCTCCAGAAGGTGCGAAGACTGTGCGCGCACATCCGCCGGTCGCCTGTACACTCCGTTCGTATGCAGAAGCTGCAGCGATTGCTCCACCTTCCCAACCACCGCCTCATTATCGACATTGCAACAAGGTGGAACTCCACCCTGCACATGGTGGAGCGGCTGTGCGAGCAGAGGCAGGCCATAATGCATTTGTGGGAGGATACACGGCCAGGCACTTTGAGAGCAGACATGGAGTTGACAGGTGTGCAGTGGTCGAAGCTGAAAGACCTTTGTAAAGTCCTTCAGTGTTTTGAGGAATGCACACGGCTGGTAAGCGCAGACGACGCCATCCTAAGCATGAGCATCCCACTTATGCGTCTGCTCATGCAAACTTTGACGCACCTTAAGGAGCAGGCGTCTGCAGCCAATGTTGATGAGGAGGAAGAGGAGGAGGGAATCCTTGATGACATTCAGCCATTGTCTGCTCATGGACCTCTCCTGGACGAGGTGGAGGAAGAAGAGGAGGAGGAGGAGGAGGATGATGGGGATGATTACTTAGGGGAGGAGGATGCATCTCGTGGGGCAAGTGAAAATGTTGGCGTGGCAAGGTCTGGTACAGGGTTTGTGCGTGACTGGAGGGATGTGGATTTGCCAGAAAGTGCTCCTCCACCCAGCACTCGCAGTGCATCATTGACACCGGGAACATTGGCCCACATGTCAGATTATGCCTTGCGGATCCTAAAAAGGGACCCCCGCATTGCCAAAATGATGAACGATGACGACTACTGGTTGGCCAGCATCCTGGATCCACGCTATAAAGGCAAATTACAAAACATCATGCCACAGGAGAACCTTGACCTAATATTGGCTAATAAACAAGCAACTCTGGTAAATCAGTTGCTTGAGGCATTCCCAGCACACAGCAGCGGTGATGGTTCTCACACGAGCCGTACGGGCCGGGGGCAGCTTGGCAGAGGTGTTCGTGGTGCACACAGCAGAAGTGGCGTTGGAGACAGGGGTTTCATGACAATGTTGTGGACTGATTTTTCAAATACCGCTCACACAACTGGTAATACTGCATCGATGGAAAGTGACAGGAGACAGCAGTTGTCAACTATGGTTACAAACTACTTTTCCTCCCATATCGATGTTCTCCCACACAGGTCATTCCCCTTTGACTATTGGGCCGCTAAACTGGACACCTGGCCTGAATTGGCCCAATATGCCTTACAGGAGCTCGCTTGCCCAGCTGCAAGTGTGCTATCGGAAAGAGTCTTCAGTGCAGCTGGATCAATCCTGACAGAAAAAAGGACCCGTCTGTCAACCCAAAATGTGGATGATCTAACCTTCATTAAAATGAACCACGCATGGGTTTCCAAGGATTTTGTCCCACCTTCCCCTGATGACACATAGGGTGACAGAAAAATGGCTTGCTTTGGTCCACCTCTTCCTGGTACTTCACCTATTTCGCCTTTTGCATCAGCTGAATGTCCAACATCAACATATGCCACTTTCTAAAACTCCCTAACTGTGCTGCCTCCCACCCCATGGCCGGGGTCACCACCTAGCGCACGACACCGTGCGAGTGCCGTTGCCCTGGACAGGTGGGTAGGCCGACTCTTGGGCGCGGGCACTAGCACAGGGTCCCTCATAGTGCAATCAAGTGTCTCTGATGGTGGTGGTGCACACCCGCCGTCAGACACACCGCTGTACTATGAGGGGCCCAGTGCCAGTACCGATGCCCACGAGTGGGCCCCCCTTGCTTGGGCAGGGCCCCAGCATTTGCAATCTTTACCTCTCCCTGCTCCTCCGCTGTGTAATCTGGGCCGTCAAATCCATACTGTGCCTGACACCGTCTGAGCCTGCCTCCTGAGACATATATTTTGAATGTGTACGCTATCCATACATGTTATCCGGGGATACGGTACCCTTTCTAACCTTTGTGCAATCACGTGCAATCCATACTGGGCCTAACACCGTCTGAGCCTGCCTCCTGAGACATATACAGTGGGGAAAAAAAGTATTTAGTCAGTCAGCAATAGTGCAAGTTCCACCACTTAAAAAGATGAGAGGCGTCTGTAATTTACATCATAGGTAGACCTCAACTATGGGAGACAAACTGAGGAAAAAAAAATCCAGAAAATCACATTGTCTGTTTTTTTTTCATTTTATTTGCATATTATGGTGGAAAATAAGTATTTGGTCAGAAACAAGCAATCAAGATTTCTGGCTCTCACAGACCTGTAACTTCTTCTTTAAGAGTCTCCTCTTTCCTCCACTCATTACCTGTAGTAATGGCACCTGTTTAAACTTGTTATCAGTATAAAAAGACACCTGTGCACACCCTCAAACAGTCTGACTCCAAACTCCACTATGGTGAAGACCAAAGAGCTGTCAAAGGACACCATAAACAAAATTGTAGCCCTGCACCAGGCTGGGAAGACTGAATCTGCAATAGCCAACCAGCTTGGAGTGAAGAAATCAACTGTGGGAGCAATAATTAGAAAATGGAAGACATACAAGACCACTGATAATCTCCCTCGATCTGGTGCTCCACGCAAAATCCCACCCCGTGGGGTCAGAATGATCACAAGAACGGTGAGCAAAAATCCCAGAACCACGCGGGGGGACCTAGTGAATGAACTGCAGAGAGCTGGGACCAATGTAACAAAGCCTACCATAAGTAACACACTACGCCACCATGGACTCAGATCCTGCAGTGCCAGACGTGTCCCACTGCTTAAGCCTGTACATGTCCAGGCCCGTCTGAAGTTTGCTAGAGAGCATTTGGATGATCCAGAGGAGTTTTGGGAGAATGTCCTATGGTCTGATGAAACCAAACTGGAACTGTTTGGTAGAAACACAACTTGTCGTGTTTGGAGGAAAAAGAATACTGAGTTGCATCCATCAAACACCATACCTACTGTAAAGCATGGTGGTGGAAACATCATGCTTTGGGGCTGTTTCTCTGCAAAGGGGCCAGGACGACTGATCCGGGTACATGAAAGAATGAATGGGGCCATGTATCGTGAGATTTTGAGTGCAAACCTCCTTCCATCAGCAAGGGCATTGAAGATGAAACGTGGCTGGGTCTTTCAACATGACAATGATCCAAAGCACACTGCCAGGGCAACGAAAGAGTGGCTTCGTAAGAAGCATTTCAAGGTCCTGGAGTGGCCTAGCCAGTCTCCAGATCTCAACCCTATAGAAAACCTTTGGAGGGAGTTGAAAGTCCGTGTTGCCAAGCGAAAAGCCAAAAACATCACTGCTCTAGAGGAGATCTACATGGAGGAATGGGCCAACATACCAACAACAGTGTGTGGCAACCTTGTGAAGACTTACAGAAAACGTTTGACCTCTGTCATTGCCAACAGAGGATATATCACAAAGTATTGAGATGAAATTTTGTTTCTGACCAAATACTTATTTTCCACCATAATATGCAAATAAAATGAAAAAAAAAAAAAAAAAACAGACAATGTGATTTTCTGGATTTTTTTTTCTCAGTTTGTCTCCCATAGTTGAGGTCTACCTATGATGTAAATTACAGACGCCTCTCATCTTTTTAAGTGGTGGAACTTGCACTATTGCTGACTGACTAAATACTTTTTTTCCCCCACTGTATTTTGAATGTGTACGCTATCCATACATGTTATCCGGGGATACGGTACCCTTTCTAACCTTTGTGCAATCACGTGCAATCCATACTGGGCCTAACACCGTCTGAGCCTGCCTCCTGAGACATATATTTTGAATGTGTACGCTATCCATACATGTTATCCGGGGATACGGTACCCTTTCTAACCTTTGTGCAATCACGTGCAATCCATACTGGGCCTGACACCGTCTGAGCGTGCCTCCTGAGACATATATTTTGAATGTGTACGCTATCCATACATGTTATCCAGGGATACGGTACCCTTTCTAACCTTTGTGCAATCACGTGCAATCCATACTGGGCGTGAGAACGGCTGGCGAGCTGTTAAGCAAGCTACAGCACCTGTCCAGACAAGTACAGGGATTCCCTAGCGAGGAGACTTATTTGATTGTTTTCAATGTTGGGACAGCAATTTTTGGGGAGCACTATACTCTGGAGAATGATAGATGGGGCCCACCATACACTGGAACATTCCAAAGGTGGACATCAGACACTGGAGCAGCATTTACAGGGCCCATTATACACTAGAGCATTAGAAATGGGGCCCATTATGTTTGGAGCATTATTTGGGCCCATAAGACAGTGGAGCTTCATCCATGGGGACCAACATATACTGTAGCATTATGTGGAGCTCATCATATACTGTTTCAAACATTATATGGGACCAATGATTCTGTATGGAGAAATAGATGGGCCTCGTCATGAGATGTAAAAAGTGAGGTATTTTTCATTGTACTATACCGCTATTTATCTGCCGTATCGGACCATGATGAGTTGTGGTATGTGTTAAAGGGGCGCTCTTTCGCCCAGGGCACATGAAAACCTGCAGCCAGCCCTCCCCCCCCCACAACTTTAGCCAAATAACCCCCATTTTTCAGTGCGTAACTTATATTATGAAGTTAATTAAGGTTGACAAGCTTAAGTAAGAAGAATTGATGCTTTTGGCATTCAAATGGGCACTGTAGGTGTGTTTCCTGTCCTCCTCTCACTGCCGACTTTTATTCCCCATTGACTTACATTGGGTTTCGTGTTTCGGGACGACCCCGACTTTTCCCTATAATCGGACGATCTTGCTCGACCCGACTTTTGGAAAAGTCGGGTTTCACGAAACGAAACGCGACCCTAAAAAACCAAAAGTCGCTCAACTCTAATTATTATATTTAGCCGATTAATGTTTTGAGGCAATTTCTGTAACAATGTACAATGATTGGAGGCGAAATGGTTGTTAAATAAGTCTTTAAAATTAATAAAAAGCTTATGGTAAAAAAAAAAATAATAATAATAATAATAGTAAAAAAAATCTATGAAAATGAACAAATGAAAATCAGACATTGCTTTACAACTATGCTTCCTCGGAATTAAAAAAATAAATAAATAAAACTTATGAAATAAGCCTGGACAGAAATGATGGTTCCCTTAATCTAATATTTTGTTGCACAACCTTTTGAGGCAATCACTGCAATCAAATGATTCCCGTAACTGTCAATGAGACTTCTGCTCCTCTTGACAGGTATTTTGGCCCACTCCCCAAGAGAAAACTGCTCCAGTTGTCTCGTGTTTGAAGGTTGCCTTCTCCAGACTGCATGTTAAAAGGCCCATGACCTGCAACTGTGACCAAGTTTTCTGACACTGGGCAGCACATTTCTCTCTAGAATCCCTTGATGGTTTTGAAATTTCATTATACCCTGCACAGATTCTAGACATCCTGTGCCAGATGCAGCAAAGCAGCCCCAGAACATAACAGAGCCTCCTCCATGTTTCACAGTAGGGACAGTGTTCTCTTCTTGATATGCTTCATTTTTCCCTCTGTGAACATAGAGCTGAGGTGCCTTGCCAAAAAGTTCCATTTTTGTCTCATCTGTCCATAGGACATTCTCCCAACCTTTTTGAGACTTGTCAACATGTAGTTTGGCAAATTCCAGTCTGGATTTTTATAATTTTTTTTTCCAACATTGGTGTCCTCCTTGGTCGTCTCCCATGAAGTCCACTTTGGCTCATACAATGACAGATGGTGCGATCTGACACTGAGGTCACCTTTAATCTGTATAGAAGTTTCTGGGCTTGTTTTTTACCATTCGTATTTTCTGTCTCTTTGATTTGTCACCAATTTTCCTCCTGCGGCCACGTCCAGGGAGGATGGCTACAGTCACATGGATATTAAATTTCTGAATAATATGTGCAACTGTAGACACAGGAACATCAAGCTGCTTGGAGATGGCCTTATAACTTTTACCTTTAACATGTTGGTCTATAATTTTCTTTCTAATCTCCTGAGACAACTCTTTCCTTCGCTTCCTCTGGTCCATGTTGAGTGTGTTACACACCATGTCACTAAGCAGCACAATGAGTATCTGTAGCCTCTATACAGGCCACTCACTGATTCCAAGATTGTAGACACACCGCGATTTAACATGTCCCTTTTGTCACATTTTCAGGGGTACCATCATTTCTGTCCAGGCCTATTTCATGAGTTTTATTTTTTTTTAAATTCTGTGTCAGCATGGTTGAAAAGCAATGTCTGACGTTCATTTTTCCATTTTCATAGATTTTTTATTTATCATTACTTTTGTCAGATTCAAGTTATTTCTGTGACGATTGTGGGGTTTTCTGTCATTAAACGAGGGGAACCAACAATAATTAAGAGATAGATAATACTGGACAGGGGCTGCCGGGGTCATTTTGCTCCATGTAAATATTGTTTTTCTAAGCCTCACAATAGCCACAATATTATAGGCATTATCAACAATAATATCAACACTATTATATGCATTATGTAATAATGGGGGCAGGTCACTGAGGGATCATTTACCTGTCATAAGCCAATACAGATGAATATGTAAGCAGAGCACCACATAAACCCCCGCCCACAGGCTGCCCATAGCCCCGCCCCAGAGCACAAGAATCTCATTAACTGAAAACTACAAATACAGATTAAACAACCACAAGATGTATTTCATCACCAGGACTATCAGGGAGTTACAGACTCACATAAGTGAGGCAGGACAATCCCACCACAATCAAACTATCATACAGAATGAACAGGTGAAAAAAGACATTTTTTAGTTCCATGTTACATCCCCAACAACGTATGTACGAGGGGAGACCAACAGTAAACCGGAGTTTCATTCATTTATGGTGGACCATTGGAGCGACTATGAATCCTGACCAGAAGATTAGAGAAAATATTATTTCAGGAGAGATTGTGCAGTAATCTGAATTTCTTAGGATCGAAAACAATGTAATTAATGACGTGGAGTGAATCCATGAAACCAGGGCTCGAGCCATGCCAACACATCTCCTGCAGGGGTGAATAAATGTATATTACAGCCATCAGCCACACACAGCTTAGAGATATATCATGGCTCAGGTGTAATGGTTTTATGTAGTTTATCACAATTCTCCTTGAAATTAGTTTTAATACAAATTAAAAAGTCAGGATAAAGGGAAATTCACCCTTGGCCTCACTGCACATTTAATGTAGTTGATCATAAAAGTAAAGTTTGGCCAGAAAGACTGGACCTGGTCTTGTAGGGACCATATGAGACATTCAGCAGCACAGAAGGGAGAGAAGGTAGATTCATCCAATAAGATATCAGGGTTCTAGGAAGGCCACAGCATCGTTACCCTCCACTTTCTCTTAAAGACCCATCATAATATTTTTCTTCAAGTGGTTTTCTTACTTGTCAGTACATTCTACGTACGCTGTCATTTGGCTTTGTAGTTTACAGAACTGGGCAGGTAAAGGTCAGCATCTCCTAATCCCAGGGGGTAGATGGATCCTCCAGGTGGTAAGTTCTATATAAAAGGGCTTTCAATGGCCAAAGTCATTTGAACAGTTTTGGGTGGAGGAGAATGTTCTGTTCTAGAGGCAAAATGGTGATCATGGTAATACGGCCGGACTACACCACCGATAAAGTAGCCACAGCCGGTGACTGAGAAGAATCTGTGTCTTCTCTGCATTTAGTGGTTACTACTCACCTGGGTAGTCATATGTAGGAATCTCCTCTTTACACCGCTCATCATCCTTCGCATATGTCCCTGTAGTATTAATATAGGTCAGTTCTTCACCCTGAAACAAATATTGTAGAAGTCAGACAGATGGAGAAGTCACATCTATGATCGGCTCTAATCCTGCCATCTCCACCGTTCTCATTACACAAGTATAAAACATATAATACTGGTGGATAAAACAAGACTGAGCACAAGACCTTCACAGCCGTCTACACATCACAGGGAAGATCTCATGACACCGTCTCTCCATCTACCTGATGATCCTGAGGAGCACTGGGATCTTCTGGTTTACAGTCCTGTGGAAGAAGAGGACGGTAACATCTCTCTGGTGTTGTCATCTTACTGGATAGATCTGGAGGAAACACAGAGACTGAATTCATTCCTTACATACAGATAATTATAGGCCGTGTGTATTTAGTCCTGTCTATTACCTGGTGATGTGAGGGGCTGGGGAACCTCCATCATGACGTCCTTGTACAGATCTTTGTGTCCTTCTAAATACTCCCACTCCTCCATGGAGAAATAGACAGCGACATCCTGACACCTTATAGGAACCTGACACATACAATGATACCATCATCCCCCGATCCCTTCATAGTGTTACTGTGTAATGTCCCAGCAGTGTCACCTCTCCAGTCAGCAGCTCAATCATTGTGTAGATGAGTTCTAGGATCCTCTGGTCATTGATGTCCTCGTATAACAGGGGATGAGGTGGAGGCCCCATAATTGGTCTCAGGGGTCTTTCCCATCCCTCAGACACAGGGTCCTGACAGCGCTCACTAGAGGTCTTCTTCACTACTGTGTAATCCTGGTTATGGAGAGACACATTAATAAATCTCACTACAGACATTTCCAGAGTCCTCACCTCTCCAGTTCTGTCCATCTGTTTTTCCCATAGATAAGAATGATGTAATGTGACGTCATCAGAATCTCTCACCTCTCCAGTAAGCCGGAAGAGGATCTCTAGGGTGAGGTGTAATATCCTCTCCACCATCTTGTCTCTGTCCATATCCATCCTTGATGGGTAACTCAGGAAAATTCTCTTTTGTAGAAGATCTTCACTGAGAGGATCCGATATTGTAGAAACCTGAAAGAGAAGATGAGCCGATGTAACATCATAAAAATCCTGTGTAATAATACAATTACTGGAGATAAGGGAAACATATGAGATTATTTTACAGTATTTAGTTTTCTTCTTTACATCTACTAATAAAACCTATATATTTAGGCCACAGACAACAAGCAGTTTCCTCCTCGGAGTCGGCAGCTGAATACGTTTCTCATAGACTCATCTTCCATAACACTAATTCTCATCTCATTTACCGACACTGGAATCGGCATTAGCAATACTGCAGGAGATATTCATTACACGTGACAGGAGAAATAACTACTTCATGATGAGGACGACATCTTCATCTTCTACTACGGCTCTAGAAACATATTTGTCCAGAGTCGGTCACTGACTCCATCCCCACCGGCCGTCTATATGAAGGTTTCCCGTCTTCCCCGCACTGTAATCTTCCATCACGTTAGATCTCAGCTCTGAGTCACACACAGAAGTTTGAGACTTTTAGAAAAGGTTTTTTATTTGCACAAACACCATGGAAATTATCTGATCCCAAAGTCTCCATGGACAGTTATTTATGGGGTTTATTTCTGGCCTAAGACTTTCCTATATTACTAGAAAAACACCAGAAAAAAAAAAAAAAAAAAAAAAAAAACATTAAAATGTTTCTAAAGAAAATTGGTTCCAACAATTTTCACAAAAAGAAAGAAAAAAGTGGAAAAAGCAAAAGACATACTGTATTTCATTTTTTTCACACAACAAACAATTGTTAAAAAAAAAAAAAAAAAAAAAAAAAAAAAAAAAAAACACACAACAACTTATTTTGGCCCCAGAACATAGATGTACTCCGCAGGGACAGCACAGGTGTGGCTGCAACAAAAACCCTGGCAGTTTAACCACTTGCTGCTGCCAAAAGCAAACATGGCATCTAAGAAGGTGTGAGAGTCCGGCTGAATGCCCTCCGCCCCCAAGTATTCGATAGTATGGGGCGACCTAGTTACTACGATACTTACATGCCTAATAATGGGGTCTGTGATAAAGAAACTTAGCGCTCAACTTTTGAAGATATGAGCAGGGCTGTGGAGTCGGTAAGCCACAGTTGCGACTCCGACTCCTGGATTTTATCAGGCTCCGACTCCTTCATAAATGGCCAATTCATAACAAATTTACTGTTGTAAAATATTAAACATCGTGCTTATTCAGTTTCTCACCATCATATAAGTAATCAGACCACTTAGAGCAAAAACTACATTTATTAGAACACAATTAGAATATAGCAAATAACTTTTATAAACTTTTCTAAACTGTAAGTAAATATGCAATAAACACTTTTGTGCAGTTAATAAGAAGAAATCTATAAATTTGTCCTCAGAAAAAGTATTGCCTCTGTCAGATCCTCCATCATGGATGCCCTCAAATCTGATCTAATTATTTTGAGAGCAGAGAACAACCTCTCTACACTAACTTGTGTTGGTGGCAAAGCAGTAACCACTCGGGCAACATCTCTGACAATGTCAGGATACAGAGGAATCGCTTGTTGCACTGTTATTTTTGATGAACGGTCAAATTTCTCAATTTCTTTTAGTGCACATGAAAAATTCTGCTGAAATGTACTGGCTGTGTTTCTTGATGGGGATGACTCTTCTTCTATGCGGGAACGCTTTGCACGGTCCTTGTGATCCAAATATTTTTCGAAATTAAATTCTTCATCAGTTGATGATGAGGGTGAAGATGTGGCAGGACGAACAAATTCTTCTTGTTCCTCCTGACTGTTCTGCAACCCTTTCATCCTTACTGCTATTTCAAACAGAGCTTCTTTTCCTTTACTTAGCTGTTGATCATCTAGAAGAATCCGATGCATTGGGTCTACATAAACAGCTGCCAAAAGAATGTTATTTTGTAATAGTAGCTCCTCTCTCCGTTTCATTGATGTAGCAATGCCACTTGCAATTAACCCTCCTCTTTGGGACAGGCGAAACATCAGGTTCTTCCACTCCTTTAAGAAAATACCTGGAGTTAAGTCCTCTGTTTTTTAGTCACTGTAAATGGGTGCTCTAGCAATTTTTCCAGCTCAGTCACCTGATTCCAC
The DNA here is from genome assembly GCF_039654945.1 of Dendrobates tinctorius. Classification (NCBI taxonomy): domain Eukaryota; kingdom Metazoa; phylum Chordata; class Amphibia; order Anura; family Dendrobatidae; genus Dendrobates; species Dendrobates tinctorius. The sequence goes on along the minus strand of NW_027361893.1, from coordinate 8,377,120 downwards.
TGACTTTCATTTAGCGTCAGTTGAGGGTTAGCCATGTCTACAAGAAAGGTTTTCAGTTCAACCAAGCGCTGAATCATTAAGTAAGTACTGCCCCATCGTGTGGCTTCATCAATAATTGCCCCTTTTCCAGCACGTCTCTTCAAAATTGAGTCAACTTTAGGGGTTCTGGCAACAGTAGCCAATTTTCTCACCTTGCCAATCAGTGCAGCAGCATGTCCTTCTTGCAGACTGTCTCTTATAGCCAGCTGTAGCGTATGCACAACACAGCGCATGTGATGAATGAAAGAACATATTGACAGTTTCAACAAGATCTAAACTATCATGTTGCGGTTCATCTGAAGCAACTTCAGTTTGCTCCTCAGTTACAATACTGTGTTCCTCTATTTCAAACATTTCTGTGTCTGTGGACCCAGAATGTTCTTCTAGCTGCTGGTCACCATCATTACTCTCATTCATTAGCTTAATAGTACTTATCATATTTGAAGCATTGTCAGTTACGACAGAAAGAACTTGCTCTTTTTTAAGTTCATAGTCTTGCAGAACCTTTTCCACCAAGACCTGGAGAAACTCACTGGTGTGATGAGCTTTGGTGTCTTTTACTGCCAATGTCTTGGTAACTATTTCATTTTTGTCACAAACAAATCGGATATTGATGGCAAAATAGTTCACTCTGTGACGTGTGCAGGCATCCATTTTAAGAAACAGAAAGCGTCCCTTGAGAGTTTTTTTAAGTTCTTCCTTTTGTTTAAAAGCTTCTTCGATTACTAATTTTCTAATACTCTCTCTCTCTCCAGAGAAACACCAAGCTTGCGGGCCATTTCCCCATTCAGACACATAAAAGCTGGTCGTGAAAATAATGAAATAGGCACACTATCCTTTACAACAAGCTCTATGATCTGTTTTTTAAATGCATCTACTGTCATTGTCACAGTAACTTTGTCACTGACAAAATATCTTGCAACTGATGGCTGCAAAGTTCTCTGCTCCTTTGTTTGGCTGGAAGAGCTGGGCACTGGTTCATTGGTTTGGATGCAGTCTCTCATCCACTGCTTTCAGTACTTCTGGATGAAAGCGCTGTAAATGTCTCTTTAGATTAGAATCTCTGGTAGGAGCATTTTTATCTTTGCCTGAATATGCACTCATCTTGGCTTCACAGCATTTGTTTTCGTCTGGATCATTTGTCATACACTGACAGACATAATGTTTTCTATCTTGAGTGATGGTGAAATGTTCAAATACAGCTGATTTAATGTGATGCTTCTTTGACATTCTCAGGTTTTTAATTCTGCATTCACAATCCAAATGACAATTGTTTTTCCTAAAAACAATTGTACAAAATTATTGCCAGGTCGTACAACTGATATAGTGGTCAGTAATACTGTTATTTTTACTGAAAATTTTGCAGTGGCCTCTCAATTTTTGCCAGAGCTGGAATATATATATATTGCTCAAAGAAATAAAGGGAACACAAACAGCCTTTTGTGTATGGAATAATGTTCCCTTTATTTTAGCAGTATAATATATATATATATATATATATATATATATATATATATATATATATATATATATATATATATATATATATTTCATAGGTACATCTTCTTGACCACAACAGGTTACACTGTCTGTGTTGCCCATAGAAGCCAATCACTGTGCATCTTTACCTTCAACAGAGCTGTTTAAAAGATGAAAGCTGAACTGTGATTGGTTGCTATGAGCAACAGTTTTCCTTGTAGACAGTTGTGGTAACAGAGGCTTATTACTCTTATCAATTCCACAGTGTTCTCATCCTTCTGTAAAGCTGGAAATAACACAAAACCACCTGCCAGAAGTGTAGACTACCGGCCCTTTTAGAAGAAAAGGTGCGGGGTCTGGAAGAAAGAATTGCAACTTTGAAACTCAAAGAAAATGAAGCCTTCCAGACAGAACAGAAGCATCTCTACTGGTCACAGAAGGTGAAGAAAGTGTCAGAGAACCTCCAAAAGCAGACGAGAGGAAGCATGTGACCAAAAGAAGCAAGAAGACCATGGAGACATCACCAACCACAAAACTGAGAAACTGATACCAAGGACATATGGGGGATGAAGACGGCACACCTAAGGATGAGGCACGATGAAGATGGCACACCTAAGGATGAGGCACGATGAAGATGGCACACCTAAGGATGAGGCACTACCAGCAAGCAAAGAAAAGGGCAAATAGCAACACCCAGAAGTGACAACAAAAAGTACAGCCAAGAAGCGAATTAGAGTTATAGTGGTGGGAGACTCACTACTGAGAGGCATAGAAGCAGCCATCTGCAGACCGAAAATAACTGCAAGAGAAGTATGCTGCCTCCCAGGTGCGAAGATCAAGGATGTGACCGATAGGATACCAAACCTCATCAGTTCCAAGGACGTCCACCCGTTTCTTCTGATACATTTTGGCACCAATGACACGGCAAGGAAGGACCTACCGACAATCTGCAAGGACTTTGAAGAGTTGGGGAAGAACGTAAAGGAACTGGATGCACAGGTAGTTTTTTCTTCTATCCTTATATTCAGTTATTTTTGACACTGAGGTTATTTAATTAAAGGGAAGGTGCCATCAAAAAAAAATTTTTTTATCAACAATTGAAAAAATGTAAAGAATTAATGTTTGCATTTTCTTAAAAAATATTACAATTTGTTTTCAATTTAGTAAAATACGAAAAATAATTTTAAACAAGTTTGGCATTTCCACTTGTTAACACTAGGGGGAGCAGCTACTGAAATTTGACACAGAAACCTAGTGTACAACTAGCTACATTACTGCCCTGCAGTAATTATGGGCGGAGTCTGCTGACATGGGTGTGATGTCACTCCTCTCCTCCCCTTCTGGGTGTTTGCTAAGGGAGAAGAGAGGATGACATTTAGGAACACAGTGAGCAGCCATTTTGAGGGTGACTGCAAAGTTACTGATAAGTAGACAGGTAGCAAGGATTTTGGGAGCAGGGTGACAGCAGCACGGAGTATTTCAGGAGAGCAGTGTGCTGGTCTATGGGGGGGACACAGTGGGAGATATATGGTGGAAGGAGCAGGGTGCTGGTCTATGGGGGGGCACCCTGTTCAGTGAGCAGAGCACGCAGGGATTGTACATAGAGCGCCGTCTTTTATACACTGCTCCACAGAAATCCAGGAAACATTTCTGCTGATTGATGGCCTGTTCTGATCCAGACTTTGCATGCAAAGATCCCATTCCCCTCCTCAGATCCTGTCCTGGCGATGTGTGAAGGCGAGGTGACAGACATAGTCCGGGGAGATGTTGGGAAGCAGAATGGGGGAAATGTAGCCATATAGTAACGATAAAAATGAGACCCCTCTCTTCAGCTGCCTCACCAGCCCTCCCCTGACTGCACCTATTACCCCTGACCCGTGTGCAGGTGCTAAGCCAGAACCACCCTACAGTGGATCCCCTTTCTGCAGATAATACCGCCATATAGTTCACACATAATACCGCCATATACTTCACACAAAATACCGCCATAAAGTTCACACATAATATTTCCATATAGATCACACATAATTCCACCATATAGATCATACACAATACCACCATGTAGAGGACACATAAAACCAGCAAGGTGACAGCAGCACAGAGTATTTCAGGAGAGCAGTATCACACGGGATAGGATTAGATACACGGCTCAGGAGTCAGTATCAAACAGGAGAGGATTAGACACATGGCTCAGCAGGCAGCATCACACAGGAGAGGATTAGATACACAGGTCAGCAGTCAGTATCACACAGGATAGGATTAGATACACGGCTCAGCAGACAGTATCACACAGGATAGGATTAGATACACGGCTCAGCAGTCAGTATCACACAGGATAGGATTAGATACACGGCTCAGCAGGCAGTATCACACAGGAGAGGATTAGATACACGGCTCAGCAGGCAGTATCACACAGGATAGGATTAGATACACGGCTCAGCAGACAGTATCACAGGATAGGATTAGATACACGGCTCAGCAGACAGTATCACACAGGAGAGGATTAGATACACGGCTCAGCAGACAGTATCACACAGGATAGGATTAGATACACAGCTCAGCAGTCAGTATCACACAGGATAGGATACATGGCTCAGCAGACAGTATCACACAGGATAGGATTAGATACACGGCTCAGCAGACAGTATCACACAGGATAGGATTAGATACACGGCTCTGCAGGCAGTATCACACAGGAGAGGATTAGATACACGGCTCAGCAGGCAGTATCACACAGGATAGGATTAGATACACGGCTCAGCAGACAGTATCACAGGATAGGATTAGATACACGGCTCAGCAGACAGTATCACACAGGATAGGATTAGATAGACAGCTCAGCAGTCAGTATCACACAGGATAGGATACATGGCTCAGCAGACAGTATCACACAGGATAGGATTAGATACACGGCTCAGCAGACAGTATCACACAGGATAGGATTAGATACACGGCTCAGCAGGCAGTATCACACAGGAGAGGATTAGATACACGGCTCAGCAGGCAGTATCACACAGGATAGGATTAGATACACGGCTCAGCAGACAGTATCACAGGATAGGATTAGATACACGGCTCAGCAGACAGTATCACACAGGAGAGGATTAGATACACGGCTCAGCAGACAGTATCACACAGGATAGGATTAGATACACAGCTCAGCAGTCAGTATCACACAGGATAGGATACATGGCTCAGCAGACAGTATCACACAGGATAGGATTAGATACACGGCTCAGCAGACAGTATCACACAGGATAGGATTAGATACACGGCTCAGCAGTCAGTATCACACAGGAGAGGATTAGATACACGGCTCAGCAGGCAGTATCACACCAGACAGTATTACAGATATGCCCACACTGGTGAAACTTCCAGCCCCCTCCCCCACAATTATACACTAGACTATGGGCTGTATATGTCACTGTCCTCCTCAGACAGCCATAAAAGCTGAAGGTGTCAGATTACCGGATCACTGGGGCTGTGAGTGAGGAGAGCCAGTGGAGCTCAGCAGATGGCACTGGGCTACAGTAAAATGGCGCCCAGCCACACCTACAGCAGTGAATGGTGCAGCCCACAGGGGCGTGCCCAGTTCACTGCTAATGAGGCTGCATGGTGGGGTCGGGAGCCGACCGCAGTCTCCTATGTCCAGGGACGGCCATATTTGCAGACTGTATGAGTCCTCCACAGATCTGCAAATCAAGATGGCAGCGCCCAGTGGCTACATTAAAACATTATTACAAACAAACCATAAATCCTGGTTAGTACAACATTTGCTTTAACAACATGTTTTGTTACTTACTCTTTTTTTGCAAATTATATAAAATTGCGGCACCTTTCCTTTAAGCTACATATATCGGGCCAGATTTATATTCAATATTTTTTAACTACTGTGCTGTGAATAATTTCTACATTTATAGAGATATTATACTCTTGTTGGAAATGATTTATATTTACTTATGTGCAAGGATTCACATTTGTCTGTGTGACTATAAATAATGACGTGAATGTTTTGAGCGCCTCCTGCTGGGCATTTTTGTATTTTTAATGTTTTTTCAATTAAATTTGATATTTTATTCTCACACTGGATCTCTTCATGATTTTTGGGTGCCGTCATGGTATATTGGCCCGAAAAGGTTTGTTTCTGGGTTCACATAGCGTTAACACAGCCCATTCAACGCGTATGGTTGACGGGCTACGTTATCGCTATAGCATAACGCTGATGCTTCTTCAGCGCTGGCAGTGACGGAGCCTCAGATACGGCAGGCCGCGTCCGAGGCTCCGTCAGCGAATAACGGCACGTCGTGAACGTATTCCGCTTTATGGCATACGTCACGATGCGCCACATAATGGGGGTCTATGGCGGCCTTAACGGACTGCATTACATCGCGTTATACCGCATTGTGACCCCAGCCTTATGGGGGACTGTAACTACCCGGATATTAACTGGGAAACAGAGACCTACAAAACCCATAAAGGCAGCAGGTTTCTGCTAATAACCAAGAAATATTATCCTTCACAATTGGTGCAGACTCCAACCAGAGGAGCAGCACTTTTACACCTAATACTATCTAACACACCTGACAGAATAACAAATCTGCAGGTTGTCGGGCATCTAGGAAATGGCGACCACAATATTGTACAGTTTCACTTGTCTTTCGCTAGGGGGACTTGTCAGGGAGTCACAAAAACACTGAACTTTAGGAAGGCAACGTTTGACCAGCTTAGAGATGCCCTTAATATGGTTGCCTGGGACAATGTCCTCAGAAATAAGAATACAGAAAATAAATGGGAAATGCTTAAGAACATCCTAAATAGACACTGTAAGCTGTTTATACAATGTGGGAATAAAAGGACAAGAAGTCGGAAAAACCCAATGTGGCTAAACAAAGAAGAGGGGCAAATTAACAGTAAAAAGAAAGCATTTAAACTACTAAAGCAGGATGGCACCGCTGAAGCTCTAAAATACAATAAGGAGAAAAATACTTTATCTAAAAATCTAATTAAAGCTGCAAAAAAGGAAACAGAGAAGCACATTGCTAAGGAGAGTAAAACTAATCCCAAACTGTTCTTCAACTATATCAATAGTAAAAGAATCAAAAGTGAAAGTGTAGGCCCCTTAAAATATTGTGAGGAAAGTATGGTTGTAGATGATGAGGAAAAAGCTAATATATTAAACACCTTCTTCTCCATGGTATTCACGGTGGAAAATGAAATACTAGGTGAAATGCAGAGAGACAAAGAAAACCCTATATTAAGGGTCACCAATCTAACCCAAGAAGAGGTGCGAAACCGGCTAAATAAGATTAAAATAGATAAATCTCCGGGTCCGGATGGCATTCACCCTCGAGTACTAAGAGAACTAAGTAATGTAATAGACAAACCATTATTTCTTATATTTAGAGACACTATAGCGACGGGGTCTGTTCCACAGGACTGGCGCATAGCAAATGTGGTACCAATATTCAAAAAGGGCTCTAAACGTGAACCTGGAAATTATAGGCCAGTAAGTCTATCCTCTACTGTTGGTAAAATATTTGAAGGGTTTCTGAGGGATGTTATTCTGGATTATCTCAGTGAGAATAACTGTTTAACGCCATATCAGCATGGGTTTATGAGGAATCGGTCGTGTCAAACCAATCTAATCAGCTTTCATGAAGAAGAGGTAAGCTATAGACTGGTCCAAGGTGAGTCACTGGATGTGGTATATCTTGATTTTTCCAAAGCGTTTTATACCGTGCCACACAAGAGGTTGGTACACAAAATGAGAATGCTGGGTCTGGGGGAAAATGGCTTAGTGATAGAAAGCAGAGGGTGGTTATAAATGGTATAGTCTCTAACTGGGTCACTGTAACCAGTGGGGTGCCGCAGGGGTCGGTGTTGGGGCCTATTAACTTCAACATATTTATTAACGATCTGGTAGAAGGTTTACACAGTAAAATATCGATATTTGCATATGATACAAAACTATGTAAAGCAGTCAACACAAGAGAAGATAGTATTCTGCTACAGATGGATCTGGATAATATGGAAACCTGGGCCAAAAGGTGGCAGATACGGTTTAACAATGATAAATGTAAGGTTATACATATGGGAAGAAGGAATCAATATCACCATTACACACTGAACGGTAAACCACTGGGTAAATCTGACATGGAGGATTTGGGGATCCTAGTTAATGATAAACTTACCTGAAGCAGACAGTGCCAGGCAGCCGATGCCAAGGCAATCACGATCATGGGGTGCATTTAAAGAGGTCTGGATACACATGATGAGAGCATTATACTGCCTCTGTACAAATCTCTGGTTAGATGGCACATGGAGTACTGGTGTACAGTTTGGGGCTCCGGTGCTCAGGAAGGATATAATGGAACTAGTGCATGCTCTTCTCTCCCGCCTCGACTACTGCAACCTCCTGCTCTCTGGCCTCCCCTCTAGCACCACTCCAGTCCATCCTACACTCTGCTGCCCGACTAATCCACCTGTCTCCCCTGCTATTCCCCAGCCTCCCCCCTATACCAGGCCCTTAACTGGCTTCCTATTGCCCAGAGGCTCCAATTCAGAACCCCAACCATGACATACAAAGCCATCCACAACCTGTCTCTTCCATACATCTATGACATGGTCTCTAGGTACCTAGCCGCACGCAACCTTCAATCATCTCAAGATCTCCTTCTCTACTCCCCCTTATCTCTTCTTCCCACAACCGCATACAAGACTTCTCCCGTGCTTCCCCCATACTCTGAAACTCCCTGCCGCAACACATCAGACTCTCACCATCAACGGAAACCTTCAAGAAGAACCTGAAGACCCACCTGTTCAGACAAGCCTACAGCCTGCAATGATCCTCGGTCTACCGAACCACAGCACGACCTGCTGTACCCTCTCCTACTGTATCTTCACCCATCCCTGTAGACTGTGAGCTCTCACGGGCAGGGTCCCCTCTCCTTATGTACTTGTGTGTCCCTTGTCTTACACATGTTTATTATACTTGTCTATATTTCCCCTTTTCACATGTAAAGCGCCATGGAATAAATGGCGCTATATAAATGCATAATATTATTATCTAGAGCGAGTACAAAAGGAGGGCAACAAAATTAATAAAGGGGAAGGGGGAACTACAATACGCAGAGAGATTAGCAAAATTAAGATTATTTAGTCTAGAAAAAAAACGATTTAGGGGCGAACTAATAACCATATATAAGTATATAAGGGGACAATGCAAATATATCTACGAGGATCTGTTTATACCAAGAAAGGTGATGGTCACAAGGGGCTTTCTCCACGTCTGGAGGAGAGAAGGTTTTTCCACCAACATAGAAGAGGATTCTTTACCGTTAGGGCAGTGAGAATCTGGAATAACCTGCCTGAGGAGGTGGTGATGGCAAACTCAGTCGAGGGGTTAAAGAGAGGCCTGGAGCGTAACAATATTGTATCTTACAGCTATTAGGGTCTTTAGAAGGACGTAGATCTGGGGATTTATTTTGACAGAATATAGGCTGAACTGGATGGACAAATGTCTTTTTTCGGACTTGCTAACTAAGTTACAATTTATTACCGTGCAGACACAGACCACCCTCTGACACAGACTGCAGGGGGAGCTCAGAATCAGGAGCCTCTTTCTCTGGGATGAAGCATCCTCATTATCTTAAAAATTCAAACACAGATTGAAAAAAGACAAGCTGGATTTCTCCAACCCAGGTATCATTTTAATCGGTGTAACAGGGCCAACCTGACAATGCCTGGTTAGCTTTAAATGTTTTTATAAAGCTTCAACTAATACCACCCTAAATTAGTCCTTCTTTACAATTTCTAACTCATTGGTATTACACTCAGGGGGCGCCGCCGCACTGAAAAGCTCTTTGCAGAGGGGACACTGTGCCACCATCGTATACAGATGGGAGGGAACCTGGAGATGACATACAGGTATACACAGGGGGGAGATGACACACAGGTATATACTATACACAGGTATATACACAGGAGGAGATGACACAGGTATAGACTAAATACAGGAGGAGATGACACACAGGTATATCTAATCTATAAAGCTCAAGTGTGTGTGTGTGTGTGTGTGTGTGTGTGTGTGTGTACACGTACACGGGAGTACGGGCTAGGCATCCGCACCGTCGCAGCTACAGTCATGGCCAAAAGTTTTGAGAATGACACAAATATTATATTTTCACATGATCTGCTGGCCTCTGGTTTTTATGTGCGTTTGTCAAATGTTTTTATCACATACAGAAATATAATTGCAATCATATTATGAGTAACAGAAGGTTATATTGACAGTTAGAATGAGTTAATGCAGCAAGTCAATATTTGCAGTGTTGACCCTCCTTCTTCAGGACCTCAGCAATTCTCCCTGGCATGCTCTCAATCAACTTCTGGATCAAATCCTGACTGATAGCAGTCCATTCTTGCAAAATCAATGCTTTTATTTTGTCTGAATTTGAAGGTTTTTGTTTGTCCACCCGTCTCTTGATTATTGACCACAAGTTCTCAATGGGATTAAGATCTGGGGAGTTTCCAGGCCATGGTCCCAAAATCTCTATGTTTTGTTCCCTGAGCCATTTAGTTATCACCTTTGCTTTATGGCAAGGTGCTCCATCATGTTGAAAAAGGCATTGTTGATCGCCAAATTGCTCTTGGACGGTTGGGAGAAGTTGCTCTTGGAGGACATTCTGGTACCATTCTTTATTCATGGCTGTGTTTTTAGGCAAGACAGAGAGCCCATTCCCTTGGCTGAGAAGCAACCCCACACATAAATGGTTTCAAGATGCTTGACAGTTGGCATGAGACAAGACTGGTGGTAGCGCTCACCTGGTCTTCTCCGAATAAGCAGTATTCCAGATGTCCCAAACAATCGAAAAGGGGATTCATCAGAGAAAATGACTTTACCCCAGTCCTCAGCAGTCCACTCCCTGTACCTCTTGCAGAATATCAGTCTGTCCATGATGTTTTTCCTGGAGAGAAGTGGCTTCTTTGCTGCCCTCCTTGAGACCAGGCCTTGCTCCAAGAGTCTCCGCCTCACAGTGCGTGCAGATGCACTCACACCTGCCTGCTGCCATTCCTGAGCAAGCTCTGCACTGCTGGTAGCCCGATCCCGCAGCTGAAACACTTTTAAGAGACGGTCCTGGCGCTTGCTGGTCTTTCTTGGGCGCCCTGGAGCCTTTTTGGCAACAAGGGAACCTCTCTCCTTGAAGTTCTTGATGATGCGATAGATTGTTGACTGAGGTGCAATCTTTCTAGCTGCGATACTCTTCCCTGTTAGGCCATTTTTGTGCAGGGCAATGATGACTGCACGTGTTTGTTTAGAGATAACCATGGTTAACAGAAGAGAAACAATGATGCCAAGCACCAGCCTCCTTTTAAAGTGTCCAGTGGTGTCATTCTTACTTAATCATGACAGATTGCTCTCCAGCCCTGTCCTCATCAACACCCACAACTGTGTTAATGGAGCAATCACTGAAACGATGTTAGCTGGTCCTTTTAAGGCAGGGCTGCAATGATGTTGAAATGTGTTTTGGGGGATAAAGTTAATTTTCTAGGCAAATATTGACTTTGCAAGTAATTGCTGTTAAGCTGATCACTCTTTATAATGTTCTGGAGTATATGCAAATTGCCATTAGAAAAAATGAAGCAGTAGACTTTGTAAAAAATTAATATTTACCCAACTAAAATATTTAACCTCTCTCTCTCTATTCTGGTATTTTTCCCTCCTCATTTAAGCATGCCATCATACATCCACTACTTAAAAAACCATCCCTCGACCAAAACTGTGCCGCTAACTATAGACCTGTCTCTAATCTTCCCTTCATCTCTAAACTCCTGGAACGCCTGGTCCACTCCCGTCTTATCCGCTATCTCTCAGAAAACTCTGTTCTCGACCCTCTCCAATCCGGTTTCCGCTCTTTACACTCCACTGAAACTGCCCTCACTAAAGTCTCTAATGATCTGCTAACAGCTAAATCAAATGGTCATTACTCCATGCTAATTCTCTTGGATCTCTCTGCAGCATTCAACACTGTGGATCATCAGCTCCTCCTCACTATGCTCCATTCCATTGGCCTCAAGGACACCGTTCTCTCCTGGTTCTCCTCCTATCTCTCCGACCGCTCCTTTACTGTTTCTTTTGCCGGTTCCTCCTCCTCTCACCTTCCCCCTACTGTTGGGGTTCCTCAAGGATCGGTTCTAGGCCCCCTCCTCTTCTCCTTGTACACTGCCCCTATTGGTCAAACAATCAGTAGATTTGGTTTCCAGTACCATCTCTATGCTGATGACACCCAATTATACGCTTCTTCTCCTGACATCACGCCAGCCTTTCTAGAAAACACTGGCGATTGTCTAAACGCTGTGTCTAATATGTCCTCACTATATCTGAAACTGAACCTGTCAAAGACTGAACTCCTGGTGTTTCCTCCTGCTACTAATGTACCTATACCCGACATTGCTATTTCTGTGTGTGGTTCCACTATTACTCCCCAGCAACATGCCCGCTGTCTTGGGGTCATACTTGATTCCGAGCTTTCCTTTGCCCCCCACATTTGATCACTGGCTCGCTCTTGTCATCTGCACCTCAAAAACATTTCTAGAATTCGACCTTTTCTTACTTTTGACTCTGCAAAAACTCTTACTGTTTCTCTTATTCATTCTCGTCTCGACTATTGTAACTCTCTTCTAATCGGTCTCCCTCTTACCAAACTCTCCCCTCTCCAATCTGTCTTGAATGCTGCAGCCAGGATCATATTCCTCACCAATCGTTACACCGATGCCTCTACCTTGTGCCAGTCATTACACTGGCTACCCATCCACTCCAGAATTCAGTATAAACTTATTACCCTCACCCACAAAGCCCTCCATGGCTCAGCACCACCCTACATCTCCTCCCTTGTTTCAGTATACCACCCTACCCGCGCCCTCCGTTCTGCTGATGACCTGAGGTTAGTATCCTCAATAGTCAGAACCTCCCACTCCCGTCTCCAAGACTTTACACGTGCCGCACCAATTCTTTAGAATGCACTTCCCAGGTCAATACGATTAGTCCCCAATCCCCACAATTTTAAGCGTGTCCTGAAAACGCATTTATTCAGACTGGCCTATCGCCTCAACACATTAACCTAACCTATCCCTGTGTGGCAGAGCCAAAAGTTTTACCATAACCAGGTTCCCAGCATCATGTTCCCACATGCTTTATGCATCCATTAGCCCTCTGTGTCTGTACTGTTACACACTTAACATTATGGCTGGTCCATACAATCAGAGCAACTGTTACCACCCGCCTTTCGTGTCTCCCTCTTTCCCCATAGACTGTAAGCTTGCGAGCAGGGCCCTCACTCCTCTTGGTATTTGTTATAATCTACTGTATGTGATTATTGTTATGCTGGAATGTCTATTGTCTGTACAAATCCCCTCTGAAATGTAAAGTGCTGCGGAATATGTCGGCGCTATAAAAATAAAATTTATTATTATTATATTTGTGTCATTCTCAAAACTTTTGGCCATGACACAAAATTTGGCACAGTCACACGTCTGGACCCTGAGAGCATCCTAGGCTATGTTGTGAGGCGAAATTTTAACCCCGCGCGTTCCAATTCACCAAACAATTTTGCCCCTGTCTACATACTGGGGAAAAAGTGTGTGCGTGTCAAGCCCCGCCACTCATTATGATGTCATAATGTTTGACTATGGAAAGGAGGATGTGTGATGGGTATAAGGGCACGGGACGGAGGATATGTATGGTGGGTAAATGGGCACGGGACTATGGGATGGAGGATAATTATAATTTGCTATAACTATCCACAGTTAGTTACTATGCCTGGGCAGCACCGGGCTCTTCAGCTAGTACTATACACAGGAGAAGATGACACACAGGTATACACTATACACAGGAGGAGATGACACAGGTATATACAGGAGGAGATGACACAGGTATATACAGGAGGAGATGACAGGTATATACAGGAGGAGATGACACAGGTATATACAGGAGGAGATGACACACAGGTATATACTATATACAGGAGGAGATGACACACAGGTATATACTATACACAGGAGAAGATGACACACAGGTATACACTATACACAGGAGGAGATGACACAGGTATATACAGGAGGAGATGACACAGGTATATACAGGAGGAGATGACACAGGTATATACAGGAGGAGATGACACAGGTATATACTATATACAGGAGTAGAGGACACAGGTATATACACTATATACAGGAGTAGATGACACTCATGTATTCATTAGCAAAAGAAAAAAAAATGCATGCTAAGCGGGCGTTAACTAAAAAAAAAACAAAAAAAACCACCACATATTTCAAAAAGGTATAAAATATTTATTAGCAATATATGCAGAAAGAACACACACCATTAAAATCATTTAAAACCAATGCCCAAAAGAAAACATGGGTTTTTGCCCCGCAAACCTAAATTCAAGTATTACAATAAATACCAATCACAATGTGTATATACTATTGTCAATTTTTTGGCACCTGCAAAAAAACTAAACTCCATGTGTTAAGGCAGTATGATGAAAGCACCTACAAAAACCTATACGCCATATGAAAAGTCCATATAATAATGGGAAGACCGATATTGACCATTTGCAAGAATTCTAGTATCACCATTGGGGTAAAGAAATAATATTATATGCCCATTTCCAGAAAAGGCTAAAAATTAGCCATACAGTAATGTGTGACAAAGTAGCAAATACGGACAAGATTTAGGAGCAATAAGACAAAGCAAAGGGTTAAGCTGCAGAGCAAAATAGCTACCACACTAAAAGGATGATCCAAGTGTGAAAAGATGCAATGACCTCTACTGAGCATGACCAAAGGAGACACCAAGGACTATATGGAGGTGCCAAGGCGGTCCGGGGGCATATTAGCCAACGCGTGTCGCCACACACAAGGTGGCCTCGTCAGGGGCAAGTGTAACAGCGTGTGTATATTGCTGCTTTTACATAGACCCACCTATCACACGGAGAACACCCACAGCTGTGGGAGAACGAGGCGGCGTCCTGAGGTCTCAGATGTCCAGGTGCTGAGAGGAGTGTGTACAGCCCCCATAGGTGACGTCGGCACCCATCTGTGAGGCGTCGCTATGGACACAATGTTTGTCAGAGATAAACTTCGCAGGCGCGCCGTAGTTACAGGCACATATGCCCAGGGGCTGGGAAAAGGGACTACAACCCCCATGCGTGACGTAAAGGCCCATCAGTGAGGCGTCGCTATGGACGCGGCAGTTGTCAGGAATAAAGTGGGCAGGCGTGCTGCTGAAAAAGCTGTTATGGTCTCAGATGCCTCAGAACAGCCCCGTGCAAGACGTCTATGCCTGGAGGGAGGGCGTCACTAAAGACACAGAGGTGGCTACAGGTGACAAGGCTGAAGCGCCCCACAGATAAAAAGGATAAAGCGGCCAGACGTATACAGATATCTAAGGGGCATCCTACCCCATACATAGCATCTGCACGCACTGACAAAGCATTACCGGGAGCCCAGCACATGTCAGGATGGAAACACACAGGAGTCCGGGGAAACTGCTATCCCCACCCGTCACAGGGCAGAGAGTTATATCCCAATAATAGGAGAGACGACAAAAGGCAATCACTGAAAATAGCTGATCATTTATTACTCCATCTCTTATACACACAGGAATATACTATATACAGGAGGAGATGACACAGGTATATACTATATACAGGAGGAGATGACACACAGGTATATACTATATACAGGAGGAGATGACACACAGGTATATACTATATACAGGAGAAGATGACACACAGGTATATACTATATACAGGAGGAGATGACACACAGGTATATAATATATACAGGAGGAGATGATACACAGGTCTATACTATATACAGGAGGAGATGACACAGGTATATACTATATACAGGAGGAGATGACACACAGGTATATACTATATACAGGAGGAGATGACACACAGATATATACTATATACAGCAGGAGATGACACAGGTATATACTATATACAGGAGGAGATGACACAGGTATATACTATATACAGGAGGAGATGACACAGGTATATACTATATACAGGAGGAGATGACACACAGGTATATACTATATACAGGAGGAGATGACACACAGGTATATACTATATACAGGAGGAGATGACACACAGGTATATACTATACACAGGAGGAGATGACACAGGTATATACTATATACAGGAGGAGATGACACACAGGAATATACTATATACAGTAGGAGATGACACAGGTATATACTATATACAGGAGGAGATGACACACAGGTATATACTATATACAGGAGGAGATGACACACAGGTATATACTATATACAGGAGGAGATGACACACAGGTATATACTATATACAGGGGGAGATGACACACAGGTATATACTATATACAGGAGGAGATGACACACAGGTCTATACTATATACAGGGGGAGATGACACACAGGTATATACTATATACAGTAGGAGATGACACAGGTATATACTATATACAGTAGGAGATGACACAGGTATATACTATATACAGGAGGAGATGACACACAGGTATATACTATATACAGGGGGAGATGACACACAGGTATATACTATATACAGTAGGAGATGACACAGGTATATACTATATACAGTAGGAGATGACACAGGTATATACTATATACAGGAGGAGATGACACACAGGTATATACTATATACAGGAGGAGATGACACACAGATATATACTATATACAGGAGGAGATGACACACAGGTATATACTATATACAGGGGGAGATGACACACAGGTATATACTATATACAGGAGGAGATGACACACAGGTCTATACTATATACAGGAGGAGATGACACACAGGTATATACTATACACAGGAGGAGATGACACACAGGTCTATACTATATACAGGAGGAGATGACACACAGGTATATACTATATACAGGAGGAGATGACACACAGGTATATACTATACACAGGAGGAGATGACACACAGGTATATACTATATACAGGAGGAGATGACACACAGGTATATACTATATACAGGAGGAGATGACACACAGGTATATACTATATACAGGAGGAGATGACACACAGGTATATACTATATACAGGAGGAGATGACACAGGTATATACTATATACAGGAGGAGATGACACACAGGTATATACTATACACAGGAGGAGATGACACACAGGTATATACTATATACAGGAGGAGATGACACAGGTACATACTATATACAGGAGGAGATGACACAGGTATATACTATACACAGGAGGAGATGACACACAGGTATATACTATATACAGGAGGAGATGACACACAGGTATATACTATATACAGGAGGAGATGACACAGGTATATACTATATACAGGAGGAGATGACACACAGGTATATACTATATACAGGAGGAGATGACACAGGTATATACTATATGCAGGAGGAGATGACAAACAGGTATATACTATACACAGGAGATGACACAGGTATATACTATATACAGGAGGAGATGACACAGGTATATACTATATACAGGAGGAGATGACACAGGTATATACTATATACAGGAGGAGATGACACACAGGTATATACTATATACAGGAGGAGATGACACACAGGTATATACTATATACAGGAGGAGATGACACACAGGTATATACTATACACAGGAGATGACACAGGTATATACTATATACAGGAGGAGACGACACACAGGTATATACTATATACAGAAGGAGATGACACACAGGTATACACTATATACAGGAGGAGATGATACACAGGTATATACTATATACAGGAGGAGATGACACACAGGTATATACTATACACAGGAGGAGATGACACAGGTATATACTATATACAGGAGGAGATGACACACAGGAATATACTATATACAGTAGGAGATGACACAGGTATATACTATATACAGGAGGAGATGACACACAGGTATATACTATACACAGGAGGAGATGATACACAGGTATATACTATATACAGGAGATGACACAGGTATATACTATATACAGGAGGAGATGACACACAGGTATATACTATACACAGGAGGAGATGATACACAGGTATATACTATATACAGGAGATGACACAGGTATATACTATATACAGGAGGAGATGACACACAGGTATATACTATATACAGGAGATGACACAGATATATACTATATACAGGAGGAGATGACACTCAGGTATATACTATATACAGGAGGAGATGACACACAGGTATATACTATATACAGGAGATGACACAGATATATACTATATACAGGAGGAGATGACACTCAGGTATATACTATATACAGGAGGAGATGACACTCAGGTATATACTATATACAGGAGGAGATGACACTCAGGTATATACTATATACAGGAGGAGATGACACTCAGGTATATACTATATAAAGGAGGAGATGACACAGGTATAGACTATATACAGGAGGAGATGACACAGGTATAGACTATATACAGGAGGAGATGACACACAGGTATATACTATATACAGGAGGAGATGACACAGGTATAGACTATATACAGGAGGAGATGACACACAGGTATATACTATATACAGGAGGAGATGACACAGGTATATACTATATACAGGAGGAGATGACACACAGGTATATACTATATACAGGAGGAGATGACACACGTATATACTATATACAGGAGGAGATGACACAGGTATATACTATATACAGGAGGAGATGACACAGGTATATACTATATACAGGAGGAGATGACAGGTATATACACTATATACAGGAGGAGATGACACAGGTATATACTATATACAGGAGGAGATGACACACAGGTATATACTATATACAGGAGGAGATGACACACAGGTATATACTATATACAGGAGGAGATGACACAGGTATATACTATATACAGGAGGAGATGACACAGGTATATACTATATACAGGAGGAGATGACACAGGTATATACTATATACAGGAGGAGATGACACAGGTATATACTATATACAGGAGGAGATGACACACAGGTATATACTATATACAGGAGGAGATGACACACGTATATACTATATACAGGAGGAGATGACACACAGGTATATACTATATACAGGAGGAGATGACAGGTATATACTATATACAGGAGATGACACAGATATATACTATATACAGGAGGAGATGACACTCAGGTATATACTATATACAGGAGGAGATGACACTCAGGTATATACTATATACAGGAGGAGATGACACTCAGGTATATACTATATACAGGAGGAGATGACACTCAGGTATATACTATATACAGGAGGAGATGACACAGGTATAGACTATATACAGGAGGAGATGACACAGGTATAGACTATATACAGGAGGAGATGACACACAGGTATATACTATATACAGGAGGAGATGACACAGGTATATACTATATACAGGAGGAGATGACACAGGTATATACTATATACAGGAGGAGATGACACAGGTATATACTATATACAGGAGGAGATGACACAGGTATATACTATATACAGGAGGACATGACAGGTATATACACTATATACAGGAGGAGATGACACAGGTATATACTATATACAGGAGGAGATGACACACAGGTATATACTACATACAGGAGGAGATGACACAGGTATATACTATATACAGGAGGAGATGACACAGGTATATACTATATACAGGAGGCGATGACACAGGTATATACTATATACAGGAGGCGATGACACAGGTATATACTATATACAGGAGGAGGTGACACGTATATACTATATACATGAGGAGATGACAGGTATATACTATATACAGGAGGAGATGATACACAGGTATATACTATATACAGGAGGATATGACACGGGTATATAATATATACAGGAGGAGATGACACAGGTATATACTATATACAGGAGGAGATGATACACAGGTATATAGTATATACAGGAGGAGATGACACGTATATACACAGGAAGAGATGACACACAGGTATATACAATATACAGCAGGAGATGACGACACAGGTATATACAATATACAGCAGGAGATGACGACACAGGTATATACAATATACAGGAGATGACGACACAGGTATATACAGTTGTGGCCAAAAGTATTGACACCCCTGCAATTCTGTCAGATAATGCTCAGTTTCTTCCTGAAAATGATTGCAATCACAAATTCTTTGGTATTATCTCCATTTAATTTGTCTTAAATGAAAAAACACAACAGAGAATGAAGCAAAAAATTGATCATTTCACACAAAACTCCAAAAATGGGCCAGACAAAAGTATTGGCACCCTCAGCCTAATACTTGGTTGCATAACCTTTAGCCAAAATAACTGCGACCAACCGCTTCCGGTAACCATCAATGAGTTTCTTACAATGCTCTGCTGGAATTTTAGACCATTCTTCTTTGGCAAACTGCTCCAGGTCCCTGATATTTGAAGGGTGCCTGCTCCAAACTGCCATTTTTAGATCTCTCCACAGGTGTTCTATGGGATTCAGGTCTGGACTCATTGCTGGCCACCTTAGAAGTCTCCAGTGCTTTCTCTCAAACCATTTTCTAGTGCTTTTTGAAGTGTGTTTTGGGTCATTGTCCTGCTGGAAGACCCATGTCCTCTGAGGGAGACCCAGCTTTCTTACACTGGGCCCTACATTATGCTGCAAAATTTGTTGGTAGCCTTCAGACTTCATAATGCCATGCAAACGGTCAAGCAGTCCAGCGCCAGAGACAGCAAAGCAACCCCAAAACATCAGGGAACCTCCGCCATGTTTGACTGTAGGGACCATGTTCTTTTTCTTTGAATGCCTCTTTTTCCTCTCCTGTAAACTCTATGTTGATGCCTTTGCCCAAAAAGCTCTACTTTTGTCTCATCTGACCAGAGAACATTCTTCCAAAACTTTTAGGCTTTTTCAGGTAAGTTTTGGGAAACTCCAGCATGGCTTTTTTATGTCTCGGGGTAAGAAGTGGGGTCTTCCTGGGTCTCCTACCATACAGTCCCTTTTCATTCAGACGCCGACGGTTAGTACGGGTTGACACTGTTGTACCCTCGGACTGCAGGGCAGCTTGAACTTGTTTGGATGTTAGTCGAGGTTCTTTAACCAACATCCGCACAATCTTGCGTTGAAATCTCATGTCAAGTTTTCTTTTCCGTCAACATCTAGGGAGGTTAGCCACAGTGCCATGGGCTTTAAACTTCTTGATGACACTGCGCATGGTAGACACAGGAACATTCAGGTCTTTGGAGATGGACTTGTAGCCTTGAGATTGCTCATGCTTCCTCACAATTTGGTTTCTCAAGTCCTCAGACAGTTCTTTGGTCTTCTTTCTTTTCTCCATGCTCAATGTGGTACACACAAGGACACAGGACAGAGGTTGAGTCAACTTTAATCCATGTCAACTGGCTGCAAGTGTGATTTAGTTATTGCCAACACCTGTTAGGTGCCACAGGTAAGTTACAGGTGCTGTTAATTACACAAATTAGAGAATCATCAAATGATTTTTCGAACAGTGCCAATACTTTTGTCCACCCTCTCTTTTATGTTTGGTGTGGAATTATATCCAATTTGGCTTTAGGACAATTCCTTGTGTTTTTCCATTTAAGACAAATTAAATGAAGATAATAACAAAGAATTTGTGTTTGCAATCATTTTCAGGAAGAAACTGAGTATTATCTGACAGAATTGAAAGGGTGTCAATATTTTGGCCACAACTGTACTATATACAGGAGGAGATGACACACAGGTATATACTATATACAGGAGGAGATGACACACAGGTATATACTATATACAGGAGGAGATGACACACAGGTATATACAGGAGGAGATGACACACAGGTATATACAGGAGGAGATGACACAGGTATATACTATATACAGGAGGAGATGATACACAGGTATATACTATATACAGGAGGAGATGACACACGTATATACTATATACAGGAGGAGATGACACACAGGTATATACTATATACAGGAGGAGATGACATACAGGTATATACTATATACAGGAGGAGATGACATATATACTATATACAGGAAGAGATGACATACAGGTATATACTATACACAGGAGGAGATGACAGTTATATACAGGAGGAGATGACACAGGTATCTACTATATACAGGAGGAGATGACACACAGGTATATACTATATACAGGAGGAGATGACACACAGGTATATACTATATACAGGAGGAGATGACACAGGTATCTACTATATACAGGAGGAGATGACACACAGGTATATACTATATACAGGAGGAGATGACACAGGTATATACTATATACAGGAGGAGATGACACACGTCTATACTATATACAGGAGGAGATGACACACAGGTATATACTATATACAGGAGGAGATGACACACAGGTATATACTATATACAGGAGGAGATGACACACAGGTATATACTATATACAGGAGGAGATGACACACAGGTCTATACTATATACAGGAGGAGATGACACACAGGTATATACTATATACAGGAGGAGATGACACACAGGTATATACTATATACAGGAGGAGATGATACACAGGTATATACTATATACAGGAGGAGATGACACACAGGTATATACTATATACAGGAGGCGATGACACACAGGTATATACTATATACAGGAGGAGATGACACAGAGGTATATACTATATACAGGAGGAGATGACACACAGGTATATACTATATACAGGAGGAGATGACATACAGGTATATACTATATACAGGAGGAGATGACACACAGGTATATACTATATACAGGAGGAGATGATACACAGGTATATACTATATACAGGAGGCGATGACACACAGGTATATACTATATACAGGAGGAGATGACACTCAGGGGCAAGTGTAACAGCGTGTGTATATTGCTGCTTTTACATAGACCCACCTATCACACGGAGAACACCCACAGCTATGGGAGAACGAGGCGGCGTCCTGAGGTCTCAGATGTCCAGGTGCTGAGAGGATTGTGTACAGCCCCCATAGGTGACGTCGGCACCCATCTGTGAGGCGTCGCTATGGACACAATGTTTGTCAGAGATAAACTTCGCAGGCGCGCCGTAGTTACAGGCACATATGCCCAGGGGCTGGGAAAAGGGACTACAACCCCCATGCGTGACGTAAAGGCCCATCAGTGAGGCGTCGCTATGGACGCGGCAGTTGTCAGGAATAAAGTGGGCAGGCGTGCTGCTGAAAAAGCTGTTATGGTCTCAGATGCCTCAGAACAGCCCCGTGCAAGACGTCTATGCCTGGAGGGAGGGCGTCACTAAAGACACAGAGGTGGCTACAGGTGACAAGGCTGAAGCGCCCCACAGATAAAAAGGATAAAGCGGCCAGACGTATACAGATATCTAAGGGGCATCCTACCCCATACATAGCATCTGCACGCACTGACAAAGCATTACCGGGAGCCCAGCACATGTCAGGATGGAAACACACAGGAGTCCGGGGAAACTGCTATCCCCACCCGTCACAGAGCAGAGAGTTATATCCCAATAATAGGAGAGACGACAAAAGGCAATCACTGAAAATAGCTGATCATTTATTACTCCATCTCTTATACACACAGGAATATACTATATACAGGAGGAGATGACACAGGTATATACTATATACAGGAGGAGATGACACACAGGTATATACTATATACAGGAGGAGATGACACACAGGTATATACTATACACAGGAGGAGATGACACACAGGTATATACTATATACAGGAGGAGATGACACAGGTATATACTATATACAGGAGGAGATGACACACAGGAGTCCGGGGAAACTGCTATCCCCACCCGTCACAGGGCAGAGAGTTATATCCCAATAATAGGAGAGACGACAAAAGGCAATCACTGAAAATAGCTGATCATTTATTACTCCATCTCTTATACACACAGGTACATACTATATACAGGAGGAGATGACACACAGGTATATACAGGAGGAGATGACACACAGGTATATACTATATACAGGAGGAGATGACACAGGTATATACTATATACAGGAGGAGATGACACAGGTATATACAGGAGGAGATGACACACAGGTATATACTATATACAGGAGGAGATGACACACAGGTATATACTATATACAGGAGGAGATGACACACAGGTATATACTATATACAGGAGGAGATGACACACAGGTATATACTATATACAGGAGGAGATGACACACAGGTATATACTATATACAGGAGGAGATGACACACAGGTATATACTATATACAGGAGGAGATGACACACAGGTATATACTATATACAGGAGGAGATGACACAGGTATATACTATATACAGGAGGAGATGACACAGGTATATACTATATACAGGAGGAGATGACACACAGGTATATACAGGAGGAGATGACACAGGTATATACTATATACAGGAGGAGATGACACACGTATATACTATATACAGGAGGAGATGACACACAGGTATATACTATATACAGGAGGAGATGACACAGGTATATACTATATACAGGAGGAGATGACACACAGGAATATACTATATACAGGAGGAGATGACACACAGGTATATACTATATACAGGAGGAGATGACACACAGGTATATACTATATACAGGAGGAGATGACACACAGGAATATACTATATACAGGAGGAGATGACACACAGGTATATACTATATACAGGAGGAGATGATACACAGGTATATACAGGAGGAGATGACACAGATATATACTATATACAGGAGGAGATGACACAGGTATATACTATATACAGGAGGAGATGACACACAGGTATATACTATATACAGGAGGAGATGACACACAGGTATATACTATATACAGGAGGAGATGACACACAGATATATACTATATACAGGAGGAGATGACACAGGTATATACAGGAGGAGATGACACAGGTATATACTATATACAGGAGGAGATAATACACAGATATATACTATATACAGGAGGAGATGACACAGGTACAGTATATACAGGAGGAGATGACACAGATATATACTATATACAGGAGGAGATGACACAGGTATATACTATATACAGGAGGAGATGATACACAGATATATACTATATACAGGAGGAGATGACACACAGGTATATACAGGAGGAGATGACACACAGGTATATACAGGAGGAGATGACACACAGGTATATACAGGAGGAGATGACACACAGGTATATACAGGAGGAGATGACACACAGGTATATACAGGAGGAGATGACACACAGGTATATACAGGAGGAGATGACACACAGGTATATACAGGAGGAGATGACACACAGGTATATACAGGAGGAGATGACACACAGGTATATACAGGAGGAGATGACACACAGGTATATACAGGAGGAGATGACACACAGGTATATACAGGAGGAGATGACACAGGTATATACAGGAGGAGATGACACACAGGTATATACAGGAGGAGATGACACACAGGTATATACAGGAGGAGATGACACACAGGTATATACAGGAGGAGATGACACAGGTATATACAGGAGGAGATGACACACAGGTATATACTATATACAGGAGGAGATGACACAGGTATATACAGGAGGAGATGACACAGATATATACTATATACAGGAGGAGATGACACACAGGTATATACAGGAGGAGATGACACAGATATATACTATATACAGGAGGAGATGACACACAGGTATATACAGGAGGAGATGACACACAGGTATATACAGGAGGAGATGACACACAGGTATATACAGGAGGAGATGACACACAGGTATATACAGGAGGAGATGACACACAGGTATATACAGGAGGAGATGACACACAGGTATATACAGGAGGAGATGACACAGGTATATACAGGAGGAGATGACACAGGTATATACAGGAGGAGATGACACACGTATATACAGGAGGAGATGACACACAGGTATATACAGGAGGAGATGACACACAGGTATATACAGGAGGAGATGACACACAGGTATATACAGGAGGAGATGACACAGGTATATACTATATACAGGAGGAGATGACACACAGGTATATACAGGAGGAGATGACACACAGGTATATACAGGAGGAGATGACACACAGGTATATACAGGAGGAGATGACACAGGTATATACTATATACAGGAGGAGATGACACACAGGTATATACAGGAGGAGATGACACACAGGTATATACAGGAGGAGATGACACAGGTATATACAGGAGGAGATGACACACAGGTATATACAGGAGGAGATGACACAGGTATATACTATATACAGGAGGAGATGACACACAGGTATATACAGGAGGAGATGACATACAGGTATATACAGGAGGAGATGACATACAGGTATATACAGGAGGAGATGACATACAGGTATATACAGGAGGAGATGACATACAGGTATATACAGGAGGAGATGACATACAGGTATATACAGGAGGAGATGAGAATGAGGCTGAGTATTTTTTAATTCACTTTTGGTGGTCAGAGGTAGATGTTGAGATGTATGGTGCCATATTGTGAATGTAGGGGGCAGGATTGTGAGAGCAAAATACTGTGTGTGGTGGGATGGCGGTACTGTGGGAACATTGTACTGTGTGCGGGGATACGAGAGATGCCAGTACTATGGAAACATTTTACTGTGTGAGGGACAACATATATACTGCATAAGGGGTGTTAAAAGGTGTCATAAGAAGAATGAATCGTCAGTGCGGCATGTGTACAGAAAGACTGCCATCCAAACGGGACACTGTGGAATCAATGGGAAGAGGGAGAGTTTGAGGAAGTAAGAGTCTAGATGGTACACCAGGTCATGTTGCCTTGATGAAGCAGTTTCCTGATATTATAAAGGCCGTAGCCCCAAAGGCAGAACAGATCCGGCACCAAGCAAAGGAACGGGGTGCTGGGGAAGAATCTGAGGTACCAGCCATGGTAACGTGCCTGAGGCAGCTGGTTGTGGCTGCAGAACCTGCTTACAGGGGCATTACACTGTGTGGGGGCATCATATATACTGCATAAGGGGCATAATGGGGGCATTACACTGTGTGGGGGCATCATATATACTGCATAAGGGGCATAATGGGGGCATTACACTGTGTGGGGGCATCATATATACTGCATAAGGGGCATAATGGGGGCATTACACTGTGTGGGGGCATCATATATACTGCATAAGGGGCATAATGGGAGCATTACACTGTGTGGGGGCATCATATATACTGCATAAGGGGCATAATGGGGGCATTACACTGTGTGGGGGGCATCATATATACTGCATAAGGGGCATAATGGGGGCATTACACTGTGTGGGGGCATCTTATATACTGTATAAGGGGCATAATGGGGGCATTACACTGTGGGGGGGCATCATATATACTGCATAAGGGGCATAATGGGGGCATTACACTGTGTGGGGGCATCTTATATACTGCATAAGGGGCATAATGGGGGCATTACACTGTGTGGGAAGCATCATATATACTGCATAAGGGGCATAATGGGGGCATTACACTGTGGGGGGGCATCATATATGCTGCATAAGGGGGGCATTACACTGTGTGCGGGCATCATATACACTGCATAAGGGGCATAATGGGGGCATTACACTGTGTGCGGGCATCATATATACTGCATAAGGGGCATAATGGGGACATTACACTGTGTGGGGGGCATCATATACTGCATAAGGGGCATAATGGGGGCATTACACTGTGGGGGGCATCATATATACTGTATAAGGGGCATAATGGGGGCATTACACTGTGTGGGGGCATCATATATACTGCATAAGGGGCATAATGGGGGCATTACACTGTGTGGGAAGCATCATATGCTGCATAAGGGGCATAATGGGGGCATTACACTGTGTGGGGGCATCATATATACTGCATAAGGGGCATAATGGGGGCATTACACTGTGTGGGGGCATCATATATACTGCATAAGGGGCATAATGGGGGCATTACACTGTGTAGGGGCATCATATATACTGCATAAGGGGCATAATGGGGGCATTACACTGTGTAGGGGCATCATATATACTGCATAAGGGGCATAATGGGGGCATTACACTGTGTGGGGGCATCATATATACTGTATAAGGGGCATAATGGGGGCATTACACTGTGTGGAGGCATCATATATACTGCATAAGGGGCATAATGGGGGCATTACACTGGGAGGGGGGCATCATATATACTGCATAAGGGGCATAATGGGGGCATTACACTGTGTGGGAGGCATCATATATACTGCATAAGGGGCATAATGGTGGCATTACACTGTGTGGGGGCATCATATATACTGCATAAGGGGCATAATGGGGGCATTACACTGGGAGGGGGGCATCATATATACTGCATAAGGGGCATAATGGGGACATTACACTGTGTGGGGGCATCATATATACTGCATAAGGGGCATAATGGGGGCATTACACTGTGTGGGGGCATCATATATACTGCATAAGGTGCATAATGGGGGCATTACAGTGTGGGGGTATCATATATACTGCATAAGGGGCATAATGGGGGCATTACACTGTGTGGGGGCATCATATATACTGCATAAGGGGCATAATGGGGGCATTACACAGTGTGGGGGCATCATATATACTGCATAAGGGGCATAATGGGGGCATTACACTGTGTGGGGGCATCATATATACTGCATAAGGGGCATAATGGGGGCATTACAGTGTGGGGCCATCATATATACTGCATAAGGGGCATAATGGGGGCATTACACAGTGTGGGGGCATCACATATACTGCATAAGGGGCATAATGGGGGCATTACACTGTGTGGGGGCATCATATATACTGCATAAGGGACATAATGGGGGCATTACTCTGTGTGGGGCCAAGAAAGGGGCCCTGTACTATGTCTACAAGCCGTTTCCTCCCTTCCTGTCTTCCATTGTTGGGTTGTTTGTATCTATTTCAGGAAAGAGAAAAAAAAAGTAATGGTTCTTATAAAGTGGCAACAAAAACCCCAAAAGAGTCTCCGTGCTGAAGGGGTTAATGTTCCCCCCACTCAGTAATGGGGAATCTCCAGCACTGACCTCTTAGAGAATAATGGAGCCTCCAGCACCGACCTCCACCCACAGAGCCGCACTCCACATACAGAATAATGGAGCCTCCAGCACCGACCTCCACCCGCAGAGCCGCACTCCACATAGAGAATAATGGAGCCTCCATCACCGACCTCCACCCGCAGAGCCGCACTCCACATAGAGAATAATGGAGCCTCCTGCACCGACCAACACCCGCAGAGCCACACGCCACATAGAGAATAATGGAGCCTCCGGCACCGACCTCCACCCGCAGAGCCGCACTCCAAATAAAGAATAATGGAGCCTCCGGCACCGACCTCCACCCGCAGATCCGCACTCCACATAGAGAATAATGGAGCCTCCGGCACCGACCTCCACCCGCAGAGCCCCACTCCACATAGAGAATAATGGAGCCTCCGGCACCGACCTCCACCCGCAGAGCCGCACTCCACATAGAGAATAATGGAGCCTCCAGCACCGACCTCCACCCGCAGAGCCACACTCCACATAGACAATAATGGAGCCTCCAGCACCGACCTCCACCCGCAGAGCCGCACTCCACATAGAGAATAATGGAGCCTCCGGCACAGACCTCCACCCGCAGAGCCGCACTCCACATAGAGAATAATGGAGCCTCCGGCACCGACCTCCACCCGCAGAGCCGCACTCCACATAGAGAATAATGGAGCCTCCAGTACCTACCTCCACCCGCAGAGACACACTCCACATAGAGAATAATGGAGCCTCCAGCACCGACCTCCACCCGCAGAGCCGCACACCACATAGAGAATAATGGAGCCTCCGGCACCGACCTCCACCTGCAGAGCCATACCCCACATAGAGAATAATGGAGCCTCCAGCACTGACCTCCACCCGCAGAGCCGCACTCCACATAGAGAATAATGGAGCCTTCGGCACCGACCTCCACCTGCAGAGCCACACTCCACATAGAGAATAAAGGAGCCTCCGGCACCGACCTCCACCCACAGAGCCGCACTCCACATAGAGAATAATGGAGCCTCCGGCACCGACCTCCACCCGCACTCCACATAGAGAATAATGAAGCCTCCAGCACCAACCTCCACCCGCAGAGCCGCACTCCACATAGAGAATAATGGAGCCTCCGGCACCTACCTCCACCCGCAGAGCCGCACTCCACATAGAGAATAATGGAGCCTTCGGCACCGACCTCCACCTGCAGAGCCACACTCCACATAGAGAATAAAGGAGCCTCCGGCACCGACCTCCACCGGCAGAGCCACACTCCACATAGAGAATAATGGAGCCTCCGGCACCTACCTCCACCCGCAGAGCCGCACTCCACATAGAGAATAATGGAGCCTCCGGCACCGACCTCCACCCGCACTCCACATAGAGAATAATGAAGCCTCCAGCACCAACCTCCACCCGCAGAGCCGCACTCCACATAGAGAATAATGGAGCCTCCGGCACCTACATCCACCCGCAGAGCCACACTCCACATAGAGAATAATGGAGCCTCCAGCACCGACCTCCACCCGCAGAGCCGCACTCCACATAGAGAATAATGGAGCCTCCGGCACCGACCTCCACCCGCACTCCACATAGAGAATAATGAAGCCTCCAGCACCAACCTCCACCCGCAGAGCCGCACTCCACATAGAGAATAATGGAGCCTCCAGCACCGACCTCCACCCGCAGAGCCGCACTCCACAGAGAATAATGGAGCCTCCGGCACCTACCTCCACCCGCAGAGCCGCACTCCACATAGAGAATAATGGAGCCTCCAGCACCAACCTCCACCCGCAGAGCCGCACTCCACATAGAGAATAATGGAGCCTCCAGCACCGACCTCCACCCGCAGAGCCACACTCCACATAGAGAATAATGGAGCCTCCGGCACCGACCTCCACCCGCACTCCACATAGAGAATAATGGAGCCTCCAGCACCAACCTCCACCCGCAGAGCCGCACTCCACATAGAGAATAATGGAGCCTCCAGCACCGACCTCCACCCGCAGAGCCGCACTCCACATAGAGAATAATGGAGCCTCCAGCACTGACCTCCACCCGCAGAGCCGCACTCCACATAGAGAATAATGGAGCCTCCAGCACTGACCTCCACCCTCAGAACCGCACTCCACATAGAGAATAATGGAGCCTCCAGCACTGACCTCCACCCGCAGAGCCGCACTCCACATAGAGAATAATGGAGCCTCCAGCACCGACCTCCACCCGCAGAGCCGCACTCCACATAGAGAATAATGGAGCCTCCAGCACTGACCTCCACCCGCAGAGCCACACTACACATAGAGAATAATGGAGCCTCCGGCACCGACCTCCACCTGCAGAGCCATACCCCACATAGAGAATAATGGAGCCTCCAGCACTGACCTCCACCCGCAGAGTCGCACTCCACATAGAGAATAATGGAGCCTCCAGCACCGACCTCCACCTGCAGAGCCACACTCCACATAGAGAATAATGGAGCCTCCAGCACTGACCTCCACCCGCACTCCACATAGAGAATAATGAAGCCTCCAGCACCAACCTCCACCCGCAGAGCCGCACTCCACATAGAGAATAATGGAGCCTCCAGCACCGACCTCCACCCGCAGAGCCGCACTCCACATAGAGAATAATGGAGCCTCCAGCACCGACCTCCACCTGCAGAGCCACACTCCACATAGAGACTAATGGAGCCTCCGGCACCGACCTCCACCGGCAGAGCCGCACTCCACATAGAGAATAATGGAGCCTCCAGTACCTACCTCCACCGGCAGAGCCGCACTCCACATAGAGAATAATGGAGCCTCCGGCACCGACCTCCACCCGCACTCCACATAGAGAATAATGAAGCCTCCAGCACCAACCTCCACCCGCAGAGCCGCACTCCACATAGAGAATAATGGAGCCTCCGGCACCTACCTCCACCCGCAGAGCCGCACTCCACATAGAGAATAATGGAGCCTCCAGCACCGACCTCCACCCGCAGAGCCGCACTCCACATAGAGAATAATGGAGCCTCCGGCACCGACCTCCACCCGCACTCCACATAGAGAATAATGAAGCCTCCAGCACCAACCTCCACCCGCAGAGCCGCACTCCACATAGAGAATAATGGAGCCTCCAGCACCGACCTCCACCCGCAGAGCCGCACTCCACATAGAGAATAATGGAGCCTCCGGCACCTACCTCCACCCGCAGAGCCGCACTCCACATAGAGAATAATGAAGCCTCCAGCACCAACCTCCACCCGCAGAGCCGCACTCCACATAGAGAATAATGGAGCCTCCAGCACCGACCTCCACCCGCAGAGCCACACTCCACATAGAGAATAATGGAGCCTCCGGCACCGACCTCCACCCGCACTCCACATAGAGAATAATGGAGCCTCCAGCACCAACCTCCACCCGCAGAGCCGCACTCCACATAGAGAATAATGGAGCCTCCAGCACCGACCTCCACCCGCAGAGCCGCACTCCACATAGAGAATAATGGAGCCTCCAGCACTGACCTCCACCCGCAGAGCCGCACTCCACATAGAGAATAATGGAGCCTCCAGCACTGACCTCCACCCTCAGAACCGCACTCCACATAGAGAATAATGGAGCCTCCAGCCCCGACCTCCACCCGCAGAGCCGCACTCCACATAGAGAATAATTGAGCCTCCAGCACCGACCTCCACCCGCAGAGCCGCACTCCACATAGAGAATAATGGAGCCTCCAGCACTGACCTCCACCCGCAGAGCCACACTACACAGAGAATAATGGAGCCTCCGGCACCGACCTCCACCTGCAGAGCCATACCCCACATAGAGAATAATGGAGCCTCCAGCACTGACCTCCACCCGCAGAGTCGCACTCCACATAGAGAATAATGGAGCCTCCAGCACCGACCTCCACCTGCAGAGCCACACTCCACAGAGAATAATGGAGCCTCCAGCACTGACCTCCACCCGCAGAGCCTCACTCCACATAGAGAATAATGGAGCCTTCGGCACCGACCTCCACCTGCAGAGCCACACTCCACATAGAGAATAATGGAGCCTCCGGCACCGACCTCCACCCGCACTCCACATAGAGAATAATGAAGCCTCCAGCACCAACCTCCACCCGCAGAGCCGCACTCCACATAGAGAATAATGGAGCCTCCAGCACCGACCTCCACCTGCAGAGCCACACTCCACATAGAGAATAATGGAGCCTCCAGTACCTACCTCCACCTGCAGAGCCATACCCCACATAGAGAATAATGGAGCCTCCAGCACTGACCTCCACCCGCAGAGCCGCACTCCACATAGAGAATAATGGAGCCTTCGGCACCGACCTCCACCTGCAGAGCCACACTCCACATAGAGAATAATGGAGCCTCCGGCACCGACCTCCACCCGCACTCCACATAGAGAATAATGAAGCCTCCAGCACCAACCTCCACCCGCAGAGCCGCACTCCACATAGAGAATAATGGAGCCTCCAGCACCGACCTCCACCTGCAGAGCCACACTCCACATAGAGACTAATGGAGCCTCCGGCACCGACCTCCACCGGCAGAGCCGCACTCCACATAGAGAATAATGGAGCCTCCAGTACCTACCTCCACCGGCAGAGCCACACTCCACATAGAGAATAATGGAGCCTCCAGTACCTACCTCCACCCGCAGAGCCGCACACCACATAGAGAATAATGGAGCCTCCAGTACCTACCTCCACCCGCAGAGACACACTCCACATAGAGAATAATGGAGCCTCCAGCACCGACCTCCACCCGCAGAGCCGCACACCACATAGAGAATAATGGAGCCTCCAGTACCTACCTCCACCTGCAGAGCCATACCCCACATAGAGAATAATGGAGCCTCCAGCACTGACCTCCACCCGCAGAGCCGCACTCCACATAGAGAATAATGGAGCCTTCGGCACCGACCTCCACCTGCAGAGCCACACTCCACATAGAGAATAATGGAGCCTCCGGCACCGACCTCCACCCGCACTCCACATAGAGAATAATGAAGCCTCCAGCACCAACCTCCACCCGCAGAGCCGCACTCCACATAGAGAATAATGGAGCCTCCAGCACCGACCTCCACCTGCAGAGCCACACTCCACATAGAGACTAATGGAGCCTCCGGCACCGACCTCCACCGGCAGAGCCGCACTCCACATAGAGAATAATGGAGCCTCCAGTACCTACCTCCACCGGCAGAGCCACACTCCACATAGAGAATAATGGAGCCTCCAGTACCTACCTCCACCCGCAGAGCCGCACACCACATAGAGAATAATGGAGCCTCCAGTACCTACCTCCACCCGCAGAGACACACTCCACATAGAGAATAATGGAGCCTCCAGCACCGACCTCCACCCGCAGAGCCGCACACCACATAGAGAATAATGGAGCCTCCAGTACCTACCTCCACCTGCAGAGCCATACCCCACATAGAGAATAATGGAGCCTCCAGCACTGACCTCCACCCGCAGAGCCGCACTCCACATAGAGAATAATGGAGCCTCCAGCACCAACCTCCACCCGCAGAGCCGCACTCCACATAGAGAATAATGGAGCCTCCGGCACCGACCTCCACCCACACTCCACATAGAGAATAATGGAGCCTCCGGCACCGACCTCCACCTGCAGAGCCGCACTCCACATAGAGAATAATGGAGCCTCCAGCACTGACCTCCACCCTCAGAGCCGCACTCCACATAGAGAATAATGGAGCCTCCAGCACCGACCTCCACCCGCAGAGCCGCACTCCACATAGAGAATAATGGAGCCTCCAGCACTGACCTCCACCCGCAGAGCCACACTACACATAGAGAATAATGGAGCCTCCAGCACTGACCTCCACCCGCAGAGCCACACTCCACATAGAGAATAATGGAGCCTCCAGCACCGACCTCCACCCGCAGAGCCACACTCCACATAGAGAATAATGGAGCCTCCAGCACCGACCTCCACCCGCAGAGCCACACTCCACATAGAGAATAATGGAGCCTCCAGCACTGACCTCCACCCGCAGAGCCACACTCCACATAGAGAATAATGGAGCCTCCAGCACCGACCTCCACCCGCAGAGCCACACTCCACATAGAGAATAATGGAGCCTCCAGCACCGACCTCCACCCGCAGAGCCGCACTCCACATAGAGAATAATGGAGCCTCCAGCACCGACCTCCACCCGCAGAGCCACACTCCACATAGAGAATAATGGAGCCTCCAGCACCGACCTCCACCCGCAGAGCCACACTCCACATAGAGAATAATGGAGCCTCCAGCACCGACCTCCACCCGCAGAGCCACACTCCACATAGAGAATAATGGAGCCTCCAGCACCGACCTCCACCCGCAGAGCCGCACTCCACATAGAGAATAATGGAGCCTCCGGCACCGACCTCCACCCACACTCCACATAGAGAATAATGGAGCCTCCAGCACTGACCTCCACCCGCAGAGCCACACTCCACATAGAGAATAATGGAGCCTCCAGCACCGACCTCCACCCGCAGAGCCACACTCCACATAGAGAATAATGGAGCCTCCAGCACCGACCTCCACCCGCAGAGCCGCACTCCACATAGAGAATAATGGAGCCTCCAGCACCGACCTCCACCCGCAGAGCCACACTCCACATAGAGAATAATGGAGCCTCCAGCACCGACCTCCACCCGCAGAGCCACACTCCACATAGAGAATAATGGAGCCTCCAGCACCGACCTCCACCCGCAGAGCCACACTCCACATAGAGAATAATGGAGCCTCCAGCACCGACCTCCACCCGCAGAGCCGCACTCCACATAGAGAATAATGGAGCCTCCGGCACCGACCTCCACCCACACTCCACATAGAGAATAATGGAGCCTCCAGCACTTACCTCCACCCGCAGAGCCGCACTCCACATATATGGCTGCTCTGTGCGCACAGGACCTGTGATGAGGTCACAGGGGGGGAGGAGTCAGGGGTCACATGATCTCCGGAGTGCAGACATGGAGACTTCTCCTCAGTCAGTGACATTCCCGCCATTATTCCCCCTCACTACTGGCACAATTACCCCGCGCCGCCTTTTCTACACAGTGTTGTGTGTGGAATGTAACGTGTGATTTCTCTGGAGACAAATAGACCCCACACATGAGGGAATTATCACCAGTTACCGGACAGCTACTATATGGCGGCATATGATTGTGCTATCGACTCCATACCAGGAGCGAAAATGCAGAAATCTCCTTTATTTAACCCCTTCCAGAGTCCGGCTGAGGCTCATATCCGGCGTCCACCTCTCCAGTCACCGTGCGTCCGTGCTTGGATCTTAGGCTACTTTCACACTTGCGTTTTTTGCGCTGACGTGTGCATTACCATGCGCACGTCAGCGCACACATAGACTGTAATGGGTGTTTGGGTGAAAAAAAAAACAAACATTTTGTGTGCCCGAGCGCACACTACAAAAAAAGCATGCGCA
Organism: Dendrobates tinctorius; assembly: GCF_039654945.1. Taxonomy (NCBI): domain Eukaryota; kingdom Metazoa; phylum Chordata; class Amphibia; order Anura; family Dendrobatidae; genus Dendrobates; species Dendrobates tinctorius. The sequence goes on along the minus strand of NW_027361893.1, from coordinate 8,341,104 downwards.
TACAAACGTGTACAAACGCATGTGTATGCGCACCCATGAAAAGAATAGGAATAAAAAACGCAAGTGTGAAACCAGCCTTAGAGAGAGTAATAAAATCACGGTGCACAACCCCTGTCCTTCACCCCTTATACCTGACCTGTATAACCAATTATCTGGAGACAAATGATTTTACAGACTTAACATGAGAGGGCATATAACCTTATATGTATACACCATGGTGATGAAAGGAAGACGCATTCAATACACCTGAGGGTCATATTGAATATTTGGTGATTCCATTCAGATTAACCAATGCTCCGGCAGTCTTTCAACATTTCATTAATTGCATGTTTTTCTCACTGATTGGGTAGATTTGTGGTAGTTTACCTGGATGACTTATTGAGTTACTCATGTACTATGGAGGAGCATCGTGAGCATGTCAGACAGGTTCTATGTGACTGTTTGATAAACTGGTGAAATGTCAATTTGTGGTACAGCGGGTCTAGTTCTCAGGACATTTGGGTTCTGCATTGGGGTTTCAGATGGACCCCGTTAAGGACCAAGCAGTCCTTGATTGGTTTTAACCAAGTAACCTGAAAGCATTATAGAGATTTCTTGTAGTTGAGATACTGGGGAACAAACAAGCGACAATTAGGGTCTTAACCGATAACAAGATATAATGAAAATAGGGGAGTATTGCGCTCACCTGATGGAGTGGCACCTTTGCAACATGTTCAACACATAAATCAGCTGCTGCAGGACACGGGGTCAAAGACCGAGCAGAATAGTTGATCCAGGTATAATGTGTCTGTACCTGCGCTGCTGATGACGACTACCGGATATGGAGATTTTCCTTAAAACGTTTATTTAAATAGGTTTTCAAAGTCACGCAGGACGTCTTCCTCAGGACAAAACCTGATGGCGGATAAACATGTCGAGCTTGGAACGTTTCATATGTAGTCATTTTGGGGGGAAAAAAACGCCAAACAAAGCGCGATATGTCAAAGTTCATGAGAAAGTCCGTCAAACACTTACATACATTAATTATATTAAAAAGTACCTATGGATTAAGTGAGGTCACCTAAAAGAATGAATAAAAATGTATGAAATGAACAAAAAAGTTCTTGCCATTAAATAATATATAAATGGTTTAATTTAGTTATGTCAGTAGTTTCCTATATGAGATGTGAACTGGTGATCAGTAAGTTTCTGAGGTCTCAGGTATAGTGGTGTAAAGCTGTGCACCACTAGAGAAATGGATGGATCAGCATCGGACTGAAAAAATAGGATTACTGGAAAAGAATCCATTGAACCAGAAGACAAATACTTAACCCAATGGCTAATCTATTTATATAATTGCCTGGTAATGTTTTCATTTCCTGTTCTGTCCAGATGTCACCATATCCCAGAATTCCAAGCAGAGGAAGTTCACCGACCGCCATATTGGGACACCCAAGTGATGGGTGTCTCAATAAGGAAACCGCTGCTGGTACCATCCTATTGCGCGGTACCACCAGCGGAACACCGTCGCACCACACACACACACTCTCTATATGCCGTAGGCACCACACATACACTCACACACATTCACACTCTCAAAGTCACACACACTCACATTTACACTCTCACAGTCACACACACACTCTCACTGTTCTGCCCATTCTGTGCAGCTAGATATTTTTAAGTGTTGCACCAGCTATTGCCAGGAGGTGTCATAAGTTGCCCTTCCCTTCTCTTTTTATTCATGTGTTTGCAATCTTCTGTTCTCACAAATGGTTCATTGTTCACAACTGCCCCTTCTTTCTGCCCTGGTCAACAACATGTAACCATTCTCCAGCTGTCTCCTGAGTAGCTCACACCTGCTAAGCTCAGCTCTTTGCAAAACCATTGCTATAACAAGCGGATTCCGGCACGGATAATGCAATTATTAGATATGCATCTCTGTTAGCTGGCCCTAATGCATTCCTCATGATGTTTGCAATGCATGTTCAGCTCCTGTAATTCTAGTACACTGCATGATAATTGTGCATCATCCGTTCAGTGAGTGCAAGCTGCAGCCATTAGTTGTGTTAGATATTTCTTTCTCCTTTGTTGCTGTGTATGTTATATCGCTCAGCTCTTATATAATGCATGATAACAGCATCCTGTATCAATGCTACTGTTGTGATAATACCCTGCATTGCTATTACTTGCCAGTATTCGTGTATTGTGTACTGTCTACCAGCACTGACATGCTGTATTATCTCTCTTGTAGTTTTTACCTGAATCATCCACATTTTGTACAACAATCTGCTGCATCATCCATAACTGTGTTCTACAACCCCTGATCTCATCTACTACTGTGTTCTACTATACCATCCGTTATCATGTCCCATTGTTGTCCATATCATCCCAATAAATATAGACTTAAGCACCCATACAGTCTTCTTTCTGGGAGTGGATGAAAGGTTAAGCCATATGCTGGAATCCACACAGCGACATACGTGAAAGAAGGCAGAACACTCACAGTAAGGCTGTGTGCCCACGATGCATTTTTGTAAGTGTTTCCACAGCGTTTGAGCCGGATCAGATGCTGCAGAAACGCTTAAAAGATGCATCAAATTAATTAGCATGCATTTTTGACTTTTTGTGCCAATGCATGCGTTTTTAACCGCTCAGGAATCGCTTAGCGGCTAAAAACGCAGCATGCTCATTAATTCCCGCATTGCTCAGCGTTTTTAGCCATCCCCAATGATCCCAGAAATCGCGTGTCAAAAAACGCGTCAAAAACGCGCGGAAAAAGACGCGCGTTTTCTGGGAAGGGGATCCTTTTCCTGAGCGTTTAAAAACGCTAGCGTGGGCACATAGCCTAACACACACACGCAGACTCTTGCACGGCACCAACAGCGGAACACCGACACAACCCACACACACAAACTCACACACTAACATTCACACTCACACTTTTAGACTCACAAACACACATTCACACTCACACACACACTCACTCTCACACTCACTCACACTCTCACACTCATGCAGCCTCTTGCGCGGTACCACCAGCGGAACACCGTCGCTCTGTGCAGTGAATCATTCGGCTGATGCCGACAGCAGATGCACGATGTGTCTACAGGCAGAGGAAGCCGGTCACATTAAAGGGGTTTTCCCAAGAATGAAAGTTCATTTTAAAAATTGTCTGTGTCTGACCATGTACGGAGCATACCACAGCTCCTGGGCAGGGGAGGAAGCAAAAGACAATACTGACATTACCGCCGGGGATCACAGAGGATTCATTTTATGAGGTCAAATATTTCACTGTTTACAAACAATATTTTACCTCACAAAATGTATCCTCTGCGATCTCCTGCTGTAATGTCAGTATTGTGTTTTGCTTCCTCCCCTGCCCAGGAGCTGTGGTATGTTCTGTACATGGTCAGACACAGGGGTGAGAGACAGAGCACGGGAGGGAGACAGCTCAAATGGGACAGCACATGAGGGGAGAATACAGCACAGGAAGCAGAGAGACAGCAGACAAAGGGGATAGCACATGGGGTAGACAGGTCAAAGGAGAGAGCACAGGCGAAAGAAGTCAGCACATGGGGAAGACAGAGTATATAGGTGGGTGAGCACATGGGGTCAAGGGATTCTCAACGCTGCAAAGCCTGCCCCCATCGTGACATTACCACCCTCCCAATAGCATCAGGTCTCTATCTAGTAAGCAATAAGAATGAATGTCAGCCTGGGGTGTTACATAGTGAGAAATGGAAGTGCTGACAAAAAAAGAAAGTGATTGAATCTTATATGTGACGGCTGTCTATTCAAGGAGCGCGTGTGGGTTCCTTATCGTGGCTGTTCTGGTAGCAGGAGACATAAACCTAGTGACCACATATCGGGGGTCAAGCTACTATGGTGGAAGCTGATAGAACGTGTAGTGAATGGGAGTGAGGGAAAATGAGGGAGGTGTGGTTGGTGAGGTGAATAATGAGATACAAGGAGCATCGGCTGATCACTCAGGCTACAGAACGGAGGATCCATTGGAGGAGCGCTCTGGATGCCGGAGACAATGACAAAAACAGTACACACACAGGAATTGGTACAAAGAGAAGGCTGGTAGTGCAATAAGAGACTGCGCTGCTGTGGTAGAATTCAAGATATCTTTATTGCCAACGCGTTTCCTGAGCCAGTCCCAGCTCACTTCATCAGGGCATGTTACAGAAGATCATTGCAGAGGTATATATACAAAAAAAAAAGGAAAAAAGGGGAGGCACCAAGAATAGTGGGGTGACACGTCAGCATGGATACATATACATGAATCATACAAAACAATAAAACTTTATTACAACCATATTAAAAACGATGGTTAAAATGCCATAAAAAGAGTGTTAGTATAAAAAAACGTGATTAAAAAAAGACACGGGGGGGGGATCACGAGGTAAAAGATTAAAAAATGGCTCTCGAGTCCTGGGGTGGATTAGAACTTGCCTCAGAGGATATAACTCATGGTATTAGTCCACTATGCTACATTAAAAACTGAAAAGTAAGAAGAAAATGGTTAAAATCATGTATAAATAGCTAAAACTAGTCTCAATTATCTTTTTTCTAGGTGGAGAAAAGAGAAGAACAACAAGAAGAAACTCTCTGGAATAGGTATAAAAATGGTTAAAAACTGAGTGTTGAGACTTAATAAAAAATAAAAAAAAAATTTTAGATTATTTTTGTGGAGGCGTTGAATAGGAAAAACAAGTGAAGAATGAAGAATAACATTACCGCTAATTGACCACACGGTGGTGCCACTGATAAAAAAGCATAAAATCACTAAAAATGTGAAGAAAACAAGAGTAGAAGATGTGACCTGAATGGAACCACTGTGGTAGTGGACAGTGAAGGTCCAGGAAGAAAGCTAAATAGTAGAAATCTGAATTAAATACGGTCATAGGTAAAAATATAAAAAAAAAAAAATTTCTTTAAAAACTAAGGCTAGTTTCACACTTGCTTTTTTTTGCAGCGCGTTTTTCCCGCAAAAAAACGCATTGAAAAAACGCATACATAAGCATACAACTGCTGCGTTTTTTTCAAGCATTTTTATGAGCATGCATGAAAAAAACGCAGCGTTTTTATGCGTTTGTATGCGTTTTTAGCGCGTTTTTACCGCGTTTGCGTTTTTTTCCAACATTTTTAGGTGGCCCCTCACACTACCCAAACCATGACTTTACTAACCCTAACCCTGACCCTAACCCTAACCCTAACCCTGACCCTAACCCTAACCCTAACCCTGACCCTAACCCTTAACCAAATCATACTTAACCCTAACCCAAACCCTAAACCCTAACTAACCCTAACCCTAACCCTAACCCTGACCCTAACCCTAACCCTGACCCTAACCCTAACCCTAACCCTAACCCTAACCCTGACCCTAACCCTAACCCTAACCCTGACCCTAACCCTTAACAAAACCATACTTAACCCTAACCCTAACCCTAACCCTAACCCTAACCCTAACCCTAACCCTGACCCTAACCCTAACCCTAACCCTAACCCTAACCCTGACCCTAACCCTTAATAAAACCATACTTAACCCTAATCCTGACCCTAACCCTGACCCTAATCCTTAACAAAACCATACTTAACCCTAACCCTGACCCTAACCCTGACCCTAACCCTAACCCTAACCCTGACCCTAACCCTTAAAAAAACCATACTTAACCCTAACCCTGACCCTAACCCTAACCCTAACCCTAACCCTAACCCTGACCCTAACCCTAACCCTAACCCTAACCCTGACCCTAACCCTTAATAAAACCATACTTAACCCTAATCCTGACCCTAACCCTGACCCTAATCCTTAACAAAACCATACTTAACCCTAACCCTGACCCTAACCCTAACCCTGACCCTAACCCTAACCCTAACCCTGACCCTAACCCTAACCCTAACCCTAACCCTGACCCTAATCCTTAACAAAACCATACTTAACCCTAACCCTGACCCTAACCCTAACCCTGACCCTAACCCTAACCCTAACCCTGACCCTAACCCTAACCCTAACCCTAACCCTGACCCTAACCCTTAACAAAACCATACTTAACCCTAATCCTGACCCTAACCCTGACCCTAACCCTTAACCAAACCATACTAAACCCTAACCCTGACCCAAAACCCAACCCTAACCCTGACCCTGACCCTAACCCTAACCCTAAACCCCCTTAACTAACCCTAACTCTAACTCAAACCCCTAAATTCCATGGTTAAAAAAAAAAAACGCATATGCAAAAAAACGCTTACATGAGCATGCCAGTGCGCACATATGCGCATCCATAGGCTATAATGGCACTTTTTAGCGCAAAACGTGCGCATATGTGCGCATGCGCTTTTTTGCAGGGCCAAAAAATGCAACATGATGCGTCTGGAAAATCCAATCGCACACCCCAAAAAAACGCAGCGCATGAAAATCGCATACATGCGCTTACAAGCGCGCAAGTATGCGCACCCATGTTAAAGATAGGGGAAAAAACGCATGCGCAGGTTAGCGTTTTTTTCCAGCGCTAAAAAACGCAAATGTGAAACCAGCCTAAGATGATGATATAAAGGAAATGAAAAGATAAGATATTAAAACACAGGGTCAAAATAAAATCAATAAATAAAAAACATCATTGATGATATTAAGACCATTGGGCTCAATAGATTTGAGTTTGTAGATCCAAAAAACTTCCTTTCTGCATAGTGATTGAAACCTATTAGGGATGTGGTCTGGTATGTGATCGATGGGATAAATGGTGGCTTTACTGAAATCTCTGGAGTGTGTGGTGTCGAAGTGTCGTCAAAGTCCATGTTTTTGGAAGCCAACTTTGATATTGTGACGGTGTGAATTCATGCGACAATGTAGTGCTTGTGTAGTGCGACCTACATACAATCTGGGACATGGACAGGAAATGACATATATAACATGAGAGAAATGACAAGTGAGGTGGAATTTGAGGGGAAATGGGGTGGACAAACATAAACGTGCAGTGTGAAATGGTATGACAGCAAACACAATTAGGATGGTGACACTTATAAATCCCTGGTGATGAAATGGTTTGGGTAGTAGGCTTCTGAGGTAGAAGTCTACTTGGAGCCAGAATATTCTTTAATGACCTGACCTTTCGGAAGGTGATAGCAGGTTTGTCTGGAAGGACACCATTAAGAATCGGGTCCTTCTTAATGATGGGCCATAAATTATTTAGAACATCTCTTATCCTGTTCTGTTGTGAACTGAATGTTGTAATAAAATTTGTTCTAAAGAGTTCAGCATCATCTTTCTTAAACATCGCTTTTAATATGGTTGTAATAAAGTTTTATTGTTTTGTATGATTCATGTATATGTATCCATGCTGACGTGTCACCCTACTATTCTTGGTGCCTCCCCTTTTTCCTTTTTTTGTATATATACCCCTGCAATGATCTTCTGTAACATGCCCTGATGAAGTGAGCTGGGACTGGCTCAGGAAATGCGTTGGCAATAAAGATACCTTGAGTTCTACCACAGCAGCGCAGTCTCTTATTGCACTACCAGCCTTCTCTTTGTACCAAGTCCTTGGACCTCGTGCAGACTGCTGCAGCTGTTTTATGCAATTATAGGTGTTGTGACTCTCACAACCCTATCAGGTGAGCCTAACATTTGCTGTGCACTCATCTACTTTCCATACAGACCTACACATTGGAAGCGCCCTGTCTCCCCCTTTTTCTTTCCACAGCTCACTCTGACCCCTTGGCGGGGGTACAGCAGTTGGTGATGCACTTACAGGTGCAGCTCCAGGCGTTTGTCCATCATGGATTACTTCCGACACAGATTATTATCTCGGGAGAGATTAATTCTTCAAACCATTGGCCAAATTCCAGCATCATCCAGCCATGAGGATCCCATTTTCTGTTCTTATACAGAGGAAGAAATGGAGACCATGAAAGGTCTGTTCCATACCCTTGAGAACCATATCAAGGACGAAATTGTACATAGCTTACATGCTAGGTTTCTCAATATATACCTAGAGGAACAATTATGCCCTCAGGGTTTAAGGATTTCTCTGCAGACCCCTTTCCCAAAAGATCTTGAATTTTCAGTAACCTGGAACAACATACAAAAAGACTGTATGCAGAGACTCTTAGCTTGCTTATGCAAAAAAAAGAGCGCTCTTAGCTTAGGCTGCTGCTCAGAATGTTCTGGAAATAGATTCTCAACTCCAGAATTTAGGAAGATCAACTCTAGCATCTCTACATCTGCTCTAAAACTAGAACATGAACTTATTTTGAAGAAATCTAAAAAACTCAATAGGGACAGGGAGGATCCCTGCTCTCCAGCTGAAGATCCTGAGGATGATAGGGATTCCCCTACCATCCCCCAAGCTCCAAGACAGCTTAGGCCTCTTTCACACTTCAGTTTTTTGCCATCAGTCAAAATCCGCCAAAATTTGAAATTGGCGGATCCGCTTTTTCTTGTTGCAGATCCGCCATTTTCCCCATTGGGATACATTAGTGGCGGATTTTGACGGATGGTCGTCCGTTGCGTCCGTTATTCGGCGGATCCGCAAAATTCTTTGCGGATTCTGTCTGAGGGGGACGGAGCTTGTAACGTTTTTTTTTGCCGTCAAATTGGCGGATGACGGCGGATCCGCCGTCATCCGCCATGCGGTAGAATGGGCGCCTATGGGCGGCGGATCCGCCGGGATCCGCGATTTTGCGGAATCCGCCGGCAGGATCCGCAAAATCGTACTGGGCATGCCCAGAAAAAAAAGATACTTTTCCAGACAGTCCCAAAACTATATAAGGTGGGCTAATTGGGCCCAGACATGCAGTGTCAGCCAGCAAGCCTGCCAGAGGACACCCACCAGCCTGCCAGACGACACCCACCAAGGCTCTGCCACAGGACACCCACCAAGGCTCTGCCACAGGACACCCACCAAGGCTCTGCCACAGGACACCCACCAAGGCTCTGCCACAGGACACCCACCAAGCCTGCCAGTACCAGCTCACCTACAAGTGTGAGTATACCTATTTATGACATTTCTGTGCGTGTGTGTATGGCCTGCTAGTGTGTGGTCTGCGAGTGTTGCATGTCTGTTTTTTTTTTTTTTCATACTTTTTTTTTCTGTTGCTTGTGTACCGCATTTTATTTTCATACAACTGTAATTATATTGTATTTTTTATGCTGTGATTGAGTGGTGTATGGAATGTGGTGTAATTGGGCCCAGACAATCCGGCACCAGCAACACTGAATACTCCAAGCAAGATATCCGACTCCAGCCTGCCTGACAGAAGATTCAACTAGAGCTATAAAACCTGTCTGCCCAGCTGCAAGTCTACCACCTGCAAGACCCTTGGAGCGTGTGTGTGTGTGTATGTATGTATGTATGTATGTATGTATGGCCTGTGTGTCTGTAATGCATTTTTTTTTTAATTTTCCATTTTTTTTTTTCTGTTGCATGTGTACTGCATTTTATTTTCATACAACTGTAATTATATTGTATTTTTTATGCTGTGATTGTGTGGTGTAAGGCCGGTTTCATATTTGCACTTTATAGCGCAGCGATGACCCGCACACGGCCGCCGCTAATCCCCGTCCCATCCGGTCATCGCCGCCTACTAGCACACATGGACGCTTGGGATCTGCGCACCCTATATTTAGTATGGGGTGCGCAGATGGTGCGCTGGCAGGATTTTACTGTGTGCTGCGCACTTTTGAAGGTGTGCCATGAGCGACAAAATGCAACATGCTGCATTTGGCGCACAAGGGCACACCTTCAAAAGTGTGCAGCACACAGTAAAATCCTGCCAGCGCACCATCTGCGCACCCCATACTAAACATAGGGTGCGCAGATTCCAAGCGTCCATGTGTGCTAGTAGGCGGCGATGACCGAATGGGACGGGGATTAGTGCAAATGTGAAACCGACCTAACTGGTATTGTATGTGGTGTAATTGGGCCCAGACATCTGGCAACAGCCACACTGAAGACACCGAACCAGACATCAAACTCAGCTGCAAATCTTCCACCTGCAAGTGTGTGTGTGTGTGTGTGTGTGTGTGTGTGTGTGTGTGTGTGTGTGTGTGTGTGGGGCCTGGCTGTGTGTGGGTTTTTTTAATTTTATTTTCAGATTTGCAATTGTGGTGTTATTAATGTATCTGTTGTAAATTGGTGTTTTTTTATTTTTCATTTATTGTGGTATTTAAAATAAAGAGCAGAGGAGCTCCTATTTGTTGGAAAAAAAAAAATTATAAAAAAATAAATAAACTGTTTTTAAAAAATCTCCTTTTGTATCATTTAAAAAAAAGGTAAAATTAAGTTACCATAAAGGTACATAAGTGTGGTTAAAAGTGAGATTGCAACATGAAAATAATCTGGGTATACACAGCTGAGTTTTTAAGGGAATTCAAAAACATCCAAACACATTGTGGGTATACACAAAATAAACACCTTCAATCACTGGTTACACTCTCGGTGAGAGTTTGAGGGAATGCAAAAACTCGTTTACACACCTTAATCACTGGTTACACTTGGTAACACCTTCAATCACTGGTTACTCTCGGTGAGAGTTTGAGGGAATGCAAACACTAGTTTACACACCTTAATCACTGGTTACACTTGGTAACACCTTCAATCACTGGTTACACTCTACACTGGTTTACACACCTTCAATCACTGGTTACACTTGGTTACACTTTTTCAGGGAATTCACATGCAAAAAAAAGTGGGTTTACACAAAATATTACACACCTTCAATCACTAGTTACACTCGGTGAGAGATAAGGAAATGTAAACATGAAAACACTTAAAATCATTTTCTTAATACTTACAGATCACTTCATAATGAAGAACCAAAAAAGCAGCAGAGATGGTCAGCCAGACCGCAGAAGGGATCTTCATAGAATCATAGAATCGTAGAGTTGGAAGGGACCTCCTGGGCCATCTGGTCCAACCCCCTGCTCAAAGCAGGATTCGCTAAATCATCCCAGTCAGATGTCTGTCCAGCCTCTGTTTGAAGACTTCCATTGAAGGAGAACTCACCACTTCTCGTGGCAGCCTGTTCCACTCATTGATCACTCTAACTGTCAAAAAGTTTTTTCTAATATCTAATCTGTGTCTCTTCCCATTCAGTTTCATCCCATTGCTTCTAGTCTTTCCTTGTGCAAATGAGAATAAAGTTGATCCTTCTACAATGTGACAGCCCTTTAGATATTTGTAGACAGCTATTAAGTCTCCTCTCAGTCTTCTCTTTTGCAAACTAAACATTCCCAAATCCTGCAACCTTTCCTCATAAGACAGGGTTTGCAGACCGGTCACCATTCTGGTCGCTCTTTTCTGAACTTGCTCCAGTTTGTTGATGTCTTTTTTAAAATGTGGTGCCCAAAACTGGACACAATATTCCAGATGAGGTCTGACTAAAGAGGAGTAGAGGGAAATAATGACTTCACGTGATCTAGACTGTATGCTTCTGTTAATACATCCTAGAATTGCATTTGCCTTTTTTGCTGCTGCATCACACTGTTGACTACTCATATTCAGTCTGTGATCTATTAGTATACCCAAGTCTTTTTCACATGTGCTGTCACTTAGCCCTATTCCTCCCATTCTATATATGCTTTTTTCATTTTTATTGCCCAGATGTAGTACTTTGCATTTCTCCCTGTTAAAAACCATTCTGTTAGTTGCTGCCCACTTCTCCAGTTTATTTAAATCTTTTTGAATCCTCTCTCTCTCTTCTCTAGTATTAGCTATCCCTCCTAGCTTTGTGTCATCAGCAAATTTAATCAGTTTACCCTCAATTCCTTCATCTAAATCGTTGATAAAGATGTTGAACAATACAGGGCCCAGGACAGAGCCCTGTGGTACCCCACTTGAGACATTCTTCCAACTGGATGTGCAGCCATTTACGACCACTCTTTGGGTCCGATCACTAAGCCAGTTATGAATCCACCTAACAGTTGCCTTGTCCATTCCATACTTAGTCATTTTTTCAATAAGGATTGTATGAGAGACTTTGTCAAATGCTTTGCTGAAGTCAAGATATACTATATCTACAGCATTTCCTTGATCCACCCAATCAGTGATACCGTCATAGAAGGAAATTAAGTTAATCTGACATGACTTATTAGTTAGAAACCCATGCTGACTCTGTTTAATCACTTCATTCTTATCCAGGTATTGACATACATGTTGTTTAATAATTTGTTCAAAGATCTTTCCTGGTATAGAAGTCAGACTCACCGGCCTATAGTTGCCTGGGTCCACCTTCTTCCCCTTTTTGAAGATAGGAACAACATTTGCTCTTCTCCAGTCTTCTGGCACTTCTCCTGTTCTCCAAGAATTTTCAAAGATTATGGAGAGGGGTTCAAAAATTTCTTCTGCTATCTCCTTCAGTACTCTGGGGTGTAATTCATCTGGACCTGGAGACTTGAATTCATTTAGGTTAGCTAAGTGTTTCCTCACTATCTTTCTGTTTATAGATATCCTGGATTCTTCTATTCCCTTAATAGGACAGTGAATAACAGTTGATGTTGCATTACCTTTCTGAGAGAAAACAGATGCAAAATAGGAATTTAAAAGTTCAGCCTTCTCAACATCCTGTCTTACCATTTCATCATTTTCATCCTGTAAAAATCCTATAGCATCTTTGACTTTTCTTTTACTTTTGACATATCCCCAAAATCCTTTATTATTGCTTTTGACATCTCTTGCAAGCCTCAGTTCATTTTCAGCTTTAGATAATCTGATTTGTGCCCTGCAGGTTCTGCAGACAGCATTATATTCTTCTTTAGATATGCCTCCCTCTTTCCATTTTATAAACATTTTTTCTTCCTTTTTAGCATGTGCTTAAGTTCTGTGTTCATCCATCCTGGTTTCCTTAAATGCTTCCTATTCTTCCCTCTTTTCGGAATTGTTAACAACTGTGCTTTGAGAATTTCATTTTTCAAGATTTCCCATCCTTCCTGGACATTTTTGTCTTTAAGGATATCCAGCCATTGGATCCCTCCAATTCTCTTTCTGAATCCCTTAAAATCTGCCTTTCTGAAATCTAACCTTGACGTCTGAGTCTTCACAGGTCTTCCACCTCTAGTAATCCAAAATTCTAAAATAGCATGGTCGCTACCTCCTAGGGTCCCAGCCACTTTTACCTCCTCAACCATTTCCTCCCTGTTTATAAGGATTAGATCCAAGGTAGCAGTTCCCCTTGTTTTCTCCCTTACCTTTTGGAAGATAAAGTTGTCAGCAAGAGAGGATAAGAATTTCCTTGACCTGTTAGTTTTGCCTGAGAGAGATTCCCAACAAATGTCTGGATAGTTGAAATCTCCCATGACAACTATGTCATATTTTTTGGAGAACTTGGCCATCTGATGCATAAAGAGTTCATCTATATCTTCGGCTTGCACAGGCGGCCTGTAGTAAATGCCTACAATGGTGTCCTTTCCATTGTTCTGTCCTTGTATTCTTACCCAAACAGTTTCCACAGAACTCCCAGTCTCTGAAGCTTCAATCTCTGTGCAGATATACGCGTTTCGAACATACAATGCGACACCCCCTCCTCGTTTATCAAGTCTGTTTCTTGCAAATAAGTTGTATCCTTCTAGTCTTGTATTCCAATCATGTGTATTGTCCCACCAAGTTTCAGTGATTCCAATTACATCATATTTCTGTTCCTGTGTTAGTAGTTCCAATTCTCCTTGTTTGTTGCCCATGCTTTGTGCATTAGTATAGAAACATTTTAGTTTGTGATTGGTTTCTCTTTCTCCAATATTTTTATTAATTAGATTCTTTCGTCTTTGTTCTTCCTTTCCACTTCTAATAGCAGAGTTCTCAATAGCATTTGTCAGGTGTATGGCTTTTTCTGGTCTTTTGCTTCCCTTCCCATGTTGTTCTAGTTTAAAGCTCTCCTTACAAGTGTAGCAAGGCGACTTCCAAATACATGCTTTCCAGTCTTCGTAAGGTGCACCCCATCTCTAGCAAGTAGTCCATCGTATAAGTAGTTCACTCCGTGGTCCAGAAATCCAAATCGTTGCTGACGACACCATCGACGTAGCCTGTTGTTCACCTGCAGAATCTTATTCCACCTCTTTGTTCCATGGCCATCCACTGGGAGGATGGAAGAGAAGACCACCTGCGCTCCCAGTTCTTTCACTTTCTTGCCTAAGTCTTCAAAGTCTCTGCAGATGATTTCCAGGTCGTTTCTTGCGGTGTCATTTGTCCCCACATGTAGTAGCAGGAATGGGTAGTCATCTGTAGGTCTGAAGAGTCCTGATATCCTGTCAGACACATCTTTAATTTTTGCACCTGGAAGACAGCACATTTCTCTTGTAGTTATATCCGGTCTGCAGATAGCGGCCTCTGTTCCTCTCAGCAGGGAATCCCCCATGACCACCACTCTCCGTTTCTTCTTCACAACATTTTTCTTTCTCCATCCAGGAGGACTCTGAGGGCGTACAAGGTTGCTGTTTGTTGGCAAAGTCTTATCCTGATGTATTTCTTCATTGTTTTCCTGCGTGAGAGCCTGGTACTGGTTCCTGAGCAGTATGGGTGCTGACTGCCTCCTGATCCTCCTGCTTCTCTGGGTCACATGTCTCCATTCCTCTGTTTCTTCAGGTGCACTTCGAATTTCTTCTCTTTCTGTAACATGAAGAGATAATTCTGCTCTGTCCAAGAACTCTTCACCTTCCTTAATGATCTTCAACGTAGCTAACCTCTCTTCGAGATTTTGCAACTTTTCCTCCAACAGGGACACAAGCTTGCATTTGTGGCATGTGAAGTTTGGCTTTTCCACTGGTAAATCTGTGAACATGTAGCAAGAAATGCAGCTCACCAAATGGCTCCTGGCCTCTTCCATCTTGAGATTTCTTAAAAACGATGAAAGATGAGCCAAATCGGCGCGCGGTTTTTCCAATTTCCTCTTTTCAGCTGCAACGGCCAAAACCCAGTGATCGTTGAGCTCGCGGAGACTCTTCACTTATCCCAGAAGGCACTGGGAATATGCAAATGATCTCCTCAAGACTTCCCCTGGTTTTCCGATTTCCTCTTTTCAGCTGCAACGGCCAAAACCCAGTGATCGTTGAGCTCGCGGAGACTCTTCACTTATCCCAGAAGGCACTGGGAATATGCAAATGATCTCCTCAAGACTCTTCCCCTGGTTTTCCGATTTCCTCTTTTCAGCTGCAACGGCCAAAACCCAGTGATCGTTGAGCTCGCGGAGACTCTTCACTTATCCCAGAAGGCACTGGGAATATGCAAATGATCTCCTCAAGACTCTTCCCCTGGTTTCCTCTTCAAAGAGACCCAGCAGCGATGAATGGCGAGAGCGCAGCAGAGAGGAATGGCGACAGCGCAGCAGAGAGGAACGGCGAGTGCGCAGCAGACACGAACACCCAGGCCGCGGCAGAGTACACGCAAGTTTCCCTGTAAGTATAAAGACCTGAAAGCTTATTATGATCGTTTGTATAGTAGCTTAACAATTATCTTTATACTTCCTGATAACTTCAGCAAGCACCACCAACCAGACCGCAGCGGAGACTGTGAGGAATGCAGCAGCGAACACGGTCGGACAGGCCGCAGCGGAGAAAGTCGGACAGGCAGCGGAGATGGTCGAACAGACCGCAGCAGAGACGGCCAGCCAACCTTTATTTTCCCTGTAAGTATAAAGGCCTGAAAGCTTATTATGATCCTTTGTATAGTAGCTTAACAAGTGTCTTTATACTTGCAGATCACTTCAGGAAGCACCGCAGCTGCCAACGCAGCTGCCAACCCAGCAGCCACAAACCATAATGTCTTCTCCTGAAAGCTCCCCCTCACATCATCAGCGAGCTGAGGTAAAAAAAAAAATTTTTTTAATTTAAACTATTTTTTTTTTGGGTTAAAAACACTATCCTATTATGTTTTAACAGGAAGCTGATTCAGAGGAGTTTCCAGGAGGAGACGTGCAGGGTGGAGAGACGCAAGGAGGGGGTGCGCAGAGTGTAAGTTTAGCACATACATAATGCTACACCCAACACAAACATTCATCACAGTGCACACACCATAACTACACATCCATCGAAACAAAATTTTTTTTTTTTTTTTCCCACAGTCTTCAGAATCCGGTGCCCGTACTAGAGTGACTCCCAGGACATCCCAGGGTCGTCAAGGTGATGCATCTGGTGGTCGGCAAACGGTAAGTAACCCTATTTGGATAATTGTTTAAATGAACATCATGTGTTTGAATAGAATGTAATTTTTTGTTTTTTCTTTTGTTTTTTATCTTCACAGGTTTCACAGCGTGCTCCCCGCAGACATCTGGAGGAGGGTGTGGTCATCGATACTGATGACCTAATCCGTGAGGTGGAAAACCGGGAGCTGCTGTGGAACATGGCAAACCGTCTACACGCCGACCAACCAACCACCCGACGGCTCTGGGATGAGGTGTGTTCCGAGGTTATTGACAACTGGGAGGAACTCAATGCGAGGGCCAGGGATTTTGTGCGTAAGTATTACAACTTCAGTAACTTATATTTCCAGCATGTGAAGTGTTGAATACTTAACCCTTTTTTTTTTTTGCTTCACAGGTGACAGGGTTATCACACGGTGGCGGTCGCTCCGGGATCGCTTCAAGAGGGACTACAACAGAGATTCAGACCCTGAGTGGATCGTCGGGAGGACGCCGGGGACCCCAGTACAAAAACTACAAAGCCCTGGCGTTCCTGCGATCTACAATGGTGTGCAGAAGGTAAATATTACCCAAACAATTTCTGTAGTAGAAATGTTTAACCAAATTTTTTTTCAGCAGACTTAAATTAAATATCAATATTTTTAATATACATTTTTTTCTTCTTTTTTTTAGCACCATCTGCAGCACTCGGGAGTCTGCATCAGAGTTGCGTCCCTCTGGAGTGATCCCTAGTGAGACCGCCCCCGGTGACCACATCGAGGTATCCGACCCCTCTGTACCTACCCTCTTGTCTCATCCCTCTATCCCCTCCACCAGCACTGGAGCAGCAGGGCAGACTTCATCACATGAAGCTGCTGGTGACGACTTGTTCCCTGTTCCCCACCCCTCAGACACTGCCGCAACATCTCGACCAACTTTTGGTTCTGGCCGGCAGTGTCTGAGGAGTCAGGAAAGGATGACCTTGTCTGACTGTTTGAATCTAAACTCATCTGTTCAACACGGTTTCCACACTTATGGACAACGGTTATCTTCTGGGTTGACCATGATCAATCAAAGTATCATGGAACTCAGAAGATACATGGAACAGATGAATTTAGAATCAAACCAGACACCGAGACATACCTTTTTTCAATCTGTTGTCCGGCAAATGGAAGGTTTAAGTACTCACTAGCAGATGCGTGTGATGCAAGCCTGTCAGAATGCTCTAGTGGAAGTGCTTGCTGAAGCATCTCATCCTCCCCCTGTCCATCCTCCCCCTGTCTATCCTTCCACAGTCCATCCTTCCCCCGTCCATCCTTCCACCACCATCCATCACACAGCCGTCCCTCCTCCTACCACTCCCTCTCCTTTCTCTAGTTCCCCATTCCATTCTTCTCAGTACCTACCTTCCCCATTGCATTATACCCCAATGCCCTCACCATACCCACCCCCACATACACCTTCAATGTAGCCACAAACCTCGTCTGTCCATCCACTCCCGTCCCAACCACATGTGTTAAAACCCCCTTCCACTTCTGGTCCTCACCAACTCCCTCCCCAGTCCTCTACCCCCCCTCGATGTGGTCAACCCTGTTAACCCCTCCAATACTATCTCCACCCAACATTATCACACTCTGTGATGTTTTCTTAACAAAAAAAAAATAATAATAATAATAATAATTACAAAAAAGGTAATATATACCAAGAAAAAAAAGTTACAAAATGTAATATATACCAAAAAAAAAATTACAAAAAAGGTAATATATACCAAAAAAAAAAAAAAAAATTACAATATTACAAATTCAGAAATAAACTGGGTTTTTTTTCAAAAAACTTTGCGTTGTTTCTTTTTTGCTTCTTTCTTTTGAAATATTCAAAATACACCAGTGGTGTAAAAGGTAAACACAACACTTGGTAACACAACACACAACAATATTTCACAGTACACCGGTGGTGTACAAGGTACAAAAAAACACTTGGTAGCACAACATTTGGTACCATTTCAAAGTGTGAAACGCTTGGTACACAACACTTGGTAAAATTTCAAAGTGTCACATTTTACACTTGGTACCCAACACTTGGTAACATTTGTAAGTGCAAAACAACACTTGGTAAAACTTTATGCTTGGTATCCAACAATTGGTACCCAACAATTGGTAACACTGGTAAAACTTTATGCTTGGTACCCAACAATTGGTAACACTGGTAAAACTTTATGCTTGGTACCCAACAATTTTTAACACTGGTAAAACTTGGTAACACTGGTAAAGTGTAAAACTTGAAGAAAAAAAAAAAAAGTAAACCAAATCACATGGTAACAATGCTTGGGAAAGCCAAACACTTGGTAACATTTCAGTTAAAAAAAAAAAAAAAAAAAAGTTACTCACAATTGGTATAGAAAATTATATCATGTCATCTTGCCAGTCCACTTGTCCCTCTGGTGTCACAAAATAGTCTGCAAAGGTGTCCCTGATTCTTGCCACTGATCCAGTACTCCGAAAAGTTTGTTGCTCATAATCCCACAAGGTGGTTCCAGACAGATTATCATCGATGGAAACTGGTTCCTTTGAAAGGACAAAATTGTTACTCACAATTGGTATAGAAAATTATATCATGTCATCTTGCCAGTCCACTTGTCCCTCTGGTGTCACAAAATAGTCTGCAAAGGTGTCCCTGATTCTTGCCACTGATCCAGTACTCCGAAAAGTTTGTTGCTCATAATCCCACAAGGTGGTTCCAGACAGATTATCATCGATGGAAACTGGTTCCTTTGAAAGGACAAAATTGTGCAGGATTACACAGGCCTTCACCACCTCATCCACAGTCTCTGTTTTCATTTTCATGGCTGTTAACAGGACTCTCCATTTGGCAGTTAAAATTCCAAACGCGCACTCCACAACTCTGCGCGCTCTAGTTAACCGATAGTTATAGATTCTTTTCCGGTGTGTTAGTCCACGACTACCGTATGGTTTGAGTAGGTGTTTAGATAGCTGAAAAGCATCGTCGCCAACGCACACAAAAGGCATTGGTGGGCCTGTTGTTCCAGGGAGTGGTCTTGGAGGTGGGAAGTTAAAATTGTCTCCATACAAGCGACGGCCCATGGTGGAAATCTTGAACACCTGAGAGTCATTAGAACGACCGTATGCACCAATGTCCACGGCAATGAATTTGCAGTTTGCATCCGAAATGGCCATCAGCACAATAGAAAAGTATTTCTTATAGTTGTAAAACTGTGAACCAGATCCCATAGGTTTCACAATCCTGATATGCTTGCCATCCACGGCACCAATGCAGTTTGGAAACTGGCAGATTTCTTGAAACTTCTCTGCAATCTCCAGCCACCTCTCCTGGGTTGGCTCTGGGATGTATTCCTCCTGTAGAGAATCCCACAATGCCCGGCAAGTCTGCTGTACAATTCCAGCAATAGTGGAAATCCCAATCCGGAACTGGAAATGGAGGGATGTGAAGGATTCTCCAGTTGCCAGGAATCTGTTAAAAAAATGGAAAAAAAAGTAAAATTAATACAAACTACAAGCCATAACATAACAATAAAAGCCTGCAGAATCTGAAACTGTTTAAAAGGTAGATAACTTACCGAAGGGTCACCATCAAATGCTCCGCTGGTGATATAGAAAACCGCATTTGTGTGTCCCTTCTCCGGATTTGTTCTCCAACACGATCCACCAATATCTCAAAGAATTCCAGCCACATGCGCACGTAGTTAAAGAACTTGTCCGGATTATCCCTCAATTCCAGGTACAATGTGGAAAAAACACCACGGGTGAACCTCTGCGCATTAATGGGATGAATCCACTGGCGCCGTCTCCTCATACGCAGGATTCGCAGTCTTCTTTTCTTCCTCTCGATAGCAATAATTGCCAACCGATTCAAGTGAAGATCCAATTCCACACTGAAGCTGTCAATACTCGCAATAACTCCTTCCAGACTCGCACTAACTCCTTCCATCGCTGCCACTAGCTCTAAAACCTTTCAAAGAAATTGTATCACAACACCCTAGATATATTTCTCCCTAGTTTCCAGCATCCAATCACATTTGAGAGCATTTTCCAAGAGCGAATCATATTTGGGAGCATCCCATTTTGGAGGTGTGGAAAAACGGATCCGCAAGAAAACGGATCCAACGGATGGAACGGATCCGTTTTGTTGAGGATCCGCAGTAAAATCGGTATGGCGGATCCTTAAAAAAACGGATCCGTTCCATCAGTTTGCATCCGTTTTTTTTTCATTTTTTTGCGGATCCGCCATTTTCAAATTTTGGCGGATTTTGACTGATGGCAAAAAACTGAAGTGTGAAAGAGGCCTTAGAAAACCAAACTCCTACCCCACCTCATACAGGGGACCCTCTGATAGAGGCTCTGGGAGGGTATTCACTAATAGTAACAGAGGGAGGAATGTTCCTCAGTATAGGAACAGATCCAGAGAACCCCCTGCACTACTAAATCAAAATGCCAAACCTGCTCCCAAATCCAAACCCACTCTATCTGAATTAATGAGTGCAAATATTAGTTCCTTTCAAGAAACTGCCTCTAATAATGTTTTTTTCCCAACTATGGATCTAACCAGCACTACTGAAGTGGTGAACCTTATCAATGATAGAAGGAAATCTGCTTCCTTCCCACTCCCCTTTTTTAATTCTTCCTGTCCCTCTCCTACCCCTACCACATCTGCTCTAACAGTCCTTGATTGCCAGGAACCTGAAGGTTTTCCTGACACTCCAGACCTCTTGCATCTCTCTATCCATCCCACTGATGAGACCTTACCTTTTACCATTCCTGAAAAAATTGTAATAGACAACTCCACTGCTGGCTCTTCAGTTGCTGTCTCTTTTTTACCTGCAGCACTGAATACTGCACAGAAAACACTCAAAAAGAACAACATAACCCATTTTTTTCAAAAGGTCCAACAAAAACAAAAAATCCTTTAGAGGATGCAGAGGAAAGGGAATTGAGAAAAAAAGGCAAAAACGATCATTAACACAATCTAAATCTAATAGCTGGTAGCGCAGTCTCTTATTGCACTACCAGCCTTCTCTTTGTACCAAGTCCTTGGACCTCGTGCAGACTGCTGCAGCTGTGTTATGCGATTATAGGTGTTGTGACTCTCACAACCCTATCAGGTGAGCCTAACACTTGCTGTGCACTCATCTACTTTCCATACAGACCTACGCATTGGAAGCGCCCTGTCTCCCCCTTTTTCTTTCCACAGCTCACTCTGACCCCTTGGCGGGGGTACAGCAGTTGGTGATCCACTTACAGGTGCAGCTCCAGGCGTTTGTCCATCATGGATTACTTCCAACACAGATTATTATCTTGGGAGAGATTAATTCTTCAAACCATTGGCCAAATTCCAGCATCATCCAGCCATGAGGATCCCATTTGCTGTGCACTCATCTACTTTCCATACAGACCTACGCATTGGAAGCGCCCTGTCTCCCCCTTTTTCTTTACACACAGGAATTGGTGACAGGTGTGTAATATATAATACAGTATATATCGGGATATGAAAAGAATACCGTATATACTCGAATATAAGCCGAGATTTTCAGCCCAAAAAATTGAGCTGAAAGTCCCCCTCTCGTCTTATATTTGAGTCATATACAAAGGGGGTCAGAGGGGGGGCAGGGGTGTCAGGTCATACTTACCCGTCCTGACGCTGTGTCTTGAGCCCCCAGCTTCTCCCCGTGCTCTCCCTTCCTGCCTTCAGCGGTAACGTGGTGCCGCTCATTAAAACTCATGAATATGCGCATATTCATGAGTTTTAATGAGCGGTACCACATGACCACTAAAGGCAGGAAGAGAGAGCACGGGGAGAAGCTGGGGGCTCAAGACACAGCGTCAGGACGGGTAAGTATAGCGATACTCACCTGTCCTGCGTCCATGGCTGCTTGCTGCTGTCTGTCATTGGTCAGTGACTTCAGACAGCAGAGGGCGCGGTGACGTGGTTAGTGCGCGCCACGCCCCCTGCAGTCTGAACGTCACTGACTGATGACGCGGCAGATAGCGGTGAGCAGCCATGGACACAGGACACGTGAGTATCTCAGGTGCCAGCAGTGACACCGGCACCTGACACCCAGCGACGGAGAGGTGAGTATGTCATTTTTTTATTTTTACATGCAGCAGCAGCATGGGGGCAGCATATGGGGGAACAATCTATGGAGCTTCTTATGGGGGCAGTATATGGGGGAATAATCTGGAGATTCTTCTGGGGTCAGCGTATGGAGGAACAATCTATGGAGCTTCTTATGGGGGCAGTATATGGGGGAATAATCTGGAGCTTCTTCTGGGGTCAGCGTATGGGGGAATAATCTGGAGCTTCTTCTGGGGTAAGCATATGGGGGAACAATCTATGGAGCTTCTTATGGGGGCAGTATATGGGGGAATAATCTGGAGCTTCTTCTGGGGTCAGCGTATGGGGGAATAATCTGGAGCTTCTTCTGGGGTCAGCATATGGGGGAACAATCTATGGAGCTTCTTATGGGGGCAGCCTATGGGGGAATAATCTGGAGCTTCTTATGGGGTCAGCAGATGAGGGAACAATCTATGGAGATGGAGAGGTGAGTATGTCATTTTTTTTATTTTTACATGCAGCAGCAGCATGGGGGCAGCATATGGGGGAACAATCTATGGAGCTTCTTATGGGGGCAGTATATGGGGGGATAATCTGGAGATTCTTCTGGGGTCAGCATATGGGGGAACAATCTATGGAGCTTCTTATGGGGCAGCATATGGGGGAATAATCTATGGAGATTCTTCTGGGGACACTATATGGGGGAATAATCGATGGAGCATTTCCCACCCTAGGCTTATACTCGAGTCAATAAGTTTTCCCAGTTTTTTGTGGCAAAATTAGGGGGGTCGGCTTATACTCGGGTCGGCTTATACTCGAGTATATACGGTAATTACCCGATTTGATATAAACAAACTATTTGTTATAATAGAAATATATTAAAACTGTATTATAAATAAGAGTGATAAATATGACAATTAAATTTATGAAGGTATTAGAAGTATGTTAAAAATCTAATATATAAAGCTCAAAGTGTGTATGTATGTGTGTATGTGTGTATATATGTGTGTGTGTATGTCCGGGATAGGCATCCGCACTGTCACAGCTACAGCCACAAAATTTGGCACAGTCACACGTCTGGACCCCGAGAGCGTCCTAAGGCTAGTTTCACACTTGCTTTTTTTTGCAGCGCGTTTTTCCCGCAAAAAAACGCATTGAAAAAACGCATACATAAGCATACAACTGCTGCGTTTTTTTCAAGCATTTTTATGAGCATGCATGAAAAAAACGCAGCGTTTTTATGCGTTTGTATGCGTTTTTAGTGCGTTTTTACCGCGTTTGCGTTTTTTTCCAACATTTTTAGGTGGCCCCTCACACTACCCAAACCATGACTTTACTAACCCTAACCCTGACCCTAACCCTAACCCTAACCCTGACCCTAACCCTAACCCTAACCCTGACCCTAACCCTTAACCAAATCATACTTAACCCTAACCCAAACCCTAAACCCTAACTAACCCTAACCCTAACCCTAACCCTGACCCTAACCCTAACCCTAACCCTGACCCTAACCCTAACCCTAACCCTGACCCTAACCCTTAACAAAACCATACTTAACCCTAACCCTGACCCTAACCCTAACCCTAACCCTAACCCTGACCCTAACCCTAACCCTAACCCTGACCCTAACCCTAACCCTAACCCTGACCCTAACCCTTAACAAAACCATACTTAACCCTAATCCTGACCCTAACCCTGACCCTAATCCTTAACAAAACCATACTTAACCCTAACCCTGACCCTAACCCTAACCCTGACCCTAACCCTAACCCTAACCCTGACCCTAACCCTAATCCTAACCCTAACCCTGACCCTAACCCTTAACAAAACCATACTTAACCCTAATCCTGACCCTAACCCTGACCCTAACCCTTAACAAAACCATACTTAACCCTAACCCTGACCCTAACCCTATCCCTGACCCCAACCCTAACCCTAACCCTGACCCTAACCCTAACCCTAACCCTAACCCTGACCCTAACCCTTAACAAAACCATACTTAACCCTAATCCTGACCCTAACCCTTAACCAAACCATACTTAACCCTAACCCTGACCCAAACCCCAACCCTAACCCTGACCCTGACCCTAACCCTAACCCTAAACCCCCTTAACTAACCCTAACTCTAACCCAAACCCCTAAATTCCATGGTTAAAAAAAAAAACGCATATGCAAAAAAACGCATACATGAGCATGCCAGTGCGCACATATGCGCATCCATAGGCTATAATGGCCATTTTTAGCGCAAAACGTGCGCATATGTGCGCATGCGCTTTTTTGCAGGGCCAAAAAATGCAACATGCTGCGTCTGGAAAATACCAACGCACACCCCAAAAAAAGCAGCGCATGAAAATCGCATACATGCGCTTACCAGCGCGCAGGTATGCGCACCCATGTTAAATATAGGGGAAAAAACGCATGCGCAGGTATGCGTTTTTTTCCAGCGCTAAAAAACGCAAATGTGAAACCAGCCTAAGCTATGTAGTGAGGTGAAATTTTAACCCCGCACGATCCAGTTCACCGAACAATTTTGCCCCTGTCTACATACTAGGGAAAAAGTGTGTGTGTGTCAAGCCCCGCCCCTCATGATGTCATAATGCCCCATTTGCATAATGGGGAAGCAGTGTGTGCGTATCAAGCCCCGCCCCTCATTATGATGTCACAATGGCTGCCATGGCGACGCTGATGTCATCATAGGTTGCAAGCCGCTCATAGGTTGCTGCCGCTCATTATGATGTCATAATGGTTGACTATGGGATGGAGGATGTGTGATGGGTATATGGGCACTGGACTATGGGATGGTGGATATGTATGATGGGTATATGGGCACGGGACTATGGGATGGAGGATTTGTGATAGGTATACGGGCACGGGACTATGGGATGGAGGATGTGTGATGGGTATATGGGCACTGGACTATGGGATGGAGGATATGTATGATGGGTATATGGGCACGGGACTATGGGATGGCGGATATGTATGATGGGTATATGGCCACGGGACTATGGGATGGAGGATATGTATGACGGGTATATGGGCACGGGACTATGGGATGGAGGATATGTATGACGGGTATATGGGCACGGGACTATGGGATGGAGGATATGTATGATGGGTATATGGGCATGGGACTATGAGATGAAGGATGTGTGATGGGTATATGGGCACGGGACTATGAGATGGCGAATATGTATGATGGGTATATGTGCATGGGACTATGGGATGGAGAATATATATGATGGGTATATGGGCATGGGACTATGGGATGGAGGATATGTATGATGGGTATATGGGCATGGGACTATGTGATGGAGGATATGTATGATGGGTATATGGGCATGGGACTATGGGATGGAGAATATGTATGATGGGTATATGGGCATGCGACTATGGGATGGCGAATATGTATGATGGGTATATGGGCATGGGACTATGGGATGGAGAATATATATGATGAGTATATGGGCACGGGACTATGGGATCGTGGATATGTATGATGGGTATATGGGCATGGGACTATGGGATGGAGGATGTGTGATGGGAATATGGGCATGGGACTATGTGATGGAGGATAGGTATGATGGGTATATGGGCACGGGCCTATGGGATCATGGATATGTATGATGGGTATATGGGCACGGGACTATGGGATGGAGGATAATTATAATTTGTTATAACTAACCACAGTTAGTTACTATGCCCGGGCAGCACCGGGCTCTTCAGCTAGTATTAAAATAATTAAGATCCAAAATGTGTAGACCAATAAAATTTATGCTAAACATGACAATAAAATGTTATAATAAATAATACAATTTATGAAATTTCGCCCCCAGATGTTTCGCCCCCAGCAGTTTACCCCCAGATGTTTCACCTTCAGCAGTTTTGCCCCCAGCAGTTCGCCATCAGATGTTTCAACCCCAGCAGTTCGCTCCGGATGTTTCACCCCAGCAGTTCACCCCCAGGTGTTTTGCCACAAGCAGTTCGCCCCCGGATGTTTTTACCCTGTTTTGCCCCCCAGAGTTTTGTGTTTGGATGTTTCGCCAGTTTGTCCTTGTGGGTCATGAATTCCTGTCCGTCATCAATCCACATGTCACAAAAGTAGTGTACAGAGTGTTGCACTTTTGTGACATGTTAAAATCAACTGTTTCCATCTGTAAACCTCACAACTGATTGCATTATAATGTCAGAGCATATTGCCCGCAATTTTAAAAAGATATTTTCCAAAATGTTTCTAAAACGTTTTTGTGTTACAAAAACATAAAATGAAAAAAATAAACGGATTAAAAAAATGTAGTGTGAATGAGACCTGATTTAGGTGGGGAATGAAACCACTCTAAAATCAAAACATTTTGTGAACTTATCTAGAAAACTCAAAGTTTTGGAATTAAAAAAAAACGTAAGTTGATGACATTTATAAATCTTACACCCAAAATATGATTAGTGAGAAGTGAACCTGCCAAAGTTCAGTTTGGGCAGTGTGGTGCTAATAAAAATATGGATATCTTATAGCCTACATATTGTAATATATTGCTTATATGCTTTGATATAGTGTGGTCATTAGACCAAGGGTAGAAAGTATTGCCAATATGAAATATGGCTGTTTGAATCCAAACACTATATTGCAATATACTAGGGTGTAATATCATTAATGCTGGACTTTGATACTGAGACACAAAGCGTGTGCTCTGTGTCAATACCGTAAGCTGTGGTCTTTGAAGCTGTGTTTCAAAGATTCATTATCCTGATTTGCACACAAGTGACCCCTGTTGATAAACAGTGATAGATACTGAATATTTCACTTGGGGGGTGGTTGATGGGAATTCTACAAGGAGCTTTTAATAACAACTGTATAGATAATGAATATTTATGCTGCTTGAACAAGGAAGTCTTGTGCTTAATAATAGTATGATTCTCGAAGACAAGAGAGACCAAAATGTTATGGTGTCATGTAGCAATATTGGGTCATGCATAACATCAATAATCGAGGACCGATTGTGATACACATCTTGACATGTATGCGTGTGCCTGGGTTACGATAGGTATCCAGTTTTCAGAATAGGTGATTATGGAAGTCATTCTGTCCATATGCTACCATCTTAGAGCATTATGCTATGAGCATGAAGAGTTAACTTTGTAACAAGCAACATATGTTGAACTTTGAACAGTAATAGACAACTTTGACAAGTTGACCAGAGGCAAACAGAGTCTAGATTGACATACTATTGGCAAACAAATCTCTGGTTGGTGCAAACACACTAAGAGGCTATAGCAAACAGACCTTGAAGTCTTGTGCAGTTTCAAGATTCTGATGACTCAGCATACTGCACAGAGGGAATGTGGGAATTTTGTGTATAAAAAGGTGGACCTGTGTCAGTGAGGTAGGGACATTTTCCAGAAGCTATCGTGGGTGCATGGTTTCTGTGATGACAAGACCAGAGCATTTCCTTCTCATTTGACACTGTGGTCCCTCCAGTGGAGAAGTGATGTTGCAATACTGCTTGGTAATGTATAGTATGGATACTTATTTATATATTATAATTCATAATAATTGTATGATTCACATAAAATTAACAAGACAGGGTAATATTATATCTGCCATTCCATTAATTTGGTGTTTTATAGCCATTGTATAATAAAATTGTGTTATATCCAAGTAGTAGCCTTCTTTAAAGCCGTATCCGAACCTTATTGCTAAACAGTTGGCAATACAGGCAACACACAAGAAAATATGGGTTCAGGTTCAGCACCCCAAACTATCATCTCCACGTTGGTTACATCACCCAATGTGAACAGGAGTGGACTCTGTTAATTCACAGTGCCGCACAGCCGCTGAACGTGGATGCCGGAGCCTGTTTAACTCACAGAGCCCAGCGAAAGAGCGCACAGCAAGCGGCCACAGAACTCTACCCCAAGGACACGAGGTTAGAGTCCTTCTAGGCCCACAGAGCGTGCGGCGTCGCTGCCACGAGCGCCGCTATAGACGCGGACTATGGAGTGTGGAGCACGGGGCACTGAGGCATGCCGAGTCACTGATGATGGCTTATGCCTGTCATGATCCAGGACGGGATTTCGCTTTGACCCGTCCTGGTTAGACTATGGGTTAATTGTGCTGCCTCTCTCTGGCAGCAGGAGGCTATTTAGTGCTCACTGGACCTGGGTCCGGTGTCAGTTATACTCCTGCCCTCGGCTGAGTTAAGTGACCTCTTGTATACGTGTGCCTTGTGCCTGATATCTTGCTTGTTCGGTTGTGATCTGGTTCTGTCCCTGTTACGAGTTCTGCCTGACCCTCTTGTACTGCGCTACCTCTCGTGTATGACTCTCTGCTTGTGACCCGACTTCTCTCTGCTCGTCCCCTTGGTACCATGTCGCCCTCTTGTGTATGACCTTTGGCTTTGTCTGACTACCCATCTGTTTGTCCCTCCTGTACCTCATTTGCCCGTACTGCTGTGACCTCTGTTTTGCCTGACTCTGAGTTGTTGTATGGTGTCCTGTCCTATCTGAATACAGGACGCTAAGCCCCGCCCCCTCGCAGTCACATGACCATAGGTCCCGTGCAGACTATTCAGTTTCAGTGTCCGCAGGTCCTATGCCTCTTTACTTTCCAGCGCTGACTGGACCCTGACACTATTAGCCTGAAGCACGCATGGTCACCTCTGCTGCCCTGCTCCACAGGTAACTTTCAGCACTGCTTCTATACTCAGGACACGCGCACTGGCTCTATGAGCAAGTGCAGTGCGGTGTCTCTGACATTATAACTGACCCATACCATTTTTTTTTCTCTGCTCCCATTCACCTGTGTGTGTGATGGATCCTGTGCACACTCTTTCTGAGCAGGTTAAGCATCTGACGCAGATGTCTCAGAAACTCTTTGGAGAACAAAGAGTCCTGGCTCAGTCTCAGCAGCTGATCGCTGACACTGTGCAGGGGGTTCTTTCATGGGGGGCTCGGGATATTACATTAATTTCCCCTGAGTCTCCAGTGAAGTTACCAGATACCTTTTCTGGAGATAAAAATGACTTCAGAGTTTTCAAGGAAGGCTGTAAGCTTTTTTTTTCCTTAAGACCACACTCTTCTGGGGATGAAAGTCAGAGAGTGGGGGTCATTATGTCTCTGTTAAGGGGAGCCCCCCAAGCTTGGGCTTTCTCCCTTCCTACCACGGCCCCTGAGCGTATGACTGTGGATGCATTTTTTGAGGCCCTGGGGCATATTTATGATGAGCCTGATCGGGTGCGTATGGCTGAGGACAGGCTGATGAATGTTTGCCAGGGGAAACACTCACCCGAGTGGTTTTGCTCAGAGTTCAGACGCTGGGCTGCTGAGGTCTGCTGGAACGACGCCGCTCTCCGGGGGTTGTTCCGTAGAGGCCTGTTTGAGCATCTGAAAGACGCCTTGGCTCTCCACCCCCCACCTGATGCCCTGGAGGAAGCTATGACACAGGCCGTCCGAATGGATCGCAGGTTACGGGCAAGGGGAGTGATACAAACCGAGACTTCATTATTCTCCCAAGGAAGGGGAGCCAGTTCTTCACTGAAAATCACGGCGATGGGAACCATCAACCTTAAGGAGGAAGAAAGGAGACAACGGCACGTGAGAAAATGCTGTGTTCACAGTGGCAAGTCTGGACATTGGAAAAAGGATTGCCCCTCCCGGCCACTAACCAACAAGCGACTGAGCCCGGGTGATTATCGTGGAGGTCACCCAGGCTCTCAGGTACCCTTTTCTGCATTTTCTAAAATGTCATTCCAAGTGGAACTTTGTTGTGGGGGTGTCTCCACATCCACTTCTGCCTTCGTGGATTGCGGTTCATCATTGAACTTTATTGACTCTGACTTGGTGGCCAGGTGTAAGTTAGGGACAGTTAGGTTGGAGACTCCGATTCACCTTGTTGCTATTGACAAAACACCACTGGTTAAGAATGACATTGTGTTTTGTACTGAAGAGTTTCTCCTTAAAGTGAGTTCCTTACACCAGGAACGTATTTCATGTTTTGTAATGAACAACCTGCCTGCGGGACTGGTGTTGGGGTTCCCCTGGTTACAGCTGCATAATCCAGTGATTAATTGGGAATCTCGGGATATTGTTAAATGGGGTCCTTATTGCTCTGAGAAATGTCTTGTTTCTGTGTCTGTGTCGTCCGTGGGTCTAGAAGGCATTCCGGAGTGCCTGATAGATTATACTGACGTTTTCTCCGAAAAAGAGGCTGAGGTTTTACCACCACACCGCCCATTTGATTGTGCCATTGACCTGGTTCCAGGTGCTAAATTGCCCAAAGCCCGCCTGTATAACCTCTTGGGTCCGGAACGGGCTGCGATGAAGGAATATATTTCCGAGAGCCTCCGTAAGGGACATATTCGACCTTCTGTTTCTCCTGTTGCGGCAGGGTTCTTTTTTTGTAAAAAAAAAAAGACAGTGGTTTGCGCCCATGCCTCGATTTTCGTGAGTTAAATAAAATAACTGTGAGGAATACTTATCCCCTTCCACTTATTCCTGATTTATACAATCAGTTGTCCGGAGCTAAGTGGTTTTCGAAATTAGATCTACGGGGAGCGTATAACCTTATCCGAGTCCGGGACGGAGATGAATGGAAGACCGCTTTTCTCACTACTGAAGGGTTGTTTGAAAATTTGGTCATGTCCTTCGGCCTGACCAACGCTCCAGCGGTCTTCCAAAATTTCATAAATCATGTGTTCTCCGATTTGATTGGACGTTTTATGGTGGTGTATTTGGATGACATTTTAATCTACTCGCCTGATAAACAGACTCACATTGGTCATGTTCGGGCAGTTCTCCAAAGGCTCAGGGAGAACTGTCTGTTTGCTAAACTTGAAAAATGTTTATTTTTTGTTCAGGAACTGTCCTTTCTGGGGTTCATCATGTCTGCTGAAGGGTATCGCATGGATCCTAATAAGGTGCAGGCCATTCTCGAGTGGGTTCAACCGTGTGATTTGAAGGGTCTACAACGTTTCCTAGGGTTCGCTAATTATTATCGGAAATTTATAAGGGGGTTCTCACAGGTGGTTAAACCCCTCACAGACATGACTCAAAAGGGGGCCGATATCAAGAATTGGTCAACCGCAGCGGTAGCGGCATTTCAGTTTTTGAAAAAATGTTTCATGTCGGCCCCGGTTCTTATCCAACCGGACCCCTCTGAACCATTTATTGTTGAGGTAGACGCCTCAGAGGTGGGGGTGGGGGTGGTATTGTCCCAGGGACCCGCCACTTTGACCAATTTAAGACCTTGCGCCTTTTTCTCAAAGAAGTTCTCCCCTGCGGAGAGAAACTATGATGTGGGGAATCGGGAACTTCTTGCCGTAAAATTGGCTTTTGCAGAATGGAGGCATTTTTTGGAGGGGGCTGTTCATCCTATAACGGTAATCACGGACCACAAAAACCTTGCTTACATTGAGTCGGCTAAAAGGTTGACTCCCAGACAGGCTAGATGGTCACTTTTTTTTTCCCGATTCAACTTCTCGATCACTTTTCGACCAGGATCCAAGAATATCAGAGCGGATGCGTTGTCACGCAGTCTTGATCCGGTGTCCCCCCGGAACCTCCATCCTCCATTCTTCAGCCTGGGGTGGTGGTGGCAGAGGTTTCTAATGTGTTGGAACGGGAGATTCGAGAAGCCCAGGCTCTTGCACCTCCAGCTAAGCCGTTGGATAAACTTTTTGTGCCAGCTCAGTTTCGTCTCAAGGTCCTCCAGGAGTTCCATGACTCAGTTCTGGGTGGACATCCAGGGATCTCAGCGACCCGGAAGGCCATTGCTAGAATATTCTGGTGGTCTTCTTTAGCCTCTGATGTTGGGGAGTATGTGTCTGCGTGTGAGGTTTGTGCCCGTGCGAAAACTCCCCATAACCGGCCGGCCAGGGAATTGGTACCACTGCCAATTCCTGAGAGACCATGGACTCATCTGTCCATGGATTTCATCACCAACCTTCCCCCTTCCAAGGGTAATACCGTGGTCTGGGTCGTAGTGGACAGGTTTAGTAAGCAGGCACATTTTGTACCTTTGGCAGCTCTACCTAATGCGGAAACATTGTCCAGATTGTTTGTGGAGCATGTGGTGCAGTTGCATGGGGTACCCCTGAATGTGGTGTCTGATAGGGGAATGCAATTTGTGTCCAGATTTTGGAAGCTTTTTGTAGGAGGTTGGGTATTGGTCTGTCCTTTTCATCTGCCTACCATCCAGAGACTAATGGGCAGACTGAGCGAACCAATCAGTCTCTGGAGCAAATTCTGCGTTGTTTGACCTCAGCACGACAGGATGATTGGTGTTCTGTGTTACCATTGGCTGAGTTTGCATTTAACAACCGCACTAACCAGTCTACGGGTACATCTACTTTTTTTTGCAATTATGGGTTTCATCCTCATTTTGGAGAATTTTCCCGCTTGAATTCTGGGTGTCCTGGGGCGGACGAGACGATCCAGCGGTTGGGGGAGGTATGGCGGGAGGTCCAGAATAACATTACGAAGGCCTAGGACAAATTTAAATTTTTTGCGGACAAAAAACGATCCGTGGGTCCAGTGTTTCAGGTCGGAGATAAGGTATGGTTATCCACCAAAAATATAAGGCTCAAGGTCCCCTCTGCGAAGCTTGGACCCAAGTTTATAGGTCCCTATGTAATTACCGAAGCAGTTAACCCGGTGGCTTTTCGGTTGAGTCTTCCGCCATCTCTAAGGATCCCTAATGTTTTCCATAAGGCCCTTTTGAAACCTGTGAGGTCCAGTGGGGAGGGATCATCATTAGAGTTGAGCGATACCGTCCGATACTTCAAAGTATCGTATCGGATGGTATCGGCCGATCTTTAAAAAAAGTATCGGTATCGCCGATTCCGATACCGGAAGTCCCATTCAAGTCTATGGGACTTCCGGTATCGGAATAAGAAAAACCCTTTCCTGCCCTTGTACAGCCTCTCTGGGGTCTGTACGGGCCTTTCGGGGGGCTGTGCCGGCCTGCCAGGGGGTCTGTGCAGGCTCCGGTGGTCTGTGCCGGCCTGCCGGTGGTCTGTGCAGGCTCCGGGGGGCTGTGCCGGCCTGCCGGGGGGCTGTGCCGGCCTGCCGGGGGGCTGTGCAGGCTCCGGGGGGCTGTGCCGGCCTGCCGGGGGGCTGTGCCGGCCTGCCGGGGGGCTGTGCCGGCCTGCCGGGGGGCTGTGCCGGCCTGCCGGTGGTCTGTGCAGGCTCCGGGGGTCTGTGCAGGCATCGTCCGATGGGACTACAAGTCCCATCGGGCGATGCCTGCTACCATGACAGTGATTGACACATTAGCCAATGATGGGACAGTAGTAGTCCCATCATCCGGCTAATGTGTTAAATGTAAAAAAAAAAAAAAAAAAAAAAAAAAATTACATGCTACATACATACAACATGCATACTACATACATGCTACATTCATACTACATACTACATACATGCTACATTCATACTACATAAATACTACATGCAACATACATACTACATATATACTACATGCATGCTACATACATACTGCATGCTACATACATACCACATATATACTACATACATACTACATGCATGCTACATGCATGCTACATGCTACATACATAACACATATATACTACATGCATGCTACATACATACTACATGCTACATACTACATATATACTACATGCATGCTACATACTACATGCTACATACATACTACATGCATGCTACATACATACTACATACATACTACATATATACTACATGCATGCTACATACATACTACATGCTACATACTACATGCATGCTACATACATACTACATGCTACATAGTACATATATACTACATGCATGCTACATACATACTACATACATACTACATATATACTACATGCATGCTACATACTACATGCTACATACATACTACATATATACTACATTCATACTACATACTACATATATACTACATACATACTACATACATACTACATACATACTACATGCATGCTACATACATGCTACATACATACCACATACATACTACATGCTACATACATACCACATATATACTACATACATACAATACATTCATACAATACATACATAGACATAAAGTACATATAACATAGAGTAACATACTTACCAATACTTGTCACATTGTTCCCCGAAGCCATTGTCTATTCCGGGATAAATATTAACATAACAAACCACAAAAATACTCACCCACGATCCGAAGCAGTCCACGAGTGTGTCCCACGACGATCTTGGGTAGAGAACTGCAGCATCAGATGATGCTGCCGTTCTCTACGGGCTGCAGGAATCCAATGACGGAAGGTAGGTATCCTTCCGCACTGTATTCCTCCGCCACTTAAAAAAAAAAAAAGTCCCTAGTCTCACTTTATGCCATTGCTGTGTGGGAAATTCCCACACAGCAATGGCATAAAGTGAGACTAGGGACTTTTTTTTTTTAAGTGGCGGAGGAATACAGTGCGGAAGGATACCTACCTTCCGTCATTGGATTCCTACAGCCCGTAGAGAACGGCAGCATCATCTGATGCTGCAGTTCTCTACCCAAGATCGTCGTGGGACACACTCGTGGACTGCTTCGGATCGTGGGTGAGTATTTTTGTGGTTTGTTATGTTAATATTTATCCCGGAATAGACAATGGCTTCGGGGAACAATGTGACAAGTATTGGTAAGTATGTTACTCTATGTTATATGTACTGTATGTCTATGTATGTATTGTATGAATGTATTGTATGTATGTAGTATATATGTGGTATGTATGTAGCATGTAGTATGTATGTGGTATGTATGTAGCATGCATGTAGTATGTATGTAGTATGTATGTAGCATGCAGTATGTATGTAGCATGTATGTAGTATGTATGTAGTATATATGTAGTATGTATGTAGTATGTATGTAGTATGTATGTATGTAGTATGTATGTAGCATGCAGTATGTATGTAGCATGTATGTAGTATGTATGTAGTATATATGTAGTATGTATGTAGTATGTATGTAGCATGCAGTATGTATGTAGCATGTATGTAGTATGTATGTAGTATATATGTAGTATGTATGTAGTATGTATGTATGTAGTATGTATGTAGCATGCAGTATGTATGTAGCATGTATGTAGTATGTATGTAGTATATATGTAGTATGTATGTAGTATGTATGTAGTATGTATGTATGTAGTATGTATGTAGCATGCAGTATGTATGTAGCATGTATGTAGTATGTATGTAGTATATATGTAGTATGTATGTAGCATGCATGTAGTATGTATGTAGCATGCAGTATGTATGTAGCATGTATGTAGTATGTATGTAGTATATATGTAGTATGTATGTAGTATGTATGTAGTATGTATGTATGTAGTATGTATGTAGCATGCAGTATGTATGTAGCATGTATGTAGTATGTATGTAGTATATATGTAGTATGTATGTAGTATGTATGTAGTATGTATGTAGCATGCAGTATGTATGTAGCATGTATGTATGTAGTATGTATGTAGTATATATGTAGTATGTATGTAGTATGTATGTAGTATGTATGTAGCATGCAGTATGTATGTAGCATGTATGTAGTATGTATGTAGTATATATGTAGCATGCATGTAGTATGTATGTAGCATGCATGTAGTATTTTTTTTTTTTTTTTTTTTTTAACATTTAACACATTAGCCGGATGATGGGACTACTACTGTCCCATCATTGGCTAATGTGTCAATCACTGTCATGGTAGCAGGCATCGCCCGATGGGACTTGTAGTCCCATCGGACGATGCTTGCACAGACCCCCGGACATCAGCACAGCCCCCCGGCAGGCCGGCACAGCCCCCCGGCAGGCCGGTACAGACCCCCACAGGGTGCACAGACCACCGGCAGGCCGGCACAGCCCCCCGGCAGGCCGGTACAGACCCCGGGCAGGCCGGCACAGCCCCCCGGCAGGCCGGCACAGCCCCCCGGCAGGCCGGCACAGCCCCCCAGCAGGCCGGCAGAGACCTCCGGAAGGCCCGAAATGACGGCGCATCATGATGCGCACACACTGCGCATCATGATGACGTCAGGCCGTCAATCAACTGAACTTCCGATTCCGATGCCGACTTCCGATATTGAAAAAATATCGGAAGTCGGTATCGGAATTCCGATACAGCAAGTATCGGCCGATACCCGATACTTGCGGTATCGGAATGCTCAACACTAATCATCATCTTCCCCGACACCGGTTCTGGTAGATGGGCAGGCTGAGTACGAGGTGGAACGAATTGTCGACTCCAGGTTGGTCCGTCGCGCCCTTCAGTATCTGATACATTGGAAGGGCTACGGTCCTGAGGAACGCTCGTGGGTTCCTGCTCGATCAGTTCATGCGGATCGGTTGATCCAAGCCTTTCACGCCAAGTACCCTGAGAGACCTGGGGGTCCGGTGGCCCCCCATTGAGAGGAGGGTACTGTCATGATCCAGGACGGGATTTCGCTTTGACCCGTCCTGGTTAGACTATGGGTTAATTGTGCTGCCTCTCTCTGGCAGCAGGAGGCTATTTAGTGCTCACTGGACCTGGGTCCGGTGTCAGTTATACTCCTGCCCTCGGCTGAGTTAAGTGACCTCTTGTATACGTGTGCCTTGTGCCTGATAACTTGCTTGCTTGTTCGGTTGTGATCTGGTTCTGTCCCTGTTACGAGTTCTGCCTGACCCTCTTGTACTGCGCTACCTCTCGTGTATGACTCTCTGCTTGTGACCCGACTTCTCTCTGCTCGTCCCCTTGGTACCACGTCGCCCTCTTGTGTATGACCTTTGGCTTTGTCTGACTACCCGTCTGTTTGTCCCTCCTGTACCTCGTTTGCCCGTACTGCTGTGACCTCTGTTTTGCCTGACTCTGAGTTGTTGTATGGTGTCCTGTCCTATCTGAATACAGGACGCTAAGCCCCGCCCCCTTGCAGTCACATGACCATAGGTCCCGTGCAGACTATTCAGTTTCAGTGTCCGCAGGTCCTATGCCTCTTTACTTTCCAGCGCTGACTGGACCCTGACACTATTAGCCTGAAGCACGCAGTCACCTCTGCTGCCCTGCTTCACAGGTAACTTTCAGCACTGCTTCTGTACTCAGGACACGCGCACTGGCTCTATGAGCAAGTGCAGTGCGGTGTCTCTGACAATGCCTGACTCAAACTCTGACCTACCTATGCCTAAGCCTGGGTGCTAGCAGGCTAGGCTGCACAACACATGCGTACCAAGGGTAGGGGTTTCATAATGAGTCAGTCACCAGAGACATTCATACGTGCATACACCACTCACTCCTTATAGTCTGAAAATACAGGCTATCCTAGCGCAGGGCGGAGCAGCCATGCAAACCTTTTATAGCCGCGAGCGTCCAGGACCTTCCTGGCTTCTCGGATGGGCCAATCCGAACATGAGCAGGACCTGAGCACGAGACCTTTGATCTCCAATGGAAGATCACTCGACGGGCATGCTCAGTGGCCTGACATGGGGACTTAGTCCCTGGAGAATCTCGCTGCTGAGCAGCATGCATTGCCATAGCTGTGCCAGAGGTGGCAACAGCAAGCAAACCCACGGAGCTGGTCTGGGCAGAGCACCGGGACCGACGAGTTAGCTGAGCAACCTCCTCTGCGGCTGAAGAGGAATGGGAGACCACCGGAAGTAAGGCTCGGGATTCCCGCTATGCAGCGATAGGAACCCAACGCCTAACATTACCCCCCTCCTCTCTGAGCCTCGATCCGCTCAAATTCCACAATGAGAAGAGGAGAGTGGATGTTTTCCACTGGCTCCCAGGTCCACTCCTCTGGACCATGACCCTTCCAATCCAACAAGTAGAATTTTTTGCCCCGCATCATCTTGCATCCCACGATGGCATTGACCTCAAACTCGTCTGACAACAGGTCTGATGTCCCGGCAGATGGCTCAGAAAACCGGGACATGTGCACCGGCTTAAGGAGAGACACATGAAACGTGTCCGAGATAACCAAGTGTGGTGGAAGAGCCAGGCAGTAGACCACAGGGTTGATCTGTTTGAGGACCTTGAAAAGGCCAATATATTTCGCGGTGCGAACTTAGCGGATTCCACCCGCAGCCTGATGTTTTTAGCGGAGAGCCACACTAAGTCGCCAGGAGCAAAGGTCAGAGCCGGGCGCCGGCGAGTGTCAGCGGAGGACCTCATTCTCTCCTTGGAGGCCCGGATAGCATCCTGCATGCGATCCCAAATGTCACATGCCTCCACCGCCCAGTCTGCCACCCTAAAGTCGGTGGACGACACGGGCATGGGCACGGGGACGCGCGGA
The DNA here is from genome assembly GCF_039654945.1 of Dendrobates tinctorius. Classification (NCBI taxonomy): domain Eukaryota; kingdom Metazoa; phylum Chordata; class Amphibia; order Anura; family Dendrobatidae; genus Dendrobates; species Dendrobates tinctorius. The sequence goes on along the minus strand of NW_027361893.1, from coordinate 8,302,675 downwards.
TGCTGGCCGTAATTTAAGAGGAATGGGGTCTGACCGGTGGAGTCGGCCACAGTGTTGTTCAAGGCGAATTCCGCCCACGGCAGCAAGGGTGCCCAATCATCCTGCCTGGCCGAGACAAAATGTCGCAGATATGTCACCAGGGTCTGGTTGGCTCTCTCAACCAACCCATTTGTCTCGGGATGATAGGCCGAGGAGAGATTTAGCTCTATGCTGAGCAGAGAACAGAGCTCTCTCAGGAACCGAGACGCAAACTGAGGACCCCGGTCGCTGACAATCTTATCCGGCATGCCATGCAGGCGGAAAATATGTTTAATAAACAACGCTGCCAGGCCCCGTGCTGAAGGTAGCCGAGAGAGTGGTACCAGATGCACCATATTGGAGAAATGATCGGTGACCACCCAAATGACGGTGCTGCCACTGGACTTGGGCAGACCCACTACAAAGTCCATACCGACCATCTCCCAGGGCCTGTCCGCAACCGGCAGAGGATAGAGTAACCCAGCAGGCCGCTGCCGAGAGGGCCGATTCTGGGCGCAAGAGACGCACGCCCATATATAGTCCCTGACGTTACGGGCCATATGCGGCCACCAGTACGTCCTCGCCAGAAGCTCAAAGGTCCGTTTGGTCCCAAAATGTCCACACAGCCTGGACGAATGAGCCCAAGAGAGGACCTCCGGTCGCAGATGGGCAGGGACAAAAGTCTTGCCCGGAGGTACAGACTCGAGGGCGACCGGAGCCACGGTCCTCAAGCTCTCAAACGGGACTATCAGCCGAGGCTCCTCCTACTCCAATGACACCACGGAGCGGTAGAGAGCATCGGCCCGGACGTTCTTCTCCCCGGAGAGAAAATGCATGGTGAAGTGGAATCGGGAGAGGAACAAGGACCATCTGGCCTGGCGAGAATTCAGCCGCTGGGCTGTTTGTAAATAAACCAAATTCTTGTGGTCGGTGAACACCTGGAAAGGGTGAGAGCCCCCTCCAGGAGGTGTCTCCTCTCTGAAAAGGCCAACTTCATTGCTAGCAACTCCCTGTCCCTGATGGAATAATTCCTCTCCGCCGGTGTGAAGGTCTTGGAGAAGAAGAAGAAGCATTTGTGCTTCCGACCTTGCGAGACCTTCTGGAACAGGACCGCTCCAGCACCGACGGAAGAGGCATCCACCTCCAGAGTGAAGGGTTTATCCACATCGGGGCGATGTAGAATGGGAGCGCTAGCGAAATGGGATTTAATAGAGGAGAAGGCCTTGGAGACAGGTTCTGACCAGAACTTGGGGTTTGCACCCTTCTTGGTGAGGGCTACCAAGGGCGTTACCAAAGTTGAGAAGTGGGGAATGAATTGGCGATAGTAATTTATGAACCCTATAAAGTGCTGCACCACTTTGAGAGAATGGGGTTCCTGCCAATCCATCGCCACCTGTAGCTTGGCAGGATACATGGCCAAACCCTGGGCAGAGATGATATAGCCCAAGAAAGGCAAGGACTCCTGCTCAAACACACACTTCTCCAACTTGGCATAGAGGGAGTTTGCCCGCAGGAGGTCGAAAATTTTGCAAACATCTCTCCGGTGGGAGTCAATATCTGGAGAGTGGATGAGAATATCATCCAGATAGACTACTACCGAGGTGGTAAGCATATCCCGGAAGATATCGTTCACAAAGTCTTGGAAGACGGCTGGGGCATTATGGAGCCCGAAGGTCATCACCAGATATTCATAGTGCCCGTCTCTGGTGTTAAATGCCGTCTTCCATTCATCCCCATCACGGATGCGAATCAGGTTGTAAGCCCCCCGCAGATCAAGTTTGGTAAACACTCTCGCTCCCCGTAGCCTATCAAACAGCTCCGATATCAGGGGTAGAGGATACTTATTCTTAACGGTGATGGCGTTAAGACCCCTGTAATTGATGCAAGGACGTAGTTCCCCACTCTTCTTCTGGACGAAAAAGAATCCCGCCCCTGCTGGTGACACTGACTTCCTAATGAATCCTCTTGCCAGATTCTCCCTGTCTCCGGGAGAGATAGGGGATAGACTCGACCCCAGGGAGGCTCAGTACCAGGCAAGAGGTCAATAGGACAGTCATAGGGGTGATGCGGTGGAAGTGTCTCCGCCGCCTTTTTGGAGAACACGTCCGCATACTGTCAAAAGTGTTTGGGAAGCGAGGAAAGATCTGCGGGGACCTCGGTGGAGGCAACCTGGACGCATTCCCTCAGACATCTACCCTCACATGACTTACTCCAACCTAGAATTCTCCCCGAGGACCACTCTATATGGGGAGAGTGATACCGCAACCAATGGACTCCTAGAAGGACCTGGTCGATACTCTCGGGCATGACGAGGAGGGATGTCGTCTCCTGATGAGATGGAGACACCGAGAGTAACAGTGGAGCGGTTTAAGATAAGATAATCCTTTAATCGTCCCACCATGGGGAAATTCAGAGCATTACAGCAGCAAGGCAGGAAATTCAGAGCATTACAGCAGCAAGGCAGGAACAAGTACAGATACAGATGCATAAAGGCATTACATTGACAGTAGGTAGGTACATATACGGGGAAAAAAAAAAAAATGTAACCGGACTGTCACAACTTTAGATCTATCAGTTCACTGTTTGGGTCGTTCTCCATTTTGGACAGTGCTGGTTATACAGCCTAACTGCAGCAGGAAGGAAGGACTTTCGATAGCGCTCCCTCTCACATTTAGGATAAAGTAGCCGGTCACTGACAGTACTGCACATCTTTGTCACGGTCTCATGCATGGGATGGGAATCATTCTGCACCATGTAGCTCACCTTGGCCAGTATCCTCCTGTCGCCTACTTCCTGAACTGGGTCATGGGGGCATCCCAGGACAGAGCTGGCCCTTCTAATCAGTTTGTCCAGCCAATTCCTATCACTGGTTGATATGCCACTACCCCAGCACGCCACACCAAAGAAGATGACTGATGCCACAACAGAGTTGAAGAAGGATGCAAGGAGTGCCCCTCTAACTCCGAAGGCTCTCAGCCTTCTGAGCAGATAAAGCCTGCTTTGGCTCTTCCTGTACACTGCATCCAAGTGATGGGCCCAGTCAAGCTTATTATTGAGGATCACACCAAGGTACTTATAGGTGTCGACTATCTCAATGTCATTTAAGATAAGATAAGATAAGATTCCCTGAATGTTCACCACTACTGGTGGATTTTTGCCCTTGCGAAAGTCCACCACCAATTCCTTGGTCTTCCCGGAATTAATCCTAATGTGGTTTCTCTGACACCACTCCACAAAAGCTTGGTTAGTGTCTCTGTACTCTCTTTCATCACCTCCTGTGATGACGCCTACTATTGCAGAGTCATCAGAATACTTCTGCAAGTAGCAGCTAGATGAGTTGCACCTAAAATCCGCAGTGTACAGTGTGAAGAGAAAAGGGGCAAGAACTGTACCTTGAGGTGCCCCTATATTGCAGATCACCGTGTCTGACACACTGTCCCGAACCTTTACAAACTGAGGTCGGTTTGTGAGGTAGTTAAGGATCCAGGTGGAGAATTGGAGGTCCACACCAACAAGGCCCAGCTTGTCTCTCAGTAGACCTGGCTGTATGGTGTTAAAAGCACCAGAGAAATCGAAGAACATTATTCTCACAGTGTTCCCAGGTTTCTCCAGGTGAGAGAGAGTCCTATCTAGAAGGTGGATAATGGCATCATCCACACCAATGCCCCGCCTGTAGGCAAACTGGAGAGGGTCCATATCCGAGCTCACTAGAGGACGGATACGTGTGAGAACCAATCTCTCTAATACCTTCATCAGGTGTGATGTCAATGCTACAGGTCTATAGTCATTAAGGTCTTTCGGATAAGGTTTCTTCAGAACCGGTACCACACACGATAATTTCCACAGTTGTGGTACTATACCCATTCTCAGGCTCATATTGAACAGATATGTAATGATCTCACTCAGCTGGTGCCCGCAGGTTTTGATTAGTCTTGCACTGATGCCGTCAGGACCTGCAGCCTTCAAAACTTTGATCTTATTCAGTTCTTTTGCAACCTGGGTACTTGTGAAGAACAGACCCTGGCTCAGTTGACAAGTTGCAGCAGGGGGTGAGGTTATTGTAGCAGAGAGGTGTGAATGGTATGCAGGGGCAGGAGCAGCCAGTATGTGATTAAATCTGTTAAAGAATAGATTAAGTTCATTAAGCCCCTCTTTATCTACAACCATCCTGGAGACAGTCTGTCTATGCCCAGATATAGACTTTAGACCCTCCCAGACTTCATGGATCCTTTTCTGTGACCGTTTCAGTTCAATTTTTCTCTTATAATCAGCCTTTCCCTGCCTGATTAGATTCTTCAGATATTTCTGCACCTCTCGCAGCCTGCCCTTGTCACCTGATCTGAAGGCCAACTTCTCTTTGAGAAGAGCCTTTATTCCGGGGCTGATCCATGGTTTGTTGTTAGAGAAGCACCTCACTACTTTTGTGGGTACCGTGTTGTCTACACAGAAATTAATGTAGTCCGTTATACAGTGTGTGAGACCATCCATGTCATCACCATAGGAATCTTGCAGCACTTCCCAAGTGGTTGTTTCAAAGCAGTCTCTCAGAGCACCATCACTCTCCTCAGTCCATATCCTCACTGTGCGAGTGACAGCAGGTTCCCTCTGTACAAGTGGCTTGTACACGGGTTGGAGGTGCACTAGGTTGTGATCCGATCTTCCAAGGGGCAGTAGGGCTGACGAGGCATATGCCCCTCTCACATTGGCAAAGAACAGGTCCAATGTTTTGTTGTCTCTAGTGAGGCAGGTAACATACTGTGTGCAACTGGGTAGTATGGATGCTGGAGACACATGATTGAAGTCTCCCGAAACCAGAAGGAGTGCTTGGGGGTGAAGGGACTGCATCATGCTCACTGTGGATTGTAGGACCTCAGTGGCGGCATCAGCTTTCGCAGAAGGGGGGACATATGCAGCTATCATGATTACATGCGATAGTTCCCTCGGTAAATAAAAAGGTCTCATGCCCACAGCTAATAGCTCAATGTCCTTACAACATGTTTGCTCTTTGACCACGATGTGCCTAGAGTCACACCATCTATCATTCACAAATATCGCCAGCCCTCCGCCTTTCCTCTTACCGCTCTCCCTTGTCCTGTCCGCGCGAATGAGTTTAAAGCCATCCAACGAGACAACAGTGTCCGGAGTACCTTCGGTGAGCCAGGTCTCTGTAAACAGCAACATGCTGCACTCCCTTAATTGCCGATGATGTCTGGTCAGCGCCGACAGTTCGTCCATCTTATTCCCGAGTGATCTCACATTGCCCATAATGACGGAGGGAAGAGCAGGTCTATAGCGCCTTCTTCTAGCTTTCCTGAGGGCTCCAGCTCTGCAACCTCTTCTCTTAGTCTTCCTTATTTCTGGTGGAATGTCCTCTGGTCTATTAGCAGCATGCTGCCTTGCTGTATCCCTAAGCAGCAGTATAGCTTCTCTGGAGTAGACAATAGGGTCTTGTTCAGTTCCTGGATTTCCCAACACAATAGATCCAGGTAAAAACAAGGTAAAAAGTCCATCAAAGGTCCAGGTCCTCTTATGGTTTTCCATAGTGCAATGTCCCTTTGGAGTAACAATAAAAAAAAGAGGAAAAATAGAAAATAGAAAAAAAGAGATCAAAGAAGGAGCTACTGTAACAGGCTGCCACTCCAGCGGCGCCAGGAAAAAAAAAAAAAAAAAAAATCTGTGAGGGCAGAGCCGCGCCATTCACTACTCTGACGGTGACTGGCTTGGACATCATAAGCAGTGGTATCGCATGCCGTTGAGCGAAGGCTGATGACTAGTGTTGAGCATTCCGATACCGCAAGTATCGGGTATCGGCCGATACTTGCTGTATCGGAATTCCGATACCGACTTCCGATATTTTTTCAATATCGGAATTCGGCATCGGAATCGGAAGTTCAAAGTTGATTGACAGACTGACGTCATCATGATGCGCGGTGTGTGCGCATCATGATGCGCCGTCATTTCGGGCCTTCCGGGGGTCTCTGCCGGCCTGCCGGGGGGCTGTGCCGGCCTGCCGGGGGGCTGTGTGGACTGCCCGGGGTCTGTACCGGCCTGCCGGGGGGCTGTGCCGGCCTGCCGGTGGTCTGTGCACCCTGTGGGGGTCTGTACCGGCCTGCCGGGGGGCTGTGCCGGCCTGCCGGTGGTCTGTGCACCCTGTGGGGGTCTGTACCGGCCTGCCGGGGGGCTGTGCCGGCCTGCCGGTGGTCTGTGCACCCTGTGGGGGTCTGTACCGGCCTGCCGGGGGGCTGTGCCGGCCTGCCGGGGGGCTGTGCTGATGTCCGGGGGTCTGTGCAAGCATCGTCCGATGGGACTACAAGTCCCATCGGGCGATGCCTGCTACCATGACAGTGATTGACACATTAGCCAATGATGGGACAGTAGTAGTCCCATCATCCGGCTAATGTGTTAAATGTTCAAAAAAAAAAAATACTACATACATACTACATGCATGCTACATACATACTACATGCTACATACATACTACATATATACTACATACATACTACATACATGCTACATACATACTACATGCATGCTACATACATACTACATGCTACATACATACTACATGCATGCTACATACATACTACATGCTACATACATACTACATATATACTACATACATACTACATATATGCTACATACATACTACATACATGCTACATACATGCTACATGCTACATACATACTACATACATACTACATACATACTACATGCATGCTACATACATACTACATGCATGCTACATACATACTACATGCATGCTACATGCATGCTACATACATACTACATGCTACATACATACCACATACATACTACATACATACTACATACTACATATATACTACATGCATGCTACATACATACTACATGCTACATACATACCACATACATACTACATACATGCTACATACTACATACATACTACATACATACTACATGCATGCTACATACATACTACATGCATGCTACATACATACTACATGCCACATACATACCACATACATACTACATACATACTACATGCTACATACATACTACATATATACTACATGCATGCTACATACATACTACATGCTACATACATACCACATACATACTACATACATGCTACATACATACTACATATATACTACATGCATGCTACATACATACTACATATATACTACATGCATGCTACATACATACTACATGCTACATGCATGCTACATACATACTACATACATACTACATGCTACATACATACCACATATATACTACATACATACAATACATTCATACAATACATACATAGACATACAGTACATATAACATAGAGTAACATACTTACCAATACTTGTCACATTGTTCCCCGAAGCCATTGTCTTTTCCGGAATAAATATTAACCTAACAAACCACAAAAATACTCACCCACGATCCGAAGCAGTCCACGAGTGTGTCCCACGACGATCTTGGGTAGAGAACGGCAGCATCAGATGATGCTGCCGTTCTCTACGGGCTGCAGGAATCCAATGACGGAAGGTAGGTATCCTTCCGCACTGTATTCCTTTTTAAGTGGCGGAGGAATACAGTGCGGAAGGATACCTACCTTCTGTCATTGGATTCCTGCAGCCCGTAGAGAACGGCAGCAACAGCTGATGCTGCAGTTCTCTACCCAAGATCGTCGTGGGACACACTCGTGGACTGCTTCGGATCGTGGGTGAGTATTTTTGTGGTTTGTTATGTTAATATTTATTCCGGAAAAGACAATGGCTTCGGGGAACAATGTGACAAGTATTGGTAAGTATGTTACTCTATGTTATATGTACTGTATGTCTATGTATGTATTGTATGAATGTATTGTATGTATGTAGTATATATGTGGTATGTATGTAGCATGTAGTATGTATGTAGTATGTATGTAGCATGCATGTAGCATGCAGTATGTATGTAGCATGCATGTAGTATATATGTAGTATGTATGTGGTATGTATGTAGCATGTAGTATGTATGTAGCATGCATGTAGTATGTATGTAGCATGCATGTAGTATGTATGTAGCATGTAGTATGTAGCATGCATGTAGTATATATGTAGTATGTATGTAGCATGTAGTATGTATGTAGCATGCATGTAGTATATATGTAGTATGTATGTAGCATGTAGTATGTATGTAGCATGCATGTAGTATGTATGTAGCATGCATGTAGTATGTATATGGTATGTATGTAGCATGTAGTATGTATGTAGCATGCATGTAGTATATATGTGTTATGTATGTGGTATGTATGTAGCATGCATGTAGCATGCATGTAGTATGTATGTAGTATGTATGTAGTATATATGTAGTATGTATGTAGCATGTAGTATGTATGTAGCATGCATGTAGTATATATGTAGTATGTATGTAGCATGTAGTATGTATGTAGCATGCATGTAGTATATATGTAGTATGTAGCATGTAGTATGCATGTAGTATGTAGCATGTAGTATGTATGTAGCATGCATGTAGTATATATGTAGTATGTAGCATGTAGTATATATGTAGTATGTAGCATGTAGTATGTATGTAGCATGCATGTAGTATATATGTGTTATGTATGTAGCATGCATGTAGCATGCATGTAGTATGTATGTAGTATATATGTGGTATGTATGTAGCATGCAGTATGTATGTAGCATGCATGTAGTATATATGTAGTATGTATGTTGCATGTAGTATTTATGTAGTATGAATGTAGCATGTATGTAGTATGTAGTATGAATGTAGCATGTATGTAGTATGCATGTTGTATGTATGTAGCATGTAATTTTTTTTTTTTTTTTTTACATTTAACACATTAGCCGGATGATGGGACTACTACTGTCACATTATTGGCTAATGTGTCAATCACTGTCATGGTAGCAGGCATCGCCCGATGGGACTTGTAGTCCCATCGGACGATGCCTGCACAGACCCCCGGAGCCTGCACAGACCACCGGCAGGCCGGCACAGACCCCCGGCAGGCCGGCACAGCCCCCCGGCAGGCCGTCACAGCCCCCCGGAGCCTGCACAGCCCCCCGGCAGGCCGGCACAGCCACCCGGCAGGCCGGCACAGCCCCCCGGAGCCTGCACAGACCACCGGCAGGCCGGCACAGACCACCGGAGCCTGCACAGACCCCCTGGCAGGCCGGCACAGCCCCCCGAAAGGCCCGTACAGACCCCAGAGAGGCTGTACAAGGGCAGGAAAGGGTTTTTCTTATTCCGATACCGGAAGTCCCATAGACTTGAATGGGACTTCCGGTATCGGAATCGGCGATACCGATACTTTTTTTAAAGATCGGCCGATACCATCCGATACGATACTTTGAAGTATCGGACGGTATCGCTCAACTCTACTGATGACATAAAATTGCCCTCTCCGGAATCCACGCAAACCTCCACCACCAGAGTGGAAGAACCAAACCCAAGTGTCCCCTTAAAGGACAACTTGTTGGAGGAAAATGCCGCGGATTCTAGTGAGCCGCCTCCTACAGCCACTAGGGGCGAGCGTCTTCCCAGCCGCTGTGGGCACTGGTTGGCAAAGTGACCGGACTGCCGGCAACCATGACAGATCACAGGGGCTAGAGCGGGCTGGGGACTGGATCCCTCGTGGGAAGCCCCCTGACGCTCGGACACCCGATCGGGAGATTCCAGAGGTTTAGCAAAACTGGGTGCCAACCTAAACCTTTGCCTACACTGGGACCGCTCCAACCTTCACTCGGCAAAGCGAAGGTCTATATGGGTGGAGACGGTGATAAGCTCCTCCAGTCTAGCAGGAATCTCCCTACTGGCCAGAGCGTCCTTCACATGGCCAGCCAAACCTCTCCAGAATGTCAGAATGAGGACCTTATCTGGCCACTCTAACTCCGAGGCCAGCGTCCGGAAATGGATGGCAAAGTCGCTGACCATGGACGAGCCCTGTGACAATGCCAGCAGCCGGAGCGCGGTGTCTTGGGTGACTCGCGGTCCCAGGAAGACATGCTTCAGAGTGTCCAAGAACCGTGAGGCACTCTGCACCACATGATCACCATGCTCCCACAGCGGTGTGGCCCACTCCAAAGCCCTGCCGGACAAGAGAGAAATAATAAATCCCACTTTGGCCCGCTCGGAGGGGAATCGTGCTGCCAGCAGCTCCAGCTGTATCGAGCACTGGCTCACGAAACCCCTACAAGAGGCACTATCACCCGAGAACTTCTCGGGCAGTGGGAGGCGGGACAAAGTCGGGGCAGAGATGGCAGTGGTCACACGGGAGACAGCCTCTGTGGCTGCCTGAACAGCGACCGCAGTAACATCCGCAGCTGAGGCTGGACGCTCGAGAGCTGCCAACCTGCCCTGCAGCTGCCGGATGTACTGCAGCATTCACTGTTCGTCCGCCATTACTAGCCAGACCATGGCGCTAGGATAATGTTAGGACTGGCAGAACGCAACAAATTATAAAATAGTAGGTGCGTTCACAGCCTGGGGTCCACCGTGCAGAGGTGGTACACTGCTGCTAGGTAATGGCGGAAGAATAGAGTGGCATAAAAACAGTCACCCAATGTGAACAGGAGCGGACTCTGTTAATTCACAGAGCCGCACAGCAGCTGAACGTGGATGCCGGAGCCTGTTTAACTCACAGAGCCCAGCCAAAGAGCGCACAGCAAGCCTGCCACAGAACTCTACCCCAAGGACACGGGGTTAGAGTCCTTCTAGGCCCACTGAGCGCGCGGCGTCGCTGCCACGAGCGCTGCTATAGACGCTGACTACGGAGTGTGGAGCACAGGGCACTGAGGCGTGCCGAGTCACTGATGATGGCTTATGCCTGACTAAAACTCTGACCTACCTACGCCTAAGCCTGGGCACTAGCAGGCTAGGCTGCACAACACATGCGTACCAAGGGTAGGGGTTTCATAATGAGTCAGTCACCAGAGACATTCATACGTGCATAAACCACTCACTCCTTATAGTCTGAAAATACATGCGAACCTTTTATAGCCATGAGTGTCCGGGACCTTCCTGGCTTCTCGGATGGGCCAATCCGAACACGAGCAGGACCTGAGCACGTGACCCTTGATCTCCAATGGGAGATTATGCCACGGGCATGCTCAGTGGCCCGACATGGGGACTTAGTCCCTGGAGAATCTCGCTGCTGAGCAGCATGCATTGCCATAGCTGTGCCAGAGGTGGCAGCAGCAAGCAAACCCACGGAGCTGGTCTGGGCAGAGCGCCGGGACCGACGAGTTTGCTGAACAACCTCATCTGCGGCTGGAGAGGAATGGGAGACCGCCGGAAGCAAGGCTTGGGATTCCCGCTGTGCAGCGACAGGAACCCGACGCCTAACACAAAGTGTGTGTGTGAGTCCGTAAAAAGATATACGGTCATTTCCATACATCGTATAGAGCTGTCAGCTTATCAAACAGTATCGTATAGCTGCTGTTTGTATTATGTTCAAATACATGCAGAGACAAAGTGTGTGAGACCGTAAAAAGATATATGGACATTTCCATACACCGTATAGAGCTGTCAGCTTATCAAACAGTATCGTATAGCTGCTGTTTGTATTACGTTCAAATACATACTGGGAGAGCGTCTGTGACTAAGGAAATATATACGGAGATTTAAATTTTTCCGTACACCTTATAGAGCTGTACGCTCCTCATACAGTACGATATATCTGCTGGTATTTTTGGTACATTTTCCCAAACATGAGGAAGTATGGTGGAAGAGGCCACGGACGTGGGCGGGGGGGTGGCAGCTGGTACTGATGGTGGTGGTTATGCCAAAAGCACAATAGCAGCTAAGGCAGGAGATGTTGAGCCTGCATCATCGTCTGGCTCAAGAAGGCCTGGAAGGTTCCCTTTTCTGGGAGTGGGTAAGCCGCTTTTAAAGCCGGAGCATCAGGAACAGGTTTTGGCTTACATTGCTGAAACAGCCTCCAGCTCTATCGCCTCCTCTTCAGAAGTTTCAAAAACTACAAGCACTGAGTCGTCAGTGCAAGCTTCTGGTGAGGAACAACACCTTTCCTTGTGTCCTTCACCCCCACCACAAGTGAAGGATGCGGCAGGCCACAGTTCAGATTACACCATGGAGCTCTTTTCACATACCATGCCTGGGTTACCAAGTCAAATCCTGAATTCCCCAGTCCAAGATTAATCTGACATGGAGTGCACTGAGGCACAGCCACTGCTAGATGATTCTGCTGGTACATTGACCCAGAGAACTACATTGCCCTGCCAGTCTACTGAGCCAGAATCTGACCCTGATGAAACTCAGGTGCCCCTTCCTGCATACTATACCACCTTACACGGTGACACAGAGGAAGATGCAGATGAAATTGAAGAGGAGGTGATGGATGACCCAGTTGTTGACCTGGATTGGTATCCGGTGGGGGAAGAGGGTGCCGCTGGCAATAACTCAGAAGAGGAGGAGGATCCGCAGCAGGTATCGACATCGCAGCTGTTGTTATCTGGCAGGCCCGTAGCCATCCAAAAACATGTTAAAAAAACAAAAAGAGCTGCGGGACAGCTTGGCCAGATGGTCAAATTAGCACAGCGTGCAAGCCCTGAAAAGTTGCACCATAGTAGGAAGATTGCAGTGTGGCACTTTTTTGACCAAAATCCTACTGATGAGGCAAAGGTTATCTGTAAGAAGCACGGAAGGACCTTTAGCCGAGGGAAAAATCTCAGAAATTTGAATACCAGTTGCATGCTTAGACATTTAAACACCATGCACTTGCAAGCGTGGACGGAGTACAATACCTCAGGTATCACATGTGCACCTGCTCCAACTGAAGGTAGGCAGCAACGCAACATCGCTTCCCTCACTGTAAGTCCATCGGTTAGCACACCACCAGAAAGAAATGTTGAGGTGTCGTCGCAAGGCCAAAGCAGTCAGGGAATCACAATGTTTTTGCAACATAAGACTGAATCTAGGCCATCACCACCACCACCACCACCATCACCAACCCCCTCTCAGTCTGTCATGTCCACTGCTAGTTCCCCCATATACACCTCTCAGGTCCAGCTCACCCTACCAAACACTCTGAGTAGGACAAGAAAGTACTCATCCTCTCATCCGCGTACACTGGCTTTTAACGCCTACATTGCCAATCTGATCTCATTAGAGATGATGCCCTTCCATTTGGTTGAAAGCGCTGCGTTCAGAGACCTCATGGCCTACTCTGTCCCATGCTATGACCTACCCAGTCGGCACTTCTTTTCTCAAAAAGCCATCCCTGCCCTCCACCTGCATGTGAAAGACCGCATTGTCCATTCACTCAAGCAATCAGTGAGTGGAAAGGTGCACCTCACAGCAAATGCATGGGCCAGTAGGCATGGCCAGAGCCGTTACGTATCCATTACTGCGGACTGGGTTAATGTGGTGGATGCAGGCTCCACAGGGACAGCGGCGGTGGAACAGTGTTGCCTAGCCCACGGAAACAGTTGGCTGTAGGCGTTCGAACCTCCTCCTCCAGAATCGAAAGCTCGTCGACAGAGCGCAGTCGCACGAGCACTCCATCCGCAGCTGCCAGTGTTGCACATGAGGTGTCCCACTATCGAACAGCTAGTGGTAAGTGGCAGCAGGCTGTTTTAAAGTCGATGTGCTTGGGTGACAACAGACACACCGCAGATGTACTGGCCGACTACTTGCAGTGACAAACTGAGTCATGGCTGTGCTGTCTACATCTTGAGCCAGGCAAGGTAGTCAGTGATAATGGTCAGAATTTGGTGGCTGCCATAGCCCTTGCAAAGGTCAGACACATACCTTGCCTGGCTCACACCTTGAACCTGGTAGTGCAGTGCTTCCTAAATAATTATCCGGAGTTAACAGCCCTGCTTCATAAGGTGCGAAGACTGAGCTCGCACATCCGGCGCTCGCCCGTAGACTCCGGTCGTATGCAGAAGCTGCAGCGATCGCTCCACCTCCCCAAGCACTGCCTAATCATAGACGTTGCAACAAGGTGGAACTCCACCATGCACATGGTTGAGAGGCTGTGCCAACAGAGGCAGGATGTAATGCATTTGTAGGAGGATACACAGGCAGTTTGAGGGTAGACATGGAGTTGTCGGGTGTGCAGTGGTCCAAGTTGAAAGACCTCTGTAAAGACCTTCAGTGTTTTGAGGAATGCACATGGCTGGTAAGCGCAGACGATGCCATAATAAGCATAAGCATCCCACTTATGCGTCTGCTCATGCAAAGTTTGAAGCACATTCAGCATCAGGCGTCTGCAGCAGAGGAGGAGGAAGAGAAGGACGGAAGCCTTGATGACAGTCAGCCATTGTCAGCATGGGCAACTGACCTGGATGAGGTGGAGGAAGAAGAGGAAGAGGAGGAGGAGGATGAGGGGATGTGTATTTTGGGAATGAGGATGCTTCTCAGGGGGCAGGCAAAAATGTTAGCTTGCCAAGGTCAGGTACAGGGTTTGTGCGTGACTGTAGGGATGTGGATTTGCCAGAAAGTGCTCCTCCACCCACCACTGGCAGTGCATCATTGACACCTGGAACATTGGCCCACATGTCTGATTATGCCTTGTGGATAATAAAAAGGGACCCCCGCATTGCCAAAATGATGAAGAATGACGACTACTGGTTGGCCAGCATCCTCGATCCATGCTATAAAGGCAAATTACAGAACATCATGCCACAGGAGAACCTAGAGCTAATATTGGCTAACAAACAAGCAACTCTGGTAAACCATTTGTTAGAGGCATTCCCAGCACACAGCAACAGTGCTGGTTCTCCCACAATCCGTAGTGGGCAAAATGGAAGAGGTGTTCGTGGTGCACACAGCCGAAGTGGCGTTGGAGACTGGGGTTTCATGACCTTGTTGTGGACTGATTTCTCAAGTACCGCTCACATGACTGGTAATACTGAATCGATTGCAAGTGACAGGAGACAGTAGTTGTCAACTATGTTTAAAAACTACTTCTCCTCCCATATCATTGTTCTCCCTCACAGGTCATTCCCCTTTGACAATTGGACCTGTAAACTTGACACCTGGCCTGAATTGGCACAATATGCCTTACAGGAGCTTGCTTGCCCTGCTGGTAGTGTGCTATCTGAAAGTCTTCAGTGCTGCTGGATCAATTCTGACAGAAAAAAGGACCCATCTGTCGACCGAAAATGTTGATGATGATCTAACCTTCATTAAAATGAACCATGCATGGGTTTCAAAGGATTTTGTCCCAACTTCCCCTGATGACACATAGGTTGCCAGAAAAATGGCTCGCATTTGTTCTCCTCTTCCTCAGACTTCTCCAATTCCTCCATTTGCAGCTGCTGAATGTCCAGCCTACACATCAACATATGCCATTTTTTCAACCTCCCTAATTGGCCGTTCCCCCCCAGGGCCGCGGTCACCACCTGGCGCACCCGGGCAAGTGCCGTTGCCCTGAACAGGTGTGGTGGCCCACTCTTGGGCGTCGGCACTGGCACAGGGCCCCTCATAGTACAAAAAAGTGTCTCTGATGGTGGGGGGGCCCACTCACCGTCGGACACACCGGCGTACTATGAGGGGCCATGTGCCAGTACCATCGCCCATGAGTGGGCCCCCTGCTTGCTCAGGGCCACAGCACTTGCAATACTTACCTCTCCCTGCTCCACCGCCGTGATGTCTTCCGCATTTCCTGACAGTGACATTCAGGTCAGAGAGCGCGATGACCACGTCTGTAAGCCCTCTGCCTAACAGTCCAAGTGCAGAGAGATGGAAGATGGCGATGCTGAGGAGTCCAGAGTAGAGCAGTGCCCAGCGAGGAGAGGTATTTAAGTTTTTTAAAAGTTGGGAGCAATTTTTGGGGAGCACTATACATTGGAGAATGATATATTGGGCCCATCATACACTGGAGAATCATCCATGAGGTTCATCGTATACTGGAGTATTCCAAATGGGGGACATCAGACACTGGAGCAGCATTTACGTGGCCCATTTTACACTGGAGCATTATAAATGGGGCCCATTATATATGGAGCATTATTTGGGCCCATAAAAACACTGGAGCATCATCCATGGGGCCCATCATATACGAGAACATGCTAAATGGGGCAGACCAGACACTGGAGCAGCATCTATTGGGCCCATTATACACTGGAGCATTATAAATGGGGCTCATTATATATGGAGCATTATTTGGGCCCATAAAACACTGGAGCATCATCCATGGGGCCCATCATATAATAGAACATTCTAAATGGGGCAGATCAGACACTGGAGCAGCATCTATGGGGCCCATTATACACTGGAGCATTATAAATGGGGCTCATTATATATGGAGCATTATTTGGGCCCATAAAACACTGGAGTATCATCCATGGGGCCCATCATATACTGGAGAATTCTAAATGGGGCAGATCAGACACTGGAGCAGCATCTGTGGGGCCCATTATACACTAGAGCATTATAAATGGGGCCCATTATATATGGAGCATTATTTCAGCCCATAAAACACTGGAGCATCTTCCATGGGCCCTTCATATGCTAGAGCATTCTAAATGGGGCAGATCAGATACTGGAGCAGCATCTATGGGGCCCATTATACACTGGAGCATCATCCATGGGGCCCATTATATATGGAGCATTATTTGGGCCCATAAGACACTGGAGCATCATCCATGGGTACCATCATATACTGGAGCATTCCAAATGGGGGTCATCAGACACTGGAGAAGCATTTACGGGGCACATTATACACTGGAGCATTATAAATGGGGCCCATTATATATGGAGCACTATTTGGGCCCATAAAACACTGGAGCATCATCCATTGTGCCCGTCATATACTGGAGAATTCTAAATGGGGCAGGTCAGTCACTGGAGCAGCATCTATGGGGGCCATTATACACTGGAGCATTATAAAAGGGGCCCATTATATATGGAGCATTATTTGGGCCCATAAGACACTGGAGCATCATCCATGGGGACCATCATATACTGTAGCGTTATATGGAGCTCATCATATACTGTATGGAAAATTATATGGGACCAATTATTCTGCATGGAGCGATATATGGGGCTCATTATTCTGTATAGCGCACTATGTGGTGGCCATAATACTGTATGGAGGAATATACTGTTCGTTTTTTGAGCTATTGTAAAATTTAAAATAGATATCAGTCATGTAATGTAAGAAGTGAAGTATTTGTCATTGCACTATACCAATATTTCTCTGCCGTATCGGAACATCATGAATTGTGGTATGTGTTAAAGGAGACCACTGACACTTTTTGGCCCGGGGCACACGAAAAACTGGAGCCAGCTCTACCACCTCCCCACAACTTTAGCCAAATAACCCACTGTTTTCAATGCATAACTATTATTATGAAGTAAATTAAGGCTGCCAAGCTTAAGTAATAAGAATTGATGACGATGGCATTGAAATGGGCACTGTAGGTGTGTTTACTGTCCTCACTCCCTGACGACTTTGCTTCCCCATTGACTTGCATTGGGCTTTGTGTTTCAGTTGGACCCCCGGCTTTTCCCTATAGTCGGCCGATTTTGTTCCACTCGACTTTTGAGAAAGTCAGGTTTCATGAAACCCGACTCGACCCTAAAAAAGGCAAAGTCGCTCATCTCTAGTGGTCAGTATTGTAAAAATTGTCCTGGTCAATAAGCTGCAAAATGGCTCTGTCATAAGGGGTTAATAATCTGTTCCTGTTCAGGACTATCGCCAGCTGGCTAATTATTTGCAAGTGTGCAATGATTGTTTAAAAAAACTGAAGTTATTATTAGACCTCCTTAATAAACTACTCTTGATACTTCTGGGTAATTTTCGCCAACAATCTTCTGTGCTGCAGAGCATCTCACCTACAACTCTACTGTTTTCCTGTGGGTATCAATGTCTTTGGGCAAATTTCTGTGGGCATTTTTCACATATCATGTGAACATCCTCACCTTGCACCTCAAATATCATAGATCTGAAACTTTGTGATGCTGCAATTGGCAATTTTCTGTGTGGGTAACTTTCTGTATGGGCAATTATCCATGTGGGCAATTTTCTGTGGGCAATTTTCCTTGAGGGCAATTTTCAGTGTGGGCATTTTTCCTGTGGGCATTTTTCTGGTCACCATTAGCAGGGCAGGCCTTGCTGTCAATGCATAAGAAAACAGAATGGGAGTTCAAAATTAGAATTAGTCTTACCAGCAATTCGGTTTCTAGGAACCTTCCACAACAGCAATATCGGAGGATGTCTCCCCGCCCTAATAGGGGACAGGAACACAAAGTGGTTAAATACCCCTCCCCTTCCTGCAATCACCAGTGTTTTCCTGGACACACTAGTATGTATAGTTACCACATAAGTGCAGGAATCATCCAATAAGAACATCAGATAGGGAAGGAAATTAGTGCTGTCGTGGAAGGTTCCAAGAAACCGAATTACCAGTAAGACTAATTCTATTTTCTCCAGTCACCTTCCACGACAGCAACATCGGAGTCATACCAACAACTAATTTCTCTGGGGAGGGATCATGGCCTGCAGAACTCGTCTGCCAAATGTTAAATCCCTAATGAAATTTAGCCTGTAATGTCTGGTGAACGTGTGGATAGGCGAACAGGTGGCGGCTCTGCATATCTGCTCTGAGGAAGCGTTCCCCATCTCTGCCCATGATGTTGCTATCGCACGGGTAGAATGTGCCTTCAGTGAAACAGGTGGAGAAAGATTCTGTGATGAGTAAGCCAGGCAGATAGCCTGTCTGATCTAGATCGTGATGGTGTTCTTTGCCGCCTTTTTGCCTTTATTTTTGCCTTTATTTATCTATTCATCGAACTGTATGAATAGATTCTGGTTGATCCGCCAGGCTTCAGTCTGTTGTAAGTAAAATAGGACCACCCTGCGAATGTCGAAGGCGTGAAAGGTCTCTTCCTAACGGTTGGAAAGGTTTGGGCAGAATGAGGGCAGCACAATATCCTGATCCCTATGAAAGTTTGAGACCACTTTAGGTAGGAAGGAGTGATCTAATTTCAGGATAATACTATCCGCAGTGAGAGTCAGATAAGGTTCCTGTATTGACTGGGCCTGCAATTCTCCTATGCGTCTGGCAGTAGTGAACGCAACTAAGAAGACTGTTTTGAGTGTCAGGTTCTTGATGGTCATAGATGCTAAAGGCTCGAATGGATCCTGGGTTAGGCTGTTAAGCACGATATTCAGATCCCAAGGAGGAACCTGACTATGGAGCTTAGGACGAATCCTGGCTGCCGATGTCATGAAGCATTTGATCCAGCGGTGGCTGGCCAAGTCAAGATCAAAAAAGGTACTAAGAGCTGATACTTGCACTTTCAGTGTGCTAGAAGTAAGCCCCATTTCTAGACCTTTTTTGTAAAAAGTCTAAGATTTTTGCTACATTGGGATGGAAGGGGTGTTTGGGGAGCACCAGGATGAAAATCTTTTCCACACCTTGGCATAGATGGCATTGGTTATTGGCTTTCTGCTTTTCTGGAGGGTTTGGATCACTTTATCTGAGAGTCATTTGGCTCACAGGATTTCAGCCTCAGTAGCCATGCTGCCATGTTCAACTTGCGTAGGTCTGGGTGT
Source organism: Dendrobates tinctorius (assembly GCF_039654945.1). Taxonomy (NCBI): domain Eukaryota; kingdom Metazoa; phylum Chordata; class Amphibia; order Anura; family Dendrobatidae; genus Dendrobates; species Dendrobates tinctorius. The sequence continues at coordinate 8,283,158 of NW_027361893.1, read as the reverse complement.
AGTAGAGGACCCTGGTGAATGAGGTTGACTTTTTGAGGTAAAAGCAAGGGGCCTTCCTGAGCCATATCCAGTAGGGCACTGTACCAGCTCCTCCCGGGCCACAGAGGGGCGATTAAGATTGTGGAGACTCGGTCTGTCTGGATTTTTTGTAACATTTTTGCCAGCATGGGTATGCGATATTTGTGTTTTTTGCTTTCTGTTTTCTCTGGTTAATGGTCATGTGTTAATATGCACTTACATTGTGCATACACATTAACTTACTTTCTCAGTTCAGATTCGTTTTTTATTCATTTCATTGTGCATTAAGTGCATATATGGGTGTGACCGCCCTCTTTCTGAGCTGGGAAAACCATCCTGTCTGGCCTAAGCTTTCACTAGTGGTTCAGCCGCTCGATCCTCGTTCACATTCACGTCACTTGGCAAGTGAAAAGGTTTTAAATACTAGAGTAGGGACTGTCCCACAAGGGTTGCCTTGACGTTGCGGCATGGCTTGTACATTATTTTGATCAAAATTATGTTTAGTAAATACCCTTATTATTATTACCTTTATGCATTATTTGCAGTTTATTTTTTTACTTTTTAGCTCAGGATATTTGTGTTTTTTGCTTTCTGTTTTCTCTGGTTAATGGTCATGTGTTAATATGCACTTACATTGTGCATACACATTAACTTACTTTTCTCAGTTCAATTTCATTTTTTATTCATTTCATTGTGCATTCAGTGCATATAAGGGTGTGACCGCCCTCTTTCTGAGCTGGGAAAACTATCCTGTCTGGCCTAAGCTTTTTCTAGTCGTTCAGCTGCTCGATCCTTGTTCACATTCACGTCACTTGGCAAGTGAAAAGGTTTTAAATACTAGAGTAGGGACTGTCCCACAAGGGTTGCCGTGACGTGGTGGGATGGCTTGTACATTATTTTGATCAAAATTATGTTTACTAAATACCCTTATTATTATTACCTTTATGCATTATTTGCAGTTTATTTTTTTACTTTTTAGTTCAGGATATTTGTGTTTTTTGCTTTCTGTTTTTTCAGCATGAGTATGGGTGGAAAGGCATATGCGAGATCGAAATTCCACAGTTGGGCGAAAGCATCTATTCCCTGTGCCCCACCTGTGTGGTAGAGGGAGAAGAATGTCTTCACTTTCACATTTTGTCTGTTGGCAAATAGGTTCACCTCTGGAGTCCCCTATCTTGAGGTTAGGGATGAGAAGACTGCTTGATCCAGGCACCACTCCCCTGGATGGATGTCTTTCCGGCTGAGGAAGTCTGCCTGGGTATTGTCTGACCCTTTCAGATGTACTGCTGTTACTGGTTTTTCTCTGTCCAGGAAAAAATCCTGGCTGCTATTACCTTTAGACCAGCGTACTTCATGCCTCCCTGGTGTCGGAGGTAGGCCACTGTGGTCATGTTGTCCGAGTAGACACGGATGTGGTGATTTCGGATCAGCGATGATGATGCTTTTAGAGCCTCTTCTACAGCCTTTAGTTCTCTGAGGTTTGAGGAACTGGCGCTGGTGCTTGAGAGCTATCGTCCCTGGAAGTAGGATCCCTCTACTACTGCACCCCTGCACCCCAACCCCATTGTCTGGTATCTGAACAAAGTGTTTTCAGGGAAGCTGGTCCCAGTTTAATAATTTTTAATAATTCATTAAAACCTGAGACATCACATAAACAACACATAAACAGACATAACAGTGATCGTGCGTATCAGTGCTCATTTAAAAAATGGTTCGGTCTCACCATTACTCATGGGCATAGATGCCCCGGCGTATTTTTCAGAGGTCCCCTGCCAGGTATTTGGGTCCATATAACAGCACAAGACAGCGTGTGGAAAAAGAGGTTAAAGGGTTACAGGAGTGCAGTTTTTCCTATCCTCCCTGTCGTGCCCAGGTATTACTCTTGCCCTTACAAGGACAGGCCCCAAATGGACCCTATAGTGTCACCCCCAGTCGTCAGAATGGGTATTTGCTCCCTACGCGTTTCCTCCCCAATAACGGGGTTCATCAGGGGAGTTATACAAATAGATATAAGGGGGTTTAAATATATTTGTCCATAAAGAAAAAGAGAAGGCCCCACAAGGGCTGGGTGCCTCAACAAGCAGAGTGACTGTCCATATCACTGCCAAAAAGTAAGGGACTTACAAATCTTGGAGATGTGATGATTGTAGGGAGGTCACCGTTAAGCACTGCGGGGGAGGTCACTCAAATTCTATCTTCAGTCCATCTCATATGGTATGGAGGACCCACTGATTTGTGGAGATGGATTGCCACTGGGTGAAGAAGATGGAGTTGACCCCCGACCGGAGTGCTGTCATTGCTTGTCTGGGGTCTGTTGTTGGTGATGGACAAGGATGTTCTTTCCCTTGTCTCCTTTGGGATAACTCCATCTCCATGTTTTTCCTTTTCCCCTATACTCTCTCTGCGAGGGTTGGTCACGGGGGGGGGGCGAAAAAAAAGTCTTTTAGGATTTTTTTGTTCGGGAAGAGATTTTTTCTTATCTGTAGCCTTGTCCAGGATATCATCCAGGACAAGCCCGAACACATAGTAGCCCTGGAAGGGGATGGCGCATAATTTGGATTTGAAGGTAAAGTTGCCCCCACCAAGATTTTAACCACGGTGCTCTCCTACATGAGTTGGGAGAGGACGGCAGATTTTGCCCATTGCCTTCTGAAGGACGGGAAGGGAGTCAAGCATTTCCTATCTTGAGGTGCCCTGTGTCAGATGATCCTCAAGTGTGCATAGCCAAAGAAATAAGGATCTGGCCACGCATGTTGAGGCTATATTTGTTTTCAGTAGATTTGTAGAGGTGGCCCAGGTCTTCCTTAACAATCTATTTTCTGATCCATAGGATCTTTGAGCTAGGCAGAGTCCTCAAAGGGAAGGGCTGTTTTTTTAGCTACCCTGGACACCTGTACATCTACTTTTGGGGTTTCCCATAAGGAGCTATCCCCGTCTATGGGGAATTGTTTTTTAAGTTCTGAGGGCACGCTAAGGCCTTTTTCAGGGAGGCCCCATTCATGGAGGATAAGATTCTGTACATTTTCATGCACAGGAAATCCATTTTGATTTTTGGACTTCAGACCCCCAAACAGTTCGTCCTGTACCGAGTACATAACTTCCTCCTCCTCAACCCCCATAGTGCTTCTCACCATACTGATCAGTTCACCCATATCCTCGGAACTAAAATAATATTTTTTGTTCCCTGATTTAGGGGTAAGGAATAGGCCACACAATGGGGATCACCCAACATAAGATTTAGCAAAAATTTGTAACAATCTTTATTTAGACACAAACAACTGAACACCCAATTGTTAAAAACATTAAAAATTAGTCACAAATGTGACTTAAACATCTAGGTTCACAATAGAGCCAACCCTCATAACTTCACCTCCACAAAAAACCTCAATAACAGACCAAATATGCTAAATCTTATGTTGGGTGATCCCCATTGTGTGGCCTATTCCTTTTCCTCTCTCTCTTTAATCAGCATCTATTTTGTATAGGTCTAGTTGGATCCCCATTAATGTCAGTGGTGCCCCCGTGTGTTTAATTTTGATTTAGGGGTAGAAATGGAAGTGGAACCCTCATTCTCTCAAACATCCTCCGAACCCCAGGAACGAATCTCGCCCTATTCTGAGTCAGATTCTACCGGAGCCTTCTTCCTTTTACTAGAAGGAGGTGGCTGTGGTACCGGGATCTGGGAGAAGGTAGCCATGGAGGACTGGACTTCCTGTTTTATGAGGGTTCTGATGCTATCCAGGAGAGTGGGCTGCTCGGAGCATAAGACCTTATCCATACAGGACTGGCAGAGCTTTTTCCTATATGTAGAGGGGAGTCTGGCAGCACACATCTTACATTTGCAGCTGGTTTTCTTAGGGTTAGAGACCTTTTCTCCCTATAAGAGAGAAGGTATACTAAGCCATGGTGGGTATACCTGGAAAGCCGGGGACAAAACACCTGCTAATTACAGTAATAGGGGGGACTCTGGGCTCTGCAGACGCAGAGAAGGAAGGTTTGTCACTGTCCATGTCAGTCTGTCCACAGTCAGCGTCAGACAGAATATCTTACCCGTTGACTCCCTCACCCGGATTTTAAAGAAATCGAGGGTCCAGTGTAAACTTGTGCTCCTCCCTCCCTGGCCCAATGGGGGAACCGCCGTAGGAACACCACATGATGTGGCCGCTGGTCCAGGGAGCTATGCGCCGGCCGGCATGAGTGTTCCAGAGTGGAACACATAATGAGGAAACTGGAAGTGATGTGCGCCCCAGCATGAAATGCACAGGGGATGAACCGGTAGTGGAGACGAGCCACTTCCGGAAAGTGCGCGCTCCCTGGGGTCAGCAGCACGGGGAGGATACCGGGGAGCTACTGGAGAGCCCCGGCCGCACATCACCACCCCGCTTTACCCCCGTGCAGGAGAGGCGGGAGGGTCCCGAGTCCCGCAGATGCGAGGAGACGGGAGCAGCCACCGAAGGAGGAGAGCAGAGCCCCCAAACTCTGCTGCCTAGCATTTTCTTCTGAAGGTAACGTGGGGTGCCCCCAATCACCAGCCACGGCAGCACCATCAGAGACCTCTTCATGCCCCATAGGGGACAGGAAAACACTGGTGGTTGCAGGAAGGGGAAGGGTATTTAACCTCTTTGTGTTCCTGTTCCCTATTAGGGTGGGGAGACATCCTCCGACGTTGCTGTTGTGGAAGGTGACTGGAGAAATAATTAATGTGAAGTGGATTTTCCTGTGCCTATCCAGTATGTGGGTTCAAAGGCTTATTGGGGTGCATATGATTTGGTAGCAGGGCAGGCCTTGCATTCAATGCATAAGAAAACAGAATGGGAGTACAAAATGAATAATGTGAAGTGGATTTTCCTGTGCCCATCCAGTGTGTGGGTTCAAAAGCTTATTGGGGTGCATATGACTTGGCAGCAGGGCTGGCCTTGCTGTCAATGCATACAAAAACAGAATGGGAGTACAAAATGAATAATGTGACGTGGATTTTCCTATGCCCATCCAGTGTGTGGGTTCAAAAGCTTATTGGGGTGCATATTACTTGGTAGCAGGGCAGGCCTTGATTGTCAATGCATAAGAAAACAGAATGGGAGTACAAAATGAAGAATGTGAAGTGGATTTTCCGGTGTCCATCCAGTAAGTGGCTTGAAAAAGCTTATTGGGGTCCATGTAACTTTGGGGCAGGCCAGGCCTTTCATTCAATGCCACATTTTTTAAGGAAGCGCTCCTGTACCTCTCGTGAAAGGGTTATTGTGGTGTGTCGCAATTCTTGGCAGCCTATCCACTCACTGCATGGACGATAACAGTTTAGGAGACCCACTGTTTAATTATGGCTCTTTAAGAAGATTAATGCCGCCTGATGCCACTGTAAAAATAGGCTCTGTAACTTTAAGAGTCCCTCCTTCATAAATGAAACAAGATGTGTCTGCTTATGTGTCACACACCACATGGCCAGCTGTGGTTGTTAAATGTTACGACATTTGTCAGTGAATGCATTTGTATTTGTTGAAACTTGAAAGCAATGTTAAAGTTTAAAAACGCTTCAAAAACACTGCATCTGAACATAGCCCAAGTGGGGGAGGAACATTTTGGTCTGGAGTTAATTATTTTGCCTTATATGCAAGTCATTAACCTCAAAAGGATGTGCCTTAACATTTTTCCCAGCAAAATCCGTTTTGGTTTAGTTTTGGTGTGTTTTTTGGTGCACCTGTAAAAATAGCATAAAACTCTTTAAAAATTGTTTAAAGCTGTGAAATAGGAGTCAGGAATGCTTCCAGGGGTGATCCCCATGATGTCCCCGTGTCATTTGAGCAGTGTTTCCATCATTTCCAGATGTTTTTAGACCTTTAAAGGACCCCCGGGGGGATCGCAGCAATAAAGATCCGGATTCCCTTAGACTTACATTGGGCTTGTTGTTCTGTCCAACTACCCGAGTATTCCAATTTTTCAACCCTCAGAAAGTTGTGGGATGCAGGGTGTGTTGCAGTCCGCGCTGCCGAGATTCACAAATCACCTGGGATGCAAGATGTTGTAGCAGTGTACTCCTTTATTTCCTCCTACGCGTTTCGGCGCCCTTCCTGGCACCTTCCTCAGGGATATCCCTGAGGAAGGTGCCAGGAAGGGCGCCGAAACGCGTAGGAGGAAATAAAGGAGTACACTGCTACAACATCTTGCATCCCAGGTGATTTGTGAATCTCGGCAGTGCGGACTGCAACACACCCTGCTTCCCACAACTTTCTGAAGGTTTTTCCACGTGCAAGTGGTTGGTGGAGGTCCTGCAGCAGCTGATTCTGTGATATGCTCTCAAGCCAGTTGTGGGTTACACAACTGGAATAGGTGAGTGGAACTGTATTATACCGCTCATACTTCTAGTGTCACTAGTGATAGGGCACTATTGCGCCTCTTGTTCCCCCCACCATTTTTGTATTAATTTTTCAACCCGAGCAACGAGCACCTGAGCATTTTAGTGCTTGCCCATCACTAGTTGGCACCAATGACACGGCGAGTACGGACCTACTGACAATCTGCAAGAACTTTGAAGAGTTGGGGAAGAAAGTAAAGGAATTGGATGCACAGGTAGTTTTTTCTTCTATCCTTCCAGTAGACAGGCATGGCACCATGAGATGGAACAGGATCCTTGAAGCGAAAAAATGACGATGGTGCAGACAACAAGGATTCAGAATCCTGGATTACGGTGTTAATTACCTGTACAATGCACTTCTCGCCAGAGACTGACTGCACCTCAACAAACCTAGGAAATGCACATATGCCAGAAGACTCGGTTCACTCATCAGGAGAGTTTAAACTACAACCCCTGACAAAAATTATGGAATCACCGGCCTTGGAGGATGTTCATTCAGTTGTTTAATTTTGTAGAAAAAAAGCAGATCACAGACATGGCAAAAACTAAAGTAATTTCAAATGGCAACTTTCTGGCTTTAAGAAACACTAAAAGAAATCAAGATTAAAAAAAAGTGTTAGTAATGGTTAGTTTTTTGAACCAAGCATAGGGAAAAAATTATGGAATCACTCAATTCTGAGGAAAAGATTATGGAATCATGAAAAACATCAACAAAAAAATTAAGATAATCAAGATAATCCACCATGGGGAAATTCAGAGCATTACAGCAGCAACATTACATTGACAGTAGGTAGGTACATATACGGAAAAAAAAAATGTAACCGGACTGTCACAACTTTGGATCTATCAGTTCTCTGTTTGGGTCGTTCTCCGTTTTGGACAGTGCTGGTTATACAGCCTAACTGCAGCAGGAAGGAAGGACTTTCGATAGAGCTCCCTCTCACATTTAGGATGAAGTAGCCGGTCACAGACAGTACTGCACATCTTTGTCACGGTCTCATGCATGGGATGGGAATCATTCTGCACCATGTAGCTCACCTTGGCCAGTATCCTCCTGTCGCCTACTTCCTGAACTGGGTCAAGGGGGCATCCCAGGACAGAGCTGGCCCTTCTAATCAGTTTGTCCAGCCTATTCCTGTCCCTGGTTGATATGCCACTACCCCAGAACGCCACACCAAAGAAGATGACTGAGGCCACAACAGAGTTGAAGAAGGATGCAAGGAGTGCCCCTCTAACTCCGAAGGCTCTCAGCCTTCTGAGCAGATAAAGCCTGCTTTGGCCCTTCCTGTACACTGCATCCAAGTGATAGGCCCAGTCAAGCTTATTATTGAGGATCACACCAAGGTACTTATAGGTGTCGACTATCTCAATGTCATTTCCCTAAATGTTCACCACTACTGGTGGATTTTTGCCCTTGCGAAAGTCCACCACCAATTCCTTGGTCTTCCTGGAATTAATCCTAAGGTGGTTCCTCTAACACCACTCCACAAAAGCTTGGTTAGTATCTCTGTACTCTCTTTCATCTCCTCCTGTGATGAGGCCTACTATTGCAGAGTCATCAGAATACTTCTGCAAGTAGCAGCTAGATGAGTTGCACCTAAAATCGGCAGTGTACAGTGTGAAGAGAAAAGGGGCAAGAACTGTACCTTGAGGTGCCCCTGTATTGCAGATCACTGTGTCTGACACACTGTCCCGAACCTTTACAAACTGAGGTCGGTTCGTGAGGTAGTTAAGGATCCAGGTGGAGAGTTGGAGGTCCACACCAACAAGGCCCAGCTTGTCTCTCAGTAGACCTGGCTGTATGGTGTTAAAAGCACTAGAGAAATCGAAGAACATTATTCTCACAGTGTTCCCAGGTTTCTCCAGGTGAGAGAGAGTCCTATCTAGAAGGTGGATAATGGCATCATCCACACCAATGCCCGGCCTGTAGGCAAACTGGAGAGGGTCCATATCTGAGCTCACTAGAGGACGGAGACGTGTGAGAACCAATCTCTCTAGTACCTTCATCAGGTGTGATGTCAATGCTACAGGTCTATAGTCATTAAGGTCTTTCGGATAAGGTTTCTTCGGAACTGGTACCACACATGATAATTTCCACAGTTGTGGTACTATACCCATTCTCAGGCTCATATTGAACAGATATGTAATGATCTCACTCAGCTGGTGCCCGCAGGTTTTGATTAGCCTTGCACTGATGCCGTCAGGACCTGCAGCCTTCAAGACTTTGATCTTATTCAGTTCTTTTGCAACCTGGGTACTTGTGAAGAACAGACCCTGGCTCAGTTGACAAGTTGCAGCAGGGGGTGAGGTTATTGTAGCAGAGAGGTGTGAATGGTATGCAGGGACAGGAGCAGCCAGTGTGTGATTAAATCTGTTAAAGAATAGATTAAGTTCATTAAGCCCCTCTTTATCTACAACCATCCTGGAGACAGTCTGTCTATGCCCACATATAGACTTTAGACCCTCCCAGACTTCATGGATCCTTTTCTGTGACAATTTCAGTTCAATCCTTCTCTTATAATTAGCCTTTCCCTGCCTGATTAGATACTTCAGATCCTTCTGAACCTCTCTCAGCCTGCCCTTGTCACCTGATCTGAAGGCCAACTTCTTCTCTTTGAGAAGAGCCTTTATTCCGGGACTGATCCATGGTTTGTTGTTAGAGAAGCACCTCACTACTTTTGTGGGTACCGTGTTGTCTACACAGAAATTAAAGTAGTCGATTATACAGTGTGTGAGACCTTCCATGTCATCACCATAGGAATCTTGCAGCACTTCCCAAGTGGTTGTTTCAAAGCAGTCTCTCAGAGCATCATCACTCTCCTCAGTCCATATCCTCACTGTGCGAGTGACAGCAGGTTCTCTCTGTACAAGTGGCTTGTACACGGGTTGGAGGTGCACTAAGTTGTGATCCGATCTTCCAAGGGGCGGTAGGGCTAACGAGGCATATGCCCCTCTCACATTGGCAAAGAACAGGTCCAATGTTTTGTTGTCTCTAGTGAGGCAGGTAACATACTGTGTGCAACTGGGTAGTATGGATGCTGGAGACACATGATTGAAGTCTCCCAAAACCAGAAGGAGTGCTTGGGGGTGAAGGGACTGCATCATGCTCACTGTGGATTGTAGGACCTCAGTGGCGGCATCAGCTTTCGCAGAAGGGGGGACATATGCAGCTATCATGATTACATGCGATAGTTCCCTCGGTAAATAAAAGCTAATAGCTCAATGTCCTTACAGCATGTTTGCTCTTTGACCACGATGTGCCTAGAGTCACACCATCTATCATTCACAAATATCGCCAGCCCTCTGCCTTTCCTCTTACCGCTCTCCCTTGTCCTGTCCGTGCGAATGAGTTTAAAGCCATCCAATGAGACAACAGTGTCCGGAGTACCTTCGGTGAGCCAGGTCGCTGTAAACAGCAACATGCTGCTCTCCCTTAATTCCTGATGATGTCTGGTCAGCGCCGACAGTTCGTCCATCTTATTCCCGAGTGACCTCACATTGCCCATAATGACGGAGGGAAGAGCAGGTCTATAGCGTCTTCTTCTAACTTTCCTGAGGGCTCCAGCTCTGCAATCTCTTCTTTTAGTCCTCCTTATTTCTGGTGGAATGTCCTCTGGTCTATTAGCAGCATGCTGCCTTGCTGTGTCCCTAAGCAGCAGTATAGCTTCTCTGGAGTAGACAATAGGGTCTTGTTCAGTTCCTGGATTTCCCAACACAATAGATCCAAGTAAAAACAAGGTAAAAAGTCCATCAAAGGTCCAGGTCCTCTTATGGTTTTCCATAGTGCAATGTCCCTTTGGAGTAACAATAAAAAAAATAGAGAAAGGAAAAATAGAAAATAGAAAAAAGGAGAGCAAAGAAGGAGCTACTGTAACAGGCTGCCACTCCAGCGGCGCCAGGAAGAACTGATGTCACTCCAACACATCTCTAGTATTTTGTTGCACCACCTCTTGCTTTTATAACAGCTTGCAGTCTCTGAGGCATGGACTTAATGAGCGTCAAACAGCATTCTTCATCAATCTGGCTCCAACTTTCTCTGATTGCTGTTGCCAGATCAGCTTTGCATGTTGGAGCCTTGTCATGGACTGTTTTTTTCAACTTCCACCAAAGATTTTCAATTGGATTGAGATCCGGACTATTTTCAGGTCGTGACATTGACCTTATGTGTCTTTTTTCAAGGAATGTTTTATCAGTTTTAGCTCTATGGCAGGATGCATTATCATCTTGAAAAATGATTTCATCATCCCCAAACATCCTTTCAATTGATAGGATAAGAAAAGTGTCCAAAATATCAACATAAACTTTATTTATGAAGTGCATTTATTGAAGATGTAATGACAGCGATCTCCCCAGTGCCTTTACCTGACATGCAGCCCCATATCATCAATGACTGTGGAAATTTGCATGTTCTCTTCAGGCAGTCATCTTTATAAATCTCATTGTAACGGCACCAAACAAAAGTTCCAGCATCATCACCTTGCCCAATGCAGATTCATGATTCATCACTGAATATGACTTTCATCCAGTCATCCACAGTCCACGATTGCTTTTCCTTAGCCCATTGTAACCTGGTTTTTTTCTGTTTAGGTGTCAATGATGGCTTTAATTTAGCTTTTCTGTATGTATATCCCATTTCCTTTAGGCGGTTTCTTACAGTTCAGTCACAGACGTTGACTTCAGTTTCCTCCCATTCGTTCCTCATTTGTTTTGTTGTGCATTTCCTGTTTTGGAGACATATTGCTTTACGTTTACGATCTTGACACTTTGATGTCTTCCTTGGTCTACCAGTATGTTTGCCTTTAACAACCTTCTTATGGTGTTAGTATTTGGTCTAGATTTTAGACACAGCTGACTGTGAACAACCAACATCTTTTGCAACATTGCGTGATGATTTATCCTCTTTTAAGAGTTTGATAATCCTCTCATGTTGGAGCCATGATTCAGGTCATTCCACTTGGTGCAACAGCTCTCCAAGGTGTGTGCACTCCTTTTTAGATGTAGACTAACGAGCAGATCTAATTTAATGCAGGTGTTAAATTTTCATTCCGTAATTTTTGCTTGGTTTGAAAAAGTAACCATTGCTGACTACCACATTTTTGTTCTTGATTTCTTTTAGTGTTTCTTAAAGCCAGAAAGTTGCCATTTGAATTGACTTTAGTTTTATGCCTTGTCTGTGATCTGCTTTTTTTCTACAAAATTAAACAACTGAATGAACATCTTCCAAGGCCGGTGATTCCATAATTTTTGCCAGGGGGTGTAGAAGAAGCGGGGATGGGAAGAAAAACGTTAGACACGAACATGAAGCCAGAAAATATGCCAGAAATTATACTGATGAAGGATATGAGGTGTGGCAAAAAAGACCCAAGACAACATACTCTGAAAGTAGGTAAGAAAATTTCTAAAACAATCCACAGGGAGGAGATTGGAACAAAACAAAATCCTCTCAACTGCATGCTCGCAAATGCCAGAAGCCTGACAAACAAGATGGAAGAACTAGAAGCAGAAATATCTACAGGTAACTATGACATAGTGGGAATAACCGAGACATGGTTAGATGAAAGCTATGACTGGGCAGTTAACTTACAGGGTTACAGTCTGTTTAGAAAGGATCGTAAAAATCAGAGCGGAAGAGGGGTTTGTCTTTATCTATAGTCTTGTTTAAAGTCCACATTAAGGGAGGATATTAGCGAAGGGAATGAGGATGTCGAGTCCATATGGGTCGAAATACTTGGAGGGAAAAATAGTAACAAAATTCTCATTGTGGTCTGTTACAAACCCTCAAATATAACAGAAATCATGGAACGTCTACTACTAAGGCAGATAGATGAAGCTGCAACTCATAATGAGGTCCTTGTTATGGGGGACTTTAACTAACCGGATATTAACTGGGAAACAGAAACCTGCTAAATCCATAAAGGCAACAGGTTTCTGCTAATAACCAAGAAAAATTATCTTTCACAATTGGTGCAGAATCCAACCAGAGGAGCAGCACTTTTAGACCGAATACTATCTAACAGACCTGACAGAATAACAAATCTGCAGGTTGTCGGGCATCTAGGAAATGGCGACCATAATATTGTACAGTTTCACTTGTCTTTCGCTAGGGGGACTTGTCAGGGAGTCACAAAAACACTTAACTTTAGGAAGGCAAAGTTTGACCAGCTTAGAGATGCCCTTAATATGGATGACTGGGACAATGTCCTCAGAAAAAAGAATACAGAAAATAAATGGGAAATGCTTAAGAACATCCTAAATAGGCACTGTAAGCGGTTTATACCGTGTGAGAATAAAAGGACAAGAAATCGGAAAAACGCAATGTGGCTAAACAAAGAAGAGGGGCAAATTAACAATAAAAAGCATTTAAACTACTAAAGCAGGATGGCACTGTTGAAGACTATAGGGAGAAAAATACTTTATCTACAAAACTAATTTAAGCTGCCAAAAAGGAAACAGAGAAGCACATTGCTAAGGAGAGTAAAACTAATCCCAAACTGTTCTTCAACTATATCAATAGTAAAAGAATCATAAGTGAAAGCATAGGCCCCTTAAAAAATTGTGAGGAACGAATGGTTGTAGATGACGAGGAAAAAGCTAATATATTAAACACCTTCTCCACAGTATACACGGTGGAAAATGAAATGCTAGGTGACATGCCAAGAGACAAAGAAAACCCTATATTAAGGGTCACCAATCTAACACAAGAAGAGGTGCAAAACCGGCTAAATAAGATTAAAGTAGATAAATCTCCGGGTCCGGATGGCATTCACCCACAAGTACTAAGAAAACTAAGTAATGTAATAGACAAGCTATTATTTCTTATATTTAGTGACTTTATAGCAACGGGGTCTGTTCCACAGGACTGGCGCATAGCAAATGTGGTACCAATATTCAAAAAGGTCTCTAAAAGTGAACCTGGAAATTATAGGCCAGTAAATCTAACCTCTATTGTTGGTAAAATATTTGAAGGGTTTCTGAGGGATGTTATTCTGGATTATCTCAATGAGAATAACTGTTTAACTCCATATCAACATGGGTTTATGAGGAATCAGTTGTCAAACCAATCTAATCAGTGTTTATGAAGAGGTACGCTATAGACTGGACCAAGGTGAGTCATTGGACGTGGTATATCTTGATTTTTCCAAAGTGTTTGATACCGTGCCACACAAGAGGTTGGTACACAAAATGAGAATGCTGGGTCTGGGGGAAAATGTGTGCAAATGGAAAACTGGCGAACTCAGTCGAGGGGTTCATGAGAGGCCTGGATGTCTTCCTGGAGCGTAACAATATTATATCTTACAGTTAATAGATTCTTTAGAAGGACGTAGATCTGGGGATTTATTTTGACGGAATATAAGCTGAACTGGATGGACAAATGTCTTTTTTCGGCCTTGCTAACTATGTTACTATGTTACAATTTATTACCGTGCCAACACAGACCACCCTCTGACACAGACTGCAGGGGGAACCTATTATAAGGAACTTCTCTTTGTCTGGCATGAAGCATCCTCATTAACTTAAAAATTCAAACACAGATTAAAAAGAGAAAGACAAGACGGATTTCTCCAAACAATCCAATAATTTAGTGGCCAGTGTCAGGCAGCTGCTGCAAAGGCAAATAAAAAAATGGGATGCATCAAAATAGGCATAGATACTCATGAGAACACAATTTTACCTCTATACAAGTCACTAGTGCGACCACACTTAGAATACTGTGTACAGTTCTGGTCTCCGGTGTATAAGAAAGACATAGCTGAACTGGAGCGGGTGCAGAGAAGAGCGATCAAGGTTATTAGGGAACTGGGGGATCTGCAATACCAAGACAGGTTATTACACTTGGGGCTATTTAGTTTGGAAAAATGAAGGCTAAAGAGTGATCTTATTTTAATGTGTATATATATATATATGAGGGGAAAGTACTAAGACCTTTCTAATGATTTTTTTACTCTCAGACCTGAGACAGGAAAAGGGGGCACCCTCTACGTCTGGAGGAAAGGTTTAAGCATAATCAAAGACGCGGATTCTTTACTGTAAGAGCAGTGAGACTATGGAACGCTCTGCCATATGATGTTGTAATGAGTGATTCTCTACTAAAATTTAAGAAGGGCCTGGATGCCTTTCTTGAAAAGTATAATATTACAGGTTAAATACACTAGTTTCCTTGATATTGCATTGATCCAGGGAGCTAGTCTGATTGCCATATGTGGAGTCGGGAAGGAATTTTTCTCCCCAATGTTAAGCTTACTGTTTGTCACATGGGTTTTTTTTGCCTTCCTCTGGATCAACATGTTAGGGTAAGTTAGGATAGGATATGGGTTGAACTAGATGGACTTAAAGTCTTTCTTCAACCTTAATAACTATGTTACTATGTTACAAAGAAAACCCTATATTAAGGGTCACCAATCTAACCCAAGAAGAAGTGCAAAACCGGCTAAATTAGAATAAAATAGATAAATCTCCAGGTCCAGATGGCATACACCCACAAGCACTAAGAGAACTAAGTAATGTAATAGACAAACCATTATTTCTTATTATTTAGGGTCTCTATAGCGATGGGGTCTGTTCCACAGGACTGGCGCATAGCAAAGTGGCTCAGTGGTGAGTCCTGGGTTCGAATCCCACCAAAGACAACATCTGCAAGGAGTTTGTATGTTCTCCCCGTGTTTGCGTGGGTTTCCTCCGGGCACTCCGGTTTCCTCCCACACTCCAAAGACATACTGATAGGGAATATAGATTGTGAGCCCCATCAGGGACAGTGATGAAAATGTGTGCAAACTGTAAAGCGCTGCGGAATATGTTAGCTCTATATAAAAATAAAGATTATTATTATTAAATGTGGTACCAATATTCAAAAAGGTCTCTAAAAGTGAACCTGGAAATTATAGGCCTGTAAGTCCAACCTCTATTGTTGGTAAAATATTTGAAGGGTTTCTGAGGGATGCTATTCTGGATCATCTCAATGAGAATAACTGTTTAACTCCATATCTGCATGGGTTTATGATGAATCGCTCCTGTCAAACCAATCTAATCATCTTTCATGAAGTGGTAAGCAATAGACTGGACCAAGGTGAGTCATTGGACGTGGTAGATCTTGATTTTTCCAATACTTTTGCCACACAAAAGATTGATACATAAAATGAGAACAATGGGGATAGGGGAAAATGAGTTTAAGTGGGTTAAGAGCTGGCTCAGGGATAGAAAACAAAGGGTGGTTATTAATTGAGCACACTCAGACTGGGTTAGGGTTAGCAGTGGGGTACCACAGGGGTCAGTATTGGGCCCGCTTCTTTTTAACATATTTATTAATGACCTTGTAGGGGGCATAGAGAGTAGAATTTCAATATTTGCAGATGACACTAAACTCTGCAGGGTAATCAATACAGAGGAGGACAATTTTATATTACAGGAGGATTTATGTAAACTAGAAGCTTGGGGTGATAAATGGCAAATGAGCTTTAATGGGGATAAATGTAAGGTCATGCACTTGGGCAGAAGAAATAAGATGTATAATTATGTGCTTAATTGTAAAACACTGTGCAAAACTGTCACTTAAAAAGACCTGGGTGTATGGGTGGACGACAAACTCAAATTTAGTAGACAGTGTCAGGCCGCTGCTGCAAAGGCAAATAAAATAATGTATAAGAAAGACATACCCTGTTTCCCCGTAAATAGGGCGCCCCCGAAAGTAAGGCATGCTAGGGGGAGCACTGTACCTGCTAATATAAGGCACCCCCCCGAAAATAAGGCATACCTTGTTCTGTGCATGGGGCATGCAGTTGTGTCTCGCTCCCGCTGTCCGATGCCCTCCGGTGCCCGCCACTGCAGCCGCGCTGTTCGCAGGAGTTAATCTCAGCCTCGTAGCTGTGTGCTGATCTCCGTCCATGAGCCCTGCGCCAATCACAGCGCAGGAACCATGGGCCAGTTGACTTCATCCATAGCCTCTGATTGTTTCTGGGCTGTAATTGGCCCAGGGCTCCTGCGCTCTGATTGGTCCAGGGCTCCTGCACCACCAAAGCACTGAAAGCAGCACCGCGGAGGAAACCAGTAAGAAAGTGATAGAGGGTGTGTGTGTGTCTGTGCGTGTGTGTACGGTACACACATGGGAGGCTGCAGTGGGATACTGTGATAATGGGAGGCTGCAGTGGGATACCGGGATGATGGGAGGCTGCAGTGGGATGATGTGGGATGATGGGAGACTGCAATACTGTACTGTAGAATGATGGGGGCTGTAATGGAATGATGGGGGTGCTGTATTGGGGACTGTAAAGGGATGATGAGGGCTGCAATGGGATGATGGGAATATTTGGGGCTGCAAAATGATGATGGGGCTGCTGCGGTAAAGGAACTGCTGTGGGTGATTGTTACGGTAGCGGTACAGTGTCTAGAAAGTGTGTGGGAGCCATTTTAGAGCCCTTATGTTTTGTGGCCCTGTGTGGGAGTCAGGCAATTACAGTACCGTACCATAGTGTGTTACTTTGATTTGCTGTCTGCTTTTCTGCTAAACGGTCTATATGTCTGACTACTGGTTTTACGCTACAGAACGTTCCTTATGTAAGAGTAGAGCGTGCTAGAATGTTTCTCATGAAATTAAGACACCCCCCCCCCCCCCCGAAAATAAGACATGGTGCAACTTTTGGAGCAAAAATTAGTATTCTGTAAGATAGTGTCTTATTTTCGAGGAAACAGGGTAGCTGAACTGGAGCGGGTGCAGAGAAGAGCGACCAAGGTTATTAGGGAACTGGGGGGTCTGCAATACCAAGACAGGTTATTACACTTGGGATTATTTAGTTTGGAAAATCGAACGCTTAGGGTTGATCTTATTACAATGTATAAATATATGCGTTTACAATACAAAGACCTTTCTAATGATCTTTTTACTCACAGACCTGTGATGGGGACAAGGGGACATCCTCTATGTCTGGAGGAAAGAAGGTTTAAACATAATTACAGATGCGGATTCTTTACTGTAAGAGCAGTGAGACTATGGAACTCTCTGTCATATGATGTTGTAATGAGTGATTCCCTACTAAAATTTAAGAAGGGACTGGATGCCTTTCTTGAAAAGTATAATATTACAGGGTATATACACTAGTTTCCTTGATATTGCGTTGATCCAGGGAGCTAGTCTGAGTGCCGTTTGTGGAGTCGGGAAGGAATTTTTTTCCCCCAATGTGAAGCTTACTGTTTTCCACATGGGTTTTTTTTTTTCCTTCC
Source organism: Dendrobates tinctorius (assembly GCF_039654945.1). Lineage (NCBI taxonomy): Eukaryota > Metazoa > Chordata > Amphibia > Anura > Dendrobatidae > Dendrobates > Dendrobates tinctorius. The sequence goes on along the minus strand of NW_027361893.1, from coordinate 8,265,580 downwards.
TCTGGATCAACATGTTAGGGCAAGTTAGGATAGAATATGAGTAGAACTAGATGGACTTAAAGTCTCCCTTCAACCTTAATTACTATGTTACTATGTTGCTAAGTAACTGGCTTAGTGATAGAAAGCAGAGGGTGGTTATAAATGGTATAGTCTCTAACTGGGTCGCTGTGACCAGTGGGGTACCGCAGGGGTCGGTGTTGGGACCTATTCTCTTCAACATATTTATTAACGATCTGGTAGAAGGTTTACACAGTAAAATATCAATATTTGAAGATGATACAAAACTATATAAAGCAGTCAATACAAGAGAAGATAGTATTCTGATACAGGTGGACCTGGATAAGTTGGGAACTTGAGCCGAAAGTTGGCAGATGTGGTTTAACATTGATCAATGTAAGGTTATACACATGGGAAGAAGGAATCAATATCACCATTACACACTGAATGGGAAAACACTGGGTAAATCTGACATGCAGAAGGACTTGGGGATCCTAGTTAATGACAAACTTACCTGAAGCAGACAGTGCCAGGCAGTGGCTGCCAAGGGAAACAGGATCATGTGGTGCACTAAACAAGGTCTGGATACACATGATGAGAGCATTATACTGCCTCTGTACAAATCTCTGGTTAGACCGCACATGGAGTACTGGTGTACAGTTTTGGGCTCTGGTGCTCAGGAAGGATGTAATGGAACTAGAGTGAGTGCAAAGGAGAGCAACAAAATTAATTAAGGGGAAGTGGGAACTACAATACCCCAAGAGATTAGAAAAATTAGAATTATTTAGCCTAGAAAAAAGAAGTGAGACGTGATCTAATAATCATGTATAAGTAAATAAGGGGACAATACAAATATTTCTCCGAGGATCTGTTTATACCAAGGAAGGTGACCATCAAAAGGTGAAATTTTCTGTGTCTGGAGGAGAGATTTTTCCACCAACATAGAAGAGGATTCTTTACTGTTCATAGAATCATAGAATCGTAGAGTTGGAAGGGACCTCCTGGGCCATCTGGTCCAACCCCCTGCTCAAAGTAGGATTCACTAAATCATCCCAGACAGATGTCTGTCCAGCCTCTGTTTGAAGACTTCTAGTGAAGGAGAACTCGCCACCTCCCGTGGCAGCCTGTTCCACTCATTGATCACTCTATCTGTCAAAAAGTTTTTTCTTATATCTAATCTGTGTCTCCTCCCATTCAGTTTCATCTCATTGCTTCTAGTCTTTCTTTGTGCAAATGAGAATAAAGATGATCCTTCTAAAATGTGACAGCCCTTCAGATATTTGTAAACAGCTCTTAAGTCTCCTCTCAGTCTTCTCTTCTGCAAGCTAAACATTCCCAAATCCTGCAACCTTTCCTCATAAGACATGGTTTGCAGACCGGTCACCATTCTGGTCGCTCTTTTCTGAACTTGCTCCAGTTTGTTGATGTCTTTTTTAAAATGTGATGCCCAAAACTGGACACAATATTCCAGATGATGTCTGACCAAAGAGGAGGAGAGGGCAATAATGACTTCACGTGATCTAGACTGTACGCTTCTGTTAATACATCCTAGAATTGCAGTTGCTTTTTTTGCTGCTGCATCACACTGTTGACTCATATTCAGTCTGTGATCTATTAGTATACCCAAGTCTTTTTCACATGTGCTGTTGCTTAGCCCTATTCCTCCCATTCTGTATATGCTTTTTTCATTTTTATTGCCCAGATGTAGTACTTTGCATTTTTCCCTGTTAAAAACCATTCTGTTAGATGCTGCCCACTGCTCCAGTTTATTTATATCTTTTTGAATCCTCTCTCTTCTCTAGTATTAGCAATCCCTCCTAGCTTTGTGTCATCAGCAAATTTAATCAGTTTACCCTCAATTCCTTAATCTAAATCGTTGATAAATATGTTGAACAATACAGGGCCCATGACAGAGCCCTGTGGTACCCCACGTGAGACTGTTATGAACGGGTAGCCGAGGAGGAAATAAAAAACAATACAAGCTAAGTCTCAGAAAACCAAAGAGGTTGGTAACTATGCACACCTGCAACCCCTGATCCTAACACGCAACTAGCAGCAGTCGTGGTATGTTCCTACGGTGGTCCTAGATGCCTCATCACAACTGGAGAACTAAATAAGCCTAAAGCAGGAAAAGAGGAAAACTAACTGCCCCAGAGCAGACCCCAAAGGAGAGACATCCCCCCACATGTATTGACGGTGAAAAAAGATGAAAACACAAACAAAGGCAGGAAAATAGGCTGAGCAACTAACTAGAGAGGACAGGAAAGGAAAGACACTGTCAGCAGTCTGCCAAAAAACCCTACAAAATGTCCAACACAACTGATAGCAAAATTAACCCTGAAGTCACTAGACTTCTCCCACTATATCAGCACTCTGAAATATTCTGAGACAGAGCAAAAAGAGGCCAATCTAATAAGGGACAAAAAAAAAGGCAATTTGGCAAATAAGAGTGGAAATTTAGCACAGCCCAGCTGGGCTGGCTGACCACACAAAAAACTGAAAAGACCAACAAGAGCAAGTGTGAACATTAGCAAAAAACAAACTTTTCTTGAGAAGACTGGAGCAGAGCAGAGTCCTAGACCTGAGAAGCAGACTGAATCACCAGCACCTGGATAGGGCGTCGGCTGTCTTATATCCAGTCTGATACTCCAGAGATCCAATCATTATCTTCCTCACCAGGTGGTCGATCACTACCACTTAAACCAACCTCACTACCTCCTGTCACCACTAGAGGGAAAACGGAAGGGAAAGTCTCAACTGGTGGAGCAGAAAATGAGCTCATAACAGTACCCCCCCTTGAGGAGGGGTCACCGAACCCTCATCCATGCCACCAGGCCGATCAGGATGGGCCCGGTGAAAAGCACAAACCAATTTATTGGCATGAATATCAGAGGCAGAGACCCAAGAATTATCCTCCTGGCCATAACCCTTCTATTTGACCAAATACTGGAGTCTCCGTCTAACCAAACGAGAATCCAATATTTTCTCTACCTCATATTCCATATTGCCTTTAACCCCTTCACGACCTTTGACGCCACGTAGGCGTCATGAAAAGTTGTGCCAGAACGACCCATGACGCCTATGTGGCGTCATGACTTTAAAGCCCCCCTGCGGGTCGGGTGACCTAGGTCACTGAAAGGTCACCCGACCCGCAGATACAGGGGGCTTTGTTCTTCGCCACAGGGGGCGTGGCTTCGCCCCCACGTGGCTACGATCGCTCTGATTGGCTGTTAAAAGTGAAACAGCCAATCAGAGCGATAGTAATATTTCATCAATGAAAAATGATGAAATATTACAATCCAGCCATGGCCGATGCTGCTGTAGCATCGGACATGGCTGGAGACACCGATTCCACCCCCCCACACCGGCGATCGCCCCCCCGCCACTGAATGACAGCGGCGATCTGCCGCCGCTGTCATCATCTGCCCCCCTCCCATTCCCTCTGCTCCCCGCCAGATTTTTTGAGGAAAAAAAAGATTTTTTATTTTCACGGTTCTGCGTTATAAACTTCTGTGAAGCACTTGGGGGTTCAAAGTGCTGCTCACCACACATCTAGATAAGTTCCTTGGTGGTCTAGTTTCCAAAATGGGGTCACTTGTGGGGGGTTTCCACTGTTTAGGCACATCAGAGGCTCTGCAAACGTAACATGATGCCCGCAGACCATTCGATCAAGTCGGTATTTCAAAACGTCACTACTTCCCTTCCGAGCCCCGACGTGTGCCCAAACAATGGTCCTTCCCCACATATGGGGTATCAGCGTACTCAGGACAAACTGGACAACAACTTTTGGGGTCCAATTTCTCCTGTTACCCTTGTGAAAATAAAAAATTGCGAGCTAAAAATTCATTTTTTGAGGAAAAAAAAGATTTTTTATTTTCATGGCTCTGCGTTACAATCTTCTGTGAAGCACTTCGGGGTTCAAGGTGCTCACACACATCTAGATAAATTCCTTGGGGGGTCTAGTTTCCAAAATGGGGTCACTTGTGGGGGGTTTCCACAGTTTAGGTACATCAAGGGCTCTGCAAATGTAACATGATGCCCGCAGACCATTCCATCAAAGTCTGCATACCAAAACATCACTACTTCCCTTCCGAGCCCTGACGTGTGCCCATACAGTGGTCATCCCCCACATATGGGGTATCAGCGTACTCAGGACAAACTGGACAACAACTTTTGGGGTCCAATTTCTCCTGTTACCCTTGTGAAAAAAAAATTGCGTGCTAAAATTCATTTTTTTTGAGGGAAAAAAAATGATTTTTTATTTTCACGGCTCTGCATTATAAACTTCTGTGAAGCACTTGGGGGTTCAAGGTGCTCAGCACACATCTAGATAAGTTCCTTGGGGGGTCTAGTTTCCAAAATGGGGTCACTTGTGGGGGGTTTCTACTGTTTAGGCACACAGGGGCTCAGCAAATGTAACATGACGCCCGCAGACCATTCCATCAAAGTCAGCATTTCAAAATATCACTACTTCCCTGCTGAGCCCCAACGTGTGCCCAAACAGTGGTTCCCCCCCACATATGGGGTACCAGCGTACTCAGGACAAACTGGACAACAACTTTTGGGGTCCAGTTTATCCTAGTACCCTTGTGAAAATAAAAAATTGCCAACTAAAAAAAATTTTTTTAGGAAAAAAAAGAATTTTTATTTTCACTGCTCTGCATTATAAACTTCTGTGAATCACCTGGGGGTTCAAAGTGCTCACTATGCATCTAGATAAGTTCCTTAGGGGGTCTAGTTTCCAAAATGGGGTCATTTGTGGGGGAGCTCCAAAGTTTAGGCACACAGGGGCTCTCCAAAAACGACATGGTGTCCGCTAACGATTGGAGCTAATTTTAATTTCAAAAAGTCAAATGGCGCTCATTCCCTTCTGCGCCCTGCCGTGCACCCAAACAGTGCCCCCCCCACATATGGGGTACCAGCATACTCAGGACAATCTGGACAACAACTTTTTTGGTCCAATTTCTCCTGTTACCCTTGTGAAAATAAAAAATAGCGTGCTAAAAAATCATTTTTGAGGAAAAAAAATGATTTTTTATTTTCACTGCTCTATGTTATAAACTTTTGTGAAGCACTTGGGGGTTCAAAGTGCTCACTACACATCTAGATAAGTTCCTTAAGGGGTCTAGTTTCCAAAATGGTGTCACTTGTGGGGGAGCTCCAATTTTTAGGCACACAGGGGCTCTCCAAACGCGACATGGTGTCCGATAACGATTGGAGCTAATTTTCCATTCAAAAAGTCAAATGGCGCTCCTTCCCTTCCGGGCCCTGCCGTGCACCCAAACAGTGGTTTATGACCACATATGAGGTATCGGTGTACTCAGAAAAAATTGCCCAACAAATTTTAGGATCCATTTTATCCTGTTGCCCATGAGAAAATGAAAAAACTGAGGCTAAAAAATAATTTTTGTGAAAAAAAAGTACTTTTTTTTTTTTACGGATCAATTTGAGAAGCACCTGGGGGTTCAAAGTGATTACTATGCATCTAGATAAGTTCCTTGGGGGGTCTAGTTTCCAAAATGGGGTCACTTGTGGGGGAACTCCAGTGTTTAGGCACACAGCGACTCTCCAAACGCGACATGGCAAGCGCTAAATATTCCAGCATATTTTCCATTCAAAAAGTCAAATGGCGCTCCTTCCCTTCTGAGCCCTGCCGTGCGCCCAAACAGTGGTTTATGACCACATAGGAGGTATCGGTGTACTCAGGGGAAATTGCCCAACAAATTTTAGGATCCATTTTATCCTGTTGCCCATGTGAAAATGAAAAAATTGATGCTGAAAGAAAATTTTTGTTGGAAAAATTAAAATGTCCTTTTTTTCCTTCCATGAGGGGTGCAGTTTTTAGAATGGTGTCACTTTTGGGTATTTTCTGCCATATAGACCCCTCAAAGTGACTTCAAATGTGAGGTGGTCCCTAAAAAAATGGTTTTGTAAATTTTGTTGTAAAAATGAGAAATCACTGGTCAACTTTTAACCCTTATAACTTCCTAACAAAAAAATATTTTGCTTCCAAAATTGTGCTGCTGTAAAGTAGAAATGAGGGAAATGTTATTTATTAACTATTTTGTGTCACATAACTCTCTAGTTTAACAGAATAAAAATTCAAAATTTGAAAATTGCAAAATTTTCAAAATTTTCGCCAAACTTCTGATTTTTTCACAAATAAACGCAAAAATTATCGATCTAAATTTACCACTAACATGAAGCCCAATATGTCATGAAAAAACAATCTCAGAATCGCTAGGATCCGTTGAAGCGTTCCTGAGTTATTACCTCATAAAGGGACACTGGTCAGAATTGCAAAAAATGGCCAGGTCATTAAGGTCAAAATAGGCTGGGTCATGAAGGGGTTAACCAACACAGGGTCAGGAGGTGCCGCCACAGGAACTACTGGCTCATCAAACCTCTTCAACAGTGATTTGTGAAATACGTTATTTATTTTGAACGTAACTGGAAGAGCCAATCGAAAAGAAACAGGATTAAGAATCTCCAAAATCCTGTAAGGTCCAATAAATCTTGGCTTAAATTTTGGAGATGCAACCTTCATAGGAATATTCTTAGATGACAACCAAACCATATCACCCACTTTAAATTGGGGACCAATGGTCCTATGCCGGTTGGAAAAACGCTGGGCCTTTTCCTGAAAGAGAGACAATTTATCCACCACTTGGTCCCATATCTGCTGCATTCTCACAACCACAGTGTCCACACCTGGGCAGGACGAAGATTCTACTTGCCCTGAAGAGAATCGAGGATGAAACCCAAAATTACAGAAAAAGGGTGACATCAAGGTGGCAGAACTAGCTCTATTGTTCAGCGCAAATTCGGCCAAGGGCAAAAATGAGACCCAATCATCTTGATCAGCAGATATAAAACATCTTAAATAAGACTCCAGGGTCTGGTTTGTTCTCTCAGTCTGCCCATTTGTCTGGGGATGAAACGCGGAGGAGAAGGATAACTGAATTCCCAGATTGGAACAAAAGGCTTTCCAAAATCTGGAAACAAACTGGACCCCTCTATCGGACACAATGTTCTCAGGAATCCCGTGTAACTGAACCACCTGTTGTAAAAACAAGGGCACCAACTCAATGGAAGATGGCAACTTTGGGAGTGGTTCAAGATGGACCATCTTTGAAAATCTATCACAAATTACCCAGATAACAGTCATTCTCTGAGAGACAGGAAGATCAGAAATAAAATCCATTGAGATATGGGTCCATGGCCTCTTGGGCACTGGCAGGGGCATGAGCAAACCACTAGAATGAGAGCGGGGTTTAGACCGAGAACAAGTCCCACAGGACTGTACAAAATTCCTGACATCACGAGATAAGGCAGGCCACCAAAACGATCGACTCACCAAATCTCTGGTACCAAAAATACCTGGATGACCAGCCAATGCAGAGCAATGGACCTCAGACATCACTCTCTTTCTCCACTGGTCCGGAACATACAATCTTCCCATAGGGCAACGCTCAGGTTTATCCTCCTGAAATTCCTCCAGGGTGCATCTCAAATCGGGCGAAATGGCAGAAAGAACTACCCCCTCACCTAGGATATTAGTAGGCTCAGTCACACTAAGAGAATCAGCAAAGAAACTCCTAGAAAGGGCGTCTGCCTTAACATTCTTAGTGCCCGGAAGAAAAGAGACCACAAAATTAAAACGTGTGAAAAACAAGGCACATCTAGCCTGTCTAGGATTCAAGCGTTTAGCCCACTCCAGATAAGTCAGATTCTTGTGATTGGTGAGGACCACAAATGTCTAGCTCCCTCCAATCAATGTCTCCACTCCTCAAATGCCCACTTCATGACAAACAATTCCCGATTCCCGACGTCATAGTTGCGTTCAGATGGGGAGAACTTTCGAGAAAAGAAGGCACAGGGATTCATCTTAGAAGTCACAGGGTCTTTTTGGGACAAACAGCTCCTGCACTAATCTCAGAAGCGTCTACCTCCACCTGAAATGGAAGTGAGACATCAGGTTGCCGTAAAACCGGAGCTGAAGTAAACCTCAGCTTAAGCTCCTGAAATGCTGAGACAGCCTCAGGAGACCAATTCAGCACATCAGCTCCCTTCTTGGTCAGATCAGTCAGTGGTTTGACAATACTAGAAAAATTACCTAGAAATTTACGATAGAAATTAGCAAAACCCAAAAACTTCTGAAGAGCCTTCAAAGAAGTAGGCAGAACCCAATCATAAATGGCCTGTACCTTGGCCGGGTCCATTTCAATAGTCGATGGAGTCGATGGAGATAAGATAAATCCCAAAAATGAAATCCTCTGTAGACCAAAGAGACATTTCGATCCCTTAACAAACAGGGAATTCTCCCTCAAAATCCGAAACACAGTCCGGACATGTTCCACATGGGAATCCCAATCATTAGAAAAGATCAAAATATCATCCAGATAGATGATCAAAAACTTATCCACAAAGTCTCGGAAAATATCATTCATAAAGGACTGGAAGACAGAAAGGGCATTGGAGAGCCCAAAAGGCATCACCAGGTACTCAAAATGTCCCTCCGTATAATTAAACGCCGTCTTCCATTCATCCCCGTGCTTGATGCGAATAAGATTATATGCCCCCCTGAGGTCAAGCTTAGTAAACCAGCAGGCACTCTTACCTCTGATGTCTGATTTATTCTCCAGAGTTAATGGGTACTGATATTTAACCGTTATCTTGTTAAGGAAACGATAATCAATACACGGTCTTAATGAGTCATCTTTCTTGGCCACAAAAGAAACCCCAGCACCTAAAAGTGACGAGGATGGTCTAATATGACCCTTCTCCAATGACTCCTTAATATAGGAATGCATAGCATCATGTTCGGGTACAGATAAGTTAAAAAGCCGACCCTTGGGAAATTTACACCCAGGCATCAACTCAATTGCACAGTCATAACTCATATGAGGGGGTAAAGACGCAGACTTACTCTCACTAAATACATCAGAGAATTCAGCCAGATAATCAGGAATATCATGAGACTGAGGAGAGATGGAGAAAACAGGAGCGTCCCTAAGAACACACTGACAACCCCAACTCACCACAGACACCGATTTCTGTTATGATGAGTCACCGAAGGAGGAAAAAACAAAATACCAGCTAAGTCCAGAAAAACCAGAGAGGTTGGCAGCTATCGTATTGCAGACCCCTGAACCTATCCACAACAACTAGCAGTAGCCGTGGGGGGTTCCTACGGTGCCCTAGACCCCTCGATCACAGCCGGAGAACTATATAGCCTAAAGACAGAAAGGGGAAAAACTAAACTGCCCCAGAGCAGACCCCAAAGCAATAGGCAGCCCCCAACATATAATGACGGTGAAGCAAGATGAAAACACTAACACAGATAGAAAGATAGGTTGAGCAAATGATGGGGCCCAAGCTAACTACATAGGACAGGATAGGAAAGCTGCTGTCTGCCATCTGCAAAAACCCTATAAAAATTAGCAAACCGACTGATAGGAAAAACAGGCCCTGAAGTCGCTAGGCTTCAAAAGACTATATCAGCACTCAGGTATATTCTGAAGACAGAGCAAAAGATCAACAGATCAGAGACAAAAATGGAATTCAGCTCACCCCCGGCCGGGGATGGCAGAACTCCCAAAAAACAAGGCAAAACAAAAAACAAAACTGAAGAGTACAAAGCAGAGCAGAAAAACTTAGCTTTGAGATGCAGGAATCAGACTGGTCTCCAAGAATCCAGCAGGAAAATCACCAGCCAGGAAGAAGGGCGTCGGCATCAACGGAATTAGGTTCATCATACAACAACCCCAAGGCCTGAAAAAATGCATCCACATTAGTCAGAATAGGATTTTCAGGTGTCAGAGAAAACGCCCAATCCTGGGGATCACCGCGCAGCAAGGAGATGACAATTTTAACCTGCTGCGCAGAGCTTGCCGATGAGTTAGGCTTCAAGGCAAGAAATAATTTACAATTATTCTTAAAATTCAAAAATTTAGACCGATCCCCAGAAAACACATCAGGAGTGGGGATCTTGGGTTCAACAGCATGTGACTGAGCAAGATAGGCAGAAATTCCCTGCACTTCAGCAGCGAGCTGCTCCACACGATCAGACAATTGCTTAATCTCCATTAAGGAAAAAATCCTCCTACGGCCCCAGAAAGAGGAAAAAATGCATATAAAAAAAAAAAATTCTGACACTTTTTTTTTCCTGCTTTTGAGTACCCTAGAATCTGCGGTATGGCTGGTGATTCTGTTATGAATGGGTAGCCGAGGAGGAAATAAAAAACAATACAAGCTAAGTCTCAGAAAACCAAAGAGGTTGGTAACTATGCAGACTGCAGACCCCTGATCCTAACACGCAACTAGCAGCAGTCGTGGAGCGTTCCTACGGTGGTCCTAGACGCCTCGTCACAACCGGAGAACTAAATAAGCCTAAAGCAGGAAAAGAGGAAAACTAACTGCCCCAGAGCAGACCCCAAAGGAGAGACATCCCCCCACATGTATTGACGGTGAAAAAAGATGAAAACACAAACAAAGGCAGGAAAATAGGCTGAGCAAACGATGAGGCCAAACTAACTAGAGAGGACAGGAAAGGAAAGATACTGTCTGCAGTCTGCCAAAAAACCCTACAAAATGTCCAACACAACTGATAGCAAAATTAACCCTGAAGTCACTAGATTTCTCCCGCTATATCAGCACTCTGAAATATTCTGAGACAGAGCAAAAAGAGGCCAATCTAATAAGGGACAAAAAAAAGGCAATTTGGCAAATAAGAGTGGAAATTCAGCACAGCCCAGCCGGGCTGGCTGACCACACAAAAAACTGAAAAGACCAACAAGAGCAAGTGTGAACATTAGCAAAAAACGAACTTAACTTGAGAAGACTGGAACAGAGCAGAGTCCTAGACCTGAGAAGCAGACTGAATCACCAGCACCTGGATAGGGCGTCGGCTGTCTTATATCCAGTCTGATACTCCAGAGATCCAATCACTATCTTCCTCACCAGGTGGCCGATCACTACCACTTAAGCCCCCATTACACACTGCGATATCGCTAGCAATATCGCTGTAAAGTCACCGATTTTGTGACGTTGCAGCGATATTGCTAGCGATATCGCTGCATGTGATACTTACCTCCGACCGGCTCCCCCCGCTGGTTATCGCTGGTCGCGCGAGAAGCTGCTGGACCATTCCTCGTCGGTCACTTCCTGCGGCGCTTCCTGCTGTGACGATGAGCGACGCGTGGAGCCGGGCGGGAGGACGCAGGATCGCCGCGTCTGACAGGTAAGTAGCTTTCCCCGCCCCCAGCGATGTCGCTGGTGAGATCTGCCTGAGTGGCAGCTCACTAGCGACCACCTAGCGATGCACCAACGATCCTGACCGCGTCATATCGCTAGTCGGGATCGCTGGTGCATCGCTAGGTGTAACGGTACCCTTAAACCAACCTCACTACCTCCTGTCACCACCAGAGGGAGAACGGAAGGGGAACTCTCAACTGGTGGAGCAGAAAATGAGCTCATAACATGAGACATTCTTCCAAATGGATGTGCAGCCATTTACGACCACTCTTTGGGTTCGCTCACTGATAGTGTTGAGCATTCCGATACTGCAAATATCGGGTATCGGCCGATATTCGCTGTATCAGGATTCCGATACCGAGTACCGATATTTTTACAATATCGGAATCGGAAATTCCCATAATGCAAAGAGCCACTGCTGTGACTCTGATTGGCTGCCGAAATGACGTCATCATGATGCGCAGTCTACTACAAGTCCCATCGGGCGATGCCTGCTACCATGACGGTGATTGACACATTAGCCAATGATGGGACAGTAGTAGTCCCATCATCCGGCTAATGTGTTGAATGTACAAAAAAAAAAAAAATCCCTACTACATACATGCTACATACATACTACATGCTACATACATGCTACATACATACTACATGCTACATAAATGCTACATACATACTACATACAAGCTACATACATGCAACATATATACTACATACTACATGCTACATACATGCAACATACATACATACTGCATATATACCACATGCATGCAACATACATACATACTACATATATACCACAAGCATGCAACATACATACATACTGCATATATACCACATGCATACTACATATATACCGGGGGTCTGTGCCGACTGTCCGAGGGTCTGTACCGGCCTGCCGGGGGGCTGTGCCGGCCTGCCAGTGGTCTGTACCGACTGTCCGGGGGTCAGTGCAGGCTGTGGGGGTCTGTACCAGCCTGCGGGGGGGCTGTGACGGCCTGCCGGTGGTCTGTACCGACTGTACGGGGGTCTGAGCGGACTGCCGGGGTCTGTACCGGCCTGCCGGGGGTCTGTGCCGGCCTGCCAGTGGTCTGTACCGACTGTCCGGGGGTCTGAGCGGACTGCCGGGGGTCTGTACCGGCCTGCCGCGGGGCTGTGCCGACTGTCTGGGGGTCTGTGCCGACTGCCCGGGGGTCTGTGCGGACTGCCGGAGGTCTGTACCGGCCTACCGGGGAGCTGTGCTGGCCTGCCGGGGGGCTGTGCCGGCCTGCCGGGGGTCTGTGCCGACTGTCCGGGGGTCTGTGCCGACTGCCCGGGGGTCTGTTCGGACTGCCGGGGGTCTGTACCGGCCTACCGGGGGGCTGTGCTGGCCTGCCGGGGGGCTGTGCCGACTGCCCGGGGGTCTGTTCGGACTGCCGGGGGTCTGTACCGGCCTACCGGGGGGCTGTGCTGGCCTGCCGGGGGGCTGTGCCGACTGTCCGGGGGTCTGAGCAGGCTGCGGGGGTCTGTGCAGGATCGTCCGATGGGACTACAAGTCCCATCGGGCGATGCCTGCTACCATGACGGTGATTGACACATTAGCCAATGATGGGACAGTAGTAGTCCCATCATCCGGCTAATGTGTTGAATGTACAAAAAAAAAAAAATTCCCTACTACATACATGCTACATACATACTACATGCTACATACATGCTACATACATACTACATGCTACATACATGCTACATACATACTACATACAAGCTACATACATGCAACATATATACTACATACATACTACATGCTACATACATGCAACATACATACATACTGCATATATACCACATGCATGCAACATACATACATACTGCATATATACCACATGCATGCAACATGCATACTACATATATACCACATATATACTACATGCATGCAACATGCATACTACATATATACCGGGGGTCTGTGCCGACTGTCCGAGGGTCTGTACCGGCCTGCCGGTGGTCTGTACCGACTGTCCGGGGGTCTGTGCAGGCTGCGGGGGTCTGTACCGGCCTGCCGGGGTGCTGTGCCGGCCTGCTGGTGGTCTGTACCGACTGTCCGGGGGTCTGAGCGGACTGCCGGGGGTCTGTACCGGCCTGCCGGGGGCTGTGCCAGCCTGCCGGTGGTCTGTGCCGACTGCCCGGGGGGTTTGTGCGGACTGCCGTGGGTCTGTACTGGCCTGCCGGGGGGCTGTGCCGGCCTGCCGGTGGTCTGTACCGACTGTCCGGGGGTCTGAGCCGACTGCCAGGTGTCTGTACCGGCCTGCTGGGGGGCTGTGCCGGCCTGCCGGGGGGCTGTGCTGGCCTGCCGGTGGTCTGTGCCGACTGCCCGGGGGTTTGTGTCGACTGCCCGGGGGTCTGTGCGGACTGCCGTGGGTCTGTACTGGCCTGCCGGTGGTCTGTACCGACTGTCCGTGGGCCTGAGTGGCCTGCCGGGGGTCTGTACCGGCCCGCTGGTGGTCTGTACCGGCCTGCCGGGGGGCTGTGCTGGTTGCGGGGGTCTGTGCAGGCATCGTCCCATCGGGCGATGCCTGCTACCATGACGGTGATTGACACATTAGCCAATGATGGGACAGTAGTAGTCCCATCATCCGGCCTATGTGTTGAATGTAAAAAAAAAATAAATAAATAAATACTACATACATACTACATGCTACATACATACTACATACATACTACATGCTACATACAACATATATACTACATGCATGCAACATACATACATACTGCAAATATACCACTTGCATGCAACATGCATACTACATATATACCACATATATACTACATGCATGCATACTACATATATACCACATATACCGGGGGGCTGTGCCGACTGTCCGGGGGTCTGTGCCGACTGCCCGGGGGTCTGTACCGGCCTGCCGGGGGGCTGTGCCGGCCTGCCAGTGGTCTGTACCGACTGTCCGGGGGTCTGTGCAGGCTGCGGGGGTCTGTACCGGCCTGCCGGGGAGCTGTGCCGGCCTGCCGGTGGTCTGTGCCGACTGCCCGGGGGTCTGTGCGGACTGCCGTGGGTCTGTACCGGCCTGCCGGGGGGCTGTACCGGCCTGCCGGGGGGCTGTGCCGACTGCCCGGGGGTCTGAACCGGCCTTCCGGGGGGCTGTGCCGGCCTGCCGGTGGTCTGTGCCGACTGCCCGGGGGTCTGTGCCGACTGCCGGGGGTCTGTACCGGCCTACTGGGGAGCTGTGCCGGCCTGCCGGGGGCTGTGCCGACTGTCCGGGGGTCTGTACCGACTGCCCGGGGGTCTGTGCGGACTGCCGTGGGGCTGTACCGGCCTGCCGGGGGGCTGTACCGGCCTGCCGGGGGGCTGTGCCGACTGCCCAGGGGTCTGTACCGGCCTTCCGGGGGGCTGTGCCGGCCTGCCGGTGGTCTGTGCCGACTGCCCGGGGGTCTTTGCGGATTGCCGTGGGTCTGTACCGGCCTGCCGGGGGGCTGTGCTGGCCTGCCGGTGGTCTGTACCGACTGTCCGGGGGTCTGAGCGGCCTGCCGGGGGTCTGTACTGGCCTGCCGGGGGTCTGTACCGGCCTGCCGGGGGGCTGTGCTGGCCTGCCGGTGGTCTATACCGACTGTCCGGGGGTCTGAGCAGGCTGCGGGGGTCTGTGCAGGATCGTCCGATGGGACTACAAGTCCCATCGGGCGATGCCTGCTACCATGACGGTGATTGACACATTAGCCAATGATGGGACAGTAGTAGTCCCATCATCCGGCCTATGTGTTGAATATAAAAAAAAATAAAAATACATACTACATACATACTACATGCTACATACATACTACATACATACTACATGCATGCAACATACATACTACATGCAACATGCATACTACATGCATGCAACATACATATATACTACATATATACTACATGCATGCAACATGCATACTACATATATACCACATATATACTACATGCATGCAACATACATATATACTACATGCAACATGCATACTACATGCATGCAACATACATACTACATATATACCACATGCATGCAACATGCATACTATATATATACCACATATATACTACATGCATGCAACATACACATATACTACATATATACCACATATATACAACATGCATGCAACATATATATAACACATATATACTACATACTACATACATACTACATATATACCACATGCATGCAACATACATACTACATACATACTACATATATACTACATGCATGCAACATACATACTACATATATACCACATGCATGCAACATACATACATACTACATATATACCACATGCTTGCAACATGCATACTACATATATACCGGGGGTCTGTGCCGACTGTCTGAGGGTCTGTACCGGCCTACCGGGGGGCTGTGCCGGCCTGCCGGTTGTCTGTACCGACTGTCCGGGGGTCTGTGCAGGCTGCGGGGGTCTGTACCGGCCTGCCTGGGAGCTGTGCCGGCCTGCCGGTGGTCTGTGCCGACTGCCCGGGGGTCTGTGCGGACTGCCGTGGGTCTGTACCGGCCTGCCGGGGGGCTGTACCGGCCTGCCGGGGGCTGTGCCGACTGCCCGGGGGTTTGAGCGGACTGCCGGGGGTCTGTACCGGCCTGCCGGGGGGCTGTGCCGACTGTCCGGGGGCCTGTGCCGACTGCCCGGGGGTCTGTGCCGACTGCCGGGGGTCTGTACCGGCCTACCGGGGAGCTGTGCCGGCCTGCCGGGGGCTGTGCCGACTGTCCGGGGGTCTGTACCGACTGCCCGGGGGTCTGTGCGGACTGCCGTGGGGCTGTACCGGCCTGCCGGGGGGCTGTACCGGCCTGCCGGGGGGCTGTGCCGACTGCCCAGGGGTCTGTACCGGCCTTCCGGGGGGCTGTGCCGGCCTGCCGGTGGTCTGTGCCGACTGCCCGGGGGTCTTTGCGGACTGCCGTGGGTCTGTACCGGCCTGCCGGGGGGCTGTGCTGGCCTGCCGGTGGTCTGTACCGACTGTCCGGGGGTCTGAGCGGCCTGCCGGGGGTCTGTACTGGCCTGCCGGGGGTCTGTACCGGCCTGCCGGGGGGCTGTGCTGGCCTGCCGGTGGTCTATACCGACTGTCCGGGGGTCTGAGCAGGCTGCGGGGGTCTGTGCAGGATCGTCCAATGGGACTACAAGTCCCATCGGGCGATGCCTGCTACCATGACGGTGATTGACACATTAGCCAATGATGGGACAGTAGTAGTCCCATCATCCGGCCTATGTGTTGAATGTAAAAAATAAATAAATAAATAAATACTACATACATACTACATGCTACATACATACTACATACATACTACATGCTACATACAACATATATACTACATGCATGCAACATACATACATACTGCATATATACCACTTGCATGCAACATGCATACTACATATATACCACATATATACTACATGCATGCAACATACACATATACTACATATATACCACATATATACAACATGCATGCAACATATATATAATACATATATACTACATGCAACATACATACTACATACATACTACATATATACCACATGCATGCAACATACATACTACATACATACTACATATATACTATATGCATGCAACATACATACTACATATATACCACATGCATGCAACATACATACATACTACATATATACCACATGCATGCAACATGCATGCTACATATATACCACATGCATGCAACATGCATACCACATATATGCTACATGCATGCAACATACATATATACTACATGCAACATGCATACTACATATATACTACATGCATGCAACATACATATATACTACATGCATGCAACATGCATACTACATATATACCACATATATACTTCATGCATGCAACATACATATATACTACATGCAACATGCATACTACATGCATGCAACATACATACTACATATATACCACATGCATGCAATATGCATACTATATATATACCACATATGTATATAGTACATGCATGCAACATACATATATACTACATATATACCACATGCATGCAACATGCATACTATATATACCACATATATACTACATGCATGCAACATACATACTACATATATACCACATGCATGCAACATGCATACTATATATATACCACATATATACTACATGCATGCAACATACATATATACTACATATATACCACATGCATACAACATGCATACTATATATATACCACATATATACTACATGCATGCAACATACATATATACTACATATATACCACATATACACTACATGCATGCAACATATATATAATACATATATACTACATGCAACATACATACTACATACATACTACATATATACTACATGCATGCAACATACATACTACATATATACCACATGCATGCAACATGCATACTACATATATACTACATGCATGCAACATACATATATACTACATACAATACATTCATACAATACATACATATAGACATACAGTACATATAACATAGAGTACATACTCACCATCACTTGTCACTTTGATCCCCGAAGCCATTGTCGTCTATGGAATAAAGATTAAAATAACAAA
The DNA here is from genome assembly GCF_039654945.1 of Dendrobates tinctorius. Lineage (NCBI taxonomy): Eukaryota > Metazoa > Chordata > Amphibia > Anura > Dendrobatidae > Dendrobates > Dendrobates tinctorius. The sequence goes on along the minus strand of NW_027361893.1, from coordinate 8,247,779 downwards.
GCACAAATATACTCACCCCTGATCCGCAGAAGTCCACGGGTGTCCCACAACGATCTTGCGTGGAGAACTGCAGCATCAGCTGATGCTACCGTTCTCTACGGGGCCCAGGAAACCAGTGTCGGGAGGTAGGTATCCTTCCGCCCTGTATTCCTCCGCCAGTGTAAAAAAAAAAAAAAAAAGTCCCTAGTCTCACTTTATGGCAAAAGCTGCATGGGAAATTTTTCGCACAGCAATGCCATGAAATGAGACTAGGGACTTTTTTTTTTCTTTACAGTGGCGGAGGAATACAGGGCGGAAGGATACCTACCTCCCGACACTGGTTTCCTGGAGCCCGTAGAGAAATGTAGCATCAGCTGATGCTGCTGTTCTTCACGCAAGATCATTGTGGGACACCCGTGGACTTCTGCGGATCAGGGGTGAGTATATTTGTGCTTTGTTATTTTAATCTTTATTCCATAGACGACAATGGCTTCGGGGATCAAAGTGACAAGTGATGGTGAGTATGTACTCTATGTTATATGTACTGTATGTCTATATGTATGTATTGTATGAATGTATTGTATGTAGTATATATGTATGTTGCATGCATGTAGTATATATGTAGTATGCAAGTTGCATGCATGTGGTATATATGTAGTATGTATGTATGTATGTATGTTGCATGCATGTAGTATATATGTAGTATATATGTAGTATGCATGTTGCATGCATGTGGTATATATGTAGTATGTATGCTGCATGTAGTATATATGTATTATATATGTTGCATGCATGTAGTATATATGTGGTATATATGTAGTATATATGTATGTTGCATGCATGTAGTATATATGTGGTATATATATAGTATGCATGTTGTATGCATGTGGTATATATGTAATATATATGTATGTTGCATGCATGTAGTATATATGTGGTATATATAGTATGCATGTTGCATGCATGTGGTATATATGTAGTATGTATGTTGCATGTAGTATATATGTATTGTATATATGTTGCATGCTTGTAGTATATATGTAGTATGCATGTTGCATGCATGTGGTATATATGTAGTATGTATGTAGTATGTATGTTGCATGTAGTATATATATGTTGCATGCATGTAGTAAATATGTGGTATATATAGTATGCATGTTGCATGCATGTGGTATATATGTAGTATATATGTATGTTGCATGCATGTAGTATATGTGGTATATATATAGTATGCATGTTGCATGCATGTGGTATATATGTAGTATGTATGTTGCATGCATGTAGTATGCATGTTGCATGTTGTATATATGTATGTTGCATGCATGAAGTATATATGTGGTATATATGTAGTATGCATGTTGCATGCATGTAGTATATATGTATGTTGCATGTATGTAGTATATATGTAGTATGCATGTTGCATGTAGTATATGTGTATGTTGCATGCATGAAGTATATATGTGGTATATATGTAGCATGCATGTTGCATATATGTAGTATGTATGTATGTTGCATGCATGTGGTATATATGTAGTATGTATGTATGTTGCATGTAGTATATATGTAGTATGTATGTTGCATGTAGTATATATGTATTATATATATGTTGCATGCATGTAGTATATATGTAGTATATATGTAGTATGCATGTTGCATGCATGTAGTATATATGTAGTATATATGTAGTATGCATGTTGCATGCATGTGGTATATATGTAGTATGTATGTTGCATGTAGTATATATGTATTATATATATGTTGCATGCATGTTGTATATATATGTGGTATATACACTCACTGGCCACTTTATTAGGTACACCATGCTAGTAAGGGGTTGGACCCCCTTTTGCCTTCAGAACTGCCTCAATTCTTCGTGGCAGAGATTCAACAAGGTGCTGGAAGCATTCCTCAGAGATTTTGGACCATATTGACATGATGGCATCACACAGTTGGCGCAGATTTGTCGGCTGCACATCCCTGATGCGAATCTCCCGTTCCACCACATCCCAAAGATGCTCTATTGGATTGAGATCTGGTGACTGAGGAGGCCATTTGAGTACAGTAAACTCTTTGTCATGTTCAAGAAACCAATCTGAGATGATTCGAGCTTTATGACATGGCGCATTATCCTGCTGAAAGTAGCCATCAGATGTTGGGTACATTGTGGTCATAAAGGGATGGACATGGTCAGCAACAATACTCAGGTAGGCTGTGGCGTTGCAACGATGCTCAATTTGTACCAAGGGGCCCAAAGAGTGCCCAGAAAAAATTCCCCACACCATGACACCACCACCACCAGCCTGAACCGTTGATACAAGGCAGGATGGATCCATGCTTTCATGTTGTTTACGCCAAATTCTGACCCTACCATCCGAATGTCGCAGCAGAAATCGAGACTCATCAGACCAGGCAACGTTTTTCCAATCTTCTACTGTCCAATTTCGATGAGCTTGTGCAAATTGTAGCCTCAGTTTCCTGTTCTTAGCTGAGAGGAGTGGTACCCAGTGTGGTCTTCTGCTGCTGTAGCCCATCTGCCTCAAAGTTCGACGCACTGTGCGTTCAGAGATGCTCTTCTGCCTACCTTGGTTGTAACGGGTGGCAATTTGAGTCACTGTTGCCTTTCTATCAGCTCGAACCAGTCTGCCCATTCTCCTCTGACCTCTGGCATCAACAAGGCATTTCCGGCCACAGAACTGCCGCTCACTGGATTTTTTTTCTTTTTCGGACCATTCTCTGTAAACCCTAGAGATGGTTGTGCGTGAAAATCCCAGTAGATCAGCAGTTTCTGAAATTCTCAGACCAGCCCTTCTGGCACCAACAATCATGCCACGTTCAAAGGCACTCAAATCACCTTTCTTCCCCATACTGATGCTCGGTTTGAACTGCAGGAGATTGTCTTGACCATGTCTACATGCCTAAATGCACTGAGTTGCCGCCATGTGATTGGCTGATTAGAAATTAAGTCTTAACACACAGTTGGACAGGTGTACCTAATAAAGTGGCCAGTGAGTGTATATAGTATGCATGTTGCATGCATGTGGTATATATGTAGTATGTATGTTGCATGCATGTAGTATATATGTGGTATATATGTAGTATGCATGTTGCATGCATGTAGTATATATGTTGTATGTATGTATGTTGCATGCATGTAGTATATATGTAGTATATATGTATGTTGCATGCATGTAGTATGCATGTTGCATGTAGTATGTATGTATGTTGCATGTATGTAGTATGTATTTTTATTTTTTTTTACATTCAACACATAGGCCGGATGATGGGACTACTACTGTCCCATCATTGGCTAATGTGTCAATCACCGTCATTGTAGCAGGCATCGCCCGATGGGACTTGTAGTCCCATCGGACGATCCTGCACAGACCCCCGCAGCCTGCTCAGACCCCCGGACAGTCGGTATAGACCACCGGCAGGCCAGCACAGCCCCCCGGCAGGCCGGTACAGACCCCCGGCAGGCCAGTACAGACCCCCGGCAGGCCGCTCAGACCCCCAGACAGTCAGTACAGACCACCGGCAGGCCAGCACAGCCCCCCGGCATTGCCGGTACAGACCCACGGCAGTCCGCAAAGACCCCCGGGCAGTCGGCACAGACCCCCGGCAGGCCGGCACAGCCCCCCGGAAGGCCGGTACAGACCCCCGGGCAGTCGGCACAGCCCCCCGGCAGGCCAGCACAGCCCCCCGGCAGGCCGGTACAGACTCACGGCAGTCCGCACAGACCCCCGGGCAGTCGGCACAGACCACCGGCAGGCCGGCACAGCCCCCCGGAAGGCCGGTACAGACCCCCGGGCAGTCGGCACAGCCCCCCGGCAGGCCGGTACAGACCCACGGCAGGCCGGTACAGACCCACGGCAGTCCGCACAGACCCCCGGGCAGTCGGCACAAACCCCCGGGCAGTCGGCACAGACCACCGGCAGGCCGGCACAGCCCCCCCGGCAGGCCGGTACAGACCCCCGCAGGCTGCACAGACCCCCGGACAGTCGGTACAGACCACCGGCAGGCCGGCACAGCCCCCCGGCAGGCCGGTACAGACCCCCGGGCAGTCGGCACAGACCCCCGGTATATGTGGTATATATGTAGTATGCATGTTGCATGCATGTGGTATATATGCAGTATGTATGTATGTTGCATGCATGTAGTATATATGTTGTATGTAGCATGTAGTATGTATGTAGTATGTATGTAGCATGTAGTATGTATGTATTTTTTTTTTTTTACATTCAACACATAGGCCGGATGATGGGACTACTAATGTCCCATCATTGGCTAATGTGTCAATCACCGTCATGGTAGCAGGCATCGCCCGATGGGACGTTGCCTGCACAGACCCCCGCAACCTGCACAGCCCCCCCGGCAGGCCGGTACAGACCACCAGCGGGCCGGTACAGACCCCCGGCAGGCCGCTCAGGCCCACGGACAGTCGGTACAGACCACCGGCAGGCCGGTACAGACCCACGGCAGTCCGCACAGACCCCCGGGCAGTCGGCACAACCCCCCGGGCAGTCGGCACAGACCACCGGCAGGCCAGCACAGCCCCCCGGAAGGCCGGTACAGACACCCGGCAGTCGGCTCAGACCCCCGGACAGTCGGTACAGACCACCGGCAGGCCGGCACAGCCCCCCGGCAGGCCGGTACAGACCCCCGCAGCCTGCACAGACCCACGGACAGTCGGCACAGCCCCCCGACAGGCCAGTACAGACCCACGGCAGTCCGCACAAACCCCCGGGCAGTCGGCACAGACCACCGGCAGGCCGGCACAGCCCCCCGGCAGGCCGGTACAGACCCCCGGCAGTCCGCTCAGACCCCCGGACAGTCGGTACAGACCACCGGCAGGCCGGCACAGCCCCCCGGCAGGCCGGTACAGACCCCCGCAGCCTGCACAGACCCCCGGACAGTCTGTACAGACCACCGGCAGGCCGGCACAGCCCCCCGGCAGGCCGGTACAGACCCTCAGACAGTCGGCACAGACCCCCGGTATATATGTAGTATGCATGTTGCATGCATGTAGTATATATGTGGTATGCATGTTGCATGCATGTGGTATATATGCAGTATGTATGTATTTTGCATGCATGTGGTATATATGCAGTATGTATGTATGTTGCATGTATGTAGCATGTATGTAGCATGTAGTATGTATGTAGTATATATGTTGCATGTATGTAGCTTGTATGTAGCATGTATGTAGCATGTATGTAGCATGTAGTATGTATGTAGCATGTGTGTTGTAGGGATTTTTTATTTTTTTTGTACATTCAACACATTAGCCGGATGATGGGACTACTACTGTCCCATCATTGGCTAATGTGTCAATCACCGTCATGGTAGCAGGCATCGCCCGATGGGACTTGTAGTCCCATCGGACGATCCTGCACAGACCCCCGCAGCCTGCTCAGACCCCCGGACAGTCGGCACAGCCCCCCGGCAGGCCGGTACAGACCCACGGCAGTCCGCACAAACTCCCGGGCAGTCGGCACAGCCCCCCGGCAGGCCGGTACAGACCCCTGCAGCCTGCACAGACCCCCGGACAGTCGGTACAGACCACCGGCAGGCCGGCACAGCCCCCCGGCAGGCCGATACAGACCCTCGGACAGTCGGCACAGACCCCCGGTATATATGTAGTATGCATGTTGCATGCATGTAGTATATATGTGGTATGCATGTTGCATGCATGTGGTATATATGCAGTATGTATGTATGTTGCATGCATGTGGTATATATGCAGTATGTATGTATGTTGCATGTATGTAGCATGTAGTATGTATGTAGTATATATGTTGCATGTATGTAGCTTGTATGTAGTATGTATGTAGCATGTAGTATGTATGTAGCATGTATGTATGTAGCATGTAGTATGTATGTAGCATGTAGTATGTATGTAGCATGTAGTATGTATGTAGCATGTGTGTTGTAGGGATTTTTTTTTTTTTTTGTACATTCAACACATTAGCCGGATGATGGGACTACTACTGTCCCATCATTGGCTAATGTGTCAATCACCGTCATGGTAGCAGGCATCGCCCGATGGGACTTGTAGTCCCATCGGACGATCCTGCACAGACCCCCGCAGCCTGCTCAGACCCCCAGACAGTCGGCACAGCCCCCCGGCAGGCCGGTACAGACCCACGGCAGTCCGCACAAACCCCCGGGCAGTCGGCACAGACCACCGGCAGGCCGGTACAGCCCCCCGGCAGGCCGGTACAGACCCCCGCAGCCTGCACAGACCCCCGGACAGTCGGTACAGACCACCGGCAGGCCGGTACAGACCCTCGGACAGTCGGCACAGACCCCCGGTATATATGTAGTATGCATGTTGCATGCATGTAGTATATATGTGGTATGCATGTTGCATGCATGTGGTATATATGCAGTATGTATGTATGTAGCATGTATGTAGCATGTAGTATGTATGTAGTATATATGTTGCATGTATGTAGCTTGTATGTAGTATGTATGTAGCATGTAGTATGTATGTAGCATGTATGTAGTAGGGATTTTTTTTTTTTTTGTACATTCAACACATTAGCCGGATGATGGGACTACTACTGTCCCATCATTGGCTAATGTGTCAATCACCGTCATGGTAGCAGGCATCGCCCGATGGGACTTGTAGTCCCATCGGACGATCCTGCTCAGACCCCCGCAGCCTGCTCAGACCCCCGGACAGTCGGCACAGCCCCCCGGCAGGCCAGCACAGCCCCCTGGTAGGCCGGTACAGACCCCAGGCAGTCCGAACAGACCACCGGGCAGTCGGCACAGACCCCCGGACAGTCGGCACAGCCCCGCGGCAGGCCGGTACAGTCCCCCGGCAGTCCGCTCAGACCCCCGGACAGTCGGTACAGACCACCGGCAGGCCGGCACAGCCCCCCTGCAGGCCGGTACAGACCCCCGGCAGTCCGCTCAGACCCCCGGACAGTCGGTACAGACCACCGGCAGGCCGGCACAGCCCCCCTGCAGGCCGGTACAGACCCCCGGCAGTCCGCTCAGACCCCCGGACAGTCGGTACAGACCACCGGCAGGCCGGCACAGCCCCCCGGCAGGCCGGTACAGACCCCCGCAGCCTGCACAGACCCCCGGACAGTCGGTACAGACCACCGGCAGGCCGGCACAGCCCCCCGGCAGGCCGGTACAGACCCTCGGACAGTCGGCACAGACCCCCGGTATATATGTAGTATGCATGTTGCATGCATGTAGTATATATGTGGTATATATATGTAGTATGCATGTTGCATGCATGTGGTATATATGCAGTATGTATGTATGTTGCATGTATGTAGCATGTAGTATGTATGTAGTATATATGTTGCATGTATGTAGCTTGTATGTAGTATGTCTGTAGCATGTATGTAGCATGTAGTATGTATGTAGCATGTATGTAGTAGGGTTTGTTTTTTTTGTACATTCAACACATTAGCCGGATGATGGGACTACTACTACTGTCCCATCATTGGCTAATGTGTCAATCACCGTGATGGTAGCAGGCATCGCCCGATGGGACTTGTAGTCCCATCGGACGATCCTGCACAGACCCCCGCAGTCTGCTCAGACCCCCGGACAGTCGGTACAGACCACCGGCAGGCCGGCACAGCCCCCCAGCAGTCCGCACAGACACCAGGGCAGTCGGAACAGACCACCCGCAGGCCGGCACAGCCCCCCGGCAGTCGGTACAGACCACCCGCAGGCCGGCACAGCCCCCCGCAGCCTGCACAGACACCCGGGCAGTCGGTACAGAGCCCCGGCAGTCCGCACAGACCCCCGGGTAGTCGGCACAGACCTCCGGAAGGTCCGTACACCCCCCCGAGAGGCTGTACAAGGAGAGAAAAGGGTTTTTCTTATTCCGATACCGGAAGTCCCATAGACTTGAATGGGACTTCCGGTATCGGAATCGGCGATACCCGTTACTTTTTTCGTATCGGGCCGATACCATCTGATCCGATATTTTAGGGTATCGGATGGTATCGCTCAACACTACTCACTAAGCCAATTATGAATCCACCTAACAGTTGCCTTGTCCATTCCATACTTAGCCATTTTTTCAATAAGGATTGTGAGATACTTTGTCAAATGCTTTGCTGAAGTCAAGATATACTACATCTACAGCATTTCCCTGATCCACCCAATCAGTGATTCTGTCATAGAAGGAAATTAAGTTAGTCTGACATGACTTATTAGTTACAAACCCATGCTGACTCTGTTTAATCACTTCATTCTTATCCAGGTACTGACATACATGTTGTTTAATAATTTGTTCAAAGATCTTTCCTGGTATAGAAGTCAGACTCACCGACCTATAGTTGCCTGGGTCCACCTTCTTCCGCTTTTTGAAGATAGGAACAACATTTGCTCTTCTCCAGTCTTCTGGGACTTCTCCTGTTCTCCAAGAATTTTCAAAGATTATGGAGAGAGGTTCAACAATTTCTTCTGCTATCTCCTGCCATGCTCGCCATGTCTGTTTTGCCTCATGAACCCTGGAGCGGTGTGCACGCGCATCTCACGTCTGCTATCCTGCATGCTCCCTAGAGCAGTGCACACACTCACCTCATGACTGTTGGGCTGCAAGATGCCTGCGTTTCTGCTCTGCCTTCTGTGATCATCTCTGTGTTCCAAGATCCCCTGATCATGTGTCCTTTCTATGTTCCAGCTCTGTCTGGTTCTGCAATCATCTCTGCATGTCTGGAACCCCTGATCGTGTGACCTTTCCTAGGTTCCAGCATTGTCTGTTTCGGCAATCATCTCTGCATGTCTGGAATCCCTGATCATGTGACTGCTCTCTGTGATCCTGGAGGAACTGAACTGGAAGTTCTCCCCTGGTCCTGACCCGGAAGTGGAGGTGCTAATGCCCTATATCAGGCCGCCCCTCGCTATGGTCAGGGCCTGAGTATTGTGTTGCTTCCCTGCATGGCTGCTTGGTCTGCTGGGTCGCTCCCTCTATTCTGTGCCCTTGCACTCTGCCCTGTCGTGCGTCTCTGCACACGCTCCGTGCTCGTACTCTGTCTTTTGTCCCGTGCCTTGTCTAGTGTTTGTCCTTCATGCCATGTTTTGTCTCTGCTCTGCTTTGCCTTGTAGTCCTTCCTTGCTCTGGTTCCATTCTGTGCTTCTTCCTAGCTTCCGTTCTTTGTTCCGTACCTTGCCTTGCTCTGCCTTGTGTTCCTCCCTATGGTCTCTGTCTTTGCTTGCTCTGCCTCGCTCTCTCTTATGGTGCTCTGTAGTGCTACCTGGCACACGCACCATTCCTCCCCTCTTACTTTTGATGCTCTTTTCCATGTCTAGTCGCAAGGCTCTGCCTTGGCCCGGCTCTGGGCTTCGGCCTATGCTCCGCTGCTAGACTCTGTCCTATTGTGCTCACTTGCATGTTTCTAGGCTAGTCCCAAGGCTCTGCCTTGGCCCTGCTCTGGGCTTCGGTCTACGCTCCGCTGCTAGCTCTGTTCTTGCTCTGTCCTGACTCCGTGTTTCTGCCTATGCTTCAGTTCCTGGTTCCGTACTCTGCCTAAGCTCTGCATGGTTTCTTGTCTTGCCCTGCTTTGTTGCTTCGTGTGCCCTTTGCATGCGCCTGGCCTTCCTAGCCTTCTGTTTGTGCCTCAGCCGTGCCGCCCTTAGCCGTGCCCGCCTGCTTGTGCCTCAGCCGTGCTCGTCGGTCAGTGGCAGCTGTGTTGCCTGCCATGCCTCAGTCGGGTTCACTGGAGTCTTGCCCGTCTGTCAGTGCCGCAGCCCGATCAGCTAGCCAGTGCCCCAGCCGTGCCTCCTTGCACTTCACACTGTTTCTGCACTGTGCTCTACGTGCTCTCTAAAGCACGTGCAGGCCCTCGCCTGCTTCTTTGCTTACCTCCCCGTGCTTCTATAAAAGTACGCGCAGGTTTTGTCATGTAACCTGTCGTGCCCTCTTGCATGCACAGGCCCTATCCTTCTCCCTGGCGTGTCCCCTACATGCGCAGGTCTCCTCCCCTGTACCTCACCCTGGCGTGTCCTCTGCATGTGCAGGCCTCCGTCCCTGTACCTCACCCTGGCGTGTCCTCTGCACGCGCAGGCATCCGTCCTAGTACCTGTCCCATCTCTCTACACGCGCAGGCCTCCGTCCCTGTACCTGCCCCTGGCTTGTCCTCTGCACACGCTGCTCTCCGTTCTTGTACCTGACCCTGGCATGCCTCTCTGCATGCGCAGGACGCTGCCTTGAACCTGACCCTGGCGTGTTCCTTAACACGCATTGTGTCTTTAACTTCTCGTCTCCTTGCATGGAACCCTGGTTTGCATGCCGGATGCCCGGACAATGCCGATTGCCATCAGAGCTACAGAACCTGATGTCCCGGTTGATCGTTGCTTGCTGTCCGGAGTCCATCATTGGAACCCTTGTTTGCTTACCGGATGCCCAGACCCTGCCGATTGCCATCAGAGCTACAGAACCTGATGTCCCGGTTGGTCGTAGCTTGCTGTCCGGAGTTCCAACTTCATCGTGCCTCTGCCTACCATCTTGCATGTACCATGCCTTGGGCCTTGGCGTGCCCTGCACGCACCTTGATATTTGTTCCCTGTGTTTGTTTTGCACCTGTTGTTACCCTGAACTGTTTCGTAATTAAGTTATCTTGAACTTACATCTTGTCTCGCCTTGTCTTGCTTCTGTGAGCCAGCCGTCTGGTCCCAGCTGTCGTGGTGGCTTACCCCCTTGGTCTTGCCCCTGACACTCCCTGTATAGGGGGTGACTTCTCAAAAGGTCAGCTCGCCCTAGGTGGGTGGGTTCCACGGCCCAGAGGGTCCACTCTCTAAAGAAAAATGACTCAGCGTAAGCTGATGCTCGTCACATCTCCTTCAGTACTTTGGGGTGTAATTCATCTGGACCTGGAGACTTGAATTCATTTAGGTTAGCTAAGTGTTTCCTCACTATTTTTCTGCTTGTAGATATCCTGGATTCTTCTATTCCCTTAATAGGACAGTGAAGAACAGTTGATGGTACATTTCCTTTCTGAGAGAAAACAGATGCAAAATAGGAATTTAAAAGTTCGGCCTTCTCAACATCCTGTCTTACCATTTCATCATTTTCATCCTGTAAAAATCCTATAGCATCTTTGACTTTTCTTTTACTTTTGACATATCCCCAAAATCCTTTATTATTGCTTTTGACTTCTCTTGCAAGCCTCAATTCATTGTCAGCTTTAGATAATCTGATTTGTGCCCTGCAATTTCTGCCAACAGCATTATATTCTTCTTTAGATATGCCTCCCTCTTTCCATTTGATAAACATTTCTTTCTTCCTTTTTAGCATGTGCTTAAGTTCTGTGTTCATCCATCCTGGTTTCCTTAAATGCTTCCTATTCTTCCCTCTTTTCGGAATTTATAACAATTGTGCTTTGAGATTTTCATTTTTCAAGATTTCCCATCCTTCCTTGACATTTTTGCCCTTAAGGATATCCAGCCATTGGTTCCCTTCAATTCTCTTTCTGAATCCCTTAAAATCTGCCTTTCTGAAATCTAACCTTGACGTCTGAGTCTTCACAGGTCTTCCTCCTCTAGTTATCCAAAATTCTAAAATAGCAAGATCGCTACCTCCTAGGGTCCCAGCCATTTTTACCTCCTCAACCATTTCCTCCCTGTTGATAAGGATTAGATCCAAGGTAGCAGATGCCCTTGTTTTCTCCCCTACCTTTTGGAAGATAAAGTTGTCAGCAAGGATAAGAATTTCCTTGACCTGTTAGTTTTGCCTGAGAGATTCCCAACAAATGTCTGGATAGCTGAAATCTCCCATGACAACTATGTCATGGGAGATTTCAACTATCCACACATTTGCTAGGGCAGTGAGAATCTGGAATTCCTTGCCTGAGGAGGTGGTGATGGCGAACTCAGTTGAGTGGTTCAAGAGAGGCCTGGATGCCTTTCTGGGGCGTAACAATACTGTATCTTACAGTGATTAGGTTCTTTAGAAGGATGTAGATCTGGGGATTTATTCTGATGGAATATAGGCTGAACTGGATGGACAAATGTCTTTTTTTGGCCCTGCTAACTATGTTACTATGTTACCTTTTGCTCTGTGTCCTCTCATTATATGAGCTATTCATTTATAAGTTCCCAGTATCTATTCACCTTATAAACTGGTATCAAGGGATATATCTACAATCTGTTTATATATCTATGTATGGATTTATCTTATACTCAATAAATACGCTGCACTTAATCTCATTTCAACCTTGATAGTGACACTCTCTTAGGATACATTTTACTCTATAATGGCCCTTTTGCACATAGCCACTAGATGGAGCTACATTTGAAATTTGCATGAATTTTTATATCTACACATGGTTTACACAAATTATATTTTCTTGTCTTAACTATATACTATTTAACATTATAAGCTATGTATTTTTGTAATTATTTGTATGTATACATGATTGATTACCACGACTGCAGAGACCTGTGTGTCGTAAGCAGTGCCTTCCCGCCTCCCACCAATCCCGTAATAACAAAACACCGACAAGTGTGGATGGGTTGAACACAGCGTCGGACTGGCCCACCGGAGAACCGGTGGATTCTCCGGTGGGCCCTGGCATCTGGTGGGCCCTGGCACCTGCAGGCATACAGGGCCAGCAGTTGCCTAGGGCCCCCGCTGCTCCAGGGGCCCCCAGCCAGTGGTGTGTCGCACACCATGCAGCTGCTATGGGGGCCCCTGCCAGTGGAGCAGCAGCGGGTGTCAGGAGGCAGGAGCCCCTGTCCCCGCTGCTAAAGAGAAATGAATATTCACTGCGGAGCAGTGAATATCATTTCAGGTCTCCACCCCCAGAGGCCCCGCCCCCAGCCCAGTAAGCCGCTCTGCATCAGGGCCGGCGCCGCCCTCAGTCCTCTCTGCTCCTGGCTCACAGCCAGTGCGCGATGACGTCACTACATCGCGCACCCGCTGTGTGTCTGGCAGAGGGGGCAGCTCCTGACACTGAAGCCGGGATCAGCGTGGGAGCGAGGAGGAGAGGTGAGTATTGTGTTTTGTTTGTTTTTTTATATCTCTCTCGCTCTCTCTATCTGTCTCTCTCTCTCTATCTATCTATCTATATCTCTCTCTCTATCTCTCTTATATCTATCTATCTATATCTATCTCTATCTATTATCTATATCTATCTATCTCTATCTATTATCTATATCTATCTATCTCTATCTATTATCTATATCTATCTATATCTATCTCTATCTATTATTTATATCTATCTATATCTATCTCTATCTATTATCTATATCTATCTATTTCTATATCTATATCTATCGCTCTATCTTTCTATCTCTACATCTATCTATCTATCTCTATATATCTCTATATCTATCTATTATGTCTATCTATCTATCTCTATATCTATCTTACTCTATCTCTATATCTATTATCTCTATATTTATTATCTATCTAGCTACCATCTATATCTATCTATCTTTATCTATATATATCTCTATCTAATATCTATATCTATCTCTATACCTATCTATCTATTTATCTATCCGTTATCTATCTCTATATCTTTTCTCTGTATCTATCTATCTATCTCTATATCTATATCTCTCGCTATCTATCGCTCTATCTCTATATCTATATCTATCTTTATATCTATATCTATATATCTATCTCTATCTATCTCTATATCTATTTCTCTCTATATCTATCTCTCTGTATATCTATCTATCGCTCTATCTCTATATCTATCTTTCTATCTCTATATCTATATATCTATCTATCTTTCTCTATCTATTTATCTCTATATCTTTTCTCTGTATCTATCTCTCTCTATATCTATATCTATCTATCTCTATATATATCTATTATCTCTATATCTATATCTATTTCTCTCTATATCTCTCTCTATATCTATCTATTTATCTCTATCTCTATCTCTCTGTATATCTATCTTTCTATCTCTATATCTATCTTTCTCTATCTATTTATCTCTATCTATTATCTATCTCTATCTATCTATCGCTCTATCTCTATATCTATCTTTCTATCTCTACATCTATCTCTATATCTATCTTTCTATCTATCTCTATATCTATCTATATCTATATCTATCTATTATGTCTATATCTAGCTATCTCTATTATCTATATCTCCCTCTCTCTATATCTTTCTATCTTACTCTATCTCTATATCTATCTGTTATCTCTATATTTATTATCTATCTTTATCTATCTCTATCTATTATCTATATATATATATCTATCTCTCTATCTATTTATCGATCTCTGTATCTATCTCTCTCTATATCTATCTCTCTATCTACCGCTCTCTCTATCTCTATCTATCTTTATATCTATATCTATCTATCTATCTCTATATCTATCTATTATCTCTATAGCTATCTACCTATCTATCTCTATATCTATCTCTATATCTCTCTCTCTATAGCTATCTATATATTATTTCTATATCTATCTATATATTATCTCTATATCTATCTATCTATCTATCTCTATATCTATCTGTTATCTCTATATCCATATCTATCTATCTCTATATCTATCTTTCTATCTAACACTATATCTCTATATCTATCTCTATATCTCATTATCTATTTCTATCTCTCTCTTTATCTATCTATCTATTGATCTATCCATCTATCTCTATATCTATCTCTAGATCTATCTATTATCTCTATTATCTATATCTATTTATCCATCTATCTATCTCTATATCTCTCTCTATATCTATCTATCTTTCTAACTCTATATCTATCTATCTCTATACATATCTCTATATCTATCTCTATATCTATCTTTCTATATCTATCTGTCTCTATATCTATCTATCTCTATATCTATTATCTCTATATCTATCTATCTCTATATATCTCTATATCTATTTTTATTTATAGCCATCTATCTATATATATTTATCTCTATATCTATCTATATATGTCTATATTATTATTATTATTATTATATCTGTATATCTCTATCTATTATCTATCTCTATCTATTATCTATCTCTATCTATATATCTATCTATCTATCTATCTCTATATCTTTCTATCTATAGCTATCTATCTCTATATCTATCTATCCATTATCTATTTTCTATCTATCTCTATATCTATCTATCTATCTATATTTCTTTCTATGTCTATCTTTATATCTATCTCTATCTATCTCTATGAATCTTTCTATCTATATCTATCCATTATCTACTTTCTATCCATTATCTACTATCTATCTCTATATCTATCTATTTCTACATCTATCTTTCTATCTATATCTATCTAACTATATCTATATATCTATATAGCATTATACCCTATGAGGGGGTGCATTATTCCCTATGAGGGGAGCAGTATTATACCCTATGAGGGGGCAGCATTATACCCTATGAGGAGGCAGCATTATACCCTATGAGGAGGCAGCATTATACCCTATGAGGAGGCAGCATTATTCCCTATGACGGGGTGCATTATTCCCTATGAGGGGGGCAGTATTATACCCTATGAGGGGGGCAGTATTATACCCTATGAGGGGGGCAGTATTATACCCTATGAGGGGGCAGCATTATTCCCTATGAGGGGGTGCATTATTCCCTATGAGGGGGGCAGTATTATACCCTATGAGGGGGTGCATTATTCCCTATGAGGGGGGCAGTATTATACCCTATGAGGGGGTGCATTATACCCTATGAGGGGGCAGCATTATTCCCTATGAGGGGGTGCATTATTCCCTATGAGGGGGGCAGTATTATACCCTATGAGGAGGGAAGTATTATACCCTATGAGGGGGGCAGTATTATACCCTATGAGGGGGGCAGTATTATACCCTATGAGGGGGTGCATTATACCCTATGAGGGGGGCAGCATTATACCCTATGAGGGGGGCAGTATTATATTCTATGAGATGGCTGCATTATATTCTATGAGGGGTCTACATTATATTCTATGAGGGGGCTGCTTTATATTCTATGAGGGGGCTACCCCAACTCCTGCTACATAATTAAGACATGTACAACCTTATATTATACCCGGATATTAGCGTGTTTTACCGCACAATTGGTGGTCTGGTATTTAACTCTATGCAGCTACATAGTGGGCCCCAAGAATGATTTTCTCTGGTGGGCCCAAGGTGTTCCAGTCCGACGCTGGTTGAACAGGTCGGTCACAGTTTAGAATCATAGAATCATAGAATCGTAGAGTTGGAAGGGACCTCCTGGGCCATCTGGTCCAACCCCCTGCTCAAAGCAGGATTCGCTAAATCATCCCAGTTAGATGTCTGTCCAGCCTCTGTTTGAAGACTTCCATTGAAGGAGAACTCACCACTTCTCGTGGCAGCCTGTTCCACTCATTGATCACTCTAACTGTCAAAAAGTTTTTTCTAATATCTAATCTGTGTCTCCTCCCATTCAGTTTCATCCCATTGCTTCTAGTCTTTCCTTGTGCAAATGAGAATAAAGTTGATCCTTCTACAATGTGACAGCCCTTTAGATATTTGTAGACAGCTATTAAGTCTCCTCTCAGTCTTCTCTTTTGCAAACTAAACATTCCCAAATCCTGCAACCTTTCCTCATAAGACAGGGTTTGCAGACCGGTCACCATTCTGGTCGCTCTTTTCTGAACTTGCTCCAGTTTGTTGATGTCTTTTTTAAAATGTGGTGCCCAAAACTGGACACAATATTCCAGATGAGGTCTGACCAAAGAGGAGTAGAGGGAAATAATGACTTCACGTGATCTAGACTGTATGCTTCTGTTAATACATCCTAGAATTGCATTTGCCTTTTTTGCTGCTGCATCACACTGTTGACTCATATTCAGTCTGTGATCTATTAGTATACCCAAGTCTTTTTCACATGTGCTGTCACTTAGCCCTATTCCTCCCATTCTATATATGCTTTTTCCATTTTTATTGCCCAGATGTAGTACTTTGCATTTCTCCCTGTTAAAAACCATTCTGTTTGTTGCTGCCCACTTCTCCAGTTTATTTAAATCTTTTTGAATCCTCTCTCTCTCTTCTCTAGTATTAGCTATCCCTCCTAGCTTTGTGTCATCAGCAAATTTAATCAGTTTACCCTCAATGCCTTCATCTATATCGTTGATAAAGATGTTGAACAATACAGGGCCCAGGACAGAGCCCTGTGGTACCCCACTTGAGACATTCTTCCAACTGGATGTGCAGCCATTTACGACCACTCTTTGGGTCCGATCACTAAGCCAGTTATGAATCCACCTAACAGTTGCCTTGTCCATTCCATACTTAATCATTTTTTCAATAAGGATTGTATGAGAGACTTTGTCAAATGCTTTGCTGAAGTCAAGATATACTATATCTACAGCATTTCCTTGATCCACCCAATCAGTGATACCGTCATAGAAAGAAATTAAGTTAGTCTGACATGACTTATTAGTTACAAACCCATGCTGACTCTGTTTAATCACTTCATTCTTATCCAGGTATTGACATACATGTTGTTTAATAATTTGTTCAAAGATCTTTCCTGGTATAGAAGTCAGACTCACCGGCCTATAGTTACCTGGGTCCACCTTCTTCCCCTTTTTGAAGATAGGAACAACATTTGCTCTTCTCCAGTCTTCTGGCACTTCTCCTGTTCTCCAAGAATTTTCAAAGATTATAGAGAGGGGTTCAAAAATTTCTTCTGCTATCTCCTTCAGTACTCTGGGGTGTAATTCATCTGGACCTGGAGACTTGAATTCATTTAGGCTAGCTAAGTGTTTCCTCACTATCTTTCTGTTTATAGATATCCTGGATTCTTCTATTCCCTTAATAGGACAGTGAATAACAGTTGATGTTACATTTCCTTTCTGAGAGAAAACAGATGCAAAATAGGAATTTAAAAGTTCAGCCTTCTCAACATCCTGTCTTACCATTGCATCATTTTCATCCTGTAAAAATCCTATAGCATCTTTGACTTTTCTTTTACTTTTGACATATCCCCAAAATCATTTATTATTGCTTTTGACATCTCTTGCAAGCCTCAATTCATTTTCAGCTTTAGCTAATCTGATTTGTGCCCTGCAGGTTCTGCAGACAGCATTATATTCTTCTTTAGATATGCCTCCCTCTTTCCATTTTATAAACATTTTTTTCTTCCTTTTTAGCATGTGCTTAAGTTCTGTGTTCATCCATCCTGGTTTCCTTAACTGCTTCCTATTCTTCCCTCTTTTCGGAATTGTTAACAACTGTGCTTTGAGAATTTCATTTTTCAAGATTTCCCATCCTTCCTGGACATTTTTGTCTTTAAGGATATCCAGCCATTTATTAACTATTAATTATCCAGTTTATTAACCCCTTACCTACAAAGGAAGTAATATTCCGTCCATGTGACCCTGGACCTAACTACCATGGGCGGAATATTACGTCCCAGTGATCAGCGGCGCCCACGTGGTGAGCGCCGCTGATCGCGGCCGGGTGTCAGCTAATTATCATAGCTGACACCCGGCACAATGTGTCAGGGGCGGTCACGGACCGCCCCGACACGTTAACCCCTTGCACACCGCGATCAAACGCGATCGCGGTGTACCGGGGGTTAAAGGGAAGCATCGGCAGGGAGGGGGCTCCCTCCGTGCTTCCCTGAGCCCCCCACGGCAGCGCAATGTGCAGCGCTGCTGCGGGGGGCTCTTTCCCTACAGGCTCCCGGATCCAAGATGGCGACAGGGGCCTGCAGGGAGCTGACTTCCTCACTGCCTGCAAAGCAAGCGATCTGTCACAGGACAGTGATGTCCCACCTGGGACAAGGTAATAAAGTAAAAAAAAAAAAAAAAAAAAAGTGTTAAAAATAATTTAAAAAAATCGCTAAATAAATTAGTAAAAAAAAAAAAATATTCCCCAATAAATCCATTTTTTCAAAATAATAAAAAAAAAAAAGTACACATATTTGGTATCGCCGCGTCCGTAATGGCCTGCCCTATAAAACTGTCCCATTAGTTAACCCCTTTAGCGAACCCCTTAAAAAATAAAAATAAAAAACGAAGCAAAAAATAATGATTTATTATCATACCACCGAACAAAAATTGCAATAACGCGCGATCAAAAAGACGCATATAAATAACCATGGTACCGCTGAAAACATCATCTTGTCCCGCAAAAAACGAGCTGCCATACAGCATCATCCGCAAAAAAATAAAAAAGTTATAGCTCGCAGAATAAAGCGATACAAAAATAATTATTTTTTATATAAAATTGTTTTCATTGCAAAAAACCGACAAAAGATAAAAAAACGACCTAAATGAGGTATCGCTGTAACCGTACTGACCCAAAGAATAAAAACGCTTTATCAATTTTACCGCACGCGGAACGGTGTAAACGCACCCCCCAAAAGAAATTCATGAAACGCTGGTTTTTGTTCATTCTGCATCCCAAAAATCGAAATAAAAAGCGATCAAAAAATGTCATGTGCCCGAAAATGGTACCAATAAAAGCGTCAACTCGTCCCGCAAAAAATAAGACCTCACATGACTCGGTGGGTCAAAATATGGAAAAATTATAGCTCTCAATATGTGGTGATGCAAAAACTATTTTTACAATAAAAAGCGTCTTTTAGCGTGCGACAGCCGCCAAACATAAAAACCGCCATAAATCGTAAATCAAACCCCCCATTATCACCCCCTTAGTTAGGGAAAAATAATAAAACTAAAAGAAAATGTATTTATTTCCATTTTCCCGCTAGGGTTAGGGTAGGGTTAGGGTTAGGGCTAGGGTTAGGGCTAGGGTTAGGGCTAGGGTTAGGGCTAGGGCTCACATTAGGGTTAGGGGTGTGTTGAGGTTAGGGTTGGAGTTATAATTGGGGGGTTTCCACTGTTTGGGCACATCAGGTGCTCTCCAAAGGCAACATGGCGTCTGATCTCAATTCCAGCCAATTCTGCGTTGAAAAAGTCAAATGGTGCTCCTTCCCTTCCAAGCTCTGCCATGCGCCCAAACAGTGTTTTACCCCCACATGTAGGGTATCAGCCTACTCAGGACAAATTACAAAACAACTTTTAGGGTCCAATTTCTCCTGTTACCCTTAGGAAAATAAAAAATTGGGGGCAAAAATATAATTTTGCGGAAAAAAATGTTTTTTTTATTTTCACGCCCAGGCGTTATAAACTTCTGTGAAGCACTTGGGGGTTCAAAGTGCTCTCCACACATCTAGATAAGCTCCGTGGGGGGTCTAGTTTCCAAAATGGGGTCACTTGTGGGGAGTTTCAATAGTTTAGGTACATCAGGGGCTCTCCAAACGCACATGACACCCGCAGACCAATCCATCAAAGTCTGCATTCCAAAACGTCACTACTTCCCTTCCGAGCCCCGACGTGTGCCCATACAGTAGTTTTCTCCCACATATGAGGTATCAGCGTACTCAGGACAAATTGGACAACAACTTTTGGGGTCCAATTTCTCCTGTTACCCTTGGGAAAATGAAAAAAAATGGGGACTAAAAGATGATGTTTGTTGAAAAAATACGATATTTTTATTTTCACGCCCGGTCGTTATAAACTTCTGTGAAGCACTGGGGGGTTCAAAGTGCTCACCACACATCTAGATAAGTTCATTAGGGGGTCTAGTTTCCAAAATGGGGTCACTTGTGGGGGGTTTCCACTGTTTAGGTACATTAGGGGCTCTCCAAAGGCAACATGACACCCACAGACCATTCCATCAAAGTCTGCATTCCAAAACGTCACTACTTCCCTTCCGAGCCCCGACGTGTCCCCATACAGTAGTTTTCTCCCACATATGGGGTGTCAGCATACTCAGGACAAATTAGACAACAACTTTTGGGGTCCAATTTCTCCTGTTACCCTTGGAAAAATAAAAAAATGGGGACTAAAAGATGTTTGTGGAAAAAATACGATTTTTTTATTTTCACGCCCGGACGTTATAAACTTCAGTGATGCACTGGGGGGTTCAAAGTGCTCACCACACATCTAGATAAGTTCCTTGGGGGGTCTAGTTTCCAAAATGGTGTCATTTGTGGGGGGTTTCTACTGTTTTGGTACATCAGGGGCTTTCCTAACGCAACATGGTGTCCGATCTCAATTCCAGCCAAAAACGTCAAATGGCGCTGCTTCCCTTCCAAGCTCTGCCATGCGCCCAAATAGTGGTTTACCCCCACATTTGGGGTATCAGCGTACTCAGGATAAATTGCACAATATCTTTTAGGGTCTTGTTACTTTTGGAAAAATAAGAATTGAGGGTGAAAAGATCATTTTTGTGGAAAAAATATTTTTTAATTGTACTGCTGTACGTTATAAACTTCTGTGAAGCCCTTGGGGGTTCAAAGTTCTCACCACACATCTAGATAAGTTCCTTGGGGGGTCTGGATTCCAAAATGGTGTCATTTGTGGGGGGTTTCCACTGTTTTGGTACATCAGGGGTTTTCCAATCGCGACATGGTGTCCGATCTCAAATCTAGCCAAAAACGTCAAATGGCGCTGCTTCCCTTCCGAGCTCTGCTATGCGCCCAAATAGTCATTTACACCCACATATGGGGTATCAGCGTACTCAGGACAAATTGCACAATAACTTTTAGGGTCCTGTTACCCTTGGAAAAATAAAAATTGGGGGTGAAAAGATCATTTTTGTGGAAAAAATATTTTTTAATTGTACCGCTGTATGTTATAAACTTCTGTGAAGGCCTTGTGGGTTCAAAGTTCTCACCACATATCTAGATAAGTTCCTTGGGGGGTCTAGTTTCCAAAATGGGGTCACTTGGGGGGTTTCCACTGTTTAGGTACATCAGGGGCTCTCCAAACGCGACATGGCGTCCGATCTGAATTCCAGCCAATTTTGCATTGAAAAAGTCAAACGGCGCTCCTTCCCTACTGAGGTCTGCCATGCGCCGAAACAGTGGTTCCCCCCCACATATCAGGTATCAGCGTACTCAGGACAAATTGCACAATAACTTTTGCAGTCCAATTTCTCCTGTTACCCTTGGTAAAATAAAGAAAATTGAACCTGAAGTATTTTTTTTGTGAAAAAAAGTTAAATGTTCATTTTTTTAATATTCAAAAAATTCCTGTGACGCACCTAAAGGGTTAATAAACTTCTTGAATGTGGTTTTAAGCATCTTAAGGGGTGCAGTTTTTAGAATGGTGTCACTTTTGGGTATTTTTTATCATATAGACCCCTCAAAGTGGCTTCAAATGTGAAGTGGTCCCTAAAAATAAAATGGTGTTGCAAAAATGAGAAATCGCTGGTCAATTTTTAACCCTTATAACTTACTAACAAAAAAAAATTTTGGTTCCAAAATTGTGCTGATGTAAAGTAA
This sequence comes from Dendrobates tinctorius, assembly GCF_039654945.1. Taxonomy (NCBI): domain Eukaryota; kingdom Metazoa; phylum Chordata; class Amphibia; order Anura; family Dendrobatidae; genus Dendrobates; species Dendrobates tinctorius. The sequence goes on along the minus strand of NW_027361893.1, from coordinate 8,225,587 downwards.
ACATGTGGGAAATGTTATGTATTAAGTTTTTTGTGTGCCATATCGCTGTGATTTAAGGGCATAAAATTCAAAGTTGGAAAATTGCGAAATTTTCAAAATTTTCGCCAAATTTCCGTTTTTTTCACAAATAAACACAAGTTATTTGAATGCAATTTTACCACTAACATGAAGTACAATATGTCACGAGAAAACAATGTCAGAATCACCGGGATCCATGGAAGCGTTCCAGAGTTATGACCTCATAAAGGTACAGTGGTCAGAATTGTAAAAATTGGCCCGGGAGTTAACGTGCAAACCACCCTTGGTAGTGAAGGGGTTAATAAGCAGAGAGAGGCAAATGTAATTCGCAATGGACTCATAGCTGGAAGTCCCATCACTTTCCGCTTGGCAAGGAAGCTGATAAGCGGTTACGAACATTGCCCCCTCTACACTACCGCTGTGACATAATAACAACGTGAATAATATCTTTGCATAAAACAATTTGTTTTTTTATAAATTTAAACTTTAAAGAATAAACGCGCCCGCATATCGAAAATTCTATAAGGGAGGGAGGGTGGGACAAAAAGCTTCTAAGGGTCATCCTGCAAATTAGATTGTCGGAGAAGGGATTTCTATGTCTCCTCGGGTGTAGCTCAGGAGGAGCTTTTGCCTAGGTACCTAGGATTGGGAGAAAGAAAACGAGAGACACAGGTTGCTTGTCCATCAAGTAAATCTCCTTTATTGGGAGGGTCAGGGTAGATCTTTTATAGCTCATCAGAAGAGGAAATGAACAAATATGGACAATTCCGTAATATTGTGTAACAATTAACAAAAATGGTGGAGAGCTGACACAATAATTGGCAAGAATGATAGTTATATAACAAGATGTCAACTGTATTATAAGATAAATTTAATTGGAGGTGACGGGAGTTTTTGGCATTTCCCTTTTATTAATTTAACAATTCGTGGAACCGTATCCTTTCGGCTAGGAAATGGATTTGGCCTCAAAATATTTAGACATTTATTATGAGAGAGATTTGGAACTGACCACTGGCAGAATTATCCTATCACGTAGACAGACGATAACAATTAAATGGTGTCATGGGTTACAAGTTGTTTTTCAGTTATTTTTCTAGAGTTTTAGAGAACTAGGATTAACCATTTCTTTGACAACTCCCCTCTTTTTATTATCTGTCTACCTTTACCTTTCCTTTATCCGAGTCCTGCAAGATAACCCTACTTCGCAAAATACACGGCTTGTCCTATGTATATCATGGGATACCAGTCCTTCTGTGTATCCATTCAAATTATACCTGTGAATCAGATCTCCTTTCCCTACTTCTCTTTTACTTATTGCCCTATCTCAGAGGAATACAGATTTTATTGAGGGGAGTTTATGTCTGTTTTGTGTGTAACGTGTTAATAAGATATAGTAAATTCATAATTACTGTAATACATTATAACATATATTTTGATATATTAGTATATATATTTTTATATCTTTATTCATTAGTGTTAATCACTTAAAGTCCATAATGCATGTAATCTTCATCGTTGTAGTTTTTTGTAGAGCTTTTGTCTTTGCTCAAACCAGCGGGGTTTTCCACAATGCATACAATCAGCCAGGTCCACTGACGTTTGCTTGTTGCAGAATATACATTCACACTGAACAGTGGTTATGAAGGTAGTCATAACGCGAGTTTGCTTGATCTCTGAATCGATATCAATTTTATTACTACGTTTACCTGGAAAATATTTACAATTAGAGCCAAGAATTTTTTTTTTTTATGAGTAAAACAAATATTCTTATCATTACTGCAATAACCAATATCACAAAAACTGCTTGAATTAGAAAATGAATTATTCCCGATATCCATCCGCCTATCCTTTTAAACAGATTCAAAGGATTTAACCATGCAAGCCATTCAGGGAGGGGCAGGTCTTCCAAGGCATTAACCTTCCGTATTCCTTCCTTTATTAGCCTAGCTTGTTCCATATCATGAGTAACTCTCATCAGTCCGGATGGATCGATATAGTGACAGCATGCGGGTCCCACTACCTGACAGAACCCCCCTTGAGATGCTGTAAGATAGTCAAGCACCATAGAATGTTGTTTAATTATAACAATGAGCTGTCTCATATAAGCAGATTCTACATTGATGGCGTCAACTAAATACTCAGTTACATTATAAAAAATATCACCCAATTCTTCTATCATTTGCGCATTCCTTAGAGTTCCAAACATAACTCCCAAAGGACCAGTGAGAACCATCCCAGTTTTTTATAAGGGAAATCATTCTCATTCCATACCCAGATGGCTGGCTCTAACCTAGCCAGTGTACATGCACCTTCAGCTCCTTTAGGAATCCACCTATATGCATTACTTCCACAGACTTTATAAACTCCCTTTGGTAATTCAAACTGAAATTCATTAAGGAAAGCTATTGCTATTGAAACCAACCGGGTGGTGGCAGTGTAAAGACACCAAGAGTCCTCCAGATCTGTAGTAACTGCCCTATAATATCGTAATGACTGGCATTCTGGGTCAGTATTTATACTTATGGACATCTCAGCAGCTCCATCTCCATACTGACCTTCTCTGATTTCTTCATCTACGTTAACTGCCTCTCTCTCAATGGAGTTACAAAATATTGCATAGTTTTTGCAGCAATTGGGGCATGTGAACAAATCCAGCAATTGGATAGATTTCTGGCCTGGGCAATATAGTTATGGTACTGGATAAATTTATTAGCCCACCGTTTTGACACATCACTATCCCATGGTTCGAAGACATCATTATCTTTTTTACATTGAATAGATAATATCAGTGAAAAGCAAGAATGGATAACACTTCCCAAATTCCATTCTTTTAATTCTTGTAGAATTTCTTGCAGTGATACGTGTGAATCCAGGTGGCCTTTCCTTCCAGCTTAACAGATGTGGGCATGATCAGCTGGACTTGATAGGGTCCTTCAAAGTGAGGATCTAGACTTTTACTCAGGTGCTTTCACGTCACCACCCAGTCTCCAGGCTTAAGGTCATGCGAGCCTGATAAGGAGGATGGATCTGAAAGGGAGCTGAAAAAACTCGTATGAATTTGCTGCAATACCTGTTGCAATGCACCCACATAGGCCGTCATATTTGAATGAGAGGCCTGCATCTGCTGGGGAAAGTACAATCCTCTCTTGGGAAGGCTCCCAAACAATAACTCATATGGACTTAAACTTGTCTTTCGGTTGGGAGTTACCCTAACAGTGTACAATGCAATGGGAAGACACTCAGTCCATGGTTTACCTGTTTCTGCCATTGCTTTTTGAATTTTCAATTTCAGTCTACCATTTAACCCTTCCACCCTGACACTGCTCTGAGGATGATAAGGAGTGTGAAAAGATTGTTCCATCCCTAAGGCTCGTGTGATTCCTTGGTACACTTGTGACATGAAATGACCTCAGTCACTTTCAATTACCTCTGGCACTCCAAATCTGCAAACAACTTCTGACATGAGCTTTTTAACCACATTTCGTGCGTTTGCATGAGCACAGGGCCATGCTTCTGGCCAATTTGAGAAAAGATCCACACATACCAGCACGTATTCATAGTTGCCTACCCTTGGAAGCTGAATGAAATCAATCTGCAGTCGCTGAAAAGGGTACAATGGCCTGGGGGTGTACTTTGGTGGCACCTTCACCGTTTTTCCTACATTATGGCATGCACAGATTACACATCCATGTACGAATTTTGCAGCAGCATAATGGAACCCTGGTGTGACCCAACTTGCCTTTACCTGGCTTACCATTCCATCCTTGGATTGGCGTGTTAATCCGTGGGAGAGGGAGCATACCATAGGGAACAATGCCCTGGCCAAGCAATACCTACCGTCTGCTCTCCACAATCCATCTTCTTCCTTCGCACCTGCATGCCTTTGCCATTCTTCCTTTTCTGGTGCAGAGGCCTGTTCTTACAGGCTCTGGAGTAATTGAAGATCCACCTCCCCCGACACCTGCAGTCTATGTTCCTGCGGGAAGAGGGAACAAAGCAGCAGCCTTGGCTGCAATATCAGCTCGGTTGTTGCCTTCGGCTTCCTTAGTGCGCTCCTTTGTGTGAGCTTGCACTTTCACTATAGCAACTTTTTAGGCAGCTCCAATGCTCTGAGAAGCTGGGCCACCAATTCTGCATTTTTAATGGGCTTACCAGAGGAACCAACAAACTTTCTGCTCTTCCATATGGGACCATAATCATGGCAGATGCCAAATGCATAGCGGCTATCTGTAAAAGTATTTTTCTGTCAAATGTTCAGCGATTACACACACCTCAGCGAGTGCTTTCAATTCAGCTTCTCGAGTAGACATCCTAGAAAGCAAAGCTTTACTTTGTACCACCTTATGTTGATCAACTATTGAATAAATAACCTGTATAAGATACTTCATTTTGGTAAACCTGTGACACATCTACATAAAACTCTTGATCTACATTAGGAATTGGTGTCTCTTGCACATTGGCAAGTAGCCATGTTAAAAATACAGTATACACTTAGCATATCCCCCATTCATGACAGTGCAAATGGAAGTGGAGGTCATAATTTGGGATTCCTAGAGCCAAGGCTGAGAGAATGGCTTCCTTCAGGTTCTTGAACCCCTCTTTTGCTTCCAGGGTCAGTTGGCATGACTTATCTACAGTAGCTGGCCAGCCCCAGGAATATACTCAGTGGCAGATGGAAGTGAGCTTCATTGCTTGGCTTATGGCTTTTTCTTTTTTTTCTGCTGGTGTTGTGTGTTTCAGCTGAGGTGAAATGCAATGACCTAAGAAAACAACTTTTTCCTCTGCTATTGGCAGTTACCTCTTGACACTTTACATCCTTCATGGTACAAAAATATTAACAAGGAAGCTGTTTCCATTAAACATACAGTACCCGTTTGATCTCTCTGCTCAGGGGATATCATCTAATACGCACCGGTACAGTTCCTGGCTTCAATCTAATGAATACTGGTACTATCCTAAACCAACATCTGTCTTATCCTTTACCCATACTGCAGCTGATATCTGCTCGAGCATTTGCAGTATTCCTCATCTTGCTCAACCTGTTGTTTTTCCTGTTCTTCTAACTGCATCATGGACATCACCGTGGATAGTGCTTCTTCCGATAAAGGGCCTGAAACAGTAATTCCCTTTTTCCCAAACTTAATGATTGCATTGACAGCATTCAAAATATCGGCACCTATCATATTCAGTGAATACTTTTCTGAAACTAACAATTGGGCACATAGGTCAGTAGTCTGAGCTATTCGCACATTCATAAGTTCTGTTTCATGCAAAGGAAATTCCTCCTGCTCCTAATCCCTGTACCATTTTTCCTGTCATGAATTGTTGTGGCATATCCTTTTTCTTATATATTATAGTACGGCTCACCCCTATCAATCAGGCATTTTAATTGTTTCCCAGAAAGATGATTTAATTAGGTCATAGTGATTGGACCATCCTATGAGGGAACCGCTATTCTTGTTTCCACTTCTCTGGGTCTGTTATCCCATCTTTCCTTTTTTTCTCTCTCCACTGTTCCCCTGTGATGTGTACCTGCCACATGGACCACAGTTTTCACAGCATTATTAAATGTATCAGGAGGTATATTCACCATAACAGGAGTTGCCTTCTGCTGCTTCTTTACTTTTCCTATTGGTAATCTGGTCCTCTATCCCCTAAACATGGGAAGGGATTGTATATACATTCTGGCCGTATTCTCATTACTTCTGTTCTCAGATCTTCCTTCCATCCTGTCAGTAACATATTTTTACAAATCTGGCTTCTCTGGGGTTTTTCAAATTATAGTTATGAGGTGTAAGGGTTGTCAGCAAGTGAAATGTAAAATGTTTCCCCATTTCTCCCCTTCGTAGGAATTGGGGCTGTTCCTTATCGGAGTGGAGAAACTGTCTGTGAACCCCTGTGGCAACCCAAGGGTAATAAGTATAGAGGAGAAGCATCATATAAAAGTCAGCTAGTTTGCATCTGCGGAGACATGGGGATCAGTCCTCCCCCCGTGATGGGCACCCATGGGACCCCTGGCTGATGGTATATCACCAGGGTCTACCAAAGATGGGGTGTATAGAATTATACAGATGTTAAGGCTGCAGACAGAAATCTCCTGTCAGCACATAACTTCACTCTTTGAGCTGCTTAAGGGGGGGCTGGTCTCATCCCCTCCGCTACTACAGGGGCGGAGGGAGCTGTGGAAACACAGACTGGTCTTGTGAAGGGGGAGCAGCCTGTGTGTGGAGACGCTGCAGATTGCCTGACATACAGTACATTCTCTCATTCTAACTTCATCACACTTAGCATTAACTTCATCATTCATCATAACTTCTTAGTAATAACTTCATCATTCTTAGTATTAAAACAGACCATATCATTCAGAGGTTCTGATCCATGCTGCAACTTGCACACCATAATCACATTTTCCAAGCCATACAGCATGCTCCTTACTTAAACACTCGTTGTATCTCTCAGCATCCAAGCACCCATTCTTCGGCATTCCTGCTCGCTCTAAAATTTTTGTAGCATTTCTCACCGCTTTTTGCCCATGTTCCAAGCGTACCAGATCCCTCATTTTATATCTTGGATCCATCTTTCGTCCTGGCCTGGTAAATTTAATACCCATAGCAAAAAGCTATCTGAGTCAGAAGCTGTCAAGGTTAGCTACTCCTATCTTCAGTTCTGGCTATCTGTATCAGAAGCTGTCAAGGTTAGCTACTCCTATCTTCAGCTCTATCTGTATCGGTAGTTGTCAAGGTTAGCTACTCCTATCTTCAGCTCCGATATCTATGCTAGCAGGATCCCACTGGACGGTTATGATGCCCAGCAATCTCTGCTTCCAAAGTAACAAGCTGAACTTGTACTTTCTTTTCTGCCCTGATTCTACTACAAACCTTGTAGAACAGGTAACTATATGTGGCTACAAACAATATTATTCCAAAAGCAAGCCCTACATATTCCTCATACATCAGAACCTGAATTCTCGCTAGACTCTGAGCATGCCAAATCTATTCCTGAATCTGTTTCAGAGAAATCAAAATAATATTCATATGAAACTATATCTTGCCACCTTGGCATGTACCATCTAGTCTCTAAGATGTATGACCAACTTATCAATAATGCATGTGGGTGTGGCACTACATGACAAGAGAATACTCTATACAGCTTATTTGCTCTCCTGTACTGATGGGGAACAACTGGCGTCAAATGTATTCTTTCCAAAAAAACAATCAGACCTTAATCTTCTCACTCTTTTTTCAACTATAGTAACCGAACACAAACAATTTTCACACGGCATGTAACACATACACTTCACAGACTAGTATTCATCTCAAAGTCCATGCCAGACTGCTCGTGTTATTATGTCCGACCACACCACCACATCTGGTATAAAACAAACAAACCGCTCTATGTCCGTTGACATTATTGTGTAGTGCTCAGAACCTGTTATTTTTTTTTGCACAAATCGTTACCAACAGTGTGTAATACCAATATCAGCGGCCCTTTTACCATCTTAGCCATTTTTTTACACCTCTGGGAAGATCTTATGCCACTGGAGCCCTCTGATGCCTCTCCAGTTGACCTCTAGTTGTGGGACGTAAAAATTTTTTCCACTGGGGCGTATTCCGGCTCTTTTGCATGCCCAATAAATAAAAGAATGTCCCAATACCCATACTGTGGGCTTATGACTGCCTGTAAGAGACAAGATGTGTTAGAGCAGGTCTGGTCTTATGTATCTTGCAAAGCATGTGGATTTCCAAAGGCCCAATCTCTGTACTTCAACTTCTGCTACACCGGCCCAAGCTGCTTCAGTGGCAGCTCCGATTCTAAAAGAATGCGTTCCGTATTCTTTTGGGTTCACGCCGACAGCTTGTAGACATAGCTTAAAAATTGTGTGAAATTGATATTTAGTAAGCGGGGACCCGTCGGTGCGTGAGAGAAAGCATGTACCTTCGTGTCTTATAACCATGTAACATCTGACTATTTTAACAGGGCATATGGGGCTGTCTAAAGCCTTGACCAGGACCCAGGACCCACAACCTTCGACCGGTGGGGTCACATTTTGACTTCCGCACTCTAATGCGCAAAGCGTCACTACATATTATGAAATCCTCATTAATTAACCCGCATACTGCTGCTGTTTTTGAACACAGCACTAATTCACTAATCCGTAGCACCCCGAAGAATGCGATTGCAAACGCTGTAGATATTAGGGTTGACTCATATTTTGACCTGCATACCGTTTTAGCGATTGTGATATTATGCAACAAACTTAAAGAAACGGGGCAACGACATTCTAGACTAGGTTGGAGCCTTTTACAGCCTTTAACGGCTTGCTTGATGAAAAATATTTTGTTACCGTCCGCCCATCCCATTAGCTGGAAGAAAAAGGCTATTCCCGATAAATGCCGCTGCACTAATGTACCCGACGTGCCTCTATGCCTGAGCGGATTCAGGAGTTCTACCACCACGTCACATCTCGCCGGATCACACGTATCGACAGGCCTTCCTTTAATTAAAGAGCACCACTCTTCCCATGCCTTACCATAAACTGACTGACTCTAGAATGCCTCTTTTCCAGAGAGAAAACTGTGTGAGTAACAAATCTACTCACATAGCCGGGATCTGGTTTTCTGTTCAGGATATAGTTGGTCAATTGGTCAGCCTGAGATGAAAGTCGAAAGGGAATATTATATCCCGCTGAAGGCCTCCAAATTGTCCGAGAAGGGATTTCTATGTCTCCTCAGGTATATCTGTCTTATGGGTACCCATGAATTGAAGCATAATCAGAGAGACTGCTCGTTTTCTTTCCAAATAGTCTGTGTAGTTAATTGACAGCGTGATCTTTTATAGAACATGATCACAGGAAATTAGATTACATAACAATTGGCAAAAAAATAAAAAGGGAGGTTACAAAATAATCTGACAGAAATAAAAGTTATACAATTGGTTGTCAAACACATCCTGAGACACGAGACAGATTACACAATACATTGTCGGTGAACTTTCCAGAACTTTTCATATGTCAGTGGGACCTCGTTCAAAAGTTGAAGTTCTTAAGAGAACTTGGACTGAGTTACAGAATTTTGGAAGCAACAATATGTTCTGTATCAATTTCTTGGAATATATCCAGAACTATGCAGAACTATCAAGTCATAAAAGAATCTGCACGTAGACTGATAACTGGATAAAAAGTCATTCGTGCACAATACTATTTTCTAGTATTATTCAGAACAGAAATTAACCCCTTCTTTAACACCTGTCAGGTAGCTGGTGTCGCTGAGGCACGGATTAAGGGCATCAGTGATTGGCCACCGTGTCCCAAAGGGAGGACACAGTAGGCCCGTTGGTTCTGTGCTGGGAAGGAATACTTTGAAAGCCTGCCAATCGGAAGGCAACAACGAGTTAACCATCTTATCATCCATAGTAGACGTAACTCTGGCACGACACCAGATGTTGTGTCTAAGGCATAATAGTGCAAGGCGGCACAACAGCGCGAGAACCGGTGGCAATGAAGAGGACATACTGTTTAAGCATTTAGCAGTACCCAGTTGTTTGGTTAAAAATATGATGTTTGTATTTTTTAATTTGTCACCCCAAAGTTCGACTGATGTTACTATAGCAAAAATCTCCAACAAAACAGGGTTGTGGCCCAAGTAGCTGAGGTCCATACGTCCAGCCAACTGTTTTTGCACCATTGGTCCTTGTAGAAAAATGTTTCCAGATGGACAAATCCTCTTTCATTGAGTGATTAAGTCCGATTCTGTGGCTCGGCTGGGCGATGCCCTTTGTTGCTAATGATAATCTGCACGAAAAAGCCCTACCAACTGGCATAACTCGACAAGCAAAGTTGAGTAAACCTAGTAAGGACTGCATTTGCTGAAGGGTGACTTTATTTTCATCAAGGAAACTTTTAATCGTTTGGAGTGTTTTTTATATTTTATCCACCGGTAGACGAAAATCATTCCATTGGTGTCAATTTTGATGCCGAGGAAAGGGAGAATGCTGCATGGCCCGATTGATTTTTCTGGCGATCGTGGAACGCCGAGAAATAAACTTAAACTTTTGGAGAAGGAAAGAACATAGTACAGATTCCCTAGGTCTTACGAACAAAAAATCATCGATGTAGTGGATTGTTGAATTGCTGCCTGTTTCATGACGCACTACCCAGTCAAAGAAGGTACTGAAAAGCTCGAAACAGTGACAGGAAATGGAGCAGCCCATTGGTAGGCACACGTGGAAGTAAAATAGGTGGTCAGCCCAACAAATGGAAGCATTCAGGGTGCACAGGTAAAAGACGGAAAGCTGACTCTATGTAGTTTTTTGCCAGTAGGGCGCCGGGCCTTGCCGCAAGCACGAGTTCAATTGTTCTGTAAAATGAAGCGTAGGTTACCGACGAGTCTTCTGGGGGTATCGCGTCATTGACCGAATCGCCTTTTGGGTAAGAAAGGTGATGTATTAGCCGATATTTTCCGGGTTCTTTTTTGGGCACAATACCTAAAGGCGAGATTCTTAAAGAGCTACTTGGCAGCAGTGGGATCTGAACCTTTGGGTAAGAAAGATGATGTAATAGCCTATAATGTCAGTGTTCTTTTTTTGGGAACAAAGATTACTTTCAATTGGGGTAAAATTCACATTTGCTGCTCTATAAGCCCAAGAATTTACCTACTCAGCCATTAGCGAGATTCTGAAAGGCAATGATTTAACTATGGCGGTTACGCCCACTGAGATTATGCCCCGTAATTGCTCTGCTTTGAGGGTACACCTTGATGCAGGATGTCCTTGAATGTAAAGATGGTAGCTGCGTAATTGGTTTTGCTTTGGTAATAGATGTGTCATTAAGCATTGTATTGTTTTTTTAATAGTAGATGCCTTTCTCAGTATTTATTCATTATCGATGTATATGTGTCACAGAAAAAATGATACCTGAACTGGTGTACTCCGACTCCTGGATCCGCATTCCACTTTTTTATGTGAGATACATACTCCGCTGAGTCCACTCCAGGGACTCTTACTCAATTTAACGTTGGTAAAACCTGTAATCAAATCCATAATTTATCGGCTGAGCAGCTTGTAAGCGCTCCATTTGCTTGGCGGGTACACCATGATGCAGGGTGTCTGCATCCGCAGGATGAGCATCCATGTTTATATTTACCACGTAAATCAGCAGTATCCTTCGTTACATAGTAAGTGGGCCCCTGGTCCACGTACGACTGTTGAGTCATGGAGTAATTAGTGGTCGCGTATGAAAAAAGGGGGTGGGCTGCTTTTGAGCGATCATCAATCATAGCCAAACATCTGTTGCTTTTATTCCCCAGCCTAGATTGGGCTGTAGGGCCAAACGCTTGCAGAACTCCTCCTCATACCGCCAGCAGGTGGAAACACCATTGTTATTTTCTGAGTGATTTATAACATGTAGATCACTGGGGTGAGAACACTCACCACTATTTGACTCTGGCCGAGGTGTGACTCCAGGTGATGGAGGAACTCCGGCTTCCATTGTATCATCGTTTGAGGTCCGGTGTCAGCAGTGGCCAGAAACCCTGGGAGTGTGGGATAGATTTCCAAGGCTGACAGGCCAGTGATGGAGCACGTGATGTCTGATCCCTGTCGTGTGCCCGAGCCTGAGTGACTCACGACGGGAGAAATCTGGGGTTATCTGGTGGTAGGACTGGCTTGTACCCCTGGGTGTAGCTTCTCTCTGGCTGTCAGTCATTGATCTAGCATGAATGGCTTTTAGAGGGATAGTGGGAATGGTGACGGAGTCGTCTGAGGAGTGGGAGGTCGTGCAGCGTTTACACCTTGGACCACTGCTACAAAGGGGAGTGATGTTGCCCGTTGTGGCTATGGGCATAAATGGTAATGCTGTGCTGTTTCTCACAGGGGGGTATTATTTTTTTTTATTGAAAGGGTCATTGGGGGGTTGGCGGTGTGTACTGTGTGGTTGGAGTGCTTGTGTTACGTGCTTTTTAGACATACTGTATATGCAGCAGAGCATGTTGAACAGTCGGGTCGGACCGGAGAGCGCGTTCTGCAGCAGCCTTTTCTATTCTGACACCTGACCCCAAGTCATCCCAAGCAGGCGGTGCAGATTCGCCTGTCGGAGATGCTGCTGGCCAGGTGTGGGGTTAAGGGGGGAATTTGTGGGGGTCCCGTTGGGAGGTGCAACCTCAGCATTTGGGGGGGCACGATCCTGGACACCCGGTCCCGTGGACTGGGAGCCAGTTGGGTGTCCTGGTCTCTCGACGCTTGTGGAGCTCAGGCCTGGCCAATCTGCAGCACAGGCAGAGCTCCCCGCAGACAGGTGGGGCTATCCCTGGCTCACTGCCAGAAGGTGAGTGGGGCTATCACAGGCCTGCTGACAGGAAGTGGGCGGAGCTATCATGGGCCCGCTGACAGGAAGTGGACGGTCTGTGTGTTCCGGAGCTGCAGCGTGTTCAGGCCCGGCTCCGTATTGACCGGAAGTGGGCGGGGCCTTCCGGGCCTCAGCACGATGCTGGGAGAAGTCACAGAGGTCTGATCCTAGGCATGTGGAGCGTGATGCCGGCGAAGGAGGAATAATATGCACAGGGCACATGCTCCCGGGCCCGTGCACGGCAACGGCAGCGCCCGACGCGACCGGGCTGGTGGATGGAGTGGTGGCGATGACCAGCAGCCGACGTGGATCTGCACCGGATGGTGGGAGGACCGCGCAGAGCCAGAGTAGTGTGAGGGGGGCTGAGCTGGGAGAAGCCACAGGTAAGCAGGATGAATGGCCCGCAGGAGGTAGGTACGGGGTGGACAGCACAGGGGAGAGCAAGAAATACCGTCGGCGGGGAGGATGGGGGATGCCAAGGAAGCCAGCGACCTCGGGAGATATACAGGAGGACTGCGACCTAAGAAGAGATGGAGCCCCGGGGATGTTAATATAAGTGGAGGCCTGCGGCAAAGTTAGGGGGTCATGAGAGGGCATAGGGAGGTGAGCACTCAGGCACCCGACACAAGGGATTGAAACGATTGCTCACCTTCCTGTGATGCTCTCTGCCGCATGGCCTCGATCATGGCTTCGGACCTGGCTGAAGGGGAGACAAAAGCTTCTAAGGGTCAGCAGAGGAGAGAGGAAGACCCCCAGCACCTGAATTTAATCCCCGAGGGTGTGGCCAGATGCCCCTTACTCTCTCTTTCCGTTGGTCAGTTAGGCGTTCTAATTATGGCATCACCTGGGGGAGTAGTGGTAGGGGGAGGCACTACACAGAATACCTTTCTAAGTTATTTACAAGGGGGCTCTGCAGTCAGATGCACGTTCCTTATGCAGTACCATGCTTGCCATTCTGTCTGTGTAAAATCAATCCCCTTTAACCCGTTTGCGACATCTGGAGTAAATATACGCCGATGTCGCACTCCCTCCCTCTGGTGTGGGCTCCGGCGCTGAGCCCATATCTTTTATGGCACATGATGGGCCAGAAATCCCAGCCCATCGGTGACCCTGTCACGTGATCACATGTCACCGTTGGGTTGGCATAACAACCAGAGGTCGGCGCTCATAGCAAGTGAGCAACTCTGCTACATACAGGCAATCTAATCATCGCCTGTATGTAGCAGAGACGATCGGGTTATGGCAGCTACTAGTCTCCCATGTAGACTATTGAAGAATGCATGTGGATACATGGGGGGGTCAGTGGGCATCCCGATCCGCTAGCCGAAACCGCATAGACCAGGGATCATCCTGCCGAACTCCTGTTCTCCTTTTAACGTGGGCAAAACACTACTCAGACAACACAGGGTAAGGGTAAAACAGTGTGGCAATGCTTTATTAACGACAAGCATAGGAAGATCACAGTCCATTCAGTCCATACAAGGTACAAGGCCAGTTGATCCGAGGATCACAACCTGGCTTTATATTTCAGGGTCGACTACTCCACCTGTGGCATGCACACAGAGAGGAGGTAACAACATGTGTAGGAAGAAGACAGTCCATTGAGTCCATACAAGATACAAAGCCAGTTAATCTGAGGATCACAACCTGACTTCTCCAAACATATCCATGATTCAGCGATGCTTAGTGGAGTAGATCTCTATTCTTCCAATTGAGGCTGAAAACCCCCAGGTTGTTTCCTATAGAATGATAGATCCGTGTCCCTCGTGATGGAGCCATGATGTAAAATTACTGCTGTCCTGTCTCTGTTCCTTTTGGATGTATGGATGTCTTGGCAGAATCTCTCTGGCTGTTTCTCTCTCTCAGTCTTTATACAAAGGCATGTAACCTATTTTTAGACTTAGCAAGTATCCCTCATTCAGTAATTACATAAAGGTTAAGAATGGAGACGAGATCAAGTAGCATTACTTGATTATTTAAACTATTTGCATAGTTTTTCCCTCTCTGCTTTAGAAGTCAACAAACTGGCTCAATAACAGAATGCACAATCAGCATATCAGCAAACATCACAAGTGATCAAGGATAAGTGCACAATCAGTGTCATTATTACCGGCTAACACAAACAAAAGTCGGTTTTCTTGATTAACCAGAAATCAACACTTAAATTTGAAAGCCAACATACAGATAACATTCTATTATTTGCTTGCTAAAAATAGTCATCTGGTTAATTAAGATACAATTCTGTATGTCTTCACAATGCCAAAAGTAAAAAAAACATGGATTTTTGTGAGTACTCACCGTAAAATCCTTTTCTCCGAGACGCTCATTGGGGGACACAGAGACTGTGGGTGTGTGCTTCTGCCGTCTGGAGGCTGACACTAAGTATACAAAAAAAGAGTTAGCTCCTCCTCCGCCGCATACACCCTCGCCCCCAGACCGGGCGTAACTCAGTTTAGTGCATAAGCAGTAGGAGAACGCGCCTTAAATTCAGGCAAGAAATTATACGTCTGGAAAAGGGACCACCCTGATCCTTACATAAGGATTTGTATAACTCAAAATAAGCAAAAGCCAACTGGCTAGTAGGGTGGGTGCTGTGTCCCCCAATGAGCGTCTCGGAGAAAAGGATTTTACGGTGAGTACTCACAAAAATCCATGTTTCTCCTTCGTCTCATTGGGGGACACAGAGACTGTGGGACGTTCTAAAGCAGTCCCTGGGCGGGATCTTAGCTCACCCAATCCATGCTATTTTGCGCCCCTGATTAGAGGTGCGCAACTGCTGCCTGGAGAATCTTTGTTCCCAGGCATGCATCCGAGGATGCCTGGGTATGTACGTTATAATGTTTGACAAACGTATGCAAGCTGGACCAGGTAGCTGCTTTGCACACCTGTTCCGCTGAAGCTTGGTGTCGCAGTGCCCATGAGGCACCCACTGCTCGAGCCGAGTGTGCCTTGATCCCTGCCGGAACCGGCGTGCCACTAATTTCATAAGATTCTTGGATCGTCAGGCGAACCCATCTGGCCAAAGTCGCTTTGGACGCAGCGAGCCCCTTCCGCCGCCCTTCTGGGATCACGAATAGAGAGTCTGTCCGGCGGAAAGGAGCTGTCCTTGTCACATACCTCCTAAGAGCTCTTACCAGATCCAAGGTGTGCAATGCCTTTTCTACCCTGTGCACCGATGCCGGGCAAAACGAGGGTAAGACAATGTCTTCGTTGATATGGAATGCAGAGACAACCTTCGGCAAGAAGGGAGGAGCTGGCCTTAAAACTACCTTATCCTTATAAAAGGTCAGGAACGGCGGTTTACAAGATAAAGCCGCCAATTCCGAAACCCGTCTAATAGACGTAATAGCTACCAGAAAAACGACCTTCCTGGACAGGTAAGGTAAGGAAACCTCTTGTAACGGTTCGAAAGGAGCCTCTTGAAGGGCCCTGAGCACCAAGTTCAGGTCCCATGATTCCGTCGGCGCCTTATAGGGGGGTACTAAATGTGCGACCCCCTGCATAAACGTCCTAACCTGCCAGACCGAAGCGACCTTTCGTTGGAAAAGCACCGACAGAGCCGAGATCTGCGTTCTGAGCGAACTCGGAGCCAATCCTGCGTCCAGCCCTGCCTGCAGAAAAGCCAGTACGTTGGGGATCGAAAAAACCAGAGGAGCCACTCCGCGATCCCTACACCAACGGAAAAAAACTTCCCAAGTCCGATGATATACTCTCGCCGAGGAAGGCTTTCGGGCACTCACCATCGTGGCTACCACATCGCGCCTGAATCCTGCCTGTGTTAACAGCCAAGATTCAATGGCCACGCCGTCAAACACAGGGCCCCTAAGTTCGGATGGTAGATCGGCCCTTGGGACAGCAAGTCCGGGCGATCTGGGAGACGCCAGGGTACGTCCACCACTAGCTGAACCAGATCTGCATACCAGGCCCGCCGAGGCCAGTCTGGGGCCAGCAGAATTGCTGGAACCTTCTCTCTCCTTAACTTCCTGATGACTCTTGGAAGGAGAGGTAGCGGGGGGAACAAGTACGGGAGACGAAACTGGCTCCACGGAAGCACCAGAGCGTCTGCTGCGATTGCCTGTGGGTCGAGGGATCGAGCGACGAACCTTTGTACTTTGGCGTTCTCTCTGGATGCCATAAGGTCCACGTCCGGTGTCCCCCACCGTTGGCAGATCTGTTGAAAAACCTCGGGGTGCAGGGACCATTCCCCTGCCGCGACCCTCTGTCGGCTGAGGAAATCTGCCGCCCAGTTTTCGACTCCCGGAATGTGCACCGCTGAAATTACCACGCGGTTCTTCTCTGCCCAACGCAGTACCAGCCCGACCTCGCGCATGGCTGCCTGGCTGCGCGTGCCCCCTTGATGGTTGACATATGCTACTGCTGTAGCATTGTCCGACTGAATGCGCACCGGCCGGTGTCTCAGAAAACACTGGAAATGTTGCAGGGCCAATCGTATTGCCCGTATCTCCAGAATGTTGATCGGGAGAATTATCTCCTGACTGGACCACCGCCCCTGGGCTGTGTGACTCTGGAAAACTGCTCCCCAACCATGCAGGCTTGCATCGGTCGTCACCACTAACCACTGCTCCGGGGGAAAAGGTTTCCCCTGGACCAGGGATGAGTCGCGAGTCCACCACCGGAGTGAATGTCGGACCAGCGGAGACAACTTGCACCGATGACTGAGAGAAAGCAGCCTCCGGTCCCATGCAGACAAGAGCGCATGCTGAAGCGGACGGAGATGGAACTGGGCAAACGGGATTGCCTCCATCGCCGCCACCATTATGCCCAACACACTCATGCCGTACCGGATGGGTCTGGTGCCCGGCTGCAGAAGGTTGCGTACTCCTTGCTTGATTTTTTGCGCCTTGTCCTGAGGGAGGATCACCAGCCCCCGGGAGGTATCGAAAATCATGACTAGGAACACGATTCTTTGGGCTGGAACCAAGGACGACTTGCTCCGATTGATTAACCAGCCTAGACGGGCCAGGGTATCCAGCGTGATACTGACATTCTCCTGGCACGCCTGAAACGACGGCCCCTTTACCAACAGGTCATCCAGGTAAGGTAGTACCGTTATGCCCCGAGCATGCAGGATGGCCATAACCACCGCCATTATCTTCGTAAAGACTCTGGGAGCAGTGGCCAGACCGAAAGGCAGAGCAACAAATTGAAAATGTCGCCCTCCGATCGCAAAACGCAGGAACCTCTGGTGTGGAGGAAAAATCGGAATGTGCAGATATGCATCCTGCACATCGATCGAGGCCAGGAACTCCCCTGGATCCATGGCTGCAATGACCGAACGGAGGGATTCCATCCGGAACCGCCTGACTCTGATGAATTTGTTCAGGATTTTTAGATCTAGTACTGGCCTTACTGTCCCGTCTCTTTTGGGGACCGAAAACAGGTTGGAGTAAAAACCTTGTGCCTCTTCGCTTTTCGGCACTGGGACAATGACCCCGTTGCGCTGTAGCGTCATTATGGCCTGTAACAAACCCTCTGCCTGCGATCCTGTTCCGGAAAACCGGGAATGAAAGAATCGCCGTGGCGGGAGTCCGACAAACTCTATCTTGTACCCGGACGATATCAGTTCTGCCACCCAGGCGTCGCGTGCCACTGCGACCCAAACGTGGCTGAACTTTAGTAGGCGTCCGCCCACCCTGTCGTCCGTAGGTACGAAGCGCCTCGAGTCATTTTGCTGGAGGCTTTTGGGATCTGGCCCCCCTCGTTCTGGGCAAACGGCCTCGGCCTCTGCCCAGCGGATTGGCTCTGTAAGAGATTTGCCTTTCCCTAATCTGACCATCATTTGCGGAGGTGGATGCTCTGGCCGAAGTCCCCCTCCAGGGGTTACGAAAGGGCCGAAAACGCCTCTGTGTCTGCCTGAATGCTGGCCAAGTCCTCTGCTGCGGGAGGAAACTACTCCTCCCCCCCGTGGCTTCTGAGATAAGCTTATCAAGCTTCTCACCGAACAACCGATTGCCCTAAAAGGCAATGAGGTCAAGGATTTTTTGGAGATAGAATCCGCTTTCCATAATCTCAGCCATAATGCTCGCCTAACGGCGATTGCATTTGCTGCTGCCACAGCAGAACACTCGGCCGCGTCCAGAGAGGCGCTGACGAGAAAATCACTTGCCCCTGATATCTGATTTGTAACCTCCAAGACCTCCGCAGGCAGATCTCTGTCCTGGAGGGCATTATGCAGAGCGTCTGCCCATGAAACCATGGCCTTAGCCACCCAAGTAGCCGCAAAGGAGGGGGCCAGGGCCGACCCCGCTGCCTCATACACTGAGCGGGCAAGCCCCTCTATAAGGCGATCAGTTGGGTCCTTGATAGAAGAACCGCTGGGTATCGACAATAGTGATCTTGACGCTAAACGTGATACCGGTGGGTCCACTACTGGCGACTCCACCCATCCTTTATGGAGTTCAGGAGGAAACGGATACTTCGCTTGCAGCGCTTTTTGCATTGCAAAACGCTTATCCGGGTGTTCCCTATGTTTCTGGACTAGCTCCTCGAACTCCGGATGTGTGGCAAACCTTCTATGCGGTCGCCTGGTCTTCTTGAAGGAGACCTTGTGACCTGAGGCCGTGGACACATCGTCCTCGATCTCTAAAGTCTGGTTGACTGCCTCAATGAGGCTGTCCACCGAGTCTTGGTATCCCAGGCTTTCTGGATTCCAGGCCTCCTCTCCCTCCTCCTCGCCCTCATCCTGCTCGCTTCCCGAGCTCGGCGACGGGGAACGAGATGCCCTAATACCCGCCGCCGAAACCCCAGAGGGTCCGGCCGACGGGGAACGAGCTCTTTTGCTAATAGCTTGTCTGGTGCTGGAGCGGCCTCTAACGGTCGGAGGGTCCTGAGACGTGGACGAGCTGTCTTCCGCTGGCAGACCACCATCCTTGTCCCTGCCCGGGCCTCGAAGAGACTCAATTGCCCTTGTAAGGGACATCATAGAGTGTGATAAAGACACCACCCATTCTGGGGGGTCCTGACTTCTGGGCTCTGCAACAATGGGGGGCTCCTGGGCTCGCTCCGACTCGCAGGCTTCACAAAATTTATCTGGCTGCGCCTTAGGCAGCCTGACCCCACAGGAAACGCAAACAGCATATAGGAAAGAATGAGCTTTCCCTTTGCCAGACATATTGCAGGGTAGGAAAGGAGGAGGAGGATAACCCCTTCCTTGACCACTAGTGCGGCACTCGAAACGGGGTTGCACTCACCCACCGGTAATGTCCACCTTGCGTCTCTTCCACGGGGCGTGCGGCGTTACTCGCCGGGGCACTTGCGGCGCACTCCGGGAGATAGGCGGCGGCTTCCGGCCGCACTTTGCGAGGAAATGAGGAGAGGGAGGGGGGCGGAGCTCCCCGGTGTCTGTGCGCGCCCGCCGCTCTCCGCCCCCGGAAGTTAGTGGGCGGGACTTCCGGCTACCCCCGGAAGTCGGCGGGCGGGCGCGCGGAACTCCGGACCTCCCCATACAGCGGGGACCGCGGCCGCCGCTGGCCGCACTACACGTGCGGCGTTCGAGGGAGGAGGGCGGGAGCTCCCCGGTAACTGAGCGCGCCTGCCGCTCTCCGCCCCCGGAAATTAGTGGGCGGGGCTTCCGGCTACCCCCGGAAGTCGGCCGGCGGGCGGCTCGGGCCTCACCACACAGCGCGGCCGTCGACGGGGCTCTGGCTACACTCCACGCCCATCAACAAGAGAGGTGAGCCGGGCCTCCCCCCTGTGGCTTCTGCGCCGTGGGCTTGTGGTGCTCTCAACCCCATCCCTGCCAGCCCGACCTGACCGGGAGGCGGAGGCTACTGCACCAGTCTTCGACGCTTCGCTCCCTTGGCTCACCTGCGCCTCCAGGACCACCCCTGGTGTCCTACCTAGGGGTGGTCGGGGCATTAATGCATTCCCACGTTGCAGGAGAGTAACAACGTGGAGGATCACTCACACGTGCTCGCCCGCTGGGGTTCATGGGGAACCGAATCCTTTTATCAGGATGCGTTGCCACCTCTTTAGAAAAATAACAAAGAAAAATGGTTGTCTGGGGAAAAGTCCCAGATGTGTCCCTCGGTGCGGGAGAGAAAACACGTGGAGGGCTACTCACACGTGGTCGCCCGTTGATGATTTGGGGAGATCGGACCCTCTCTATAGGATCCGTCGCCCCTATCTTATCTTCATAGAAAGAGACCAAAAACAAAACAAAAAAAAAAAAATCTAGTCTGGAGCTCCAGACTGCGTGTGCCTCCATCAGACACTAAGCAAAAAACTGAGTTACGCCTGGTCTGGGGGCGAGGGTGTATGCGGCGGAGGAGGAGCTAACTCTTTTTTTGTATACTTAGTGTCAGCCTCCAGACGGCAGAAGCACACACCCACAGTCTCTGTGTCCCCCAATGAGACGAAGGAGAAAAAGTTATTAAAAATATTATATGTTCCAATTACCCCCCTTTTGCCCCATTCAAAATAAAACAAAAAAATAAAAATAAAAAAAAATACACATTTGGCATCGCCGCATTCAGAATCGCCCGATCTATCAATATAAAAAAGGAATTAAGCCGATAGCTAAACGGCAAAATGAGAAAAATGTCAAAACGCCAGAATTACATTTATTTGGTCGCCGCAACATTGCAATAAAATGCAATAACGGGCGATCTAAAGATTGTATCTGCACCAAAATGGTATTCATTAAAAACGCCAGCTCAGCGCACAAAAAATAAGGCGTCACCCAACTCGAGATCATGAAAAATGGAGCCGCGACAGGTATTGGAAAATGGCGCAATTCTTTTATACTTTACCTAATAAAGAGGAGTTATTTTTACTGATGTTTGTTTTGGGTAGTTTATTTGGTTTTTCCTATAAAACTCCCATATAATATTCCATCCTTGAACGCACGCATCACGTTTTTGTGAAATTTGTCAATAATATATGTAGGTTCTCCCCGTCTGAGTTATTTTTCGTGGTCAACAAAATAAGATTTTCCTGTAATTCATTTCTCACTCTAGGTATGATAACGACTTCTCTCTATGTGGGATTTTTGATGTTTAAAAAGGTTGTCCACAATTTGGACAATCCCTTCTCATTCCTTATGTTTGGTCGTATTAAAATAAAAACACTTATACAAACCTCCCATCCTGGCACCATTTTGGCACTTGCGTCCTTGGGTCTCTTGAGTTTTTTATGTTATGTGAGCCTTGTGACCAGTCAGCATTGGCGTCACTGTCCCCACTTTTGGACATATCGAGCATCAAGAGGCAGTCAGAGAGCAGCCGCAGCCTTGGCTTCCTGTTGATGTTCAATACCGTCCAAAGGTGGAAACAGTGAAGCTGCCGCTGATTGGGTGCAGGGCTCATGTGATGTAACACAGAATCCCATGGACACCGAGTGTCAGCAACACTGAAATGGAGCCGGCACACCAGCGGAGTATGAGTGTTTTAATTTTAATGAGGCCAAACATGAAGAATAAGTTCACTGAGAAAATTTTTTATTTATATACAGTATATATATATATTTATATTATATTATACACACACACAATTCACCCCCTGAAGGTTAGTCAGAAGGTGACTAATAGAAAAAAATATATACCCCACGTCTCATTATATAGGATGAGGTGACGTATACACACTCGCTCTCCAAACCTCTCATTTCTATGGGTTTCATCATCCTCACCAAAGGCGACTCATCAAGATACTATTTAATAATATGGACCTATATTTAAGCGAGACTAGACGAAGAAAACCCTAATATCATGTTATCCGAAACAGTCAGAAAACTAGCCACATATTGGCAGATCCCAGACTTCAAACTATATACTTTGTAAGTTTATAAGATACTCCAGTGTCAGGAATAGATAGTATGTGAAAATACAGTATATACCACTCACCTTCTGACTAACCTTCAGGGGGTGAATTATGGGTATAGTTTTACATTTGTAATTAATAAAGCTTAGTTTTATCTTTTTGTCAGCAAACATGAGGAATGACGAGAGACAACCCCTTTAAGAAGATCCAATTTTGGTTAAAACTATTCCAACATTATGAACATAAAAAAGGCTTCTCCCCTATGTGACATCTCTGATGTCTATTAACAGATGATTTGCAAGTAAAATATTTCCCACATTCTGAACATGAAAAAGGCTTCTCCCCTGTGTGTGTTCTCTGGTGGCTATCAAGATTCCATTTCTGGTTAAAACATTTCCCACATTCTGAACAGATAAAAGGCTTCTCCCCTGTGTGAATTCTCTGGTGCTTAACACAAGTTGATTTACTGTCAAAACATTTCCCACATTCTAAACATGAAAAAGGCTTCTCCCCTGTGTGAGCTCTCTGGTGCTTAACCAAATCTGATTTATTTTGAAAACATTTCTCACATTCTGAACATGAAAAAAGCTTCTCCCCTGTGTGAGTTCTCTGGTGGCGATCAAGATGCCCTTTCTGGTTAAAACATTTCCCACATTCTGAACAGGAAAAAGGCTTATCCCTTGTGTGAGCTCTCTGGTGCTTAACTAAAGCTGATTTTTCTGCAAAACATTTCCCACATTCTGAACATGAAAAAGGCTTCTCCCCTGTGTGTGTTCTATGGTGGCTATCAAGAACCCATTTCCAGTAAAAACATTTTCCACATTCTGAACAGGAAAAACGCTTCTCCCCTGTGTGATTTTTCTGGTGCCTAACTAAAGCTGATTTTTCTGTAAAACATAGCCCACATTCTGAACATGAAAAAGGCTTCTCCCCTGTGTGGATTCTATGGTGCTTAATACAATCTGCTTTATTGTTAAAACATTTCCCACATTCTGAACAGGAAAAAGGCTTCTCTCCTGTGTGGGTTTTCAGGTGGCTATAAAGAGAATATTTCTGGTTAAAACATTTCCCACATTCTGAACAGGAAAAACGCTTCTCCCCTGTGTGATTTCTCTGGTGCCTAACTAAAGTTGATTTTTCTGTAAAACATATCCCACATTCTGAACATGAAAAAGGCTTCTCCCCTGTGTGGATTTTCTGGTGCCTAACACAAACTGATTTATTGTTAAAACATTTCCCACATTCTGAACATGAAAATGACATATTTGCTTTAGGAGCAGTTTGTTTTTTAATGCCTCTTTTGTGACTTTGATTTTCCTTAGTAGTCAGTAATGAATCAGAAGACAGGACCTGTTTCATAGGATCAGATGACAGATCTTTGCTGTGAATGGATGATGGCATATCTGGAGTAACAGCAATGACTTCAGTTGTATCTTGTAGGATCTCAAAATCATTAGATTTAAAAATTGAAGATGTCAGCTGTCCTTCTGATCTCCTGGTACAGTCATCTGCTAAGATAAAAACAATTATTATCTTTTAATGAATGACTTAGGGCTATGGCCAGAAACGTGCAAGAATGCTACATGATTTTACAATTTGTCTGTACTACTTTTTTTTTTAAAAAGAATGAAATAAAGAATTTTTTTATTGAAATTCAGTTTGCTGATCCAATTTTCTTTTCTAATTCATCCGATGGTCAAACGTTATCTGGATCCTAACTGCAGTATCGGAGGCTATCTACCACATAACACACGGTGAGGCGCTATTCCCTTTCTTTTGTTGATTTCTAACATTTTGGATCCCTGTATTTAGCAATATTGTAGTGAGAAGAAACCACTTAATTTACTGTGGAGCACAATTAGTGCCCAATGTGTTGGGTAATAAAATGGCAAATGTGTAATTTTCACTTTCCTACATCCACTGCATGTTAATTTCCGGAAAGTGGCCGTGGAGTCAAAATATTCAATCCTCCTACACACGTGGTTAAAATTTTTGGTACCCCTCATTTAATGATGGAAAATCCCACAATGGTCACAGAAATAACTTGAATCTGACAAAAGTAATAACGGGGCATGTCTGGATGAGGAGCTGAGCGGGCACAGGAATCACTAGCTTCATTCCCCAGCAGGCCATCGCAGCTCAAGGCAGCAAGTAACAGCGGGGAAAATCCACAATATGACTCACTGCGGCCTCAGGCACCGATGGGGAGCGTCACCAGGAGCTAGGGAGCAGCGCCGGGCAGAATACCAGTCTTTGGCTTGACTCAACAAACGGCCTGGAGCGGTGTGGAGCGGTCTGGGGGGTCTGGACATCTCACATCAGGTCAGACCTCACCGGAGAGGACCCTCAGCACAGCGGAGCAGGCACAGGAGGACTACCCCCCGAGGAAGTGGAAAAGCGAAATGTGCGTCAGGGCCTTGGCGTGACTTACAGGCACCAAAATATGGGTAAGAGGGTGTGTTTTTACCTTGCATTTTTTTGACTGTCCTTTACAATGTGGTCAGTTAACCTATAGTGCTCCTGGCAGGACAGTTATTATCTGGCGTTACTGAGTATTTTACTACTATTAAGCATTTTTTCTATTGTTTTATGCCAGATGTATACCCTTTGTCCTGCATGGAATATCCTCTGTGTCATCTCTTTGCCCACTTGTGGGTAACCGGGTCATTAGTTGTGTGTTACACATCAGCACACCATTGCCCAATTTACTTACCTTTTCTAGCCTGTATTGTCGCACCATGGTTGCATCATTGTCCACTGGTTTTTATTACTGTTCTCTTTCACTATATGTGTGGTGTAATTTACTTGTACATATATGAGCCCGGATATTTGCAATATTTAAATAATGTCTTTGTTACATTTTGGCATAAATAGGGCTTTGGTCTTCTCTGTTGATTTATTTCACACATAAGCATTTGGTGTATATTCTAGGGATGTAAGCTCCCATATATTCTCTATTGCTTCTCATATTTCTAGTGCAATATCTAGTGCAACCTTTCATTTAATGGTACAATCTCTGCTCCTGCTACAATCCCTGTTTGCTGTCATCTAGTGCAACCTTTCATTTAATGGTACAATCTCTGCTCCTGCTACAATCCCTGTTTGCTGTCATCTAGTGCAACCTTTCACTTAATGGTATATAACAGTGCCTACTGAATGTTTGCTAAATTCATTTGTTGCATTGAACTCAATACTTACTGCTGTATAACCATCGTGGGGCCGGTAGAGATGTTATCAGGTGTAAGGTGTTACTAGCATATGGATGTAGCCAGGCTCTGTGCCTTTGATTGTCTAACATCCCCTGGTGTGCTAGGCAATTGGTAATTTATCCCAAATCAGTTCCCACAATCCCTCTCACCTGATCCTCTACTCAGTCCTATATATTCAGATGCCTTCTAGGGGGGCACGTGTGCAGGTCAGGCACGTGTGTCTCCCTGCAGTATAAGTATAGCGAAAATGCAGTTATTACTACGGCAGTTAGTCTCGGCAGGAGTCAGTACCCCACACTATCTACCTGTCTCTTTTGGGTACCGTATATACTCGAATATAAGCCGAGATTTTCAGCCCATTTTTTGGGGTTGAAAGTCCCCCTCTCGGCTTATATTAGAGTCATATACACTGGGGGGTCGGAGGGGGAGCGGGGGTGTCAGATCATACTTACCCGCCCTGACGCTGTCTCTTGAGCCCCCAGCTTCTCCGCGCTCTCTCTTCCTGCCTTCAGCGGTCACATGGTACCGCTCATTAAAACTCATGAATATGTGCATCATGAGTTTTAATGAGCGGTATCACACGACCGCTGAACGCAGGAAGAGAGCGCGGAGAAGCTGGGGGCTCAAGAGACAGCGTCAGGACGGGTAAGTATACTGTGCGCCGCGCCCCCTGCAGTCTGAACGTCACTGACCGATGACGTGGCAGATAGCGGTGAGCAGCCATGGACGCAGGACAGGTGAGTATGTCAATTTTTTTTATTTTTACATGCAGCAGCACATGGGGGAACAATCTAAGGAGCTTCTTATGGGGTCAGCATATGGGGGAACAATCTATGGAGCTTCTTATGGGGGCAGCATATGGGGGAATAATCTATGGAGCTTCTTATGGGGGCAGCATATGGGGGAATAATTTATGGAGTTTCTTCTGGGGACACCATATGGGGAAATAATCTATGGAGCATTTCCCACCCTAGGCTTAAACTCAAGTTAATAAGTTTTCCCAGTTTTTTTGGGCAAAATTGGGGGGGGGGGGGGGGTCGGCTTATACTCGAGTATATACGGTATGTCTGCTGAGTAAGCCATTCTTATTACTTGGACCTAGCTTTTCTTAACCTATCTTATTTTTTCACCATGTTTACATATGCCCTCACAGTGCTTGCTCCTTTAGTCCTCACTCTCCTTTGCTATCCCCAAACCCCAGCAGCCTCTAACCAAATAATCATCTCCCCTTCCCTCTTTCCTCCCCACCTGACCTCATCTGCTAAACTGCTCCTCAATCTCAAATCTGTCCAAATGAAACATAAAACAAGCTGCCCATTCTCCTTCTCCCATCTGCTCTCCCTTTCTCTGCTTCTCCTCACTGCTGGCGACATATCTCCCAATCCTGGACCCCCACAGCTCTCACCCCCACTACATCCCCTACTTACCACTCACTATCTAATAAGAACTACCACCATTGACACCCAACCCCCTGCTCCCTCTCTCGGGTGCACTTTGGAATGCCCGCTCCATATGCAATAAGCTCCATGTGATTCATGACCTCTTTCTCTCTAACAATCTTGCCTTCCTCTGCCTCACAGAAACATGGTTGACACCCTCTGACATAGCCTCCCCTGCTGCACTGTGTTATGGCAGCCTCCATTTTACCCACACTCCTCTCCCTAGCAACAGACACTGTGGAGGAGTGGGTCTTCTCCTTTCTTCCAACTGCATCTTCAACCCAATCCCACCTCTTCCCTCCCTAATCCTCCCCTCTTTTGAAGTCCAATCTGTCCGCATCTACTCTCCCTCCAACCTCCAAGTGGCCATCATATACCGACCTGCATGTCCGACCACTGCCTTCATTGACCAATTCTCTACCTAGCTTCTTCATTTTCTTTCAACTGACACCCCCACTAACATCATGGGTGACTTCAACATTCCCACTAATACCCTTCAGTCAGCAGCCTCCAAACTCCTGTCCCTTCAATCTTTGGACTTACTCAGTGGTCCTCCTCAGCCACCCACACAGATGGACACACATTAGACCTGGTCTTCACCCGTCTCTGCTCTCTTTCTAACTTCACCAACTCCCCTCTCCCTCTATCTGACCATCATCTACTCACTTTCTCATTCCTGTCCTCCTCACCTGGCACCCATGTCCAGCAACACGCACACCCCCACAGAAACCTTGCACACCTAGACACCCACGCGCTCTCTGACTCTATTCTACCACTGGCATCCATATCCTCACTCCATGACACAGACAGTGCCACTGCTTTCTACAATGCCACTCTCGCATAAGCTATTGACATGGTTGCCCCTCTCGTTCATGGCAGAATGCGACGTATCAACAGACAACCCTGGCACAATAACACCACTAAAAAGCTCTGGCAAGTGTCCAGGACTGCAGAGCGGCACTGGAAGAAAACAAATTCGCAAGATGACTTCACCACATTCAAACAGGCAACACTCGACTTCAAATCTGCCCTCACCTCTGCTAAACAGGCCTACTTCACAACCCTCGTATCTTCCCTATCTTACAACCCAAAACAGTTATTGAAAACTTTTAACTCCCTCCTCCGCCCACCACTGCCTCCTCCAACCTCCCTCATCTCTGCCGAGGACTTTGCCGCACACTTCAAAAACAAAATTGACCAAACAAGGCAAGTCTTCATCAACCACCACAACCCCTTTGTATACCAGACCAATGCCCAAACCCCATAACCTTACTCTCCAACATCACTGAAGGGGAGCTTAATCGCCTCTTTTCCAAATCGCACCTCACAACCTGTGCACTTGACCCCATCCCATCCCACCTCCTCCCCAACCTCACCACCACACTTATCCCAACCCTAACCCACCTCTTCAACCTATCACTAATGCCCGCTACCTTCCCTTCTGCTTTCAAGCATGCCACAATCACGCCTATCCTTAAAAAGCCAACCCTCGACCCAACCGTTATGTCCAGCTATCGCCCAATATCATTGCTTCCATTCGCTTCCAAACTCGTGGAAAAGCATGTCCACGCTGAACTTTCCTCCCACCTATCACCTAACTTACTCTTTGACAATCTACAATCTGGTTTCCGCCCCCATCACTCCACTGAGACAGCCCTGACCAAAATTACTAACGACCTACTTACAGCCAAATCAAATAGACAATACTCTATACTCCTGCTTCTAGACCTGTCCGCTGCATTTGACACAGTTGACCACTGCCTCCTACTACAGATCCTCTCCTCCTTCGGCATCAAAGGCCTTGCCCTATCCTGGATCTCCTCATACCTTTCCAACCGCACATTCAGCGTCTCCCACTCCCACACCACCTCCTCATCCCACCCTCTCTCTGTTGGAGTCCCTCAAAGCTCTGTTTTAGGATCCCTACTCTTCTCAATCTATACACTTGGTCTGGGGCAACTCAAAGTCCCAAGGATTCCACTACCACCTTTATGCTGATGACACTCAGATCTACCTCTCTGGCCCAGACGTCACCTCTCTGCTGTCCAGAATCCCAGGGTGTCTATCAGCCATATCCTCCTCCTTCTCCTCTCGCTTCCTCAAACTCAATGTAGACAAATCTGAACTCATCATTTTTCCTCCATCTCACAGATGATCTTTACCCGACCTAGCTATAACAATTAATGACATCACACTTTCCCCAGTACCAGAAGTCCGCTGCCTCGGATTAACCTTTGACTCTGCCCTGTCCTTCAAACCGCACACCCAAGCTCTTTCTACCTCCTGTCGCCTCCAGCTCAAAAATATTTCCAGAATCCGTCTTTTCCTCAACCCTCAATCTACTAAAATGCTTGTGCATGCCCTCATCATCTCCCGCCTTGACTACTGCAACATCCTTTTCTGTGGTCTCCCTGCTAACACCCTCGCACCTCTCCAGTCCATCCTTAACTCTGCCGCCTGACTAATTCATCTCTCTCCTCACTACTCCTCCGCTTCTCCCCACTGCAAATCTCTTCACTGGCTCCCATTCCCTCAGCGTATCCAGTTCAAATTACTAATACTGACCTACAAGGCCAACTATAACCTGTCTCCCCCATATGTCTCTGAACTAATCTCCCAATACCTTCCCTCACGTAATCTCCGGTCCTCCCAGGACCTCCTTCTCTCCTCCACACTTATTTGCTCCTCACCCAACCGCCTCCAAGACTTCTCCCGAATAGCCCCTATTCTCTGGAATTCTTTGCCCCAACAAGTCCGACTATCAACCACATTTGGATCCTTCAGACGGAACCTGAAAACCTACCTCTTCAAGAAAGCCTACAGCCTGCAATGACCCCGCTACCTCCTTCTCTCTCACCACTACCGGTGATATCACCTCAACCAACACCGGAACTGATGCAACCCACCAACCTACTGTCTCCTTCCCCACCATCCTGTAGCATGTAAGCCCGAAAGGGCAGGGTCCTCTCTCCACTCTGTATCAGTCTGTCATTGTTAGTTTACTGCAAGTGATATCTGTAATTTGTATGTAACCCCTTCTCATGTACAGCACCATGGAATCAATGGTGCTATATAAATAAATAATAATAATAATAATAATAATAATAATAATAATAATAATAATAATAATATTTCATGGAGAGTATCTCTCTTTTTATACAAATATGTTTTTTACATTTATCTTTGGTTCTTGGTATGTTCTCACAGGAGGGACCTGGCAGATACTCACCCACGGGCCTGGAAAAGCAAGGCACCAAACCGCAAGGGCACAGCTCCACCCCCATCACTGAGGCCACACTAAAGTCCCTGCTAGATCTAAAGCAGGCTATACATAGTGATATCACCTCAGCCTTCACTGCACTACAGAAAGACATTTGGCACATAGGGGACACAACAGCCCACATTGAGGAGAAGCTGGAGGAAATCATCACACCCCACAACCACTTAGTGGATTTTCACAATAAGGAAGATGAGATCGAAGGAGCTGGCCCTGTTAACGTCACAGGAGCTGGCGTGTGGCTTCGCAGCCGCCAACACCAATAGCTGCTGGTATTGCAGCGCAGCGGCAGCTAAAGCCGCAAGCATCGGCGCCGAGAACCGGGCACCGACGGACGCTAGTGTAGGCGTGGATCGCACAATGGCATGTAGCTTGGCACAACCTGGAGCTGACTAACCCAACACACAGTCACCAATCGTATTATCCAAGGGAAGGGGTTTCATAATAAGTCAGTCACCAGTCCATGCATCCATCACCATACACACACAGCATAATATGCTACACTAGCACATGGCCGAGCCGCCATGCAGGCTTTTTATAGCCATGCGCTTCCAGGACCTTCCAGTACCCTGGAAAGGACCAATCAGATCCGACGCAGGACCTGAGCATGTGACCCCTGCTCTCCAGTGAGAGGTCACCTTGCGGGCATGCCCAGTAGCACGGCATGAGGACTTAGCCTCTGGAGCGGTTCCCTGCAGAACAGGATGCGCTACCATTTCTGCACCAGAGGTGGCAGCAACATCCAGGCTGTCAGAGCAAGTCTGAGTAGCACGCCTGGCTCGCCGTGATTGCTGAGCAGCACCCGGAGCGGTCGGAGAATGAGAGACCGCTGGATGTCTGGCTCTGGATTTCCGCTGTGCAGTGTCCGGAATCCGACGCCTAACATTACCCCCCCTCCTAAGGCCCCCTTCCCTCTGCGCTTCACTGCGCTTCACTGCGCTCAAAAGCCGCGATCAGGAGCGGTGCGTGGATATTCTCCACCGGCTCACAGGTTCGAGCCTCAGGCCCATGACCCTTCCAATCCACTAAATAAAATTTTTTGCCACGGACAAACCTGCGCCCTACGATGGCATTAACCTCAAACTCGTCAGACGATAAGTCTGACGACCCGGCCGATGACTCAGAAAAGCGGACCATGTGAACTGGTTTGAGGAGGGACACATGAAACACGTCCGAAATGGCTAAATGTGGAGGAAGAGCCAGGCGGTAGACCACCGAGCTAATTCGCTCAAGGACCTTGAAAGGTCCAATATATCGCGGCGCGAACTTAGGGGACTCGACCCGTAGTTTGATGTTTCGGGTGGAGAGCCACACCATGTCGCCAGGGGAGAAGCTTGGAGCGGGTCGCCGATGTGTGTCAGCGGACGCCCTCATCCTCTCCTTAGAGGCACGGATAGCATCCTGAGTGCGATCCCAGATGTCCCGGGCCTCCACTGCCCAGTCTGAGACCCTGGAGTCAGTGGAGGACACTGGCATCTGGACAGGGACGCGTGGATGTTGGCCGTAGTTTAAGAGGAAGGGCGTCTGTCCAGTGGAATCAGCCACCGCATTGTTTAGGGCAAATTCAGCCCAAGGTAGCAAGGATGCCCAGTCATCCTGCCTGGCAGAGACAAAATGCCGTAGATAGGTGACCAAGGTCTGATTGGCTCTCTCGACCAAGCCATTTGTCTCGGGATGGTAGGCGGAGGACAGATTTAGCTCGATGCTGAGTAGGCTGCAGAGCTCCCTCCAAAACCGAGACGCAAACTGGGGACCTCGGTCACTCACGATTTTGTCCGGCATGCCATGCAAACGGAATATGTGCTTAATAAACAAAGTGGCCAGACCTCGAGCGGAAGGCAGGTGTGCGAGTGGCACCAGGTGCACCATTTTGGAAAAATGGTCGGTGACCACCCAGATGACCGTACTGCCACCAGACTTGGGCAGGCCAACTATGAAATCCATGCCAACCATCTCCCACGGTCTATCCGCCACTGGCAGGGGATACAACAGCCCCGCCGGCCTCTGTCTAGAGGGTCTGTTTCGAGCACACGAGACGCATGCTTGCACGTATTCCTTGACATCTCGAGCCATATGTGGCCACCAATATGACCTTGCCAGGAGTTTGGTGGTCCGTTTATTGCCAAAATGACCACCCACCCTGGAGGCATGTGCCCAGACGAGGACCTCCGGCCGTAGCTGAGGAGGCACCAAGGTCTTGCCTGGTGGCACTGACTCAAGAGCGACTGGAGCCACGGTCATAAAAATCTCCGGCGGGAGAATTACCCGAGGCTCCGCCTCTCCTTCCGCCGAGACCACCTAGCGTGAGAGAGCATCCGCACGGACGTTCTTCTCTCCAGAAAGGTAGTGCAAGGTGAAGCGGAAGCAGGAAAAGAAGAGCGACCACCTAGCCTGACGGGAGTTCAGGCGCTGGGCAGTCTGTAAATAGACCAGATTTTTATGGTCCGTATATACTTGGAAGGGAAACCGAGCCCCCTCCAGGAGATGTCTCCATTCTGAAATGGCCAACTTCATGGCTAGCAGCTCCCTGTCACCGATGGAGTAATTCTTCTCTGCTGGTGAGAAGGTCTTTGAGAAGAAGCAGGGATGCTTCCGACCTTGAGCGTCATTTTGGAAAAGAACTGCTCCTGCACCGACAGAGGAGGCATCTACCTCTAGTATAAATGGCTTGTTCACATCGGGACGATGTAGGATGGGAGCGCCAGCAAAATGAGACTTTATAGCCGAGAAGGCCTTGGAGACCTGTTCAGACCAAGTGTTGGGGTTAGCTCCTTTTTTGGTGAGAGCAACAAAAGGAGCTACCAGGGTGGAAAAGTGTGGTATAAACTGGCGGTAATAGTTCACGAACCCCAGAAAGCGCTGCACCGCTTTGAGTGAATGAGGTTCTTTCCAGTCCATTACCGCTTGCAGTTTGGCAGGATCCATGGCCAGCCCCTGGGCCGAGATGATATAGCCCAGGAACGGCAAGGACTCCTGCTCAAACTGGCACTTCTCCAGCTTGGCAAAGAGGGAATTCGCCCGCAGACGGTCGAAGACCCTGCCGACGTCCCTCCGGTGGGTAGTCAAATCTGGCGAAAAGATGAGTATATCATCCAGATATACCACCACCGAGGTAGAAAGCATGTCGCGGAAGACGTCGTTGACAAAATCCTGGAAGACAGCTGGCGCATTACAAAGGCATAACCAGATATTCGTAATGGCCATCCCTGGTATTAAAAGCTGTCTTCCATTCGTCTCCTTCGCGAATGCAGATCAGGTTGTATGCCCCTCGAAGATCCAACTTAGTAAAGATCTGGGCCCCTCGCAACCTGTCAAACAACTCAGAGATCAACGGTAGAGGGTATTTGTTTTTAACCGTGATCGCATTGAGACCTCTGTAGTCAATGCAGGGGCGTAATTCTCCGCTCTTCTTCTGAACGAAGAAGAACCCTGCACCAGCTGGTGACACCGATTTTCTGATAAAGCCTCTAGCCAGGTTCTCCCGGATGTATTGTGACACAGCTTCAGTCTCAGGGAGAGATAGTGGATACACACAGCCTCTAGGAGGTTCTGTGCCTGGCATGAGGTCTATCGGGCAGTCGTAAGGACGGTGCGGCGGGAGCATCTCTGCAGATTTTTTGGAAAAGACGTCCGCGTATTGGTGGTAGGGTTTAGGTAGTGCGGAGAGATCCGCAGGCACTTCAGTGGAAGCCACCTGAAGACTGCCCCTCAGACATCTCCCCTCGCAGTCCTTGCTCCAGGCCTGTATCTTCCCTGTCGCCCACTCGATATGAGGAGAGTGGCACCGAAGCCAGGGAACCCCGAGCAGCACCTGATCGATGCAGTCTGGCAGGATTAGCAGGGACAGAGTCTCATGATGAGAGGGTGAGATAGTGAGCCCTAGTGGAGCTGTCTGATGGGTCACCTGAGAGGGTAACGGTGCTCCGTTAACCACCCTGATGGTCAGAGGCTGAGGTAATAATACCAGGGGAATGGCGTGTTTCTGGGCGAAGGTAGAAGACATAAAGTTCCCCTCGGCCCCAGAGTCCACGGTAACTTCTGCCTCCCAGGTGGAGGACCCACTGTCTAAGATGCCCTGGAATACCGGTTTGGGCGAGAAGGGTTTCATATTGGACTGCCCACTCCCTACGGCCACTGGGCGTGGACGCCTTTTCGCCCGCAGAGGACACGTGCTAGCCGGGTGACCAAACTGTCGGCACTGATAGCAACGTGCAGAGCTTCGCATCGGTCGTGGCTTAGAGCCGGTGCGAGACACCTCCATAGGTTCAGAGGGTGAAAGCTCCTGTGCGGGGTATATTAGTGGTTCGGTGAATGTGGGAGCCAAGTTAACCCTACGTCTGGATTGTGCCCGTTCCAGCCCGCGCTCCGTAAACTGGAGGTCAATGCGGGTGGAAACGGCAATCAAATCCTCCAGACTTGTGGGAACCTCTCTGGTAGCTAGAGCGTCTTTAACGTGCTCAGCCAACCCTCTCCAAAACACCGGGACTAAGGCTTTGTCCGGCCACTCTAACTCGGAAGCCAATGTCCGGAACCGGACGGCATAATGGCTGACCGAGAGTGACCCGTGTTAGGGAGAGTAATTGTAAAGAGGTGTCGTGCGTGATCCGTGGTCCCAAAAAGACCTGCTTCAGGGCCGCGAGGAACTGCGCAGCACCCTGAACCACGGGATCATCACGTTCCCACAATGGCGTGGCCCACTGTAATGCTCTGCCAGACAAAAGTGACACAATAAACCCCACCTTAGCCCGCTCTGTAGGAAATCGTGCAGCCAGTAACTCAAGCTGAATTGAGCACTGACTGACGAATCCCCTACAGGTGGCGCTGTCACCCGAAAATTTGTCGGGAAGCGGGAGGCGAGAAAGTGTCGGCATGGGCAAAAGAGCGGGCGCACGTGAGACAGCCTCGGCGACTGTCTGGGCAGCAGCTAGCGTGGTATTCGCTGCTGAGTTGGCGCTCTCAATAGCTGCCAACCTGCTCTCCAGCTGCCGAATATAGCGCTGCAACTGCTGCACGTCTGCCATTGCCAGCCAGACCCTGGCGCTAGTGTAATGTTAGGGACGGCGGAACGCACCAAATATAAATAATAGGAGGTGCGTTCGCCGCCAGGGGGTCCACCGTGCGGTAGGTGACTAGACCGCTGCTGGACAATGGCAGATGCACCAGAAGGTGCCGTAGTGCGCACGGGTTAACGTCACCCGAACGCTAGGAGCGGCTCTGTTCAGACACAGAGTTGCTTGGCAAAAATATATGCAAAGGCGCTGGCCCTGTTAACGTCACAGGAGCCGGCGTGTGGCGTCGCAGCCGCGAACACCAATAGCTGCTAGTATTGCTGCGCAGCGGCACCTAAAGCCGCAAGCGTCGGCGCCGAGAACCGGGCACCGATGGACGCTAGTGTAGGCGTGTATCGCACAATGGCATGTAGCTTGCCACAACCTGGAGCTGACTAACCCAACACAGTCACCAATCGTATTATCCAAGGGAAGGGGTTTCATAATAAATGCAAAAAAACAAATACACACCGGCGCTGCAAATACACAATCAATGGATAAGCCGCTGGCACACCTGGCAGATTAAGTGTGCTATCTGCCACTGAAAAAACAACTGCAACTGAACTGGAAGTGGCCGCGCTTAAACGCTGTGTAATAAATATATCAAACAAACTGAAAATAACAGTCAAACTTTAAAAGACAAACATTACTCACTGTTGCGAAGACTGATTATGGCTGATCATATTGCTCTTAGAATCATGAATATTAGAAAGAATAATCTCTGAACTGAAGCAAAAACCAGGGAGCGTCCTCCCGTTTGCAAAAAGAAACAGCTCCCCGCAAGAGAGCGCGTCCCCCTGGGCGGCAGACAGCCACGGCCGATGGCGCCGCCGAACAGTAGCGTGGTGAGCAAGGGGCGTGACTGGCGGGGGGCGTGAATTGTGGGTGGTGACGTCACCGTGCAAGGGCCAATCCTGACGCGTTTCGGGGGAACCGTCCCCCTTCCCTGGGTTTCATAATAAGTCAGTCACCAGTCCATGCATCCATCACCATACACACACAGCATAATATGCTACACTAGCGCATGGCCGAGCCGCCATGCGGGCTTTTTATAGCCATGCGCTTCCGGGACCTTCCAGTACCCTGGAAAGGACCAATCAGATCCGACGCAGGACCTGAGCATGTGACCCCTGCTCTCCAGTGAGAAGTCACCTTGCGGGCATGCCCAGTAGCACGGCATGAGGACTTAGCCTCTGGAGCGGTTCCCTGCAGAACAGGATGCGCTACCATTGCTGCACCAGAGGTGGCAGCAACATCCAGGCTGTCAGAGCAAGTCTGAGTAGCACGCCTGGCTTGCCGTGATTGCTGAGCAGCACCCGGAGCGGTCGGAGGAGAATGGGAGACCGCTGGATGTCTGGCTCTGGATTCCCGCTGTGCAGTGTCCGGAATCCGACGCCTAACAGCAGGTGCATTTATTCGGAGACTTGATTACACACAGGTGGATTATATTTATCATCATTAGTCATTTAGGACAACTTTGGATCATTCAGAGATCCACAATGAACTTCTGGAGTGAGTTTGCTGCACTGAAAGTAAAGGGGTCGAATAATATTGCACGCCCCACTTTTCAGTTTTTGAATTTCCACAGAAATTTAAAATAACCAATAAATTTCATTCAACTTCACAATTGTGTCTCACTTGTTGTTGATTCTTCACCAAAAATTTACATTTGGTATCTTTATGTTTGATGCATGATATGTGGGAAAAGGTTGAATACTTTTGCAAGGTACTGTATATTTAACCAACCAATATCCCAAGCAGAAATACAGGAAACAATGAGAGGAATGAGAAATAAAAAGTCCCCCGGCCCTGATGGAGTAACGAACGAATATTATAAAACGTTCAAAACATACTAATCCCTCACATGACATAAATTTTCCAAAATTTTATACAGATAGGAAAAATTCCAAAAGAGATGATTCAGGCAACAATTATACCCCTCCCCAAACCAGGAAAAATCCCTGACCGAACCGTCAATTTTAGGCCGATATCATGAAAATGGATCTTAAAATCTATTCCAAAATCCTAGCTAATAGTCGGCGTCAGTCCTCATTTCTGGCATGATGTCAGATACATTTGATATCACTAATGGAACGAGGCAGGGATGCCCACTCTCTCCTCTAATATTTGCACTAACAATCGAACCCTTAGCGGAAAAAATTAGGTCACACTGTGGAATAACCGGTATTAAAATTGGTAATGTAGAGCACAAAATCGGCTATTTGAGATTTCATTATCTTATCCCTTACTAATCCCGAAGAGTCGCTCAATAGAGTAATGGAAGTGATAGACTCTTTTACCCAAGTATCATACTATAAATTAAATATCCCCAAATTCTAAATCTAACACCCTCCGCACTACACCCTGTAAATCTTAAAGCTAAGTACCCTTTTAAGAGGGAAAACGAAAACATAACATATCTTGGAATCCGCTTGGCCACCTCAGTAGATATAATTTAATGAGAGCATTCTGAAGCTCTCAGACAGAAGATCAAAGGCGACATGCTGCGCATGAGACAACACGACTAGTGTTGAGCATTCCGATACTGCAAATATCGGGTATCGGCCAATATTCGCTGTATCGGAATTCCGATACCGAGTACCGATATTTTTACAATATTGAATACCGGAATTGGAAGTTCCCATAATGCAATGAGCCAGTGTTGTGGCTGTGATTAGCTGCTGAAATGATGTCATCATGATGCGCGGTCTGTGCGCATCATGATGTGCGGTCTGTGCGCGCCTGCCGGGGCTCTGTGCGCACCAGCCGGGGGGGTCTGTGCGCGCCTGCCGGGGGGTCTGTGCAGGCATCGTCCGATGGGACTACAAGTCCCATCGGGCTATGCCTGCAACAATGACAGTGACTGACACATTAGCCAATGATGGGACAGTAGTAGTCCCATCATCCAGCTAATGTGTTGAATGTAAAAAAATACATATATATATAATAAATACCCTAAGCAACTTCCGGTTGTAACAACTTCCGTCCAGTTGTAACCGGTGACGTCACCGCACACCTCTTTCCATGTTAACCCTCAACACACACTCCTCTCACCTTTCACCATCTCCACTCTTTCACTCCACATATGACCCTTTCTCTCACTCCGTCTCTCATACTCACGCTGTCATCGCCGCTGATCCACGATCCCCGACATCTTCTTCCGCCGGCGCCATCCTGGATCCAGACGTCCTCCACGCCGGCGACATGTTCTTGCGGCGACGCCATTTTGGATCGGCGAAATCCCGAGATAGTCAAGATGGCGTCGCCGCAAGAACATGTCGCCGGCGTGTAGGACGTCGGGATCCAAAATGGCCTCGGCGAAAACTCGCGAGATTTCGTCGACGCCATTTTGGATCCCGACGGCATCCACGCCGGCGACATGTTCCTGCGGCGACGCTATTTTGGATCGGCGAAATCCCGCGATACTCAAGATGGCGTCACCGCAAGAACATGTCACCGGCGAGGACGACGTCGGGATCCAAAATGGCGTCGGCAAAAACTCGCGAGATTTCGTTGACGCCATTTTGGATCCCGACGTCGTCCACGCCGGCGACATGTTCTTCCGGCGACGCCATCTTGACTATCGCGGGATTTCACGATACTCAAGATGGCGTCGCCGCAAGAACATGTCGCCGGCGTGGACAACGTCTGGATCCAGGATGGCGCCGGCGGAAGAAGATGTCGGGGATCGTGGAGCAGCGGCGATGACGGCGTGAGTATGAGAGACGGAGTGAGAGAAGGGGTCGTATGTGGAGTGAAAGAGTGAGTGGAGATGGTGAAAGGTGAGAGGAGTGTGTGTGTTGAGGGTTAACATGGAAAGAGGTGTGATGCTATCGCATCCTCCCGATGCGATAGCATCGGGCCATAATCTAGTACTACATATATACAACATTCATACAACATACATACTTCATATATACTACATTCATACAACATACATACATACATACAACATACATACAACATACATACTGTACATACATACAACATACAACATACATACTACATATATACTACATTCATACAACATACATACTACATATATACTACATTCATACTACATATATACTACATTCATACAACATACATACTACATATATACTACATTCATACAACATACATACTACATTCATACAACATACATACTACATATATACTACATTCATACAACATACATACTACATATATACTACATTCATACAACATACATACTACATATATACTACATTCATACAACATACATACTACATATATACTACATTCATACTACATATATACTACATTCATACAACATACATACTGCATATATACTACATTCATACAACATACATACTACATATATACTACATTCATACAACATACATACTACATATATACTACATTCATACAACATACATACTACATATATACTACATTCATACAACATACATACTACATATATACTACATTCATACAACATACATACTACATATATACTACATTCATACTACATATATACTACATTCATACAACATACATACTACATATATACTACATTCATACAACATACATACTACATTCATACAACATACATACTACATATATACTACATTCATACAACATACATACTACATATATACTACATTCATACAACATACATACTACATATATACTACATTCATACAACATACATACTACATATATACTACATTCATACTACATATATACTACATTCATACAACATACATACTGCATATATACTACATTCATACAACATACATACTACATATATACTACATTCATACAACATACATACTACATATATACTACATTCATACAACATACATACTACATATATACTACATTCATACTACATACATACTACATTCATACAACATGCATACTACATACAGTGGGGCAAAAAAGTATTTAGTCAGTCAGCAATAGTGCAAGTTCCACCACTTAAAAA
The DNA here is from genome assembly GCF_039654945.1 of Dendrobates tinctorius. Lineage (NCBI taxonomy): Eukaryota > Metazoa > Chordata > Amphibia > Anura > Dendrobatidae > Dendrobates > Dendrobates tinctorius. The sequence continues at coordinate 8,185,532 of NW_027361893.1, read as the reverse complement.
GATGAGAGGCGTCTGTAATTTACATCATAGGTAGACCTCAACTATGGGAGACAAACTGAGAAAAAAAAATCCAGAAAATCACATTGTCTGTTTTTTTTTCATTTTATTTGCATATTATGGTGGAAAATAAGTATTTGGTCAGAAACAAAATTTCATCTCAATACTTTGTGATATGTCCTTTGTTGGCAATGACAGAGGTCAAACGTTTTCTGTAAGTCTTCACAAGGTTGCCACACACTGTTGTTGGTATGTTGGCCCATTCCTCCATGCAGATCTTCTCTAGAGCAGTGATGTTTTTGGCTTTTCGCTTGGCAACACGGACTTTCAGCTCCCTCCAAAGGTTTTCTATAGGGTTGAGATCTGGAGACTGGCTAGGCCACTCCAGGACCTTGAAATGCTTCTTACGAAGCCACTCCTTCGTTGCCCTGGCGGTGTGCTTTGGATCATTGTCATGTTGAAAGACCCAGCCACGTTTCATCTTCAATGCCCTTGCTGATGGAGGTTTGCACTCAAAATCTCACGATACATGGCCCCATTCATTCTTTCATGTACCCGGATCAGTCGTCCTGGCCCCTTTGCAGAGAAACAGCCCCAAAGCATGATGTTTCCACCACCATGCTTTACAGTAGGTATGGTGTTTGATGGATGCAACTCAGTATTCTTTTTCCTCCAAACACGACAAGTTGTGTTTCTACCAAACAGTTCCAGTTTGGTTTCATCAGACCATAGGACATTCTCCCAAAACTCCTCTGGATCATCCAAATGCTCTCTAGCAAACTTCAGACGGGCCCGGACATGTACAGGCTTAAGCAGTGGGACACGTCTGGCACTGCAGGATCTGAGTCCATGGTGGCGTAGTGTGTTACTTATGGTAGGCCTTGTTACATTGGTCCCAGCTCTCTGCAGTTCATTCACTAGGTCCCCCCGCGTGGTTCTGGGATTTTTGCTCACCGTTCTTGTGATCATTCTGACCCCACGGGGTGGGATTTTGCGTGGAGCACCAGATCGAGGGAGATTATCAGTGGTCTTGTATGTCTTCCATTTTCTAATTATTGCTCCCACAGTTGATTTCTTCACTCCAAGCTGGTTGGCTATTGCAGATTCAGTCTTCCCAGCCTGGTGCAGGGCTACAATTTTGTTTCTGGTGTCCTTTGACAGCTCTTTGGTCTTCACCATAGTGGAGTTTGGAGTCAGACTGTTTGAGGGTGTGCACAGGTGTCTTTTTAAACTGATAACAAGTTTAAACAGGTGCCATTATTACAGGTAATGAGTGGAGGAAAGAGGAGACTCTTAAAGAAGAAGTTACAGGTTTGTGAGAGCCAGAAATCTTGATTGCTTGTTTCTGACCAAATACTTATTTTCCACCATAATATGCAAATAAAATGAAAAAAAAAACAGACAATGTGATTTTCTGGATTTTTTTTTCTCAGTTTGTCTCCCATAGTTGAGGTCTACCTATGATGTAAATTACAGACGCCTCTCATCTTTTTAAGTGGTGGAACTTGCACTATTGCTGACTGACTAAATACTTTTTTGCCCCACTGTATATACTACATTCATACAACATACATGCTACATTCATACAACATACATGCTACATTCATACAACATACATACTACATTCATACATACTACATATATACTACATTCATACAACATACATACATACATACAACATTCTACATATATAGTACATTCATACAACATACATACTTACTACATTCATACAACATACATACAATACATTCAATACATACATATAGACATACAGTACATATAACAAAGTGCATACTCACCATCACTTGTCACTTTGATACCCGAAGCCAGTGTCATCTCACTGTAAAAAAAGCCGGATTACTTACCGGTAATGCTCTTTTAATGAGTCCACGACAGCACCCACTGGAGGTATCGGATCCGCCCATTTGGAACAGGAAACCCTACAGGAAAGATAAAAGGGGCGGTCTGCCTTTCCTCCTCAGTTTTACGTTTCAGAGTACCAGAAGGACCGCCAAGGATTAGGCAATGTTCTCTTATTTTAACATCTTTCTTATCCATTATTTGGTAATACTTTAACTATTGATATCTTTAGGGGGGGAAGTGAACGGGTGCTGTCGTGGACTCATTAAAAGAGCATTACCGGTAAGTAATCCGGCTTTTTACTCTTCGCCACGACAGCACCCACTGGAGAGATTCCAGAGACCATCACCTGGGTGGGACCACCGTGCCAAGGATAGTCCTGCCAAAGCTTAAGTCAGAGGTTGATGAAAGATCAAGTCTGTAGTGGTTATAGAAGGTAGAAGGGGATGACCAAACTGCCGCCTTACATATAGTTTCAATCGGAACATCTCCCTTTTCCGCCCAAGAGGTTGCCATTGCCCTGGTGGAATGCGCCCTGATGTTCCCTGGAGGATCTTCGTTTTTTGCGGAGTAGGCTAAACGAATGGCCTCTCTGATCCACCGGGAAATGGTGCTCTTCGTGACTCCATACCCCTTCTTACAGCCCTGAAATGAAACAAATAGGGCCCTACTCTGCCTCCAACTGTTGGACCTCTCAATACATTTTAGGACAGTTCTTTTGACGTCCAGAGTATGGAACCTCTGCTCTTCCGGAGTAGAGGGATTTTTATAGAAGGTTGGGAGGAGTATCTCCTGAGATCTATGGTATTTTGTTGCCACTTTTGGCAGGTAGGCAGGGTCTGGTTTTAATACCAATCTGTCTTGGTATTCTTGAAAAAAAGGTGGATCTATTGACAAGGCCTGAATATCACCCACTCTTCTAGCTGAGGTTAGTGATACTAAGAGGGCCATTTTAAGTGCTAAGTATTTGAAGGGTATTGTGTCGATCGGCTCAAAGGGGTCTACCGTTAGGGCGTCTAAGACCAGATTTAGATCCCATGTAGGGACGGAGGGTATGTGGATTGGAGTTATTCGTTCACATGCTGTAATAAAACGAGTTATCCATTTGTTGCCTGCTATATTATGGCCATATAGTGCTCCTAATGCCGATATTTGTACTTTCAGTGTATTTACTGCTAAGCCTAAGTCTTTCCCCTTCTGCAGAAATTCCAAGATTGGGATTATCGGAACTTCTGTTGTATGAGGTACTGTATGGAATTGAAGAAATTTTTTCCATATTCTAATGTAAATCTGGGTCGTGGACTGTTTTCTACTTTGTAGTAGTGTAGCAATTAAGGACTCCGAGAATCCTCTTGTCCTCAATAACTGCCTCTCAAATTCCACGCCGTCAAGTGCAAGCTGAGCACTTGAGGGTGGAAAAAGGGGCCTTGGGAGAGTAGATTGGCAGTCGGAAGGACCCAAGGATCTGTTATCGACATAATCTGCAGCCACGAAAACCACGGTCTTTTTGGCCAGAACGGTGCTATTAAGATTATTCTTGCTTTGTCGTCTCTGATCTTCCGAATTACTTGAGGTAGGAGGATCAATGGAGGGAACGCATACGCTAGGTTGAAATTCCATGGAACTAGAAAGGCGTCCAGTATGTTTGGGTGATCTGACGGAGATAGGGAGGCAAAGGTTTTTATCTGCCTGTTCTCCCTTGTGGCAAAAAGATCCACCTCGGGTTGTCCCCATGCGGCTACTATGTCCCTGAAGACCTTCCGATTGAGGCACCACTCTCCTTGTCGTAGAGTGTGACGGCTTAGGAAGTCTGCCTTTTGATTGCTCTCGCCTCTTATATGAAGGGCCGAGAGGGACAAAAAATAGTTTTCTGCTAAGTTTAAAATTTTTGCCGCTGAAGACATCAGAGTCTCTGATCGAGTTCCTCCTTGTCTGTTTATATATGCCACTGTGGTGGTATTGTCCGACAGGATCCTTACATGCTTCTGTTGGAGCTGCGGAAGGAAGTTGTATAGAGCATAGAACACTGCAGTCAGTTCTTTTAAATTAGATGAGTAATCACATTCCTCTTTACTCCACCTTCCCTGATAAAACCCATTCTCCATGTGGGCTCCCCAGCCCTGGGGACTGGCATCGGTGGTTACAATACAGGATGGAACTATAACCCATGGGACTCCTGAACATAAATGGTCATCGTCTAACCACCACTCTAGGGAAGTCAAGACTTCTTGTGACAGGGTTATTTTGCTCTGTAAACGACCACTATGTCGCTTATCCTCCTGGAGGATCTGGTGTTGTAGTGTGCGGACATGGTACTGGGCCCACCGGACTGCCGGGGTGCAAGAATTTAGTGATCCTAATAGTGACATTGCTCCTCTTAAGGATACACGTGGTTTATCTATAGCTGCTTGTATTTTTTGTTTTGTGAGGATGATTTTTACCTGGGGTAGTAGACATCTCTGGGTCAAGGAATCTAGTTGAAATCCTAGAAATGTCTGGAGAGATTGCGGATCGAGTCTGGACTTTTGGATATTGATGATCCAGCCAAGGCTCTGAAAAGAGGAGACTGCGTCAGTCACGCGTTCAGTACATTGTTTGACTGAATTCCCAATTACTAGGAAGTCGTCTAGATATGGTACAATTAGTGTGTCCTTTTGGCGAAGGTAGGCCATCACTTCTGCCATCACCTTGGTAAATATTCTTGGTGCCGTGGAAAGCCCGAAGGGCATGGCCGCGTATTGGAAATGACGAATCCTGCCCTCGACTTCCACTGCGACTCTTAGGTATTTCTGGAATCTGTTGTGTATAGGGAGATGATAATAAGCATCTTTTAAATCAATCCCTGCCATTACGCAATTTGGGAAAAGAAGCTTTATAGTGGATCTAATCGATTCCATTTTGAACTTATAATTTTTTATAAATGAATTTAGCTTCTTTAAATTAATAATGGTTCTAAATGTACCGTCTGGTTTAGACACCAAAAACAGGGGAGAGTAAAAGCCTCTACCCTGTTGTTCCTCAGGGACGTCAACTAAAACTTTTTTAGCTAGCAGGACTCGAATCTCGTCTTCGAGAGCCTTTTGCTGAAGTGAGGAATTAAGGCGAGTTATAACAAAGAACTCATAGGGGATTCGAAGGAATTCAATCTTTATTCCTTCCTTGATTATATTCAAAATCCATGGGTTTAACGTAATTTGTTCCCATTTGGTAAAAAAAAATTTTAATCTGCCCCCAACCGGTGGGTCTAAACTTTTAATTTTTTTCTCTCCTATATGTTGGCCCTCTGAAGATGGTACCCTTCTGCTTTTCGTCTTTCGTGGCCCATCTCGTTCTGTCCGATTGTCTTCTTCTCCCGAATGGCCGTCTTTTAAAGGTTTTCCTATAAAACGGAATGGGAGAATCACTGAAGGCCTTTTTCCTTTCTTTTGCCTTGGCGAGAATTTCGTCTAAGGCTTTTCCGAAGAGGAACTCACCCTCGCATGGGGTTGCACTAATTTTGGATTTTGATTGTGCATCCCCTTTCCAGCTTTTTATCCAAAGCGCGCGTCTGGCGTTATTCACCAGGGCTGCCGACCTTGCTGCAAGTCTTAGGGTGTCCGCTGAAGCGTCTGCCATAAAGGCAGCTGCCCCTCTTATCAACGGGATGGCTGCACGCAGTTTCTCCCTTGACACTCTTTGCTCAATCTGCTGGTCTAATTGATCTAGCCATACCAGCATTGACCTAGCAGTACATGTGCTGGCTATTGCGGGTTTGAATACCCCGGTGGTGGACTCCCAGGACCTTTTGAGCGAGGATTCAGCCTTTCGGTCCAATGGGTCTGCTAACAATCCTGCGTCCTCGACCGGGATCGAGGTTTGTTTGGAAGTGGAGGATATGACAGCGTCCACCTTTGGTATTTTAGACCATTTTAATAGATCTTCATCAGTGAACGGGTACGTCCGTTTTGAAGCGGATGGGAGAAAACCCCTCTGGTCGTGTTTTTCCCATTCCCTTTTGATGAGATCTTTAATTGCCGGTATTACTGGAAATGATCTCCTCTTTTTTTCTGCCAATCCCGCAAACATAATGTCCTGCGCGGTCTGGGCTCCCCTTTCCTCTTCACACCCCATAGTATTCCTAACCGCTTTTACCAGGTTATCTACGCTGTCCAGAGGAAAACATGCGCGTCCTTCCGCCTCCGAGGATGATGATGAGGACGTGGATGCGGAGCCTGAGTTTAACCCCTGTTCTTCCTCTGACTCTGAACTGACAATAACCTGTTTTCTATGCCTGGACTCTGCGGGAGTGCTGGCGCGGTTGATGGCTTGTATTTCCTCCCTAATTATGGCTCGGATATCCTGAGAAGATATCGTCGGCCCCTGCCTGGTCTCTTTCATGCATTGTTTGCAGAGTTTTTTGGGGTAGGAGTCAGGGAGAGGCTCTGAACATAATGCACATTCTTTATGTTTTGTTTTTCCTTTTTTCTTTGACTGAAACGGGAGGTCAAAGGTAAAGAGAGGGGGGAGGGGGGGGGGGGGAGGAGAGGAGGTTAGCTTAATAGGTAGAGCATATGCTTTGCACACTCACCCAGTGAAGCTTAATACCGGTTCAGATGGCTGAGACGGTTTGGATCGGGTTTCTGCTGCCTCGCTCCTGCGGGCAGTCTCCGTCCTGGCGCTGCGGTCCCTGGTGGAGTTGCCCCCAGCTGAATCCCCTGCTGGGGTTTGCGACTCTGCGGGGGACGACATGTTCCAATGTTGCAGCGCTGCAGCGCTGTTTTATCTGTATCGTTGCCCCGGAAGTCGCCCTGTCACAGGGCGCATGCGCCGCGTCATCGCCATCTTACCCCGGAAGTTCAACCATTACTTCCGGGGTATGGGAGCGTCGGGCGCCGGCCTGCTCCCGCGCCACCGCTATTAAGACACGCGGCTCGCGCGCACATGGCCTCACCATCCACGCTATACCCCCACCGATGGGAATGGGGGGGGGGGGGGAAATCTCCCGGATGCCAGACCGGCGCGCTCCCTGGTAAGACCGGGCGGCCCTCCCCGGACCCGGCCATTACCACTATGCCACCAGACGAGGGGGGAGCCGTCAAACGGAGTCTCCCCCGACGCTGCCTCCGGACCGCAGCCCCTGCCGTTCCCGAAGAGACCGCACAGGCGGATGCATGGCCCAGGTAAGATCCTGCAGGATCCTGCTCCATTTGGAACAGGAAACCAAAACTGAGGAGGAAAGGCGGACCGCCCCTTTTATCTTTCCTGTAGGGTTTCCTGTTCCAAATGGGCGGATCCGATACCTCCAGTGGGTGCTGTCGTGGCGAAGAATAAAATATTAAATTAACAAACAACCGATATACTCCCTGATCCGCAGAAATCCACGAGTGTCCCACGACGATCTCCTGCAGTGCGTCACTGAGAGGTTACTATAGTTCATTGATCTCACTTTATGGCAAAAGCTGCGTGGGAACTTTCTCACACAGCAATGCCAAAAGTGAGACTAGGGACTATTTTTTTTTACAGTGGTGGAGGAATACAGTGCGGAAGGATACCTACCTCCCGTCATTGGATTCCTGTGGCCCCTAGAGAGCGGTCGCATCAGCTGATGCTGCTGTTCTCCACGGGAGATCGTCGTGGGACACTCGTGGATTTCTGCAGATCAGGGAGTATATCGGTTGTTTGTTATTTTAATATTTTTTAACAGATGACACTGGCTTCGGGGATCAAAGTGACAAGTGATGGTGAGTATGTACTCTGTTATATGTACTGTATGTCTATATGTATGTATTGTATGAATGTATTGTATGTAGTATGTATGCATGTTCTATGAATTTAGTATATATGATGTATGAATGTAGTATATATGTAGTATGTATGTATGTTGTATGAATGTAGTATATATGAAGTATGTATGTAGTATGTATGTTGTATGAATATAGTATATATGAAGTATGTATCTATGTTGCATGAATGTTGTATATATGAAGTATGTATGTAGTATGTATGTTGTATGAATATAGTATATATGAAGTATGTATGTATGTTGCATGAATGTTGTATATATGAAGTATGTATGTAGTATGTACTATGTATGTGTGTTGTATGAATATAGTATATATGTAGTATGTATGTATGTTGTATATATGATGTATGTATGTTGTTTGAATGTAGTGTGTATGTTGTATGAATGTAGTATATATGTAGTATGTATGTTGCATGAATGTTGTATATAAAGTATGTATGTAGTATGTATGTTGTATGAATGTAGTATGTATGTTGTATGAATGTAGTATATATGAAGTATGAATGTAGTATGTATGTATATTGTATGAATGTTGTATATATTGTGGCAGGGCTAAGGGTCGTGTAATTGATGGGAGATATGTGTCTCATAAATGGCTTATCTCCATAATGTAAGGCAGAAGTAAAGCATACCAGATATTGTTATTGTTTTTGTTTGAAGGACCTGTGGTGAGGTCACAGTCATGTGACCAGTCAGCTGCTGGGAACGTGGGTGTGGCTACAGCCTTATAATGTGACCTGCTCCTGAACCAGGGAGCTGTATGTGGGGAGGACTACACCTCCCAGCATGTGCTGAGACTCGCGGTCTGAGTTTGCAACCACGAAGGTTTATGTTTTGTTTGCCTAAGCTAGAGGCTATTTTTGGTGATACGCTGTTTTATGGTCTATGACAGAAATAAACCTCATGAACTTTGGAAGAACCGGTCTCCTGATTGTCTCCCGCTGCACCTGAGCGAGTCACATCCCCACAATATGAAGTATGTATGTAGTATGTATGTATGTTGTATATATGTAGAATGTGTTTTTTTTTTTTTTTACATTCAACACATTAGCCGGATGATGGGACTACTATTGTCCCATCATTGGCTAATGTGTCAATCACTGTCATTGTAGCAGGCATCGCCCGATGGGACTTGTAGTCCCATCGGACGATGCCTGCACACACACAAACCCCCGGCAGGCCCGCACAGACCTCCGGCAGGCCCGCACAGACCCCCGAGAGGCCCGTACAGACACGCACAGTGCCCGCCCACACTCTCCCCCCCTCCCGAACTGGATGTGCAAGTAAAGAAAGGGGTTTTTTTAATTCCGATATTTCTGTCCCATTAACTTGTATGGGGTTTCCGGTATCGGAATCGGCGATACCCGATACTTTTCGGGTATCGGTCCGATCCAATCCGATATTTCCCAATATCGGAAAGTATCACTCAACACTAAACACGACATGTCCTGGTTAGGAAGAACAGCGTTCGTAAAAATGTTCTTAATCCCCCAGGTATTGTACGTATTCCGCAAACTCCCTGTCCCCATGAAAATACTCAGAGAGTTACAAACAATCATATTAAAATACATATGGCAGGAAAAAAAGCAGAGTTAAAGCAGATATACTATATATCCCAATAAAAGAGGGGGGTCTGGGCTGCCCTCAGTGGTGAGGTATTCTAGGGCAGCCATATCTTAACAACTGAGGTTGATGTGGAATGATAAGGATAACAGACATTGGATAGAAATCGAGAAACATCATAAAATCCCCAAATGCTGCATTGGTTTTTTTTAACTTATATCATTATCGGGCCTAACCCCGGTGATAATAAAAAACTGTGTCTGCCACCAGTGGAGGAAGCGGCACTGGGAGTGTGGAGCCTTCTAATCAATAAACTGCATACTATCAATTTGGCGCTCTCTAAAGCCCCCATAGAGACTTTGGAGCTGTGTATTCCGGACCTCCAGATTCAAACCTGGAAATCCCTGGGAGTCCTACTGATTGGAGACATGCACGAGGAAGGAATATTGTTATCCTTCTCTACGATCAAAGAGAAATACCAACTACCACATAGAGGGAAAAAAAGACATAACATTCTCACAACCCTCCAAATTATATGCAATGCTCCTCGCCCCAGCACGGCAAGTAAGAGTGATGTCTAAGCTATAAACGTATGCTGGAGGAGACCTTCCCCTGTCTGCACTCGTATCTCCACAAATGGGAGACTGATCTGCAGTGCGGGATCACCCCGGGTCAATGGTGGACATCCTTCTCAATGATAGAGTGTGTCCCTAAGGGCACCAATCACCTGGAGAATGCCAGAACGCTGCTGTACAGGTGGTACTTCACACCATACAGATTGTCTAAGATCTACCACAACCCCCCAGATGTGTGCTGGAGGAGCGGAGACACCAACATGTTACATGTCTGGTAAAGTAGAGCAGCTCTGGGACGCAATCTCCCATTTAGTGTCTCAAATTAGCGCCATCCCAATAAATATTAGGAAAGAGTAGGCGCTTCTGGCCATGGACCTGGATTTAATTCCACACGAGTTCAGGACAGTGATTACACACATCCTCATAGCTAGTAGAAATAAAATTGCAGGGTATTGCAAAAACTCCAAATGTCCGTCATTGACTGAGATCATAGCATTGGTGAATGACAATTATCAGAGAAGATAATTGCTTCATCCACCGATAATACAACTTCATATCTCAGGAGATGGGACAGCTGGCGATCCTTCAGACTAAATACTGTGGTTATAGAGAGGTATTAGAGCTATTCATAGTAATACACGGGTATAATAGTCTGCTGTCATCACCCCTTCCCTTTCCCCTATAATAATTAGCCATGTTCAATTATTATTATTTTTAGCTGATGAATTTTTTGAGGAAATTTCTGTAACAATGTACAATGATTGGAGGCGAAATGGTTGTTAAATATGACTTTAAAATTAATAAAAAGTTTATGGTAAAAAACAAAACAAAAGTAATAATAAATAAAAAAATCTATGAAAATGAACAAATGAAAGTCAGACATTGCTTTTCAACCATGCTTCCTCAGAATTTAAAAAAATAAAATAAAACTCATGAAATAGGCCTGGACAGTAATGATGATTCCCTTAACTTAATATTTTGTTGCACAACCTTTTGAGGCAATCACTGCAATCAAACGAATCCCGTAACTGTCAATGACACACATGTGACATGCACAATGTGAACAAGTCTGTTGGACCATGTTCACACCACCCTGACTGACACACAAACAAAAAGCACAGAATGACAAATGTGCAAAAATACCTTGCAATAAGACATATAGCAGTAATCAGCAAGTGCTGATAAAAGGTAATAACAAACACAGGGTATTTAGTCGATGCGTTTTTTTTGCAAAAAAATGTATACCAAGCTGCTTCACCAACGTCAAAGTAACCCGTATTGAAGCAGTCCCTATCTAATGTATTTAAAACCTGAACATATGAACAGTGTTTAAATGAGCAGGATTAAGACAGGCGCTTTCTAGTATGGGCACGTGGTACAAGACAGCTCCTTATGTGCATGTCACACAAGAGAGGGGTGGGGTCTCTCAAATCATGCATAAGCATGAAAAAAACTAGTTCAATACGGGTTACCTTGGCGTTGGTGAAGCAGCTTGGTATACATTTTTTTGCAAAAAAAGTATCGCCTAAATACCCTGTGTTTGTTATTACCTTTTATCAGCACTTGCTAATTACAGCTATATGTCTTATTGCAAGGTATTTTTGCACATTTGTCATTCTGTGCTTTTTGTTTGTGTAACTGTCAATGACACATCTGCTCCTCTCGGCAGGTATTTGGTCCCACTCCTCAAGAGCAATCTGCTCCATCGTGTTTGAAGGTTGCCTTTTCCAGACGGCATGTTTCAGCACTTTCCAAAGATGCTCAGTAGGATTTCGGTCAGTGGTCATAGAAGGTTACTTCAGAATAGTCCAATGTTTTCCTCTTAGCCATTCTTGGGGTGTTTTTAGCTGTGTGTTTTGGGTGGGTTATTTTCTAAGCTTCACAATAGCCACAATATTATATAGGCATAATCAACAAGAATATTAACACTATTATATGCATTATGTAAAATAGGGGGCAGGTCATTGAAGGATCTGTGAACTGTCATAAGCCAAAACAGATGAATATGTACAGTTGTGGCCAAAAGTATTGACACCCCTGCAATTCTGTCAGATAATACTCCATTTCTTCCTGAAAATGATTGCAAACACAAATTCTTTGTTATTATTATCTTCATTTAATTTGTCTTAAACGAAAAAACACAAAAAGAATTGTCCTAAAGCCAAATTGGATATAATTCCACACCAAACATAAAAAAGAGGGTGGACAAAAGTATTGGCACTGTTCGAAAAATCATGTGATGCTTCTCTAATTTGTGTAATTAACAGCACCTGTAACTTACCTGTGGCACCTAACAGGTGTTGGCAATAACTAAATCACACTTGCAGCCAGTTGACATGGATTAAAGTTGACTCAACCTCTGTCCTGTGTCCTTGTGTGTACCACATTGAGCATGGAGAAAAGAAAGAAGACCAAAGAACTGTCTGAGGACTTGAGAAACCAATTTGTAAGGAAGCATGAGCAATCTCAAGGCTACAAGTCCATCTCCAAAGACCTAAATGTTCCTGTGTCTACCGTGCGCAGTGTCATTAAGAAGTTTAAAGCCCATGGCACTGTGGCTAACCTCCCTAGATGTGGACGGAAAAGAAAAATTGACAAGAGATTTCAACGCAAGATTGTGCGGATGTTGGATAAAGAACCTCGACTAACATCCAAACAAGTTCAAGCTGCCCTGCAGTCCGAGGGTACAACAATGTCAACCCATAATATCCGTCGGCGTCTGAATGAAAAGGGACTGTATGGTAGGAGACCCAGGAAGACCCCACTTCTTACCCCGAGACACAAAAAAGCCAGGCTGGAGTTTGCAAAACTTACCTGAAAAAGCCTAAAACGTTTTGGAAGAATGTTCTCTGGTCAGATGAGACAAAAGTAGAGCTTTTTGGGCAAAGGCATCAACATGGAGTTTACAGGAGAAGAAAAAAGGCATTCAAAGAAAAAAACATGGTCCCTACAGTCAAACATGGCGGAGGTTCCTTGATGTTTTGGGGTTGCTTTGCTGCCTCTGGCACTGGACTACTTGACTGTGAGCATGGCATTATGAAGTCTGAAGACTACCAACAAATTTTGCAGCATAATGTAGGGCCCAGTGTGAGAAAGCTGGGTCTCCCTCAGAGGCCATGGGTCTTCCAGCAGGACAATAACCCACAACACACTTCAAAAAGCACTAGAAAATGGTTAGAGAGAGATAGCACTGGAGACTTCTAAGGTGGCCAGCAATGAGTCTAGACCTGAATCCCATAGAACACCTGTGGAGAGATCTAAAAATGGCAATTTGGAGAAGGCACTCTCCTAAAATCAGGGACCTGGAGCAGTTTGCCAAAGAAGAATGGTCTAAAATTCCAGCAGAGCATTGTAAGAAACTCATTGATGGTTACCGGAAGCGTTTGGTCGCAGTTATTTTGGCTGGGGTCGGTACATTGACGACATCCTCGTCCTCTGGGCGGGGTGTGGAGAATCATTCAGATCCTTTGTTGATTCCCTTAATAATAATGAGTTGGGTCTTTTCTTTACCCATGAGGTAGGTGGAGGTTTAGGAGCAGGGGTTATCCAACAAGGGTGATTGAACCGGCCTATAAGCATGCTAAACAAGTAAACAGGGCGTCATTGTTGACTCCAAGGGTAAGGGAGGACTCCAATGCAATCACTAGATTGATAGGTACCTTTGATGACCAATCTGGTAAAGTTATGAACATCTTGGAGAAGTATTGGTCTATCCTGAAAATGGATAATGACATACGTGACTGTATCACCCAGGGTCCATCAGTTACATTTAGGAAGGGTAGGTCAATAAGGGATCGGGTGGTAGTTAGCCACCTGGAACCTCAGAAGAGAGAGGAAACGTGGTTGCGGAACAGAGCAACTGGGACCTTTAGGTGCGGACACTGTAGCTTCTGCAAATATATCTGTGTATCCCATACTTTCTGTAGTGCCTATACAAAGAGGATTTATGAAATGAAAAGCTTTGCAAACTGTAAAACCACTGGAGTTGTTTATCTGTGTACTTGTACTTGCCCCCTTGACTATGTTGGCAAAACAAAGCGTGAATTACGGGTCCGCATAGGTGAACATTTGGGGGATATTAGACACAAAAGAGATACCCCCTTAGCCCGTCATGTCAATATGGTGCATGGAGGGGATGATAAACATATTAATTTTCGTGTTATAGAGAGAGTGCAGCCCGCGGTCAGACAGGGAGATTGGGATAATAGAATCTTACAGCGGGAGACACGCTGGATTTTTTGGCTTGAATCACAGAGTCCAAAAGGCCTTAATGAACAGCTAAATTTCAGTAGTTATCTATAATCAGTGTGTTTCACATTTTCCCAGCCAGCTCTTTATAGGGTTTTTGATAATTTGGTAGGTATATTATTACTATTGGAACTTTTTATTATTTTTCATTTATTCTATGTAGGGATACAATTATTCTACTCCATGCCTTTGAGGACTATTGGTATCTATTTTCTTGAAGTTTTGGGCGTTCTGAATAGTGAGGCTGTTGAATTGATCGGCCGCATATTGTGTGCGAGATACGGTGTTTCTGTTGAGAGGGATGTATTGCCCTATTTTGTTTCAGGCACCTTTGTGTGAATCCCTGTTTCTATCCGTGCTGTTTAGTAAGGTGCGCGGCGTCTATGGCAACTGCTGCACCGCATGTCCGTCCTCAATATGATCCCTTCCGGTTTAGACCTCCATTTTGGATTTTGGTAACCGGAAGTGGGCGTTCTATATCGGCGCGGCATCTTTAAACAATGGCGGCGAACGCGCTTGGAGTAAAGCTGCACACTGTATTGCTCTCTCGGCCAGGGGTAATGAGACCCCACTTTTTGACCCCTGATGAACCCTCAGCGGATTAAGAGGGGGAAACGCGTCGGGTTTCCATATGCATCAAGTGGCTGATAAGTATAATGTTGTACATCATTTTTGGCAGATCCTGCGGTGGCACTATATATTTAGATTTAATCTACTGAGCAATTATGCTATGTGACTTTGTATGCATTGCTATTTGAATATTGGTGTACCACGCTGTATAATCAGAGATGAATATGGTAGCCTTATTATTTTTTACTATATTAGGGTGATTCTGCCCTCACCTGCAAGGTAATGGCTGCCGCAAGTGCTATATAGGCTTTTTTTCACTGCCTCTAGTGTGCAATATTTATTCAAGTTGATGTGCTTTTTCTTGTAGCCGTTTTTTAATTTTGCTATCTGGTAATTGGGTCTGCCATTTGCAGCTTATTAGCATTTTTGTGACTACGAGATAAGTCCTTCTCTAAGCTGCCGGATATTAACCCCATTATATTCTTTTGACTCCGAGATAAGTCTTTTTGGGGTTCTTATACTATTAGAAATACTACGAGATAAGTTCATAGCAATTTAGTATTATCTATGAGACTATTTTTGTCTCTTTATTCTTTCGGTACTATAAGTGTGTGTGTGTTTCTTTTTTGTGTCCCTTTTTGTATATGCAGGGAGACGTAGGGGTTAATAGGGATACCGACGTTGAGCGGGGGCGCCATATAGTCTACAACTAGGGTGCCAACCTCCGCGGTTAGGAAGGGTGAAAATAGGTATTAGACCTACCGGTAATGATGTTTCCAGGAGTCCATCCTGACAGCACTATGGAGGACGTCCTCCTCCTCCTTACAGGGACAGGAAAACATACGAGAGGTTAAAAGGCCATGTCCCACCCCCTTTCCCTCAGTGATTTGACAAGTACCACAAGGTGGATGATGCTAGTAACGGTTTAATGAAACAATCATATTACAGCATATGACATAACATAATACAACATAGTATAACATAACAGGGAGGGAACTACCCGTGCTGTCAGGATGGACTCCTGGAAACATCATTACCGGTAGGTCTAATACCTATTTTCCAGGACGTCCACCTGACAGCACTATGGAGAGTACCAAAGCACCTCCTCAGGGTGGGATTACTGCTTGGAGAACTTTTCTCCCGAATGCGGTTTGTTGGCCAGCTAACACATCTAGTTTGTAGTGTTTGCAGAATGTATTAAGACTAGCCCAGGTTGCCGCTCGACAAATTTGATCAACTGACGCCCCCGCCCGCTCGGCCCATGAGGCCGATACCGCCCTTGTAGAGTGGGCTTTTAAGGAATCAGGCGGGCTGGCGCCTTCAGCCTGGTAAGCGTCCGAGATTACTGAGGTAATCCAACGCGCTATGGACGCCTTAGAGGCCTTCTTCCCTTTATTCCTACCACCAAAGAGAACGAACAGGTTCGGGTCGATACGCCAACTATTGGTGGCCTCTAGGTATTCTATAACTGCGCGCCTCACGTCTAGCGAGTGGAGCCGCCGCTCCTTCTCATTTCGGGGATTATCGCAGAAAGAGGGTAACACTACCTCCTGGTTCAGATTTCTTGTAGAGGCTACCTTCGGGGTAAATGCCGGGTCTAACCTTAGGATTATACTATCCTCTCTTATCTGGAGGTATGGATCCTTAGTGGATAGGGCCTGGATCTCCCCTATTCTTTTGGCCGTGGTAATGGCTACTAGAAAGGCCGTTTTACGAGTGAGAGCAGGGATGGCTATCTTCTCACTAAGGGCGAAAGTGTCCGAGCAGAGGAACCGAAGTACCAGGCCCAGGTCCCATGGCGGGGTGAGCTGCCTAATCGTGGGGCGCAGGCGCTGTGTGGCTTTTATAAACCTTATCACCCAGGGATGTGCAGCTAACTGATAATCATAGAAGGCGCTCAAAGCTGAAACCTGGACTTTTAGAGTACTGGGCTTGAGGCCTTTATTAAAACCTGCCTGCAGGAACCCTAGTATGTTAGGGAGATCCGGGGTACCTGCCACGAGCCCGGACCTGCCACCCTCCAAACAGAATCTCTTCCATATCTTCCGATAAATTGCCGACGTCACCGGCTTCCTGCTGGCCTGTAGGGTGGATATGACCTGCTCCGACAATCCTTTTGCCTTCAGGATGTCCCTCTCAGGATCCAAGCCGATAGATGGAGTCTTGTTGGGTCCGGGTGGTGGATCGGGCCCTGGTGGATGATGTTCTCCCACAAGGGCAGCTCGACTGGATCTTCTACTGCCATGGCTCCCAGAAGGGAAAACCAGCTTCTCCTCGGCCAGTATGGCACTATCAATATCACTCTTGCGTGGTCCTCGCGTATCTTTCTGAGCACTGCCGGTATGAGGGCCAGTGGTGGGAACGCATAAGGCTGGTTTCACACTAGCGCATTTTCAGCGCGCGCACGGCCGGGGGTAGCTCCGCCCCCGATCCGGCTCTCTGCCCGGCGTGCCCGCCCCTTCCTTGTAGCGCCGCCTCCTAGCGGACAGCGGCGCCTGCGATCGGCGCACCCTATCTTTAGCATAGGGTGCGCCGATCGTGCGCAGGCCGTGCGCTAGTTGCGCTTTGCAACTAGCGCACGGCCTGCGCACGATCGGCGCACCCTATGCTAAAGATAGGGTGCGCCGATCGCAGGCGCCGCTGTCCGCTAGGAGGCGGCGCTACAAGGAAGGGGCGGGCACGCCGGGCAGAGAGCCGGATCGGGGGCGGAGCTACCCCCGGCCGTGCGCGTGTTGAAAATGCGCTAGTGTGAAACCGGCCTAAGAGAGGGATTCTCCCCAAGTCTGACTCAGGGCGTCTACGCCCTCTGGATGGTCCATCGGATTTAGGGAGTAGAATCTGGGAACCTTCGAGTTCTTGCGGCTTGCGAAGAGATCTATACTGGGGTTCCCCCAGCGCTGACAAAGCTGGTTGAAGATCTCTATGTTCAATTCCCACTCTGTCGGGTGGATCTGTTGTCTGCTCAGGTAGTCCGCCACTTCGTTTTGGGAACCCTCTAGATGTACCGCGGTCACGGATCGAACTGTCCGTTCTGCCCACGTGAATATCTTTTCCGCCAGTGCCTGTAGTGGTTGATGCCTGGTTCCTCCTTGGTGTTTCAGGAATGCCACTGTCGTTGTATTGTCGGATAAAATGCGAACATGACGACTCTTTAGTACCGACCGGTTTCTCCGCAACGCTTCCCAGACCGCGAAGAGTTCCTTGAAATTGGAGGATCTGGCCTTGATGCTTGCTGGCCACTTCCCCTGGAAGATCTTCCCTTCTATGTGGGCTCCCCATCCCCACGCACTTGCGTCTGTGGTGACTACCACGTATGGAGAGGTTGTCCAATGCACGCCCACCTGAAGGTTCCTGGCCTGTAACCACCAGCGAAGGGACTCCTTTACTCGTCCTGAGAGTCTTAGGGGTTTGTCTAGCGACGCCTGACTCCTGTCCCACCTCGCGAGAATTTCTCTTTGTAACAACCGCGAGTGGAATTGGGCCCAACGGACACACTGGATGCAGGCCGTCATGAGGCCCAGGACCTCCATTGCTTCCCTTATGGAGCATTGACGCTTCAACAGACCTCTGGTTCTGGCCTGAATGGACTTCTGCTTCTGCTCGGGTAGCCAGGATATTCTGTCGGCTGAGTCTAGGAGGACTCCCAGGAATACCTTTCTGGTGTTTGGTGTGAGGTCTGACTTCTCCCAGTTGATCACCCAGCCCAGGAACTCCATCACAGTAGTTGTTCGGATCCTGTCTCGGATGAGCGCTTCTTTGGATCTTGCCACCAGTAAGAAGTCGTCCAGGTACGGCACAATCACAATACCCTGATCTCTCAGGTAGGCCACCACCTCTACCACCAGCTTTGTAAAGATCCTGGGAGCTGAGGCCAGCCCGAATGGAAGACCCTGGAACTGGAAATGGCAGGTCCGGGCTAGTGAACTGATCGCGAACCTTAGTAGGCTTTGGGATGAGGGATGAATAGGAACCTGATAATATGCCTTTTTTAGGTCTAGGGTGCACATAACTGCGTCCCTGTCTATCAGAGGAATTGCGGATCGGATTGATTCCATCCGGAACCTCCTGTATCTGACCCAAGCATTTAGTGGCTTCAGGTTTATGATGGTGCGGGCCTCGCCGGATTTCTTTGTAATTGCAAACAGGGAAGAGTAGTGACCTTTTCCTCTTTCTGATGGTGAAACTGGTATTATGACCCCTGAGTCTAACATGTCCTGAAGATCCGACCACATTGCGGAGTCCTCCTGGACGACAGTGGGGGCAATATATCTGTCGGGGGGAGGAGAATAGAGCTCTATCCTGTAACCTTTGCTGATGGTTCTGAGGACCCACTGATTGTTGGTGACTCGCGACCAGTTTGCTGCAAAGTGGCGAAGTCTCCCCCCAATGCCTATGGCGTCATTGTCTCCTCGACCTAGATGTCGATGCAAATGGGGGACCTCTGTTCTTCCCACTTTGGCTGAAGGAGCCTCTGTAGGAGCTTCTATTAGACCTCGCCCGGCCCCTAAACTCTGACTGTCCTCTGAAGAAGGAGCCTCTCCGAAAGGACTGGGACCGCCTGGGCTTTTCTTCCGGAAATCCCTTATTCTTATCAGACACCAGCTCAAGGATATTATCCAGGGCTGGACCAAACACCCTCAGACCCGAGAAAGGGATGGCACATAACTTGGCCTTAGAAGGGTTATCCCCCGACCAGGATCTAAGCCAGACTGCTCTCCGGGCCGCATTAGAGAGGGAGCTGTTTCTGGCCGCAAACCTAACTGATTCCGCCGACGTATCCGACAGGAACGCCGTGGCTGATTTCAAAAGAGGAAGAGATGCTAGTATCTCTGACCTCGGGGTCTTGTTGGTTAGGTTTTCCTCCAACTGCCCCAACCACAGGAACATAGACCTGGCCACCGAGGTGGCTGCTATGTTGGCTCTAATCAGGGCCGCCGACGTCTCCCATGTTCTTTTTAACAAGACGTCCGCCTTTCTATCCATTGGGTCTCGAAGACCGGATGAGTCCTCGGCTGGGATAGCCGATTTCTTCGTAACCTTGGCAACCGGGACGTCGATCTTAGGGACTTCTTCCCACGCCCGAGTTTCCTCGGGATCGAAGGGCAGTCTATTTTTAAAGCTTCGGGAGAGTGTCAACCGACGCTCTGCTTCCTTCCACTCCTCCTGGATCATTGCTTTGATGTGCTCGCTCACAGGGAACACCACCTGTTTGCGGGACACCAGTCCTCCAAACATTAAGTCCTGTCTGGACTGTGGCTTAGGGATTTCTTCCATCTGCATGGTATTTCTGACCGCGTGTACCAGCTCGTCCGTATACTCCAGTCTGAATAGGTACTTTCTGTTCTGTTCCTGACTATCCCCCAGGATCTCGCCTTCTTCCTCCTGATCTGAGTTCCGGAAATCGGATTCCTCGCTAGGGCTCGCCTCTGATACTGGGACTGGTTCCCACCTCGGACGCTTGCGACCTGGCCCAGGGCTGGGGGATCGACGCCGGGACGTAGAGGCCTGAATCTCTTCCCTTATCAGCGACCTCATTTCGGAAAGCAGAGATGGCTGTTCCTCGCCTATGACTCTGGAGGTACAGGGACCGCATAGGGTCTTGCTATAGGTGTCTGGCAGCTTTACTCTGCACACCGGACATCTGACTGATTTGGCGGTGGCTTTCGCCGGGTCCTTCCCCGAGGGGGACTCAGCCGGGGTTCCCTTTTCCTGATAATATAAGGGGCACCTCATCAGATCTGGGCTGTGGGGACGGGTGGGGAGGGTGGTCTGCGCTATGCGCACTTACCCCTCCACCAGATGCAGTGTTGCCTTCCATTCCCTGGCGTCCGATGCAGTCACACAGCCTGGAACCACCTGTGACGACTCTGGAGAACGCTTTGGTCCAGGAGCGCGCGCGCCCTGGATTTGAAACCGGCGTCTGACGTCACCGGATGTGACGCTGGTAAGCCGCGCCTCCACTTCCTGCCGGGCATCTGCGCGCGACCGCGCTCGGCGCGTGCAGGGAGCCGTTCCTGCTATGGTGCTCCGGCCTCCACTGCCCAGCGTCGGCGACGTCCTGCGGGTACTCGGCCCGCCGCCCCACTTCTGTCGGTGCCCGCATGGCCAGCCGCCTGCGGGGAGCCGACCCGTCCTGGAGCCGAGAGCCCCCCCACCGGGAGGAACGGCTCCCTCCAGGAGCGCCGTCCTGCTCCTGGCCTTTGGAGCCGAGGGACTCCCCACCGGGAAGTTTCGGCCCCGGGACCTCTTGACAGGGGAAGGATTGGACCGGCCGCATGATCCCCTGGGTCCCTCCGGTAAGCTCTCGCGTGTCCCTCCGTGCAGGGACAGGAAAAACACTGAGGGAAAGGGGGTGGGACATGGCCTTTTAACCTCTCGTGTGCTTTCCTGTCCCTGTAAGGAGGAGGAGGACGTCCTCCATAGTGCTGTCAGGTGGACGTCCTGGAAATTAGGGCTGACTAGGGTAACTTAGCCATTGGCCCAATATTTGAATACTGAAGAGAACTAAAAACAATTTTTTCTCCCTTCATTTTTTGTCCTCTACTACTCCTTCTTTTAGTCATTTTCACTAATGTTTTTAGTCATTGAATTAAAAGCTAAATTTTAGGGGTTATTCTTTTTGTGCTTCTGGTGTTATTACAGCATAATGTAGGGCCCAGTGTGAGAAAGCTGGGTCTCCCTCAGAGGCCATGGGTCTTCCAGCAGGACAATAACCCACAACACACTTCAAAAAGCACTAGAAAATGGTTTGAGAGAAAGCACTGGAGACTTCTAAGGTGGCCAGCAATGAGTCTAGACCTGAATCCCATAGAACACCTGTGGAGAGATCTAAAAATGGCAATTTGGAGAAGGCACTCTCCTAATATCAGGGACCTGGAGCAGTTTGCCAAAGAAAAATGGTCTAAAATTCCAGCAGAGCATTGTAAGAAACTCATTGATGGTTACCGGAAGCGTTTGGTCGCAGTTATTTTGGCTAAAGGTTGTGCAACCAAGTATTAGGCTGAGGGTGCCAATACTTTTGGTCTCCCCATTTTTGGAGTTTTGTGTGAAATGATCAATGTTTTGCTTTTTGCTTCATTCTCTTTTGTGTTTTTTCATTTAAGACAAATTAAATGAAGATAATAATACCAAAGAATTTGTGATTGCAATCATTTTCAGGAAGAGACTGAATATTATCTGACAGAATTGCAGGGGTGTCAATACTTTTGGCCACAACTGTAAGCAGAGCACCACATAAAGCCCCGCCCACAGCCCCACCCCAGAGCACGAGAATCTCATTAACTGAAAACTACAAATACAGATTAAACAACAACAAGATGGATTACATCACCAGGACTATCAGGGAGCTACAGACTCACATAAGTGAGGCAGGACAATCCCACCACAATCAAAGTATCATACAGAACGAACAGGTAAAAAAGACTCTTTTTTATTCTATGTTACATCCCCAACAACAAGTTATGTATGTATGAGGGGAGAACTCCAACAGTAAACCGGAGTTGCACTCATTTATGGTGGAGCATTGGAGCTACTATGAATCCTGACCAGAAGATTAGAGAAAATATTATTGCTCCCCATTTCAGGAGAGATTGTGCAGTAAACTAAATTATTTAGGATTGAAAACATAATGTAATTTATGATGTGGAGTGAATCCATGAAACCAGGGCTCGAGCCATGCCAACACATCTCCTGCAGGGGTGAATAAATGTATATTACAGCCATCAGCCACACACAGCTTAGAGATATATCATGGCACAGGTGTAATGGTTTTCCTGTAGTTTATCACAATCCTCCTTGAAATTAGATAGTTTTAATACAAATTAAAAAGTCAGGATAAAGGGAAATTCACGCTTGGCCTCACTGCACATTTAATGTAGTTGATCATAAAAGCAAAGTTTGGCCAGAAAGACTGGACCTGGTCATGTAGGGACCATATGAGCACATTCAGCAGCACAGAAGGGAGAGAAGGGAGATTCATCCAATAAGATATCAGGATTCTAGGAAGCCAACAGCATCATTACCCTCCACTTTCTCTTACAGGCCCATCATAATATTTTTCTTCAAGTGATGTTCTAACTTGTCAGTACATTCTACGTACACTGTCATTTGGCTTTGTAGTTTACAAAACTGGGCAGGTAACGGTCAGCGTCTTCTAATCCAAGGGGGTAGGTGGATCCTCCAGGTGGTAAGTTCTATAGAAAAGGGCTTTCAATGCCCAAAGTCATTTGAACAATTTTGGGTGGAGGAGAATGTTGTGGTCTAGAGGCAAAATGGTGACCATGGTAATTCGGCCGTACTACACCACCGATAAAGCAGCCACAGCCGGTGACTGAGAAGAATCTGTGACTTCTCTGCATTTACTGCTTACTACTCACCTGGGTAGTCATATGTAGGAATCTCCTCTTTACACCACTCATCACCCTTCGCATATGTCCCTGTAGTATTAATATAGGTCAGTTCTTCACCCTGAAACAAATATTGTAAAAAAGTCAGACAGATGGAGAAGTCACATCTATGATCAGCTCTAATCCTGCCATCTCCACCGTTCTCATTACACAAGTATAAAACATATAATAATGGTGGATAAAACAAGACTGAGCACAAGACCTTCACAGCCGTCTACACATCATAGGGGAGATCTCATGACACCTTCTCTCCATCTACCTGATGATCCTGAGGAACGCTAGGATCTTCTTGCTTACAATCCTGTTGAAGAAGAGCACGGGGACATCTCTCTGGTGTTGTCCTCTTACTGGATAGATCTGGAGGAAACACATACATGGACTGAATTCATTCTTTACATACAGATAATTATAGGCCGTGTGTATTTAGACCTGTCTATTACCTGGTGATGTGAGGGGCTGGGGAATCTCCATCATGACGTCCTTGTACAGATCTCTGTGCCCTTCAAAATACTCCCACTCCTCCATGGAGAAATAGACCGAGACATCCTGACATCTTATAGGAACCTGACACATACAATGATACCATCATCCCCCCGATCCCTTCAGAGTGTTATACTGTATAATATCCCAGCATTCCCAGCAGTGTCACCTCTCCAGTCAGCAGCTCAATCATCTTGTAGGCGAGTTCTAGGATCTTCTGGTCATTGATGTCCTGATGTATCAGGGGGTGAGGTGGAGGCTCCGTGATTGGTCTCAGGGGTCTTCCCCATCCCTCTGACACAGGGTCCTGACAGCGCTCACTAGAGGTCTTCTTCACTACTGTGTAATCCTGGTTAAGGAGAGACACATTAATAAATCTCACTAAAGACATTTCCAGAGTCCTCACCTCTCCAGTTCTGTCCATCTGTTATTCCCATAGATAAGAATGATGTAATGTGACGTCATCAGAATCTCTCACCTCTCCAGTAAGCCGGAAGAGGATCTCTAGGGTGAGGTGTAATATCCTCTCCACCATCTTGTCTCTGTCCATATCCATCTTTGATGGGTAACTCAGGAAAATTCTCTTTTGTAGAAGATCGTCACTGAGAGGATCCGATATTGTAGAGACCTGAATGAGGAGAAGATGAGCCGATGTAACATCATAAAATCCGGTGTAATAATACAATTACTGGAGATAATAAGGGAAACATATGAGGAGATTTATTATTTTACAGTATTTAGTTCTCTTCTCTACATCTACTAATAAAACCTATATATTTAGGCCACAGACAACAAGCAGTTTCTTCCTCGGAGTCGGCAGCTGAATACGTTTCTCATAGACTCATCTTCCATAACGCTAATTCTCGTCTCATTTACCGACACTGGAATCGGCATTAGCAATACTGCAGGAGATATTCATTACACGGGACAGGAGAAATAACTACTTCATGATGAGGACGACATCTTCATCTTCTACTACGGCTCTAGAAACATATTTGGCCAGAGTCCGTCACTGACTCCATCCCCACCGGCCGTCTATATGAAGGTTTCCCGTCTTCCCCGCACTGTAATCTTCTATCACGTTAGATCTCAGGTCTGAGTCACACACAGAAGTTTGAGGCTTTTATAAAAGTTGTTTTTTGTCTGCAGAAACACCATGGAAATTATCTGATCCCAAAGTCTTCATGGACAGTGATTTATGAGGTTTATTTCTGGCCTTAGACTTTCCTATATTACTAGAAAATCACCAGAAAACAAAACATGTTAAAATGTTTCTAAAGAAAAATTGGTTCCAACAATTCCTGCAAAAAGAAAAAAACATGGAAAAACAGAAGACACATTGTTAGGCATTGGGTTCCTGTCGCTGCACAGCAGGAATCCCGAGCCTTGCATCCGGCAGTCTCCCACTCCTCTTCGGCCGCAGAGGTACCTGCTCAGCAGACTCTTCGATCCCGGCGCTCTGCTCAAACCAGCTCTGTGTGTTTGGTTGCTGCTGCCACCTCTGGCCCAGCTATAGCAACGCATGCTGGTCAGCAGCGAGCTACTCCAGGGACTAAGTCCTCCTTTCGGTCCACTGAGCATGCCCATGGGACGATCTCTCATTGGAGATCGGAGGTTACATGCTCAGGTCCTTCTCCAGCTTGGACTGGACCATCAGGGAGGTCCCAGAAGGACGCAGCTATAAAAGGTTTGCATGGTCACTCGGCCATGCGCTAGTATAGACTGCATTACCAGACTATGAGGAGTGAGTGTCGTATGCATGTATGAATGTCTCTGGTGAATGACTCATTAAGAAACCCCTACCCTTGGTACGCATGTGTTGTGCAGCCTAGCCTGTTAAGCGCCCAGGCTTAGGTAGGACAGAGTCTGAGACAGGCATCAGTGTCCACGGTGCACGTGCTCGACACTCCATAGTCAGCGTCTATAGTGGCATCCGCAGGTGCGACACCGCGCGCTCAGAAGGTCTAGAGGGACTCTGTGACCACTTTCCGTGCACTCCGTGGCCGGGCTCTGTGAGCTAAACAGGCACAGGAATTTATGTTCTGCGGTAGCGCGGCTCTGTGAGTTAACAGAGTTTGCTTCTGTTCACAATGGGTGACGTTAACCCATGTGTGACCTTTTGTACACCGCCAGGGCTGTGGAGTCGGTAAGCCACAGTTGCGACTCCGACTCCTGGATTTTATCAGGCTCCGACTCCGACTCCAGCTCCGACTCCGACTCCTTCATAAATGGCCAATTCATAACAACAAATTTACTGTTGTAAAATATTAAACATCGTGCTTATTCAGTTTCTCACCATCATATAAGTAATCAGACCACTTAGAGCAAAAACTACATTTATTAGAATACAATTAGAATATAGCAAATGACTTATAAACTTTTCTAAACTGTAAGTAAATATGCAATAAACACTTTTATGCAGTTAATAAGAAGAAATCTATAAATTTGTCCTCAGAAAAAGTATTGCCTCTGTCAGATCCTCCTTCATGGATGCCCTCAAATCTGATCTAATTATTTTGAGAGCAGAGAACAACCTCTCTACACTAACTTGTGTTGGTGGCAAAGCAGTAACCACTCGGGCAACAAATCTGACAATGTCAGGATACAGAGGAATCGCTTGTTGCACTGTTATTTTTGATGAACGGTCAAATTTCTCAATTTCTTTTAGTGCACATGAAAAATTCTGCTGAAATGTACTGGCTGTGTTCCTTGATGGGGATGACTCTTCTTCTATGCGGGAACACTTTGCACGGTCCTTGTGAACCAAATATTTTTCGAAATTAAATTCTTCATCAGTTGATGATGAGGGTGAAGATGTGGCAGGACAACCAAATTCTTCTTGTTCCTCCTGACTGTTCTGCAACCCTTTCATCCTTACTGCTATTTCAAACAGAGCTTCTTTTCCTTTACTTAGCTGTTGATCATCTAGAAGAATCCGATGCATTGGGTCTACATAAACAGCTGCCAAAAGAATGTTATTTTGTAATAGTAGCTCCTCTCTCCGTTTCATTGATGTAGCAATGCCACTGGCAATTAACCCTCCTCTTTGGGACAGGCGAAACATCAGGTTCTTCCACTCCTTTAAGAAAATACCTGGAGTTAAGTCCTCTGCTTGTACTTTTTTAGTCACTGTAAATGGGTGCTCTAGCCATTTTTCCAGCTCAGTCACCTGATTCCACTGACTTTCATTTAGCGTCAGTTGAGGGTTACCCATGTCTACAAGAAAGGTTTTCAGTTCAACCAAGCGCTGAATCATTAAGTAAGTACTGCCCCATCGTGTGGCTTGATCAATAATTGCCCCTTTTCCAGCACGTCTCTTCAAAATTGAGTCAACTTTAGGGGTTCTGGCAACAGTAGCCAATTTTCTCACCTTGCCAATCAGTGCAGCAGCATGTCCTTCTTGCAGACTGTCTCTTATAGCCAGCTGTAGCGTATGCACAACACAGCGCATGTGATGAATGAAAGAACATATTGACACAGTTTCAACAAGATCATCTAAACTATCATGTTGCTGTTCATCTGAAGCAACTTCAGTTTGCTCCTCAGTTACAATACTGTGTTCCTCTATTTCAAACATTTCTGTGTCTGTGGACCCAGAATGTTCTTCTAGCTGCTGGTCACCATCATTACTCTCATTCATTAGCTTAATAGTACTTATATTTGAAGCATTGTCAGTTACGACAGAAAGAACTTGCTCTTTTTTAAGTTCATAGTCTTGCAGAACCTTTTCCACCAAGACCTGGAGAAACTCACTGGTGTGATGAGCTTTGGTGTCTTTTACTGCCAATGTCTTGGTAACTATTTCATTTTTGTCACAAACAAATCGGACATTGATGGCAAAATAGTTCACTCTGTGACGTGTGCAGGCATCCATTTTAAGAAACAGAAAGCGTCCCTTGAGAGTTTTTTTTAAGTTCTTCCTTTTGTTTAAAAGCTTCTTCGATTACTAATCTTCTAATACTCTCTCTCTCCAGAGAAACACCAAGCTTGCGGGCCATTTCCCCATTCAGACACATAAAAGCTGGTCGTGAAAATAATGAAATAGGCACACTATCCTTTACAACAAGCTCTATGATCTGTTTTTTAAATGTATCTACTGTCATTGTCACAGTAACTTTGTCACTGACAAAATATCTTGCAACTGATGGCTGCAAAGTTCTCTGCTCCTTTGTTTGGCTGGAAGAGCTGGGCACTGGTTCATTGGTTTGGATGCAGTCTCTCTCATCCACTGCTTTCAGTACTTCTGGAGGAAATCGCTGTAAATGTCTCTTTAGATTAGAAGCTCTGGTAGGAGCATTTTTATCTTTGCCTGAATATGCACTCATCTTGGCTTCACAGCATTTGTTTTCGTCTGGATCATTTGTCATACACTGACAGACATAATGTTTTATATCTTGAGTGATGGTGAAATGTTCAAATACAGCTGATTTAATGTGATGCTTCTTTGACATTCTCAGGTTTTTAATTCTGCATTCACAATCCAAATGACAATTGTTTTTCCTAAAAACAATTGTACAAAATTATTGCCAGGTCATACAACTGACATAGTGGTCAGTAATACTGTTATTATTCCTCATGTACTCACAGTTAACTGATGCAAAGTTTGTTGAAAGGATAATACTTCTTACAGTCTTCCTCTTCTGAGTAGCAGGCAGCTGTGAGATGCTTGGAAGACACACACCTAGTATGATCTAGTCTAGAGGAGGAGCTTTACTACTAAGAATTTGCAACACATTTTCACTTTCAGTTTCATACATTGTAAGTAGGGGGGTTGGGGCAGCATGAGGTTAACCAAGTATAAGATTAGATAAGGGCAGTGGAGAACAGTGACACACAAGAAGTAAGAAATGTCTCTATCTCCAGCAGAACTGCTTATCACTGTTGTTCATAGTTTGATAGAACATATATATTTGAGTAACATTTATAAAATTCATATGAAAGTTCAATTATGAAATATTAATACATTTTTTTTAAAGCTGGAGTAGGAGTCGGTACATTTCTACCGACTCCGACCAAAACTAACTCCGACTCCACAGCCCTTTATACTTCCGCCATTACTAAGCAGCAGTTTACCACCCCTGCACAGTGGACCCCGGGCTGTGAACGCACCTTACTATTATTTTATTATCAGGTGTGTTCCGCTAGCCCTAACATTATACTAGCGCCAGGGTCTGGCTAGTAATGGCGGACGAACAGCGACTGCTGTAGTACATCCGGCAGCTGCAGGACAGGTTGGCGGCTCTCGAGCGTTCAGCCTCAGCTGCGGATGTTACTGCGGTTGCTGTTCAGGCAGCCACGGAGGCTGTCTCCCGTGTGACCACTGCCATCCCTGCCCCGACTTTGTCCCGCCTCCCGCTGCTCGAGAAGTTCTTAGGCGATAGTGCTTCTTGTAGGGGTTTTGTGAGCCAGTGCTCTATATAGCTGGAGCTGCTGGCAGCACGATTCCCATCCGAGCGGGCTAAGGTGGGATTTATTATTTCCCTCTTGTCGGACAGGGCTTTGGAGTGGGCCACACCGCTGTGGGAGCGTGGTGATCATGTGGTGCAGAGTGCTTTGCAGTTCTTGGGCACTGTGAAGCAGGTCTTCCAGCGACCGTGAGTCACCCATGACACCGCGCTCCGGCTGCTGGCATTGTCACAGCGCTCGTCCATGGTCAGCCACTTTGCCATTCAGTTCCGGATGCTGGCCTCAGAGTTAGAGTGGCCAGATAAGGTCCTCATCCCGGCATTCTGGAGAGGTTTGGCTGACCATGTGAAGGACGCTTTGGCCACCAGGGAGATTCCCGCTACACTGGAGGAGCTTATCACCGTCTCCACCCGTATAGACCTTCGGTTTGCCGAGCGAAGTTTTGAGCAGTCCCAGTGTAGGCAGAGGTTTAGGTTGGCACCCAGTTTTGCTAAACCTCTGGAATCTCCCAATCGGGCGCCCGAGATTCAGGGGACTTCCCGTGAGGGATCCAGGCCCCGGTCCACTCGAGTCCCTGTGATCTGTCTTGGTTGCCGGTAGTCCGGTCACCAACTGGTGCCCACAGCGGCTGGGGAAACGCTCGTATCTATTGGCTATAGGAAGTGGCTCACTAGAATCCGTGGCGTTTTCCTCCAAGTTGTCCTTTAAGGGGACACTTGAGTTTAGTTCTTCCACTTTGGCGGTGGAGGTTTGCGTGGATTCTGGAGCGGAGCGCAATTTTATGTCATCTGCCTTCGCTCAACGGCATGCAATACCACTGCTTATGATATCTAAGCCAGTCACCGTCAGAGTAGTGAACGGTGTGACTCTGCCCTCACAGATTACCCACCAAACCGCTCCACTGATACTCTTGGTGTCTCCATCTCATCAGGAGATGAAATCCCTCTTCGTCATGCCCAATGGTATCGACCAGGTCCTTCTAGGGGTCCCCTGGTTGCGGTACCACTCTCCCCATATAGAGTGGTCCTCGGGGAGAATTCTTGGTTGGAGTAAGTCATGTGAGGTTAGATGTCTGAGGGAGTGTGTCAAGGTTGCCTCCACCGAGGTCCCCGCAGATCTTTCCTCACTCCCCAAACATTATCGACAGTATGCGGACGTGTTCTCCAAAAAGGCAGCGGAGACCCTTCCACCGCATCGCCCCTATGACTATCTATTGACCTCTTGCCGGGTGTGGAGCCTCGCCGGGGTCGAGTCTACCCCTTATCTCTCCCGGAGACAGAGGCCTTGTCTCAGTGCATCAGGGAGAATCTGGCAAGAGGCTTTATTAGGAAGTCAGTGTCACCTGCAGGGTGTCACGTTGACCCGGCCTGTGTGACGCGACCAGCAGGCCGGTAACTAGAACAGGACGCGGCACGCGATACTGTCCTGTGTGACACGGCTCGCAGGCCGGTAACTAAAACAACAAGACAAAGGGAAGGGAAACTGTTACAATGGTGGACCCTGCGAAAGGGAAAGCGGACGTGGAGACCTCCTGAACCCCCTGATTCATTGTCCCTAACGCTCCTAACGTTCCCTATGCCGGTTCCGCATCGGGCGCCGATCAGGAACCTGTCGCCCTAGCACACCCTACACCTATCCCTTGCTAGGAAACTGGGTGGCGCAGGCACTGGCCCCACCACTGCACTAATACACACTAAGGAAAAACACAGACAGGGAGACAACACTTAGCTTTACTCTGTTGCACTTGCTCCTGGCAACAGAGTCCACCACCAGCATGCAGCTCTCCTCCTGAATCGTTGCCACCAAGCTCTGTCAGAGCTACGAGGAAATCCCATATGACTCCTTTCACACCAGGCTAAGACAGAGTTGCAAGGAACGCTCTCCAGCTCCTTCCTCCACCAAGGATGGTTGAAATGAACACTATCACCAACCCTGATTGCAACACCTGTGACTCTTTTATAGCAGAGCCAGACATCACACCTGCATAATAAACATGTGCACTTAACTAAAGAAACTAGAGTGCAATGACGCTCACCACCACCGGGGGCAAACTTAGAACAAACAACACCACAGTGCAATAATCCTAACGGCCACCGGGGGAAAAACCAACCCCAAGCACAGCTTAGGAAAAAAAGGTTACCTGTGCTTTTTATATGTCCTGATCCAGCATGGATCATGACACAGGGGCAGAGTTTTTCTTTGTGCAGAAGAACGGAGAATTACGTCCATGCATAGATTACAGGGGTCTTAACGCCATCACCTGTTCAGCTCATTTTCTGCTCCACCAGTTGAGAGTTCTCCTCCCTTTCTCCCTCTGGTGGTGACACGAGGTAGTGAGGTTGGTTTTATTGGTAGTGATCTGCCACCTGGTGAGGAGGATAACGATTGGATCTCTGGAGTATCAGACTGGGTATAAGACAGCCGACACCCTACCCTGGTGCTGGTGATTCAGTCTGCTTCTCAGGTCTTGGACTCAGCTTGTTCCAGTCTTCTCAAGTTAAGTTTGTTTTTGCTAATGTTCACACTTGCTCTTGTTTGTCAATTCAGTTTTCTTGGGCTGTGCTGAATTTCCAGTCTTATTTATCTGTATTTTCCAATTTGCTTTTTTTTGTCCCTTATTAGATTGGCCTCATTTTGCTCTGTCTCAGAATATTTCAGAGTGCTGATATAGTGGGAGAAGTGTAGTGACTTCAGGGTTAATTTTGCTATCAGATGTGTTGGACATCATTTTTGGTAGGGTTTTTGGCAGATCGCAGACAATGTCTTTCATTTCCTGTCCTTTCTAGTTAGTTTGGCCCCATCGTTTGCTCAGCCTATTTTCCTGCCTTTGTATGTGTTTTCATCTTGTTTCACCGTCAATACATGTGGGGGGCTGTCTTTCCTTTGGGGTCTGCTCTGGGGCGGTTAGTTTTCCTCTTTTCCTGCTTTAGGCTTATCTCTCCGGTTGTGACGAGGCGTCTAGGACCAACGTAGGAACGCTCCACGACTGCTGCTAGTTGTGTGGTTAGAATCAGGGATCTGCAGTCTGCATAGTTACCAACCTCTCTGGTTTTTTGAGACTTAGCTTGTGTTTTTTTTTTCCTCGGCGACCCATTCATAACAATCACCATTAAGAACAAGTACCCTTTGCCCCTGATATCTGAGCTTTTTGATAGGCTGCGGGGAGCGAGGGTCTTCACTAAGCTGGATCTGCGGGGTGCTTACAACCTGATTCGCATCCGTGAGGGAGACGAATGGAAGACGGCCCTTAACACCAGGGACGGGCATTATGAATAACTGGTGATGCCCTTTGGGCTCTATAATGCTCCTGCCGTCTTCCAAGACTTTGTGAACGACCTCTTCTGGGATATGCTCACCACCTCTGTTGTAGTCTCTCTGGATGATATCCTCATCTACTCTCCAGATATAGACTCCCACCGGAAGGATGTTTGCAAAGTCTTCGATCTCCAACGGGCAAACTCCCTATATGCCAAGTTGGAGAAGTGTGTGCTTGAGCAGGAGTCCTTACCTTTCCTGGGCTATATTATCTCGGCCCAGAGGTTGGCCATGGATCCTGCCAAACTACAGGCGGTGATGGATTGGCAGGAGCCTCACTCCCTCAAAGCGGTGCAGCGCTTTATGGGATTTATTAACTACTACCGCCAATTCATTCCGCACTTCTCGACTTTGGTAGCTCCCTTGGTTGCCCTCACCAAGAAGGGAGCGAATCCTAAACTGTGGTCAGAGGAGGTCTCCAAGGCCTTCCTCTCCATCTAGTCCCACTTCGCTAGCGCTCCCATTTTACATCCCCTATGTGGATAAGACATTTATTTTAGAGGTGGATGCCTCGTCCGTCGGCGCTGGAGCAGTCCTGTTCCAAAAGGATGCTCAAGGTCGGAAGTATCCTTGCTTCTTCTTTTCCAAGACCTTCTTGTAGGCGGAGAGGAACTATTCCATTGGGGACAGAGAGTTGCTAGACATGAAGTTGGCCTTTTCTGAATGGAGACACCTCCTGGAGGGGGTTCGCTATCCCTTCCAACTTTACACTGACCACAAAAACTTGGTCTATATCCAAACCACCCAGCGGTTAAATTCTCGCCAAGCACAATGGTCTCTCTTCTTCTCCCGGTTCCACTTCACCCTACATTTCCTTTCCGGTGAGAAGAATGTCTGGGCTGATGCGCTCTCTCGCTCCGTGGTGTCAGCGGAGGAGCAGCCTTGGTTAATTGTACCATCTGAGAGCCTGAGGACAGTATTGAGAATTACAGGCTACTCATTGTGATATATATTACCTTGCTTATTTTTATCTCAATGACATAGGTCTGAATTTTTATGGTAGCTAATAAGGAGTCCACCTGATTGTTCTTCAGGATATGCAATTCTTTGCGCTTTGTATTTAATGCCTTGTCATGTTACGTATTATCATTATGTCTAGTTTATGTTTTATATAGGTCTTGCTTTCTGCATATATTTGCATTTTGTCCTATGCATTACTGTATTGTGTGCTTTTGCCCAGCATATTGGAGGAAGTGAGCACTAGGTCCTTGTTTTAGAACCTTTTTCTCTGGAGTGTCAAAATATGGCCAATTTGTCTTGGCCTTTTTAATTGTTTTTTAATTTGATTCTTGTCACTTGTGTGTGTCTTTTTTGTATGCTAATAAAATCTACTATTTTTATATATTATAATAATAATAATAATAAATTTTATTTCTATAGCGCCGACATATTCCGCAGCACTTTACATTTCAGAGGGGATTTGTACAGACAATAGACATTACAGCATAACAATAATCACATACAGTAGATTATAACAAATACCAAGAGGAACGAGGGACCTGCTCGCAAGCTTACAGTCTATGAGGAAAGAGGTAGACACGAAAGGTGGGTGGTAACAGTTGCCCTGATTGTATGGACCAGCCATAATGTTAAGTGTGTAACAGTACAGACACAGAGGGCTAATGGATGCATAAAGCATGTGGGAACATGATGCGTGAAATCTGGTTGTGGTAAAACTTTTGGCTGTGCCACACAGGGATAGATTAGGTTAATGTGTTGAGGCGATAGGCCAGTCTGAATAAATGCGTTTTCAGGGCACGCTTAAAATTGTGGGGATTGGGGACTAATCGTATTGACCTGGGAAGTGCATTCCAAAGAATTGGCGCGGCACGTGTAAAGTCTTGGAGACGGGAGTGGGAGGTTCTGACTATTGAGGATATTAACCTCAGGTCATCAGCAGAACGGAGGGCGCGGGTAGGGTGGTATACTGAAACAAGGGAGGAGATGTAGGGTGGTGCTGAGCTATGGAGGGCTTTGTGGGTGAGGGTAATAAGTTTATACTGAATTCTGGAGTGGATGGGTAGCCAGTGTAATGACTGGCACAAGGTAGAGGCATCGGTGTAACGATTGGTGAGGAATATGATCCTGGCTGCAGCATTCAAGACAGATTGGAGAGGGGAGAGTTTGGTAAGAGGGAGACCGATTAGAAGAGAGTTACAATAGTCGAGACGAGAATGAATAAGAGAAACATTAAGAGTTTTTGCAGAGTCCAAAGTAAGAAAAGGTCGAATTCTAGAAATGTTTTTGAGGTGCAGATGACAAGAGCGAGCCAGTGATCGAATGTGGGGGGCAAAGGAAAGCTCAGAATCAAGTATGACCCCAAGACAGCGGGCCTGTTGCTGGGGAGTAATAGTGGAGCCACCCACAGAAATAGCAATGTCGGGTATAGGTACATTAGTAGAGGAAGGAAACACCAGGAGTTCAGTCATTGACAGGTTCAGTTTCAGATATAGTGAGGACATGATATTAGACACAGTGTTTAGACAATCGCCGGTATTAGATTACACTCTTGATTCTGGGGTTGATCGCGTCCATTATACACAATTCTTGTCTTTGATTTTTATATTGTGAATGTAGAGGGCAGTATTGTGAGAGCAAAATACTGTATGTGGTGGGATGGCGGTACTGTTGGAACATTATACTGTCTACTGAGCACGATGGCTCAGTGGTTAGCACTGCAGCCTTGCAGCGCTGGAGTCCCGGGTTTGAATCCCACCAAGGACAACATCTGCAAGGAGTATGTATGTTCTCCCCGTGTTTACGTGGATTTTCTCTGGGTACTCCAGTTTCCTCCCCATTCCAAAGACATACTGATAGGGATTCTAGATTGTGAGCCCCATCAGGGACAGTGATGATACTGTGTGCAAACAGTAAAGTGCTGCGGAATATTTTAGCGCTATATAAAAATATTAATAATTATTATTATTACGGGAATGGCGGTACTGTGGGAGCATTATACTGTGTGTGGTGGGATGGCGGTACTGTGGGAACATTATACTGTGTGTGGGGGGATACGAGAGATGCCAGTACTATGGACACATTTTACTGTGTGAGGAGCATCATATATAGTCCATAAGGGGTGTTGTAAGGCGTGTCATAAGAAGGAATTCTTCAGGCTGTGCGGCATTTGCACAAAAAGACTGCCATCTGCCATCCAGACAGAACCCTATGGAATCAATGGGAAGAGGGAAAGTTTCAGGAAGAAGGAGTCTAGATGGTAAACCAGATCAGGTGACCTTGATGGCGCGGTTTCCTGATATTATAAAGGTTAGGACCCCAAAACCAGAACAGACTTAGCACCAAGCAAAGGAACGGGGTGCCAGGGAAGAATCTGAGGTACCGGCCATGGAAACGTGCCTGAGGCAGCTGGTTGTGGCTGCAGAATCTGCTTACAGGGGCATAATGGGGGCATTACACTGTGTGGGGGTCATCATATATACTGCATAAGGGGCATAATGGGGGCATTACACTGTGTGGGGGCATCATATATACTGCATAAGGGGCATAATGGGGGCATTACACTGTGTGAGGGGCATCATATATACTGCATAAGGGGCATAATGGGGACATTACACTGTGTGGGGGCATCATACAAACTGCAGAAGGAGCATAATGGGGGCATTACACTGTGTGGGGGTCATCATATATACTGCATAAGGGGCATTACACTGTGTGGGGGTCATCATATATACTGCATAAGGGGCATAATGGGGCATTACACTGTGTGGGGTCATCATACAAACTGCAGAAGGAGCATAATGGGGGCATTACACTGTGTGGGGGTCATCATATATACTGCATAAGGGGCATTACACTGTGTGGGGGTCATCATATATACTGCATAAGGGGCATAATGGGGCATTACACTGTGTGGGGTCATCATATAAACTGCATAAGGGGCATAATGGGGGCATTACACAGTGTGGGGTCATCATATATACTGCATAAGGGGCATAATGGGGGCATTACACTGTGGGAGGCATCATATATACTGCATAAGGGGCATAATGGGGGCATTACACTGTGTGGGGGCATCACATATACTGCATAAGGGGCATAAAAGGGGCATTACACTGTGTGGGGGCATCATATATACTGCATAAGGGGCATAATGGGGGCATTACACTGTGTGGGGTCATCATATATACTGCATAAGGGGCATAATGGGGGCATTACACTGTGTGGGGGCATCATATATACTGCATAAGGGGCATAATGGGGGCATTACACTGTGTGGGGGCATCATATATACTGCATAAGGGGCATAATGGGGGCATTACACTGTGTGGGGGTCATCATATATACTGCATAAGGGGCATAATGGGGGCATTACACTGTGTGGGGGCATCATATATACTGCATAAGGGGCATAATGGGGGCATTACACTGTGGGGGCATCATATATACAGCATAAGGGGCATAATGGGGGCATTACACTGTGTGGGGTCATCATATATACTGCATAAGGGGCATAATGGGGGCATTACACTGTGTGGGGGGCATCATATAAACTGCATAAGGGGCATAATGGGGGCATTACACTGTGTGGGGGCATCATATATACTGTATAAGGGGCATAATGGGGGCACTACACTGTGTGGGGGGCATCATATAAACTGCATAAGGGGCATAATGGGGGCATTACACTGTGTGGGGGCATAATATATACTGCATAAGGGGCGTAATGGGGGCATTACACTGTGTGGGGGCATCATATATACTGCATAAGGGGCATAATGGGGGCATTACACTGTGTGGGGGTCATCATATATACTGCATAAGGGGCATAATGGGGGCATTACACTGTGTGGGGGTCATCATATATACTGCATAAGGGGAATAATGGGGGCATTACACTGTGTGGGGGGGCATCATATAAACTGCATAAGGGGCATAATGGGGGCATTACACTGTGGGGGGCATCATATATACTGTATAAGGGGCATTACACTGTGTGGGGGAATCATATATACTGTATACGGGGCATAATGGGGGCATTACACTGTGTGGGGGCATCATATATACTGCATAAGGGGCATAATGGGGGCATTACACTGTGTGGGGTCATCATATATACTGCATAAGGGGCATAATGGGGGCATTACACTGTGTGGGGGCATCATACATACTGCATAAGGGGAATAATGGGGGCATTACACTGTGTGGGGGCATCATATATACTGCATAAGGGGCATAATGGGGGCATTACACTGTGGGGTCATCATATATACTGCATAAGGGGCATAATGGGGGCATTACACTGTGTGGGGGTCATCATATATACTGCATAAGGGGCATAATGGGGGCATTACACTGTGTGGGGGTCATCATATATACTGCATAAGGGGCATAATGGGGGCATTACACTGTGTGGGGGGGCATCATATAAACTGCATAAGAGGCATAATGGGGGCATTACACTGTGTGGGGGGCATCATATATACTGTATAAGGGGCATTACACTGTGTGGGGGAATCATATATACTGTATAAGGGGCATAATGGGGGCATTACACTGTGTGGGGGCATCATACATACTGCATAAGGGGCATAATGGGGGCATTACACTGTGTGGGGGGCATCATATACACTGCATAAGGGGCATAATGAGGGCATTACACTGTGTGGGGGTCATCATATATACTGCATAAGGGGCATAATGGGGGCATTACACTGTGTGGGGTCATCATATATACTGCATAAGGGGCATAATGGGGGCATTACACTGTGTGGGGTCATCATATATACTGCATAAGGGGCATAATGGGGGCATTACACTGTGTGGGGGTCATCATATATACTGCATAAGGGGCATAATGGGGGCATTACACTGTGTGGGGTCATCATATAAACTGCATAAGGGGCATAATGGGGGCATTACACTGTGTGGGGGGGCATCATATAAACTGCATAAGGGGCATAATGGGGGCATTACACTGTGTGGGGGGCATCATATATACTGTATAAGGGGCATTACACTGTGTGGGGGAATCATATATACTGTATAAGGGGCAAAATAGGGGCATTACACTGTGTGGGGGCATCATACATACTGTATAAGGGGCATAATGGGGCATTACACTGTGTGGGGGCATCATATATACTGCATAAGGGGCATAATGGGGGCATTACACTGTGTGGGGGCATCATATATACTGCATAAGGGGCATAATGGGGGCATTACACTGTGTGGGGGGCATTATACTGCATAAGGGACATAATGGGGGCATTACACTGTGTGGGGGGCATTATACTGCATAAGGGACATAATGGGGGCATTACACTGTGTGGGGGCATCATATATACTGCATAAGGGGCATAATGGGGGCATTACAATGTGTGGGGCATCATATATACTGCATAAGGGGCATAATGTGGGCATTACACTGTGTGGGGCATCATATATACTGCATAAGGGGCATAATGGGGGCATTACACTGTGTGGGGGGCTTCATATATACTGCATAAGGGGCATTACACAGTGTGGGGGGCATCATATATACTGCATAAGGGGCATAATGGGGGCATTACACTGTGTGGGGCATCAAATATACTGCATAAGGGGCATTACACTGTGTGGGGTCATCATATATACTGCATAAGGGGCATAATGGGCGCATTACACTGTGTGGGGGGCATCATATACACAGCATAAGGGACATAATGGGGGGCATTACACTGTGTGGGGGCATCATATATACTGCATAAGGGGCATAATGGGGGCATTACACTGTGTGGGGGCATCATATATACTGCATAAGAGGCATAATGGGGGGCATTACACTGTGTGGGGACATCATATATACTGCATAAGGGGCATAATGGGGGCATTACACTGTGTGGTGGGCATCATATATACTGCATAAGGGGCATAATGGGGGCATTACACTGTGTGGGGGCATCATATCATATATACTGCATAAGGGGCATAATGGGGCATTACACTGTGTGGGGACATCATATATACTGCATAAGGGGCATAATGAGGGCATTACACTGTGTGGGGGCATCATATATACTGCATAAGGGGCATAATGGGGGCATTACACTATGTGGGGGCATCATATATACTGCATAAGGGGCATAATGGGAGCATTACACTGTGTGAGGACATCATATATACTG
Source organism: Dendrobates tinctorius (assembly GCF_039654945.1). Taxonomy (NCBI): domain Eukaryota; kingdom Metazoa; phylum Chordata; class Amphibia; order Anura; family Dendrobatidae; genus Dendrobates; species Dendrobates tinctorius. The sequence continues at coordinate 8,146,207 of NW_027361893.1, read as the reverse complement.
TATAAGGGGCATAATGGGGGCATTACACTGTGTGGGGGGCATGATATATACTGCATAATGGGCATAATGGGGCATTACACTGTGTGGGGACATCATATATACTGCATAAGGGGCATAAAGGGAGCATTACACTGTGTGGGGTCATCATATATACTGCATAAGGGGCATAATGGGGACATTACACTGTGTGGGGGCATCATATATACTGCATATGGGGCATAATGGGGGCATTACACTGTGTGGGGCCATCATATATACTGCATAAGGGGCATAATGGGAGCATTACACTGTGTGGGGGGCATCATATATACTGCATATGGGGCATAATGGGGGCATTACACTGTGTGGGGCCATCATATATACTGCATAAGGGGCATAATGGGGGCATTACACTGTGTGGGGACATCATATATACTGTATAAGGGGCATAATGGGGGCATTACACTGTGTGGGGGGCATCATATATACTGCATAAGGGGCATAATGGGGCATTACACTGTGTGGGGGGCATCATATATACTGCATAAGGGGCATAATGGGGGCATTACACTGTGTGGGGGGCATCATATATACTGCATAAGGGGCATAATGGGGGCATTACACTGTGTGGGGGGCATCATATATACTGCATAAGGGGCATAATGGGTGGCATTACACTGTGTGGGGGGCATCATATATACTGCATAAGGGGCATAATGGGGGCATTACACTGTGTGTGGACATCATATATACTGCATAAGGGGCATAATGGGAGCATTACACTGTGTGGGGGCATCATATATACTGCATAGGGGGCATAATGGGAGCATTACACTGTGTGGGGGCATAATGGGGGCATTACACTGTGTGGTGACATCATATATACTGCATAAGGGGCATAATGGGGGCATTACACTGTGTGGGGGCATCATATAAACTGCATAAGGGGAATAATGGGAGCATTACACTGTGTGGGGGCATCATATATACTGTATAAGGGGCATAATGGGGGCATTACAATGTGTGGGGGGCATCATATATACTGCATAAGGGGCATAATGCGGGCATTACACTGTGTGGGGGGCATCATATATACTGCATAAGGGGCATAATGGGGGCATTACACTGTGTGGGGGCATCATATATACTGCATAAGGGGCATAATGGGGGCATTACACTGTGTGGGGGGCATCATATATACTGCATAAGGGGCATAATGGGGGCATTACACTGTGTGGGGGGCATCATATATACTGCATAAGGGGTATAATGGGGGCATTACACTGTGTGGGGGGCATCATATATACTGCATAAGGGGCATAATGGGGGCATTACACTGTGTGGGGGGCATCATATATACTGCATAAGGGGCATAATGGGTGGCATTACACTGTGTGGGGGGCATCATATATACTGCATAAGGGGCATAATGGGGGCATTACACTGTGTGTGGACATCATATATACTGCATAAGGGGCATAATGGGGGGCATTAGACTGTGTGGGGGCATCATATATACTGCATAAGGGGCATAATGGGGGCATTACACTGTGTGGGGGGCATCATATATACTGCATAAGGGGCATAATGGGGGCATTACACTGTGTGGGGGCATCATATATACTGTATAAGGGGCATAATGGGGGCATTACACTGTGTGGGGGCATCATATATACTGTATAAGGGGCATAATGAAGGCATTACGCTGTGTGGGGGCATCATATATACTGCATAAGGGGCATAATGGGGGCATTACACTGTGTGGGGGCATCATATATACTGCATAAGGGGCATAATGAAGGCATTACACTGTGTGGGGGCATCATATACACTGCATAAGGGGCATAATGGGGGCATTACACTGTGTGGGGGCATCATATATACTGCATAAGGGACATAATGGGGGCATTACACTGTGCGGGGGCATCATATATACTGTATAAGGGGTATAATGAAGGCATTACACTGTGTGGGGGCATCATATATACTGCATAATGGATATAATGGGGGCATTACACTGTGTGGGGGGCATCATATATACAGCATAAGGGACATAATGGGGGCATTACATTGTGTGGGAGCATCATATATACTGCATAAGGGACATAATGGGGGCATTACACTGTGTGGGGGCATCATATATACTGCATAAGGGAAATAATGGGGGGCATTACACTGTGTGGGGGCATCATATATACTGCATAAGGGACATAATGGGGCATTACACTGTGTGGGGGCATCATATATACTGTATAAGGGGCATAATGGGGGCATTACACTGTGTGGGGACATCATATATACTGCATAAGGGACATAATGGGGGCATTACACTGTGTGGGTGCATCATATATACTGCATAAGGGACATAATGGGGGCATTACACTGTGTGGGGGCATCATATATACTGCATAAGGGACATAATGGGGGCATTATACTGTGTGGGGGCATCATATATACTGCATAAGGGGCATAATGGGGGCATTACACTGTGTGGGGACATCATATATACTGCATAAGGGACAATGGGGGCATTACACTGTGTGGGGGCATCATATATACTGCATAAGGGACATATTGGGGGCATTACACTGTGTGGGGGCATCATATATACTGCATAAGGGGCATTATGGGGGCATTATACTGTGTGGGGGCATCATATATACTGCAAAAGGGACATAATGGGGGCATTACACTGTGTGGGAGCATCATATATACTGCATAAGGGGCATTATGGGGGCATTATACTGTGTGGGGGACATCATATATACTGCATAAGGGGCATTATGGGGGCATTACACTGTGTGGGGGTCATCATATATACTGCATAAGGGGCATAATGGGGGCATTACACTTTGTGGGGGCATCATATATACTGCATAAGGGGCATAATGGGGGCATTACACTGTGGGGGCATCATATATACAGCATAAGGGGCATAATGGGGGCATTACACTGTGTGGGGTCATCATATATACTGCATAAGGGGCATAATGGGGGCATTACACTGTGTGGGGGGGCATCATATAAACTGCATAAGGGGCATAATGGGGGCATTACACTGTGTGGGGGGCATCATATATACTGTATAAGGGGCACTACACTGTGTGGGGGGCATCATATAAACTGCATAAGGGGCATAATGGGGGCATTACACTGTGTGGGGGCATAATATATACTGCATAAGGGGCGTAATGGGGGCATTACACTGTGTGGGGGCATCATATATACTGCATAAGGGGCATAATGGGGGCATTACACTGTGTGGGGGTCATCATATATACTGCATAAGGGGCATAATGGGGGCATTACACTGTGTGGGGGTCATCATATATACTGCATAAGGGGAATAATGGGGGCATTACACTGTGTGGGGGGACATCATATAAACTGCATAAGGGGCATAATGGGGGCATTACACTGTGGGGGGGCATCATATATACTGTATAAGGGGCATTACACTGTGTGGGGGAATCATATATACTGTATAAGGGGCATAATGGGGGCATTACACTGTGTGGGGGCATCATATATACTGCATAAGGGGCATAATGGGGGCATTACACTGTGTGGGGTCATCATATATACTGCATAAGGGGCATAATGGGGGCATTACACTGTGTGGGGGCATCATACATACTGCATAAGGGGAATAATGGGGGCATTACACTGTGTGGGGGCATCATATATACTGCATAAGGGGCATAATGGGGGCATTACACTGTGGGGTCATCATATATACTGCATAAGGGGCATAATGGGGGCATTACACTATGTGGGGGTCATCATATATATTGCATAAGGGGCATAATGGGGGCATTACACTGTGTGGGGGTCATCATATATACTGCATAAGGGGCATAATGGGGGCATTACACTGTGTGGGGGGGCATCATATAAACTGCATAAGGGGCATAATGGGGGCATTACACTGTGTGGGGTCATCATATATACTGCATTAGGGGCATAATGGGGCATTACACTGTGTGGGGTCATCATATATACTGCATAAGGGGCATAATGGGGGCATTACACTGTGTGGGGGTCATCATATATACTGCATAAGGGGCATAATGGGGGCATTACACTGTGTGGGGTTATCATATAAACTGCATAAGGGGCATAATGGGGGCATTACACTGTGTGGGGGGCATCATATAAACTGCATAAGGGGCATAATGGGGGCATTACACTGTGTGGGGGGCATCATATATACTGTATAAGGGGCATTACACTGTGTGGGGAAATCATATATACTGTATAAGGGGCATAATGGGGGCATTACACTGTGTGGGGGCATCATACATACTGTATAAGGGGCATAATGGGGCATTACACTGTGTGGGGGCATCATATATACTGCATAAGGGGCATAATGGGGGCATTACACGGTGTGGGGGCATCATATATACTGCATAAGGGGCATAATGGGGGCATTACACTGTGTGGGGGGCATCATATATACTGCATAAGGGGAATAATGGGGGCATTACACTGTGTGGGGGGCATTATACTGCATAAGGGACATAATGGGGGCATTACACTGTGTGGGGGGCATCATATACACTGCATAAGGGGCATAATGGGGGCATTACACTGTGTGGGGCATCATATATACTGCATAAGGGGCATAATGTGGGCATTACACTGTGTGGGGCATCATATATACTGCATAAGGGGCATAATGGGGGCATTACACTGTGTGGGGGGCATCATATATACTGCATAAGGGGCATTACACTGTGTGGGGGGCATCATATATACTGCATAAGGGGCATAATGGGGGCATTACACTGTGTGGGGCATCAAATATACTGCATAAGGGGCATTACACTGTGTGGGGTCATCATACATACTGCATAAGGGGCATAATGGGAGCATTACAATGTGTGCGTGGTATCATATACACAGCATAAGGGACAAAATGGGGGGCATTACACTGTGTGGGGGCATCATATATACTGCATAAGAGGCATAATGGGGGGCATTACACTGTGTGGGGACATCATATATACTGCATAAGGGGCATAATAGGGGCATTACACTGTGTGGGGGGCATCATATATACTGCATAAGGGGCATAATGGGGGCATTACACTGTGTGGGGGCATCATATCATACATACTGCATAAGGGGCATAATGGGGCATTACACTGTGTGGGGGCATCATATATACTGCATAAGGGGCATAATGGGGCATTACACTGTGTGGGGGCATCATATATACTGCATAAGGGGCATAATGGGAGCATTTCACTGTGTGGGGGCATCATATATACTGCATAAGGGGCATAATGGGAGCATTACACTGTGTGAGGGCATCATATATACTGTATAAGGGGCATAATGGGGGCATTACACTGTGTGGGGGGCATCATATATACTGCATAATGGGCACAATGGGGCATTACACTGTGTGGGGACATCATATATACTGCATAAGGGGCATAATGGGAGCATTACACTGTGTGGGGGGCATCATATATACTGCATAAGGGACATAATGGGGGCATTACACTGTGTGGGGGCATCATATATACTGCATAAGGGACATAATGGGGGCATTACACTGTGTGGGGGCATCATATATACTGCATAAGGGACATAATGGGGGCATTACACTGTGTGGGGGCATCATATATACTGCATAAGGGACATAATGGGGGCATTACACTGTGGGGGGGCATCATATATACTGCATAAGGGACATAATGGGGGCATTACACTGTGTGGGGGCATCATATATACTGCATAAGGGACATAATGGGAGCATTACACTGTGTGGGGGCATCATATATACTGCATAAGGGACATAATGGGGGCATTACACTGTGTGGGAGCATCATATATACTGCATAAGGGGCATTATGGGGGCATTATACTGTGTGGGGGACATCATATATACTGCATAAGGGGCATTATGGGGGTATTACACTGTGTGGGGGTCATCATATATACTGCATAAGGGGCATAATGGGGGCATTACACTGTGTGGGGGGGCATCATATAAACTGCATAAGGGGCATAATGGGGGCATTACACTGTGTGGGGGCATCATATATACTGCATAAGGGACATAATGGGAGCATTACACTGTGTGGGGGCATCATATATACTGCATAAGGGACATAATGGGGGCATTACACTGTGTGGGAGCATCATATATACTGCATAAGGGGCATTATGGGGGCATTATACTGTGTGGGGGACATCATATATACTGCATAAGGGGCATTATGGGGGCATTACACTGTGTGCGGGTCATCATATATACTGCATAAGGGGCATAATGGGGGCATTACACTGTGTGGGGGGGCATCATATAAACTGCATAAGGGGCATAATGGGGGCATTACACTGTGTGGGGGTCATCATATATACTGCATAAGGGGCATAATGGGGGCATTACACTGTGTGGGGGGGCATCATATAAACTGCATAAGGGGCATAATGGGGGCATTACACTGTGTGGGGTCATCATATATACTGCATTAGGGGCATAATGGGGGCATTACACTGTGTGGGGTCATCATATATACTGCATAAGGGGCGCATTACACTGTGTGGGGGTCATCATATATACTGCATAAGGGGCATAATGGGGGCATTACACTGTGTGGGGTTATCATATAAACTGCATAAGGGGCATAATGGGGGCATTACACTGTGTGGGGGGCATCATATAAACTGCATAAGGGGCATAATGGGGGCATTACACTGTGTGGGGGGCATCATATATACTGTAAAGGGGCATTACACTGTGTGGGGGAATCATATATACTGTATAAGGGGCATAATGGGGGCATTACACTGTGTGGGGGCATCATACATACTGTATAAGGGGCATAATGGGGCATTACACTGTGTGGGGGCATCATATATACTGCATAAGGGGCATAATGGGGGCATTACACTGTGTGGGGGCATCATATATACTGCATAAGGGGCATAATGGGGGCATTACACTGTGTGGGGGGCATCATATATACTGCATAAGGGGCATAATGGGGGCATTACACTGTGTGGGGGGCATTATACTGCATAAGGGAAATAATGGGGGCATTACACTGTGTGGGGGGCATCATATACACTGCATAAGGGGCATAATGGGGGCATTACACTGTGTGGGGCATCATATATACTGCATAAGGGGCATAATGTGGGCATTACACTGTGTGGGGCATCATATATACTGCATAAGGGGCATAATGGGGGCATTACACTGTGTGGGGGCATCATATATACTGCATAAGGGGCATTACACTGTGTGGGGGGCATCATATATACTGCATAAGGGGTATAATGGGGGCATTACACTGTGTGGGGCATCAAATATACTGCATAAGGGGCATTACACTGTGTGGGGTCATCATATATACTGCATAAGGGGCATAATGGGAGCATTACAATGTGTGCGTGGCATCATATACACAGCATAAGGGACAAAATGGGGGCCATTACACTGTGTGGGGGCATCATATATACTGCATAAGGGGCATAATGGGGGCATTACACTGTGTGGGGGCATCATATATACTGCATAAGAGGCATAATGGGGGGCATTACACTGTGTGGAGACATCATATATACTGCATAAGGGGCATAATAGGGGCATTACACTGTGTGGGGGGCATCATATATACTGCATAAGGGGCATAATGGGGGCATTACACTGTGTGGGGGCATCATATCATACATACTGCATAAGGGGCATAATGGGGCATTACACTGTGTGGGGGCATCATATATACTGTATAAGGGGCATAATGGGGGCATTACACTGTGTGGGGGCATCATATATACTGCATAAGGGGCATTACACTGTGTGGGGGCATCATATATACTGCATAAGGGGCATAATGGGAGCATTTCACTGTGTGGGGGCATCATATATACTGCATAAGGGGCATAATGGGAGCATTACACTGTGTGAGGGCATCATATATACTGTATAAGGGGCATAATGGGGGCATTACACTGTGTGGGGGGCATCATATATACTGCATAATGGGCATAATGGGGCATTACACTGTGTGGGGACATCATATATACTGCATAAGGGGCATAATGGGAGCATTATACTGTGTGGGGGGCATCATATATACTGCATAAGGGACATAATGGGGGCATTACACTGTGTGGGGGCATCATATATACTGCATAAGGGACATAATGGGGGCATTACACTGTGTGGGGGCATCATATATACTGCATAAGGGGCATAATGGGGGCATTACACTGTGGGGGGGCATCATATATACTGCATAAGGGGCATTATGGGGGCATTATATATACTGCATAAGGGACATAATGGGAGCATTACACTGTGTGGGGGCATCATATATACTGCATAAGGGACATAATGGGGGCATTACACTGTGTGGGGGCATCATATATACTGCATAAGGGGCATAATGGGGGCATTACACTGTGGGGGGGCATCATATATACTGCATAAGGGACATAATGGGGGCATTATATATACTGCATAAGGGACATAATGGGAGCATTACACTGTGTGGGGGCATCATATATACTGCATAAGGGACATAATGGGGGCATTACACTGTGTGGGAGCATCATATATACTGCATAAGGGGCATTATGGGGGCATTATACTGTGTGGGGGACATCATATATACTGCATAAGGGGCATTATGGGGGCATTACACTGTGTGGGGGTCATCATATATACTGCATAAGGGGCATAATGGGGGCATTACACTGTGTGGGGGCATCATATATACTGCATAAGGGACATAATGGGGGCATTACACTGTGTGGGGGCATCATATATACTGCATAAGGGACATAATGGGAGCATTACACTGTGTGGGGGCATCATATATACTGCATAAGGGACATAATGGGGGCATTACACTGTGTGGGATCATCATATATACTGCATAAGGGGCATTATGGGGGCATTATACTGTGTGGGGGACATCATATATACTGCATAAGGGGCATTATGAGGGCATTACACTGTGTGGGGGTCATCATATATACTGCATAAGGGGCATAATGGGGGCTTTACACTGTGTGGGGCCATCATATATACTGCATAAGGGACATAATGGGGGCATTACACTGTGTGGGGGCATCATATATACTGCATAAGGGGCATAATGGGGGCATTACACTGTGGTGGGGCATCATATATACTGCATAAGGGACATAATGGGGGCATTACACTGTGTGGGGGCATCATATATACTGCATAAGGGACATAATGGGAGCATTACACTGTGTGGGGGCATCATATATACTGCATAAGGGACATAATGGGGGCATTACACTGTGTGGGAGCATCATATATACTGCATAAGGGGCATTATGGGGGCATTATACTGTGTGGGGGACATCATATATACTGCATAAGGGGCATTATGGGGGCATTACACTGTGTGGGGGTCATCATATATACTGCATAAGGGGCATAATGGGGGCATTACACTGTGTGGGGGCATCATATATACTGCATAAGGGACATAATGGGGGCATTACACTGTGTGGGGGCATCATATATACTGCATAAGGGGAATTATGGGGGCATTATACTGTGTGGGGGACATCATATTTACTTCATAAGGGTCATTACACTGTGTGGGGGTCATCATATATACTGCTTAAGGGACATAATGGGGGCATTACACTGTGTGGGGGCATCATATATACTGCATAAGGGACATAATGGGGGCATTACACTGTGTGGGGGCATCATATATACTGCATAAGGGGCATTATGGGGGCATTATACTGTGTGGGGGCATCATATATACTGCATAAGGGGCATTATGGGGGCATTATATTTACTGCATAAGGGTCATTACACTGTGTGGGGGCATCATATATACTGCATAAGGGGCATAATGGGGGCATTACACTGTGTGGGGGGCATCATATATACTGCATAAGGGGCATAATGGGGGCATTACACTGTGTGGGGGCATCATATATACTGCATAAGGGACATAATGGGGGCATTACACTGTGTGGGAGCATCATATATACTGCATAAGGGGCATTATGGGGGCATTATATATACTGCATAAGGGGCATTATGGGGGCATTACACTGTGTGGGGGTCATCATATATACTGCATAAGGGGCATAATGGGGGCATTACACTGTGTGGGGGCATCATATATACTGCATAAGGGACATAATGGGGGCATTACACTGTGTGGGGTCATCATATATACTGCATAAGGGGCATAATGGGGGCATTACACTGTGTGGGGGGCATCATATATACTGCATAAGGGGCATAATGGGGGCATTACACTGTGTGGGGGGCATCATATATACTGTATAAGGAGCATAATGGGGGCATTACACTGTGTGGGGGCATCATATATACTGCATAAGGGGCATAATGGGGGCATTACACTGTGTGGGGGCATCATATATACTGCATAAGGGGCATAATGGGGGCATTACACTGTGTGGGGGCATCATATATACTGCATAAGGGGCATAATGGGGGCATTACACTGTGTGGGGGCATCATATATACTGCATAAGGGGCATAATGGGGGCATTACACTGTGTGGGGGCATCATATATACTGCATAAGGGGCATAATGGGGACATTACACTGTGTGGGGGCATCATATATACTGCATAATGGATATAATGGGGGCATTACACTGTGTGTGGGGCATCATATATACTGCATAAGGGACATAATGGGGGCATTACATTGTGTGGGGGCATCATATATACTGCATAAGGGACATAATGGGGGCATTACACTGTGTGGGGGCATCATATATACTGCATAAGGGACATAATGGGGGCATTACACTGTGTGGGGGCATCATATATACTGCATAAGGGACATAATGGGGCATTACACTGTGTGGGGGCATCATATATACTGTATAAGGGGCATAATGGGGGCAATACACTGTGTGGGATCATATATACTGCATAAGGGACATAATGGGGGCATTACACTGTGTGGGGGCATCATACATACTGCATAAGGGACATAATGGGGGCATTATACTGTGTGGTGGCATCATATATACTGCATAAGGGGCATAATGGGGGCATTACACTGTGTGGGGACATCATATATACTGCATAAGGGACATAATGGGGGCATTACACTGTGTGGGGGCATCATATATACTGCATAAGGGACATAATGGGGCCATTATACTGTGTGGGGGCATCATATATACTGCATAAGGGGCATAATGGGGGCATTACACTGTGTGGGGGGCATCATATATACTGCATAAGGGGCATAATGGGGGCATTACACGGTGTGGGGGGCATCATATATACTGCATAAGGGGCATAATGGGGGCATTACACTGTGTGGGGGCATCATATATACTGCATAAGGGGCATTATGGGGGCATTACACTGTGTGGGGGTCATCATATATACTGCATAAGGGGCATAATGGGGGCATTACACTGTGTGGGGACATCATATATACTGCATAAGGGGCATTATGGGGGCATTACACTGTGTGGGGGGCATCATATATACTGCATAAGGGGCATAATGGGGGCATTACACTGTGTGGGGGGCATCATATATACTGCATAAGGGACATAATGGGAGCATTACACTGTGTGGGGGCATCATATATACTGCATAAGGGGCATTATGGGGGCATTACACTGTGTGGGGGGCATCATATATACTGCATATGGGACATAATGGGGGCATTACACTGTGTGGGAGCATCATATATACTGCATAAGGGGCATTATGGGGGCATTATACTGTGTGGGGGACATCATATATACTGCATAAGGGGCATTATGTGGGCATTACACTGTGTGGGGGTCATCATATATACTGCATAAGGGGCATAATGGGGGCATTACACTGTGTGGGGGCATCATATATACTGCAAAAGGGGCATAATGGGGGCATTACAATGTGGGGGCATCATATATACAGCATAAGGGGCATAATGGGGGCATTACACTGTGTGGGGTCATCATATATACTGCATAAGGGGCATAATGGGGGCATTACACTGTGTGGGGGGGGGCATCATATAAACTGCATAAGGGGCATAATGGGGGCATTACACTGTGTGGGGGGCATCATATATACTGTATAAGGGGCATAATGGGGGCACTACACTGTGTTGGGGGCATCATATAAACTGCATAAGGGGCATAATGGGGGCATTACACTGTGTGGGGACATAATATATACTGCATAAGGGGCGTAATGGGGGCATTACACTGTGTGGGGGCATCATATATACTGCATAAGGGGCATAATGGGGGCATTACACTGTGTGGCGGTCATCATATATACTGCATAAGGCGCATAATGGGGGCATTACACTGTGTGGGGGTCATCATATATACTGCATAAGGGGAATAATGGGGGCATTACACTGTGTGGGGGGGCATCATATAAACTACATAAGGGGCATAATGGGGGCATTACACTGTGTGGGGGGCATCATATATACTGTATAAGGGGCATTACACTGTGTGGGGGAATCATATATACTGTATAAGGGGCATAATGGGGGCATTACACTGTGTGGGGGCATCATATATACTGCATAAGGGGCATAATGGGGGCATTACACTGTGTGGGGTCATCATATATACTGCATAAGGGGCATAATGGGGGCATTACACTGTGTGGGGGCATCATACATACTGCATAACGGGAATAATGGGGGCATTACACTGTGTGGGGGCATCATATATACTGCATAAGGGGCATAATGGGGGCATTACACTGTGGGGTCATCATATATACTGCATAAGGGGCATAATGGGGGGCATTACACTGTGTGGGGGTCATCATATATACTGCATAAGGGGCATAATGGGGGCATTACACTGTGTGGGGGTCATCATATATACTGCATAAGGGGCATAATGGGGGCATTACACTGTGTGGGGGGGCATCATATAAACTGCATAAGGGGCATAATGGGGGCATTACACTGTGTGGGGGCATCATATATACTGCATAAGGGACATAATGGGGACATTACACTGTGTGGAGGCATCATATATACTGCATAAGGGGCATAATGGGGGCATTACACTGTGTAGGGGGCATCATATATACTGCATAAGGGGCATAATGGGGGCAATACACTGTGTGGGGGGATCATATATACTGCATAAGGGGCATAATGGGGGCATTACACTGTGTAGGGGTCATCATATATACTGCATAAGGGGCATAATGGGGGCATTACACTGTGTGGGGGCATCATATATACTGCATAAGGGGCATAATGGGGGCATTACACTGTGTGGGGGCATCATATATACTGCATAAGGGGCTTAATGGGAGCATTACACTCTGTGGGGGCATCATATATACTGTATAAGGGGCATAATGGGGGCATTACACTGTGTGGGGGGCATCATATATAGAATCATAGAATCATAGAATCGTAGAGTTGGAAGGGACCTCCTGGGCCATCTGGTCCAACCCCCTGCTCAGAGCAGGATTCGCTAAATCATCCCAGTCAGATGTCTGTCCAGCCTCTGTTTGAAGACTTCCATTGAAGGAGAACTCACCACTTCTCGTGGCAGCCTGTTCCACTCATTGATCACTCTAACTGTCAAAAAGTTTTTTCTAATATCTAATCTGTGTCTCTTCCCATTCAGTTTCATCCCATTGCTTCTAGTCTTTCCTTGTGCAAATGAGAATAAAGTTGATCCTTCTACAATGTGACAGCCCTTTAGATATTTGTAGACAGCTATTAAGTCTCCTCTCAGTCTTCTCTTTTGCAAACTAAACATTCCCAAATCCTGCAACCTTTCCTCATAAGACAGGGTTTGCAGACCGGTCACCATTCTGGTCGCTCTTTTCTGAACTTGCTCCAGTTTGTTGATGTCTTTTTTAAAATGTGGTGCCCAAAACTGGACACAATATTCCAGCTGAGGTCTGACCAAAGAGGAGTAGAGGGAAATAATGACTTCACGTGATCTAGACTGTATGCTTCTGTTAATACATCCTAGAATTGCATTTGCCTTTTTTGCTGCTGCATCACACTGTTGACTCATATTCAGTCTGTGATCTATTAGTATACCCAAGTCTTTTTCACATGTGCTGTCACTTAGCCCTATTCCTCCCATTCTATATATGCTTTTTTCATTTTTATTGCCCAGATGTAGTACTTTGCATTTCTCCCTGTTAAAAACCATTCTGTTAGTTGCTGCCCACTTCTCCAGTTTATTTAAATCTTTTTGAATCATTTCTCTCTCCTCTCTAGTATTAGCTATCCCTCCTAGCTTTGTGTCATCAGCAAATTTAATCAGTTTACCCTCAATTCCTTCATCTAAATCGTTGATAAAGATGTTGAACAATACAGGGCCCAGGACAGAGCCCTGTGGTACCCCACTTGAGACATTCTTCCAAGTGGATGTGCAGCCATTTACGACCACTCTTTGGGTCCGATCACTAAGCCAGTTATGAATCCACCTAACAGTTGCCTTGTCCATTCCATACTTAGTCATTTTTTCAATAAGGATTGTATGAGAGACTTTGTCAAATGCTTTGCTGAAGTCAAGATATACTATATCTACAGCATTTCCTTGATCCACCCAATCAGTGATACCGTCATAGAAGGAAATTAAGTTAGTCTGACATGACTTATCAGTTACAAAACCATGCTGACTCTGTTTAATCACTTCATTCTTATCCAGGTATTGACATACATGTTGTTTAATAATTTGTTCAAAGATCTTTCCTGGTATAGAAGTCAGACTCACCGGCCTATAGTTGCCTGGGTCCACCTTCTTCCCCTTTTTGAAGATAGGAACAACATTTGCTCTTCTCCAGTCTTCTGGCACTTCTCCTGTTCTCCAAGAATTTTCAAAGATTATGGAGAGGGGTTCAAAAATTTCTTCTGCTATCTCCTTCAGTACTCTGGGGTGTAATTCATCTGGACCTGGAGACTTGAATTCATTTAGGTTAGCCAAGTGTTTCCTCACTATCTTTCTGTTTATAGATATCCTGGATTCTTCTATTCCCTTAATAGGACAGTGAATAACAGTTGATGTTGCATTTCCTTTCTGAGAGAAAACAGATGCAAAATAGGAATTTAAAAGTTCAGCCTTCTCAACATCCTGTCTTACCATTTCATCATTTTCATCCTGTAAAAATACTATAGCATCTTTGACTTTTCTTTTACTTTTGACATATCCCCAAAATCCTTTATTATTGCTTTTGACATCTCTTGCAAGCCTCAGTTCATTTTCAGCTTTAGATAATCTGATTTGTGCCCTGCAGGTTCTGCAGACAGCATTATATTCTTCTTTAGATATGCCTCCCTCTTTCCATTTTATAAACATTTTTTTCTTCCTTTTTAGCATGTGCTTAAGTTCTGTGTTCATCCATCCTGGTTTCCTTAAATGCTTCCTATTCTTCCCTCTTTTCGGAATTGTTAACAACTGTGCATTGAGAATTTCATTTTTCAAGATTTCCCATCCTTCCTGGACATTTTTGTCTTTAAGGATATCCAGCCATTGGATCCCTCCAATTCTCTTTCTGAATCCCTTAAAATCTGCCTTTCTGAAATCTAACCTTGACGTCTGAGTCTTCACAGGTCTTCCACCTCTAGTTATCCAAAATTCTAAAATAGCATGGTCGCTACCTCCTAGGGTCCCAGCCACTTTTACCTCCTCAACCATTTCCTCCCTGTTTATAAGGATTAGATCCAAGGTAGCAGTTCCCCTTGTTTTCTCCCTTACCTTTTGGAAGATAAAGTTGTCAGCAAGAGAGGATAAGAATTTCCTTGACCTGTTAGTTTTGCCTGAGAGAGATTCCCAACAAATGTCTGGATAGTTGAAATCTCCCATGACAACTATGTCATATTTTTTGGAGAACTTGGCCATTTGATGCATAAAGAGTTCATCTATATCTTCGGCTTGCACAGGCGGCCTGTAGTAAATGCCTACAATGGTGTCCTTTCCATTGTTCTGTCCTTGTATTCTTACCCAAACAGTTTCCACAGTACTCCCAGTCTCTGAAGCTTCAATCTCTGTGCAGATATACGCGTTTCGAACATACAATGCGACACCTCCTCCTCGTTTATCAAGTCTGTTTCTTGCAAATAAGTTGTATCCTTCTAGTCTTGTATTCCAATCATGTGTATAGTCCCACCAAGTTTCAGTGATTCCAATGACATCATATTTCTTTTCCTGTGTTAGTAGTTCCAATTCTCCTTGTTTGTTGCCCATGCTTTGTGCATTAGTATAGAAACATTTTAGTTTGTGATTGGTTTCTCTTTCTCCAATATTTTTATTAATTAGATTCTTTCGTCTTTGTTCTTCCTTTCCACATCTAATAGCAGAGTTCTCAATAGCATTTGTCAGGTGTATGGCTTTTTCTGGTCTTTTGCTTCCCTTCCCATGTTGTTCTAGTTTAAAGCTCTCCTTACAAGTGTAGCAAGGTGACTTCCAAATACATGCTTTCCAGTCTTCGTAAGGTGCACCCCATCTCTAGCAAGTAGTCCATCGTATAAGTAGTTCACTCCGTGATCCAGAAATCCAAATCGTTGCTGACGGCACCATCGACGTAGCCAGTTGTTCACCTGCAGAATCTTATTCCACCTCCTTGTTCCATGGCCATCCACTGGGAGGATGGAAGAGAAGACCACCTGCGCTCCCAGTTCTTTCACTTTCTTGCCTAAGTCTTCAAAGTCTCTGCAGATGGTTTCCAGGTCGTTTCTTGCGGTGTCATTTGTCCCCACATGTAGTAGCAGGAATGGGTAGTCATCTGTAGGTCTGAAGAGTCCTGATATCCTGTCAGACACATCTTTAATTTTTGCACCTGGAAGACAGCACATTTCTCTTGTAGTTATATCCGGTCTGCAGATAGCGGCCTCTGTTCCTCTCAACAGGGAATCCCCCATGACCACCACTCTCCGTTTCTTCTTCACAACATTTTTCTTTCTCCATCCAGGAGGACTCTGAAGGCGTACAAGATTGCTGTTTGTTGGCAGAGTCTTATCCTGATGTATTTCTTCATCGTTTTCCTGCGTGAGAGCCTGGTACTGGTTTCTGAGCAGTATGGGTGCTGACTGCCTCCTGATCCTCCTGCTTCTCTGGGTCACATGTCTCCATTCCTCTGTTTCTTCAGGTGCACTTCGAATTTCTTCTCTTTCTGTAACATGAAGAGATAATTCTGCTCTGTCTAAGAACTCTTCACCTTCCTTAATGATCTTCAACGTAGCTAACCTCTCTTCGAGATTTTGCAACTTTTCCTCCAACAGGGACACAAACTTGCATTTGTGGCATGTGAAGTTTGGCTTTTCCACTGGTAAATCTGTGAACATGTAGCAAGAAATGCAGCTCACCAAATGGCTCCTGGCCTCTTCCATCTTGAGATTTCTTAAAAACGATGAAAGATGAGCCAAATTTCCGATTTCCTCTTTTCAGCTGCAACGGCCAAAACCCAGTGATCGTTGAGCTCGCGGAGACTCTTCACTTATCCCAGAAGGCACTGGGAATATGCAAATGATCTCCTCAAGACTCTTCCCCTGGTTTTCCAATTTCCTCTTTTCAGCTGCAACGGCCAAAACCCAGTGATCGTTGAGCTCGCGGAGACTCTTCACTTATCCCAGAAGGCACTGGGAATATGCAAATGATCTCCTCAAGACTCTTCCCCTGGTTTTCCAATTTCCTCTTTTCAGCTGCAACGGCCAAAACCCAGTCATCGTTGAGCTCGCGGAGACTCTTCACTTATCCCAGAAGGCACTGGGAATATGCAAATGATCTCCTCAAGACTCTTCCCCTGGTTTTCCAATTTCCTCTTTTCAGCTGCAACGGCCAAAACCCAGTGATCGTTGAGCTCGCGGAGACTCTTCACTTATCCCAGAAGGCACTGGGAATATGCAAATGATCTCCTCAAGACTCTTCCCCTGGTTTTATACTGCATAAGGGGCATAATGGGGGCATTACACTGTGTGGGGGGCATCATATATACTGCATAAGGGGCATAATGGGGGCATTACACTGTGTGGGGGGCATCATATATACTGCATAAGGGGCATAATGGGGCATTACACTGTGTGGGGGGCATCATATATACTGCATAAGGGGCATAATGGGTGGCATTACACTGTGTGGGGGGCATCATATATACTGCATAAGGGGCATAATGGGGGCATTACACTGTGTGGGGACATCATATATACTGCATAAGGGGCATAATGGGAGCATTACACTGTGTGGGGGCATCATATATACTGCATAAGGAGCATAATGGGTGGCATTACACTGTGTGGGGGCATCATATATACTGCATAAGGGGCATAATGGGAGCATTACACTGTGTGGGGGCATAATGGGGGCATTACACTGTGTGGGGACATCATATATACTGCATAAGGGGCATAATGGGGGCATTACACTGTGTGGGGGCATCATATATACTGCATAAGGGGCATAATGGGGGCATTACACTGTGTGGGGGGCATCATATATACTGCATAAGGGGCATAATGGGGGCATTACACTGTGTGGGGGGCATCATATATACTGCATAAGGGGCATTACACTGTGTGGGGGGCATCATATATACTGCATAAGGGGCATAATGGGGGCATTACACTGTGTGGGGGGCATCATATATACTGCATAAGGGGCATAATGGGGGCATTACACTGTGTGGGGGTCATCATATATACTGCATAAGGAGCATAATGGGTGGCATTACACTGTGTGGGGCATCAAATATACTTCATAAGGGGCATAATGGGAGCATTACACTGTGTGGGGGGCATCATATACACTGCATAAGGGACATAATGGGGGGCATTACACTGTGTGGGAGGCATCATATATACTGCATAAGGGGCATAATGGGGGCATTACACTGTGTGGGGGCATCATATATACTGTATACGGGGCATAATGGGAGCATTACACTGTGTGGGGGGCATCATATACACTGCATAAGGGACATAATGGGGGGCATTACACTGTGTGGGAGGCATCATATATACTGCATAAGGGGCATAATGGGGGCATTACACAGCGTGGGGGCATCATATATACTGTATAAGGGGCATAATGGGGGCATTACACTGTGTGGGGGCATCATATATACTGCATAAGGGGCATAATGGGGGCATTACACTGTGTGGGGGGCATCATATATACTGCATAAGGGGCATAATGGGGGCATTACACTGTGTGGGGGCATCATATATACTGTATAAGGGGCATAATGGCGGCATTACACTGTGTGGGGGCATCATATATACTGTATAAGGGGCATAATGAAGGCATTACACTGTGTGGGGGCATCATATATACTGCATAAGGGACATAATGGGGCATTACACTGTGTGGGGGCAT
This sequence comes from Dendrobates tinctorius, assembly GCF_039654945.1. NCBI lineage: Eukaryota > Metazoa > Chordata > Amphibia > Anura > Dendrobatidae > Dendrobates > Dendrobates tinctorius. The sequence goes on along the minus strand of NW_027361893.1, from coordinate 8,126,906 downwards.
CATATATACTGTATAAGGGGCATAATGGGGGCATTACACTGTGTGGGGACATCATATATACTGCATAAGGGACATAATGGGGGCATTACACTGTGTGGGGGCATCATATATACTGCATAAGGGACATAATGGGGGCATTATACTGTGTGGGGGCATCATATATACTGCATAAGGGGCATAATGGGGGCATTACACTGTGTGGGGACATCATATATACTGCATAAGGGACATAATGGGGGCAATACACTGTGTGGGGGCATCATATATACTGCATAAGGGACATAATGGGGGCAGTACACTGTGTGGGGGCATCATATAAACTGCATAAGGGGCATAATGGGGTCATTACACTGTGGGGGGGGCATCATATATACTGCATAAGGGACATAATGGGGGCATTACACTGTGTGGGGGCATCATATATACTGCATAAGGGATATAATGGGAGCATTACACTGTGTGGGGGCATCATATATACTGCATAAGGGACATAATGGGGGCATTACACTGTGTGGGAGCATCATATATACTGCATAAGGGGCATTATGGGGGCATTATACTGTGTGGGGGACATCATATATACTGCATAAGGGACATAATGGGGGCATTACACTGTGTGGGGGCATCATATATACTGCATAAGGGGCATTATGGGGGCATTATACTGTGTGGGGGACATCATATATACTGCATAAGGGGCATTACACTGTGTGGGGGTCATCATATATACTGCATAAGGGGCATAATGGGGGCATTACACTGTGTGGGGGCATCATATATACTGCATAAGGGACATAATGGGGGCATTACACTGTGTGGGGGCATCATATATACTGCATAAGGGACATAATGGGGCATTACACTGTGTGGGGGCATCATATATACTGCATAAGGGGCATTATGGGGGCATTATACTGTGTGGGGGACATCATATATACTGCATAAGGGACATAATGGGGGCATTACACTGTGTGGGGGCATCATATATACTGCATAAGGGGCATTATGGGGGCATTATACTGTGTGGGGGACATCATATATACTGCATAAGGGGCATTATGGGGGCATTACACTGTGTGGGGGTCATCATATATACTGCATAAGGGGCATAATGGGGGCATTACACTGTGTGGGGGCATCATATGTACTGCATAAGGGACATAATGGGGGCATTACACTGTGTGGGGGCATCATATATACTGCATAAGTGACATAATGGGGGCATTACACTGTGTGGGGGCATCATATATACTGCATAAGGGGCATTATGGGGGCATTATACTGTGTGGAGGACATCATATATACTGCATAAGGGGCATTATGGGGGCATTACATTGTGTGGGGGTCATCATATATACTGCATAAGGGGCATAATGGGGGCATTTCACTGTGTGGGGGGCATCATATATACTGCATAAGGGGCATAATGGGGGCATTACACTGTGTGGGGGGCATCATATATACTGCATAAGGGGCATAATGGGGGCATTACACTGTGTGGGGGCATCATATATACTGTATAAGGAGCATAATGGGGGCATTACACTGTGTGGGGGCATCATATATACTGTATAAGGGGTATAATGAAGGCATTACACTGTGTGGGGGCATCATATATACTGCATAAGGGGCATAATGGGGGCATTACACTGTGTGGGGGCATCATATATACTGCATAAGGAGCATAATGGGGGCATTACACTGTGTGGGGGCATCATATATACTGCATAAGGGGCATAATGGAGGGCATTACACTGTGTGGGGGCATCATATATACTGCATAAGGGACATAATGGGGGCATTACACTGTGTGTGGGGCATCATATATACTGCATAAGGGACATAATGGGGGCATTACATTGTGTGGGGGCATCATATATACTGTATAAGGAGCATAATGGGGGCATTACACTGTGTGGGGGCATCATATATACTGTATAAGGGGTATAATGAAGGCATTACACTGTGTGGGGGCATCATATATACTGCATAAGGGACATAATGGGGGCATTACACTGTGTGTGGGGCATCATATATACTGCATAAGGGACATAATGGGGGCATTACACTGTGTGGGGGCATCATATATACTGCATAAGGGACATAATGGGGGCATTACACTGTGTGGGGGCATCATATATACTGCATAAGGGACATAATGGGGGCATTACACTGTGTGGGGGCATCATATATACTGCATAAGGGGCATAATGGGGGCATTACACTGTGTGGGGGCATCATATATACTGCATAAGGGGCATAATGGGGGCATCATATATACTGTATAAGGGGCATAATGGGGGCATTACACTGTGTGGGGGCATCATATATACTGTATAAGGGGCATAATGAGGGCATTATACTGTGTGGGGGCATCATATATACTGCATAAGGGACATAATGGGGGCATTACACTGTGGGGGCATCATATATACTGTATAAGGGGCATAATGGGGGCATTACACAGCGTGGGGGCATCATATATACTGTATAAGGGGCATAATGGGGGCATTACACTGTGTGGGGGCATCATATATACTGCATAAGGGGCATAATGGGGGCATTACACTGTGTGGGGGGCATCATATATACTGCATAAGGGGCATAATGGGGGCATTACACTGTGTGGGGGCATCATATATACTGTATAAGGGGCATAATGGCGGCATTACACTGTGTGGGGGCATCATATATACTGTATAAGGGGCATAATGAAGGCATTACACTGTGTGGGGGCATCATATATACTGCATAAGGGACATAATGGGGCATTACACTGTGTGGGGGCATCATATATACTGTATAAGGGGCATAATGGGGGCATTACACTGTGTGGGGACATCATATATACTGCATAAGGGACATAATGGGGGCATTACTCTGTGTGGGGGCATCATATATACTGCATAAGGGACATAATGGGGGCATTATACTGTGTGGGGGCATCATATATACTGCATAAGGGGCATAATGGGGGCATTACACTGTGTGGGGACATCATATATACTGCATAAGGGACATAATGGGGGCAATACACTGTGTGGGGGCATCATATATACTGCATAAGGGACATAATGGGGGCAGTACACTGTGTGGGGACATCATATATACTGCATAAGGGACATAATGGGGGCATTACACTGTGTGGGGGGCATCATATAAACTGCATAAGGGGCATAATGGGGTCATTACACTGTGGGGGGGGCATCATATATACTGCATAAGGGACATAATGGGGGCATTACACTGTGTGGGGGCATCATATATACTGCATAAGGGATATAATGGGAGCATTACACTGTGTGGGGGCATCATATATACTGCATAAGGGACATAATGGGGGCATTACACTGTGTGGGAGCATCATATATACTGCATAAGGGGCATTATGGGGGCATTATACTGTGTGGGGGACATCATATATACTGCATAAGGGACATAATGGGGGCATTACACTGTGTGGGGGCATCATATATACTGCATAAGGGGCATTATGGGGGCATTATACTGTGTGGGGGACATCATATATACTGCATAAGGGGCATTACACTGTGTGGGGGTCATCATATATACTGCATAAGGGGCATAATGGGGGCATTACACTGTGTGGGGGCATCATATATACTGCATAAGGGACATAATGGGGGCATTACACTGTGTGGGGGCATCATATATACTGCATAAGGGACATAATGGGGCATTACACTGTGTGGGGGCATCATATATACTGCATAAGGGGCATTATGGGGGCATTATACTGTGTGGGGGACATCATATATACTGCATAAGGGACATAATGGGGGCATTACACTGTGTGGGGGCATCATATATACTGCATAAGGGGCATTATGGGGGCATTATACTGTGTGGGGGACATCATATATACTGCATAAGGGGCATTATGGGGGCATTACACTGTGTGGGGGTCATCATATATACTGCATAAGGGGCATAATGGGGGCATTACACTGTGTGGGGGCATCATATGTACTGCATAAGGGACATAATGGGGGCATTACACTGTGTGGGGGCATCATATATACTGCATAAGTGACATAATGGGGGCATTACACTGTGTGGGGGCATCATATATACTGCATAAGGGGCATTATGGGGGCATTATACTGTGTGGAGGACATCATATATACTGCATAAGGGGCATTATGGGGGCATTACATTGTGTGGGGGTCATCATATATACTGCATAAGGGGCATAATGGGGGCATCATATATACTGCATAAGGGGCATAATGGGGGCATTACACTGTGTGGGGGGCATCATATATACTGCATAAGGGGCATAATGGGGGCATTACACTGTGTGGGGGCATCATATATACTGTATAAGGAGCATAATGGGGGCATTACACTGTGTGGGGGCATCATATATACTGTATAAGGGGTATAATGAAGGCATTACACTGTGTGGGGGCATCATATATACTGCATAAGGGGCATAATGGGGGCATTACACTGTGTGGGGGCATCATATATACTGCATAAGGAGCATAATGGGGGCATTACAATGTGTGGGGGCATCATATATACTGCATAAGGGGCATAATGGAGGGCATTACACTGTGTGGGGGCATCATATATACTGCATAAGGGACATAATGGGGGCATTACACTGTGTGTGGGGCATCATATATACTGCATAAGGGACATAATGGGGGCATTACATTGTGTGGGGGCATCATATATACTGTATAAGGAGCATAATGGGGGCATTACACTGTGTGGGGGCATCATATATACTGTATAAGGGGTATAATGAAGGCATTACACTGTGTGGGGGCATCATATATACTGCATAAGGGACATAATGGGGGCATTACACTGTGTGTGGGGCATCATATATACTGCATAAGGGACATAATGGGGGTATTACACTGTGTGGGGGCATCATATATACTGCATAAGGGACATAATGGGGGCATTACACTGTGTGGGGGCATCATATATACTGCATAAGGGACATAATGGGGGCATTACACTGTGTGGGGGCATCATATATACTGCATAAGGGGCATAATGGGGGCATTACACTGTGTGGGGGCATCATATATACTGCATAAGGGGCATAATGGGGGCATCATATATACTGTATAAGGGGCATAATGGGGGCATTACACTGTGTGGGGGCATCATATATACTGTATAAGGGGCATAATGAGGGCATTATACTGTGTGGGGGCATCATATATACTGCATAAGGGACATAATGGGGGCATTACACTGTGTGGGGCGAAGAAAGGGGCCCTGTACTATGAGAATAATCCGTTTCCTCCCTTCCTGTCTTCCATAGTTGGGTCGTATGTATCTAGTACAGGGAACAGAATAGAAACGTAATGATTCTAAAGTGGCAACAAAAAGACCAAAAGAGTCTCAGTGATGAAGGGGTTAATGTCCCCGACGCTCAGTAATGGGGAACCTCCAGAACGTACCTCTACCCGCACTCCACATATATGGCTGACAGCTCTGTGCGCACAGGACCTGCGATGAGGTCACAGAAGGGGAGGAGTCAGGGGGGGTCACATGATATCCGGTGTAGTGATGGGAAGTTCGGCTCTTTTTGGTGAATCGGCTAATTCGGCTCCGCTCACCATAAAGAGCCGGCTCTTTGGGCTCTTTATACGGCTCTTTTTTTAAATAGAAATCCGTTTTCCACAGTCATCGTTGTAGGTCTTTGCCTGTACAGTGAGGCCTCATTATACCCCTGTATAAGGATCTAGTGACGCAGTGTAGACTGTTATTCAGCATTGCTGTTTCCTCAGATTGTCAGCTCTTGTGATCAGGCCCCTGCTCCTCGCTCCAGTCTCTCCTGTACAGTGAGGCCTCATTATACCCCTGTATAAGGATCAAGTGACGCAGTGTAGACTGTTATTCAGCATTGCTGTTTCCTCAGATTGTCAGCTCTTGTGATCAGGCCCCTGCTCCTCGCTCCGGTCTCTCCTGTACAGTGAGGCCTCATTATACCCCTGTATAAGGATCTAGTGACGCAGTGTAGACTGTTATTCAGCATTGCTGTTTCCTCAGATTGTCAGCTCTTGTGATCAGGCCCCTGCTCCTCGCTCCAGTCTCTCCTGTACAGTGAGGCCTCATTATACCCCTGTATAAGGATCAAGTGACGCAGTGTAGACTGTTATTCAGCATTGCTGTTTCCTCAGATTGTCAGCTCTTGTGATCAGGCCCCGGCTCCTCGCTCTGATCTCTCCTGTACAGTGAGGCCTCATTATACCCCTGTATAAGGATCTAGTGCCGCAGTGTAGACTGTTATTCAGCATTGCTGTTTCCTCAGATTGTCAGCTCTTGTGATCAGGCCCCTGCTCCTCGCTCCAGTCTCTCCTGTACAGTGAGGCCTCATTCTCCCCCTGTATAAGGATCTAGTGACGCAGTGTAGACTGTTATTCAGCATTGCTGTTTCCTCAGATTGTCAGCTCCTGTGATCAGGCTCCTGTGATCAGGCCCCTGCTCCTTGCTCCGGTCTCTCCTGTACAGTGAGGCCTCATTCTCCCCCTGTATAAGGATCTAGTGACGCAGTGTAGACTGTTATTCAGCATTGCTGTTTCCTCAGATTGTCAGCTCCTGTGATCAGGCTCCTGTGATCAGGCCCCTGCTCCTCGCTCTGGTCTCTCCTGTACAGTGAGGCCTCATTATATCCCTGTATAAGGATCTAGTGACGCAGTGTAGACTGTTATTCAGCATTGCTGTTTCCTCAGATTGTCAGCTCCTGTGATCAGGCTCCTGTGATCAGGCCCCTGCTCCTCGCTCTGGTCTCTCCTGTACAGTGAGGCCTCATTATATCCCTGTATAAGGATCTAGTGACGCAGTGTAGACTGTTATTCAGCATTGCTGCTTCCTCAGATTGTCAGCTCTTGTGATCAGGCCCCGGCTCCTCGCTCCACTCTCTCCTGTACAGTGAGGCCTCATTATACCCCTGTATTAGGATCTAATGATGCAGTGTAGACTGTTATTCAGCATTGCTGTTTCCTCAGATTGTCAACTCTTGTGATCAGGCCCCGACTCCTTGCTCCGGTCTCTCCTGTACAGTGAGGCCTCATTATACCCCTGTATAAGGATCTAGTGACGCAGTGTAGACTGTTATTCAGCATTGCTGTTTCCTCAGATTGTCAGCTCTTGTGATCAGGCCCCTGCTCCTCGCTCCGGTCTCTCCTGTACAGTGAGGCCTCATTATACCCCTGTATAAGGATCTAGTGACGCAGTGTAGACTGTTATTCAGCATTGCTGTTTCCTCAGATTGTCAGCTCTTGTGATCAGGCCCCTGCTCCTCGCTCCAGTCTCTCCTGTACAGTGAGGCCTCATTATACCCCTGTATAAGGATCAAGTGACGCAGTGTAGACTGTTATTCAGCATTGCTGTTTCCTCAGATTGTCAGCTCTTGTGATCAGGCCCCGGCTCCTCGCTCTGATCTCTCCTGTACAGTGAGGCCTCATTATACCCCTGTATAAGGATCTAGTGACGCAGTGTAGACTGTTATTCAGCATTGCTGTCTCCTCAGATGGTCAGCTCTTGTGATCAGGCCCCTGCTCCTCGCTCCGGTCTCTCCTGTACAGTGAGGCCTCATTATACCCCTGTATAAGGATCTAGTGCCGCAGTGTACACTGTTATTCAGCATTGCTGTTTCCTCAGATTGTCAGCTCTTGTGATCAGGCCCCTGCTCCTCGCTCCAGTCTCTCCTGTACAGTGAGGCCTCATTCTCCCCCTGTATAAGGATCTAGTGACGCAGTGTAGACTGTTATTCAGCATTGCTGTTTCCTCAGATTGTCAGCTCCTGTGATCAGGCTCCTGTGATCAGGCCCCTGCTCCTTGCTCCGGTCTCTCCTGTACAGTGAGGCCTCATTCTCCCCCTGTATAAGGATCTAGTGACGCAGTGTAGACTGTTATTCAGCATTGCTGTTTCCTCAGATTGTCAGCTCCTGTGATCAGGCTCCTGTGATCAGGCCCCTGCTCCTCGCTCTGGTCTCTCCTGTACAGTGAGGCCTCATTATATCCCTGTATAAGGATCTAGTGACGCAGTGTAGACTGTTATTCAGCATTGCTGTTTCCTCAGATTGTCAGCTCCTGTGATCAGGCTCCTGTGATCAGGCCCCTGCTCCTCGCTCTGGTCTCTCCTGTACAGTGAGGCCTCATTATATCCCTGTATAAGGATCTAGTGACGCAGTGTAGACTGTTATTCAGCATTGCTGCTTCCTCAGATTGTCAGCTCTTGTGATCAGGCCCCGGCTCCTCGCTCCACTCTCTCCTGTACAGTGAGGCCTCATTATACCCCTGTATTAGGATCTAATGATGCAGTGTAGACTGTTATTCAGCATTGCTGTTTCCTCAGATTGTCAACTCTTGTGATCAGGCCCCGACTCCTTGCTCCGGTCTCTCCTGTACAGTGAGGCCTCATTATAACCCTGTATAAGGATCTAGTGACGCAGTGTAGACTGTTATTCAGCATTGCTGTTTCCTCAGATTGTCAGCTCTTGTGATCAGGCCCCAGCTCCTCGGTTGTAGTCTTACCATGTATTGTGGCATTGTTTGTTCATGTGCTTTGTGAATTAGTAAGTGCTGTGAAATGTGTCGGTGCACATGATGCATCCTGATCCTGATGCAAACGCAGGTCCGTGCGTCCCTATGTTAAGTATAGGGATGTAATCTGGATCAGGATGCATCAGGATTGCTACACATCACAACACACCGTACCACAATGCTAGTGTGAACACAGCCCCACTCGTGCAGCCCCTACCCAGGTGCCCCCATGTTATATACAGTGGGGAAAAAAAGTATTTAGTCAGTCAGCAATAGTGCAAGTTCCACCACTTAAAAAGATGAGAGGCGTCTGTAATTTACATCATAGGTAGACCTCAACTATGGGAGACAAACTGAGAAAAAAAAATCCAGAAAATCACATTGTCTGTTTTGTTTTCATTTTATTTGCATATTATGGTGGAAAATAAGTATTTTGTCAGAAACAAAATTTCATCTCAATACTTTGTGATATATCCTTTGTTGGCAATGACAGAGGTCAAACGTTTTCTGTAAGTCTTCACAAGGTTGCCACACACTGTTGTTGGTATGTTGGCCCATTCCTCCATGGAAGTCACCCAGTCATGGAAGTCATGGAAGAGGAAGTCACCCAGAGAGGAGTAGGGAAGGAGATCCCTGGAAGAGGGATGGAGGAATTAGTGCTGCAGCTGCCTCAGTGATCTGAGCCAGCTGGCACAGAAAAGGAAAGAAGGAGAAAGACGTTGAACTTAAGACTGAGCTTCCATAGGAAAGAAAGACAAGTACGGAACATAGGAGAAAAAGGGAACACAGAGGACGTGGGTTAGAGGAAGAACCCTGCCTAGAAGTTCTAAGCGCAAGGCCGGGTCCCGGTCCCCAAGGTTGTATGGACAATAACGGTTCTGCAGCAGACACCGGTGGAGTAGTGGGCTGTAAATGCACTACTCCCATCTAAGACTTGGGGGCACAACAGCAACACGGATAGAGAGCCGGGACTCAGGATTAAGGAGTCCCCGAAGTAGGCTACAGCTGTCTGCCGTACATGTAGAGTTCTTGGGAACATCTGTTAGGAGGAACTCCAGTGTAACTCAGTACCAGGAGATCTTCACACTAAATTCCCACACAGCAATGGCATAAAGTGAGACTAGGGACTTTTTTTTTTTTTAAGTGGCGGAGGAATACAGTGCGGAAGGATACCTACCTTCCGTCATTGGATTCCTGCAGCCCGTAGAGAACGGCGGCATCAGCTGATGCTGCAGTTCTCTACCCAAGATCGTCGTGGGACACACTCGTGGACTGCTTCAGATCGTGGGTGAGTATTTTTGTGGTTTGTTATGTTAATATTTATTCCTTTAAAAGACAATGGCTTCGGGGAACAATGTGACAAGTATTGGTAAGTATGTTACTCTATGTTATATGTACTGTATGTCTATGTATGTATTGTATGAATGTATTGTATGTAGTATGTATGTAGTATATATGTGGTATGTATGTAGCATGTAGTATGTATGTAGTATGTATGTAGCATGCATGTAGCATGCAGTATGTATGTAGCATGCATGTAGTATATATGTAGTATGTATGTGGTATGTATGTAGCATGTAGTATGTATGTAGCGTGCATGTAGTATATATGTAGTATGTATGTAGCATGTAGTATGTATGTAGCATGCATGTAGTATGTATGTAGTATGTATGTAGCATGCATGTAGTATGTATGTAGCATGTAGTATATATGTAGCATGTAGTATGTATGTAGCATGCATGTAGTATGTATGTAGTATGTATGTAGTATGTATGTAGCATGCACGTAGTATGTATGTAGTATGTATGTAGCATGTAGTATGTATGTAGCATGCATGTAGTATATATGTAGTATGTAGCATGTAGTATGTATGTAGCATGCATGTAGTATGTATGTAGTATGTATGTGGTATGTATGTAGCATGTAGTATGTATGTAGCATGCATGTAGTATATATGTGTTATGTATGTAGCATGCATGTAGTATGTATGTAGTATGTATGTAGTATGTATGTAGCATGCATGTAGTATGTATGTAGTATATATGTGGTATGTATGTAGTATGTATGTAGCATGCAGTATGTATGTAGCATGCATGTAGTATATATGTAGTATGTATGTAGTATGTATGTAGCATGCATGTAGTATGTATGTAGCATGCATGTAGTATGTATGTAGCATGCATGTAGTATATATGTAGTATGTATGTAGCATGCATGTAGTATGTATGTAGTATGTATGTAGCATGTAGTATGTATGTAGCATGCATGTAGTATATATGTTATGTATGTAGCATGCATGTAGTATGTATGTAGCATGCATGTAGTATGTATGTAGCATGCATGTAGTATGTATGTAGTATATATGTGGTATGTATGTAGCATGTATGTAGCATGCAGTATGTATGTAGCATGCATGTAGTATATATGTAGTATGTATGTAGCATGTAGTATGTATGTAGTATGTATGTATGTAGTATTTTTTTTTTTTTTTTTTTTTTTTTTTTTTAACATTTAACACATTAGCCGGATGATGGGACTACTACTGTCCCATCATTGGCTAATGTGTCAATCACTGTCATGGTAGCAGGCATCGCCAGATGGGACTTGTAGTCCCATCGGACGATGCCTGCACAGACCCCCGAAGCCTGCACAGCCCCCCGGCAGGCCGGCACAGCCCCCCGGCAGGCCGGCACAGCCCACCGGAGCCTGCACAGACCACCGGCAGGCCGGCACAGCCCCCCGGCAGGCCGGCACAGCCCACCGGAGCCTGCACAGCCCCCCCGGCAGGCCGGCACAGCCCCCCGGCAGGCCGGCACAGACCACCGGAGCCTGCACAGACCCCCTGGCAGGCCGGCACAGCCCCCCGAAAGGCCCGTACAGACCCCAGAGAGGCTGTACAAGGCAAAAACAGGGTTTTTCTTATTCCGATACCGGAAGTCCCATAGACTTGAATGGGACTTCCGGTATCGGAATCGGCGATACCGATACTTTTTTTTAAGATCGGCCGATCCATTCCGATCCGATACTTTGAAGTATCGGACGGTATCGCTCAACTCTACACATCACTAATCCGGAGTGCAGACGCTACATGGAGACTTCTCCTCAGTCAGTGACATTCCCGCCATTATTTCCCCTCACTACTGGCACAATTACCCTGCGCCGCCTTTTCTACACAGTGTTGTGTGTGGAATGTAATGTGTGATTTCTCTGCTTGGAGACAAATAGACCCCACACATGAGGGAATTATCACCAGTTACCGGACGTCTACTATATGGCGGCATATGATTGTGCTATCGACTCCATACCTGGAGCAAAAATGCAGAAATCTCATTTATTTAACCCCTTCCAGAGTCCGGCTGAGGCTCATATTCGGCATCCACCTCTCCAGTCACCGTGCGTCCGTGTTTGGATTTTAGAGAGAGTAATAAAATCACGGAGCACAATCCCTGTCCTTTACCCCTTATACCTGACCTGTTTCACCAACTATCTGGAGAGAAATGGTTGTGTAAACTTAACATGAGAGAGGCATATAACCTTATACGTATACACCATGGTGATGAAAGGAAGACGCATTCAATACACCAGAGGGTCATATTGAATATTTGGTGATTCCATTCAGATTAACTAATGCTCCGGCAGTCTTTCAACATTTCATTAATTATATTTTTTACTCACTGATTGGGTAGATTTGTGGTAGTTTACCTGGATGACTTATTGAGTTACTCATGTACTATGGAGGAGCATCGTGAGCATGTCAGACAGGTTCTATGTGACTGTTTGATAAACTGGTGAAATGTCAATTTGTGGTACAGCGGGTCTAGTTCTCAGGACATTTGGGTTCTGCATTGGGGTTTCAGATGGACCCCGTTAAGGACCAAGCAGTCCTTGATTTGTTTTAACCAAGTAACCTGAAAGCATTATAGAGATTTCTTGTAGTTGAGATACTGGGGAACAAACAAGCGACAATTAGGGTCTTAACCGATAACAAGATATAATGAAAATAGGGGAGTATTGCGCTCACCTGATGGAGTGGCACCTTTGCAACATGTTCAACACATAAATCAGCTGCTGCAGGACATGGGGTCAAAGACCGAGCAGAATAGTTCATCCAGTCATCCAGGTATAATGTGTCTGTACCTGTGCTGCCGATGACGACTACCGGATATGGAGATTTTCCTTAAAACGTTTATTTAAATAGGTTTTCAAAGTTTATTTAAATAGGTTTTCAAAGTCAACGCATTTCAAAGTCACACAGGACGTCTACCTCAGGAAAAAACCTGATAGCGAATAAACATGTCGAGCTTGGAACATTTCATATGTAGTCTTTTTTGGCAAAAAAAAAACGCCAAACAAAGCACGATATCTCAAAGTTCATGAGAAAGTCCGTCAAACACTTAGATACATTAATCATATTAAAAAGTACCTATGGATTAAGTGAGGTCACCTAAAAGAATGAATAAAAATGTATGAAATGAACAAAAAAGTTCTTGCCATTAAATAATATATAAATGGTTTTATTTAGTTATGTCAGTAGTTTCCTATATGAGATGTGACCTGGTGATCAGTAAGTTTCTGAGGTCTCAGGTATAGTGGTGTAAAGCTGTGCGCAACTAGAGAACTTGATGGATCAGCATCGGACTGAAAAAATAGGATTACTGGAAAATAATCCATTGAACCAGAAGACAAATACGTAACCCAATGGCTAATCTATTTATATAATTGCCTGGTAATGTTTTCATTTCCTGCTCTGTCCAGATGTCACCATATCCCAGAATTCCAAGCGGAGGAAGTTCACTGACCGCCATATTGGGACACCCACTTGGGTGTCTCAATATGGAAACTGCTGCTGTTACCATCCTATTGCGCGGTACCACCAGCGGAACACCGTCGCACCACACACACACACACACACACACACTCACATTCACGCTCTCACAGTCACGCTCACACACTCTCACTGTTCTGCCCATTCTGTGCAGCTAGATATTTTTAAGTGTTGCACCAGCTATTGCCAGTAGGTGTCATAAGTTGCCCTTCCCTTCTCTTTTTATTCATGTGTTTGCAATCTTCTGTTCTCACAAATGGTTCATTGTTCACAACTGCCCCTTCTTTCTGCCCTGGTCAACAACATGTAACCATTCTCCAGCTGTCTCCTGAGTAGCTCACACCTGCTAAGCTCAGCTCTTTGCAAAACCATTGCTATAACAAGCGGATTCCGGCACGGATAATGCAATTATTAGTTATGCATCTCTGTTAGCTGGCCATAATGCATTCCTCATGATGTTTGCAATGCATGTTCAGCTCCTGTAAATCCAGTACACTGCATGATAGTTGTGCATCATCCGTTCAGTGAGTGCAAGCTGCAGCCATTAGTTGTGTTAGATATTTCTTTCTCCTTTGTTGCTGTGTATGTTATATCGCTCAGCTCTTATATAATGCATAATAACAGCATCCTGTATCATTGCTACTGTTGTGATAATACCCTGCATTGCTATTACTTGCCAGTATTCGTGTATTGTGTACTGTCTACCAGCACTGACATGCTGTATTATCTCTCTTGTAGTTTTTACCTGAATCATCCACATTTTGCTGCATCATCCATAACTGTGTTCTACAACCCCTGATCTCATCTACTACTGTGTTCTACTATACCATCCGTTATCATATCCCATTGTTGTCCATATCATCTCAATAAATATAGACTTAATCACCCATACAGTCTTGTTTCTGGGAGTGGATGAAAGGTTAAGCCATATGCTGGAATCCACACAGCGACATACATGAAAGAAGGCAGAACAATCACAGTACCACACACACGCAGACTCTGGCACGGCACCAACAGCGGAACACCGACACAACCCACACACACAAACTCACACACTAACATTCACACTCACACTTATAGACTCACAAACACACACTCACATTCACACTCACTCATAGAGTTGAGCAAAACGGGTCGAAAAATTTCAAAAGTCGGGTTTCATGAAACGAAACCCGACCCTAGGATGAGGTCGGCGACTTACGCGCCAAAGTCGCGTTTCAAAAGTTTGTTTTGCGCTCTTTTTCAGCCAATCAGGATCCACGGACACTGTGGGCAACGTGATGACATAGGCAGGGGTCACCACCATCTTTCAGAAGGGCATGCAAGTGATTGGCTTGCTTTGGTGGGCGTCACAGGGGTTATAAAAGGGCGTGCACGCCGACCGCCATCTTACTTCTGCCGATCTTAGCATAGGGAGAGGTTGCTGCTGCTGATTCTTTAGGGAGAGCGTTAGGCAGGGAAGAAGAAAAAAAAACTGCTTCTGCTGCTAGCGATTTTGCCTGTACAACACACCAGTCACTGTGTGTGCAGTGCAAGGGGAGGCTATATTGTGGTGGATCAGCGGTGTTGGTTGTTAGGCTGCCTTCTAAGGCTTCCTGACAGCTGCATTGCTGTTTACCCACTGCTCTGCAAACTGCTTTTTTAAAAGCAATCCCAATTTTTTTTTTTGTCCTGCTGAGGTACTGAGCGTGCATTTTTTCACACCATACAGCGGTGTACGCTCCTCACACAGTACCGTGTAATGGCTGTTATCACAGCCACAGTGAAGCTATCTGTGTGTCACTCTGTGAGAATAAGTCGAGGACATGTTCCGTTCTTACAGACCTGCACCTACTAGTTTTGTCTAGCTTTCAAACAGTTAAATATATTTGCTGTTTGATCACATTCAAAACTATAGAGAGACAGCGTGTGTCAGTCCGTATACTTAAAAAACTCGGAGCTTGACAATTTTACGTACACCGGACAGCCGTGTACGTGCACGCTCCTCTCAGTACCGTGTAATGGCTGTTATCACGGCCACAGTGAAGCTATCTGTGTGTCGCTCTGTGAGAATAAGTCGAGGACATGTTCCGTTCTTACAGACCTGCACCTACTAGTTTTGTCTAGCTTTCAAACAGTTAAATATATTTGCTGTTTGATCACATTCAAAACTATAGAGAGACAGCGTGTGTCAGTCCGTATACTTAAAAAACACGGAGCTTGACAATTTTACATACACCGGACAGCCGTGTACGTGCATGCTCCTCTCAGTACCGTGTAACGGCTGTTATCACGGCCACAGTGAAGCTATCTGTGTGTCACTGTGGAAGGATAAGTGGAGGACTTGTTCCGTTCTTACAGACCTACACTCTAGGGAGATTCCTATTCTGCCCAATTCTACATACACCTTGTAGTTTGTGATACACTAGCCAATTTCTGCCTGTGACATAGCGCTCTGATATTCAGTGGGCCTCACACAATCCAAAAGTGTCCAGTGTCCACTAGTGTGTGCAGAAATTCAAAATCTCCCTTATCCTGTAGTCACTTTTTTCACACCTGTGCCATCGAGCCTGTGACATAGCGCTCTGATATTCAGTGAGCCTCACACAATCCAAAAGTGTCCAGTGTCCACTAGTGTGTGCAGAAATTCAAAATCTCCCTAATCCTGTAGTCACTTTTTTCACACCTGTGCCATCGAGCCTGTGACATAGCGCTCTGAAATTCAGTGGGCCTCACACAATCCAAAAGTGTCCCGTGTCCACTAGTGTGTGCAGAAATTCAAAATCTCCCTTATCCTGTAGTCACTTTTTTCACACCTGTGCCATCGAGCCTGTGACATAGCGCTCTGATATTCAGTGGGCCTCACACAATCCAAAAGTGTCCAGTGTCCACTAGTGTGTGCAGAAATTCAAAATCTCCCTTATCCTGTAGTCACTTTTTTCACACCTGTGCCATCGAGCCTGTGACATAGCGCTCTGATATTCAGTGTGCCTCACACAATCCAAAAGTGTCCAGTGTCCTCTAGTGTGTGCAGAAATTCAAAATCTCTGTGATCCTGTAGTCACTTTTTTCACACCTGTGCCATCGAGCCTGTGACATAGCGCTCTGATATTCAGTGGGACTAACACAATCCAAAAGTGTCCAGTGTCCACTAGTGTGTGCAGAAATTCAAAATCTCCCTTATCCTGTAGTCACTTTTTTCACACCTGTGCCATCGAGCCTGTGACATAGCGCTCTGATATTCAGTGGGCCTCACACAATCCAAAAGTGTCCAGTGTCCACTAGTGTGTGCAGAAATTCAAAATCTCCCTTATCCTGTAGTCACTTTTTTCACACCTGTGCCATCGAGCCTGTGACATAGCACTCTGAAATTCAGTGGGCCTCACACAATCCAAAAGTGTCCAGTGTCCACTAGTGTGTGCAGAAATTCAAAATCTCCCTTATCCTGTAGTCACTTTTTTCACACCTGTGCCATCGAGCCTGTGACATAGCGCTCTGATATTCAGTGGGCCTCACACAATCCAAAAGTGTCCAGTGTCCACTAGTGTGTGCAGAAATTCAAAATCTCTGTGATCCTGTAGTCACTTTTTTCACACCTGTGCCATCGAGCCTGTGACATAGCGCTCTGATATTCAGTGGGCCTCACACAATCCAAAAGTGTCCAGTGTCCACAAGTGTCTGCAGAAATTCAAAATCTCCCCTGTCCTATAGACACCTTGTACCTTGTTTTACATTACTATATAGTTTGTTGGATTTTGTCTACATTTCTACCAAAAATGAGGAAGGCTGGTGGAAGAGGCCGTGGAATTGGGTGGGGGTTGGCAGCTGGTAATGATAGTGTTGGTGGTGGATCTGATGGTAGTGGCAAAAGCAAAATAGGACCGAATGCAGGAGGTGTTGAGCCTGCGTCATCGTCTGGCTCCACAAGGCCTCGAAGGCTTAGTTTTCTAGGAGTTGGCAAACCGCTTTTAAAGCCAGAGCTTCAGGAAAAAGTTTTGTTTTACATTGCTGACTCAGCCTCCAGCTCTATCGCCTCCTCTTCTGAAGTTGTAAAAAATAAAAGCACTGAGTCGTCTTTGGAGGCTCATGTTCATGAACCACACCTTTCCTTGTGTCCTTCACCCCAACCAAGATTGAAGGATGACGCAGGCCTTACTACTGATTACTCCATGGAGCTGTTTTCACATACCATGCCTGGATTATCAAGTGAAATGGTGAATTACCCAGGCCAAGATGAATCTGACATGGAGTGCACTGATGCACAGCCGCTGATAGATGATTCTGCTGGTACATTCACTCAGAGCACTACATTGTCCTCGCAGTGTACAGAGCCAGATTCTGACCCTGATGAGACTCAGGTGCCCCTTCCCGCACACTATACCACCATACACGGTGACACAGAGGAAGGTGCACATGACATTGAAGAGGAGGTGATGGATGACCCAGTTGTTGACCCAGATTGGCATCCATTGGGGGAAGAGGGTGCTGCTTCCAATAGCTCAGATGAGGAGCATCCACAGCAGACATCGACATCGCAACAGCTGTTATCTGGCAGGCCCGGAGCACTCCAAAGACAGGTTCCAAAAATCAAAAGAGTTGCTGGACAGCTTGTCCAGAGGGTCAAAATATCACAGCGTGCTAGGCCGCAAAATGTCTGCCAAAGTAGGAAGAGTGCAGTGTGGCACTTTTTTGAACAAAATCCTCATGATCAGGCCAAGGTTATCTGTAAGAAGTGCGCAAAGACCTTTAGCCGAGGGAAAAATCTGAAAAATTTGAATACCAGTTGCATGCTTAGACATTTAACCAGCATGCGCTTGCAAGCGTGGACACAACACCAAACCTCAAGTACCACATGTGCAACTGATCACAAAGAAGGTAGTCAGCAACGCTACATTGTTTCCCCCACTGTAAGCCCACCGGTTAGCACAGCAGCAAATGTTGAGGTGTCGTTGCAAGGCCACAGCAGTCAGGGAATCCCACTGTTATATCAACGAAATACTGAATCTAGGCCATCAGAAAGAACACCAACTCCATCACCATCATCAACCCTCTCTCAGTCCGCCCTGTCCACCGCTACTTCCACCATATGCAGCTCTCAAGTCCATCTCACCCTCCCAGACACTATGAGTTGGTCAAGAAAGTACTCAGTCTCTCATCCGCGTACACTGGGTTTGAACGCCCACATTGCCAAACTAATCTCGTTTGAGATGATGCCCTATCGGTTGGTGGAAAGCGCAGCTTTCCGTGAACTCATGGCCTATGCAGTACCACGCTATGACCTACCCAGTCGCCACTTCTTCTCTCGCAAAGCCATCCCAGCCCTCCACCATCATGTAAAAGACCGCATTGTCCATGCACTCAAGCAGTCAGTGAGTGGAAAGGTGCACCTCACAACTGATGCATGGTCCAGTCGGCATGGCCAGGGCCGTTACGTGTCCATCACTGTGCACTGGGTTAATGTGGTAGATGCAGGGTCCACAGGGGACAGCGGTGGTGGGACAGTGCTGCCTAGCCCACGGTATAGGAAACAGTTGGCTGTAGGCGTTCGACCCTCCTCCTCCTCCTCCTCCTCCTCCAGAAGCGAAAGCTCGTCCACAGAGCGCAGTCGTACGAGCACTCCATCTGCAGCTTCCACTGTTGCACACGAGGTGTCCCCCTATCGAGCAGCTAGTGGAAAGCGTCAGCAGGCTGTGTTGCAGATGATGTGTTTGGGCGACAGACACACCGCCGAGGTGCTGGCCGAGTACTTGAAGCGACAAACTGAGTCATGGCTGGGCAGTGTACATCTTGAGGCAGGCAAGGTAGTTAGTGATAACGGCCGTAGTTTTGTGGCAGCCATAGCCCTTTCAAAACTCAGCCACATACCTTGCTTGGCTCACACCTTGAACCTGGTGGTGCAGTGCTTCCTCAAAAATTATCCGGAGTTAACAGCCCTGCTCCAGAAGGTGCGAAGACTGTGTGCGCACATCCGCCGGTCGCCTGTACACTCCGTTCGTATGCAGAAGCTGCAGCGATTGCTCCACCTTCCCAACCACCGCCTCATTATCGACATTGCAACAAGGTGGAACTCCACCCTGCACATGGTGGAGCGGCTGTGCGAGCAGAGGCAGGCCATAATGCATTTGTGGGAGGATACACGGCCAGGCACTTTGAGAGCAGACATGGAGTTGACAGGTGTGCAGTGGTCGAAGCTGAAAGACCTTTGTAAAGTCCTTCAGTGTTTTGAGGAATGCACACGGCTGGTAAGCGCAGATGACGCCATCCTAAGCATGAGCATCCCACTTATGCGTCTGCTCATGCAAACTTTGATGCACCTTAAGGAGCTGGCGTCTGCAGCCAATGTTGATGAGGAGGAAGAGGAGGAGGGAATCCTTAATGACATTCAGCCATTGTCTGCTCAGCGACCTCTCCTGGACGAGGTGGAGGAAGAAGAGGAGGAGGAGGATGATGATGGGGATGATTACTTAGGGGAGGAGGATGCATCTCGTGGGGCAAGTGAAAATGTTGGCGTGGCAAGGTCTGGTACAGGGTTTGTGCGTGACTGGAGGGATGTGGATTTGCCAGAAAGTGCTCCTCCAACCAGCACTCGCAGTGCATCATTGACACCGGGAACATTGGCCCACATGTCAGATTATGCCTTGCAGATCCTAAAAAGGGACCCCCGCATTACCAAAATGATGAACGATGACGACTACTGGTTGGCCAGCATCCTGGATCCACGCTATAAAGGCAAATTACAAAATATCATGCCACAGGAGAACCTTGACCTAATATTGGCTAATAAACAAGCAACTCTGGTAAATCGGTTGCTTGAGGCATTCCCAGCACACAGCAGTGGTGATGGTTCTCACACGAGCCGTACGGGCCGAGGACAGCTTGGCAGAGGTGTTCATGGTGCACACAGCAGAAGTGGCGTTGGAGACAGGGGTTTCATGACAATGTTGTGGACTGATTTTTCAAGTACCGCTCACACAACTGGTAATACTGCATCGATGGAAAGTGACAGGAGACAGCAGTTGTCAACTATGGTTACAAACTACTTTTCCTCCCATATCGATGTTCTCCCACACAGGTCATTCCCCTTTGACTATTGGGCCGCTAAACTGGACACCTGGCCTGAATTGGCACAATATGCCTTACAGGAGCTCGCTTGCCCAGCTGCAAGTGTGCTATCGGAAAGAGTCTTCAGTGCAGCTGGATCAATCCTGACAGAAAAAAGGACCCGTCTGTCAACCCAAAATGTGGATGATCTAACCTTCATTAAAATGAACCATGCATGGGTTTCCAAGGATTTTGTCCCACCTTCCCCTAATGACACATAGGGTGACAGAAAAATGGCTTGCTTTGGTCCACCTCTTCCTGGGACTTGACCTATTTCGCCTTTTGCATCAGCTGAATGTCCAACATCAACATATGCCACTTTCTAAAACTCCCTAACTGTGCTGCCTCTCCCCCATGGCCGGGGTCACCACCTAGCGCATGACACCGTGCGAGTGCCGTTGCCCTGGACAGGTGGGTAGGCCGACTCTTGGGCGCGGGCACTGGCACAGGGTCCCTCATAGTGCAATCAAGTGTCTCTGACGGTGGTGGTGCACACCCGCCATCAGACACACCGCTGTACTATGAGGGGCCCAGTGCCAGTACCGACGCCCACAAGTGCTTGGGCAGGGCCCCAGCATTTGCAATCTTTACCTCTCCCCGCTCCTCCGCTGTGTAGTCTGGGCCGTCAAATCCATACTGTGCCTGACACCGTCTGAGCCTGCCTCCTGATGTATAGACATATATTTTGAATGTGTACGCTATCCATACATGTTATCCGGGGATACGGTACCCTTTCTCACCTTTGTGCAATCACGTGCAAGCCATACTGGGCCTAACACCGTCTGAGCCTGCCTCCTGATGTATAGACATATATTTTGAATGTGTACGCTATCCATACATGTTATCCGGGGATACGGTACCCTTTCTCACCTTTGTGCAATCACGTGCAATCCATACTGGGTCTAACACCGTCTGAGCCTGCCTCCTGATGTATAGACATATATTTTGAATGTGTATGCTATCCATACATGTTATCCGGGGATACGGTACCCTTTCTCACCTTTGTGCAATCACGTGCAAGCCATACTGGGCCTAACACCGTCTGAGCCTGCCTCCTGATGTATAGACATATATTTTGAATGTGTACGTTATCCATACATGTTATCCGGGGATACGGTACCCTTTCTCACCTTTGTGCAATCACGTGCAATCCATACTGGGCGTAACACCGTCTGAGCCTGCCTCCTGATGTATAGACATATATTTTGAATGTGTACGCTATCCATACATGTTATCCGGGGATACGGTACCCTTTCTCACCTTTGTGCAATCACTTGCAAGCCATACTGGGCCTAACACCGTCTGAGCCTGCCTCCTGATGTATAGACATATATTTTGAATGTGTACGCTATCCATACATGTTATCCGGGGATACGGTACCCTTTCTCACCTTTGTGCAATCACGTGTAATCCATACTGGGCGTGAGAACGGCTGGCGAGCTGTTAAGCAAGCTACAGCACCTGTGGTTTGCACACGTAAGTTTTTCATTTTTTCAGGAATGACGGTTAGGCCTAATTCCGGAACTGCAGTTGACCTGCACTTACTGGGAAATCATCGTTCGCGGGTAATAATTGTAATCAGTGATCCCCATCACTAATGTTGTTCAGCGGGTTATCTGCACCTGTAAGTGACAAACGCTGGCCTTTTCAGTGTAGCGCACATGCAGCCACGGACATGTAAGGGCATGACACACCAGTTATTGGCCAATCTCATGTGCCAGAGCCTCACGTGTCCCTCTAGTAAGCCGGACTCGGACCACGGGGCATGACGGAGTCTCGTTCGTTAACGGAATTAAGCTTGCAATGTGTGCATCTGTTCTGTAGCTGGCATGGTTGAGGTTTCCCAGGTGGAGTCGAATTTAACCGTAGGCTCCACTCCTGGTGGTGCCCTTCTGGACATTCCTTTAAGGTTCAGCTTTGCAACCATACTGCCCACGTAAAACAAACACTTTGCCTTCATGAACGCTGTTTGGAGGGTCATGACTCGAGGGAATAACGCCGCCCAATCAGTTAACCTGCTAGAGAGATCCTTCGTTGCTCCCAAGCATGACATCACACTCCCTAGGAGGAAGGTAATGCCACTGTGGCGACCGTACTCCTGGGGGCGACACAAGTGCACTGATGCCCAGCCACTGCTCGATGAATCTGCTGGTACATTGACCCAGACCACTACATTCCCCTCGCACGCTACACGGCCTGAATCTGACCCTGATGAAACTCAGGTTACCCTTCCCATATACAGTTCCATCTTACACGGTGACAAAGAGGAAGCTGCAGATGAAAGTGCAGGTTCGGCCCACCCGCCATCAGACACACCACCGTACTATCAGGGGCCCTGTGCCCGTGCCGTCGCCAACGAGTGGGCCCCCCCCCTGCTTGCTCAGGATCACAGCACTTGCAAGGTTGAAATACTGTGCAGTGAGATGGAAGATGGGGACGACGAGGAGTCCAGACTAGTACAGGGATTCCCTAGCGAGGAGACTTATTTGATTGTTTTCAATGTTGGGACAGCAATTTTTGGGGAGCACTATACTCTGGAGAATGATAGATGGGGCCCACCATACACTGGAACATTCCAAAGGTGGACATCAGACACTGGAGCAGCATTTACAGGGCCTATTATACACTAGAGCATTAGAAATGGGGCCCATTATGTTTGGAGCATTATTTGGGCCCATAAGACAGTGGAGCTTCATCCATGGGGACCAACATATACTGTAGCATTATGTGGAGCTCATCATATACTGTTTCAAACATTATATGGGACCAATGATTCTGTATGGAGAAATAAATGGGCCTCGTCATGAGATGTAAAAAATGAAGTATTTTTCATTGTACTATACCGCTATTTCTCTGCCGTATCGGAGCATGATGAGTTGTGGTATGTGTTAAAGGGGCGCTCTTTCGCCCAGGGCACATGAAAACCTGGAGCCAGCCCTTCCCCCCACAACTTTAGCCAAATAACCCCCATTTTTCAGTGCGTAACTTGTATTATGAAGTTAATTAAGGTTGACAAGCTTAAGTAAGAAGAATTGATGCTTTTGGCATTCAAATAGGCACTGTAGGTGTGTTTCCTGTCCTCCTCTCACTGCCGACTTTTATTCCCCATTGACTTACATTGGGCTTCGTGTTTTGGGACGACCCCGACTTTTCCCTATAATCGGCCGATCTTGCTCGACCCGACTTTTGGAAAAGTTGGGTTTCACGAAACAAAACTCGACCCTAAAAAACCAAAAGTCGCTCAACTCTACTCACTCACACACACACACTCACTCTCACACTCATGTAGCCTCCAGCGGAACACCGTCGCTCTGTGCAGTGAATCATTCGGCTGATGCCGACAGCAGATGCACGACGTGTCTACAGGCAGAGGAAGCCGGTCACATTAAAGGGGTTTTCCCAAGAATGAAAGTTCATTTTAAAAATTGTCTTTGTCTGACCATGTACGGAGCATACCACATCTCCTGGGCAGGGGAGGAAGCTAAAGACAATACTGACATTACCGCCGGGGATCACAGAGGATTCATTTTGTGAGGTAAAATATTTCACTAACTGTTTATGAACAATATTTTACCTCACAAAATGTATCCTCTGCGATCTCCTTCTGGAATGTCAGTATTGTGTTTTGCTTCCTCCCCTGCCCAGGAGCTGTGGTATGTTCTGTACATGGTCAGACACAGGGGTGAGAGAGACAGAGCACAGGAGGGAGACAGCTCAAATGGGACAGCACATGAGGGAAGAACACAGCACAGGAAGCAGAGAGACAGCAGACAAAGGGGATAGCACATGGGGTAGACAGGTCAAAGGAGAGAGCACAGGCGAAAGAAATCAGCACATGGGGAAGACAGAGTGGATAGGTGGGTGAGCACATGGGGGCAAGAGATTCTCAATGCTGCAAAGCCTGCCCCCATCGTGACATTACCACCCTCCCAATAGCATCAGGTCTCTATCTAGTAAGCAATAAGAATGAATGTCAGCCTGGGGTGTTACATAGTGAGAAATGGAAGTGCTGACAAAAAAAGAAAGTGATTGAATCTTTTATATAACGGCTTTCTATTCAAAGAGTGCATGTGGATTCCTTATTGTGGCTGTTCTGGTAGCAGGAGACATAAACCTAGTGAGCATGTATCGGGGTCAAGCTACTATGGTGGAAGCTGATAGAACGTGTAGTGAATGGGAGTGAGGGAAAATGAGGGAGGTTTTGTAGATGAGGTGAATAATGAGATACAGAGTGTCGGCTGATCACTCAGGCTACAGAACAGAGGATCCATTGGAGGAGCGCTCTGGATGCCGGAGACAATGACAAACACACACAGGAATTGGTGACAGGTGTGTAATATATAATACAGTATATATCGGGACATGAAAAGAATAATTACCCGATTTGATATAAACAAACTATTTGTTATAATAGAAATATATTAAAACTGTATTATAAATAAGAGTGATAAATATGACAATTAAATTTATGAAGGTATTAGAAGCATGTTAAAAATATTAAAATAATTAAGATCCAAAATGTGTAGACCAATAAAATTTATGATAAACATGACAATAAAATGTTATAATAAATAATACAATTTATGAAATTTCGCCCCCAGATGTTTTGCCCCCAGCAGTTTACCTCCAGATGTTTCACCTTCAGCAGTTTTGCCCCCAGCAGTTCGCCATCAGATGTTTCAACCCCAGCAGTTCGCTCCGGATGTTTCACCCCAGCAGTTCATCCCCGGATGTTTCGCCACAAGCAGTTTGCCCCCGGATGTTTTTACCCTGTTTTGCCCCCAGAGTTTTGTGTTTGGATGTTTTGCCAGTTTGTCCTTGTGGGTCATGAATTCCTGTCCGTCATCAATCCACATGTCACAAAAGTAGTGTACAGAGTGTTGCACTTTTGTGACATGTTAAAATCAACTGTTTCCATCTGTAAACCTCACAACTGATTGCATTATAATGTCAGAGCATTTTGCCTGCAATTTTAAAAAGACATTTTCCAAAATGTTTCTAAAACGTTTTTGTATTACAAAAACATAAAACAAAAAAAATAAACGGATTAAAAAAATGTAGTGTGAATGAGAAACGATTTAGGTGGGGAATGAAACCACTCTAAAATCAAATCATTTTGTGAACTTATCTAGAAAACTCAAAGTTTTGGAATTAAAAAAAAACGTAAGTTGATCAATTTATAAATCTTACACCCAAAATATGATTAGTGAGAAGTGAACCTGCCAAAGTTCAGTTTGGGCAGTTCTGTCCCAAACACACAAGAAAATCCTGGTTCAGGTTCAGCACCCCAAACTATCATCTCCATTGAACTCAATGGGTATGGAGACTCAGAGGAGTGGAGAATCTGTCCACCACATCCTCATCACTGACCAGATAGTAGAAATAAAATATATTTATTGCTACTTACCCCTTTGCTGAGGTACCGGCAGATGCGGAGGGTCCTCTTCAGTCCTCTTCCATGCACTTCCACATTGTGTGAATACGTCATCGTACCCGAGGGAATCCCTTTCAGGACTCCTAGCTAGGGATTCCCTTGGTCAAGAAGACTCTCCACACAGGTCAGGACCTCAGCAAAGGGGAGAGAAGCGATTTTTATTTTCTGATGAGCAAACTCCGAACATTGCCTGTTTGGGGTTGGTGTGGTTGAACTTGAGCAGGCAATGTTCGATACTAACCCTGAACTTTCCAGATCGGGTTTGCTCATCACTAGATACAGTATGATATTTAATGGATGACAACAAGAAGCCATTAAGTATAACACCACTAGTGTTACGATCGCGGACGCAGCGTGGCTTACAGCCAACGCTCCCGTATGCGTCCCAGGCGATCGTGGAATGTGGACCCACTGGACCACAGGGGGGACCCGGACCTACCCGGACTAGGGAAGGGTAGCGACTGGGGTCTGTGGCAGCTGAGCTTGTGGACAAGATGGCCATAAGCAAGACTAAAAGACACCGCACAACTTCAGGTATGAAGAAAAAATAAAGTTTACTGAAATAAGGCAAAAACAGAAACACCAGGTTCCGGAATATGCACATCATGAAGGAAATCCATCTCGGGTTGACAGGAGAAGCAGGAGGTCATCATGGGTTGACGCGGTCCAGGGTTGTCTGGCACGGGCTTACCAGGGGGGACCGCACGTGCGGGAGGTCATGCAGTGCAGCGGATCCACGCACGCATGTACGGCAACAGGCGTAGCACAGGCACAGAAGGAGAACGTCAGACGCCAACCACAGGCGGACTTCAGATGATGGCAGAGGTCATCACGGGTAAGACCCCAGGGAACCAGCAGGACAACAGAACAGGACTCGGATAGCGCAGGTCCAGGAGTGGTGGCACTACAGCACCGGGCATAGGCTGGTCAGATCCAGGACTCGCACGTGGGACCGTCACCAAGGAGCAGAGCTGGAAACTCCCGGAAACCATGGAGGAGGATTCCATCTAGGAAGGGGAACGGGACCGGCTTAAGAGCACATCTTGGACCACCAGAACCACGGACTGGATATCTGGACGCAGGCTGGACATCAGAACTCAGAGAGACATCCGGGCTCAGGTCGGACATCAGGATCACGGAGTGGACATCAGGAACACGGAGTGGACAACAGGAACACGGAGTGGACATCAGGGCACCAGGCGGACATCAGGACGACATCAGACATCAGGACATCTGGTGGACATCTGGTAGACATCAGGACATCTGGACGCCGGGTGGACATCAGGACACAGGACACCAGGTGGACATCAGAACACTGGGCCGGACATCTGGAAGACATCAGACATCAGGAGGACATCAGGTAGACATCAGGACATCAGGTGGACATCTGGTCACCAGGTGGACATCAGACATCAGGTGGACATCAGAACATCAGGTGGACAACTGGAAGGGGTCGTCAGACACCAGACATCAGGCCGTGGACGACAGGCTCCGGATGAGAGACCACGGTCATCAGGCTCCAGACATCTGGAAGCGATCTAGAAAGGAACCCAAGTGGTCTGGTGTAAACCCTGCCGGGTTGGACAGGAGCCGGCAGGGAATTGCACCGAATCCCAAGCTGAGTACTGAGTAGCAGAAACTCCGTGGACACACTGGACTCCTACTTCCTAGATGAACCCAGGTTAGATCACGGAAAGTCAGGTAACAAAGAGTCTCAGTCACTGGGCACAGGGTTTAAGGCACGGAAGGACCTCAGGAACATCACACAGTGAGCACAGTTCAGACAGGGTCAGGTAAAGGAGCAGATCCAGGGTCCAGGATTCAGGAAACACATAACATACACTGGGCCTGGATATGCAGCCTCCAGGAAGGGCTATCTGGGTATTACTGCCCCCAGAGCAGGCGGAGAAACAAGACAATTCAGACAGGCCTGGATATGCAGCCTCCAGGAAAGGCGATCTGGGTATTATGCCTCCAGAGCAGGCCAAGATACAAGACACAGTTCACAGAGGAATAAAGAGCAACAGCTCCCCCAGAACTGAACAGAATCAGAGCAGGAGCAGAACACAGACTCACATGGCAAGGTTTAGGAACTCAATGCGAAGCTCTGGAAACGCCCCAAAGGGGGAGGGACCTTTATATCGGAGCTGCCACACAGCCATAGGCTGGAGCAGCAATTGTAGCACACACCCTTTCCTGATAAAAGGAAGGGTGGTGTGGCCACGCGTGCCCTAAGCAAGACAGAACATAATCAGCAATGCAAAGGACACCTGGCAGAAGCTGAAGCCTGAACCCACGTGGTAAGACACGCAATGTGTAGCAGACCTATTAACCCAAGGGTGGCTGCCAGGGACCGCACACAAGGGTGGTCTTGCAGCGCAGAGGAACCACGCACGCATGTACGGCTATGCGGCGGTGCAGGACACTGGGCAGCATCCACACAGATAACTGACAACAGCATTCCAGCACATTAGAGGGAAAAAGAGCGAAGGGTTAAAGCAGAGATGCAGAGTAACGCCGTGAATCAAGGTCCCAACACAGCGGCATTACAACTAGTACATGACAGTAAAATGATGGTCACTTGTCTTAGATCAGGGGTGTCAAACTCATATTCACCAAGGGCCACACCAATTTAATGGTTGTCCGCAAAGGGCTGTTTGTTACTGAAAAACTAGATGCACACAACCGAGTCCCATCCAGAACATGCATTTCTCTGCACAGAGCAGTGCATGCCCCTGTATAAGACATGTCATGGTGGATCAGCTCTTTACCGGGTGCTGTCACATCGTCCCTGGATCTCACTGAAATAATGGAGAGCTATGGCTGCAACTTCCGGTCACTTGTCCTTTTCGGTGCTGAAAGCTGCTGATCAACAGCTGGTTCAATGCAGAATACAACTGGACCCTATTCTTGGCCTATTCTGAGGAATGGGCATTAACAGAAAAAGGGATCCTGAAGTGAGAATACCATTTTTATCTGCTGTCCATTCTTTGGTATACTGGCAGAGTGTTCTGTGAGGGCTAATTATCCAGGTAAGTTGGAGACACCTGACCACACTCCAACACCTGCATAGAGCTGTCCGCTTATCAAACAGTATTGTAGATCTGCTGTTTGTATTACGGTCAAATCTATACAGAGACAGCGTGTGTGTGTGAGACTCCGTAAATACATATACGGAAATTTCAATTTTTTCATACACCGTATAGAGCTGTCCGCTTGTCAAACAGTATCCTATATCTGCTGTTTGATTACGGTCAAATCTATACAGAGACAGCGTGTGTGTGTGTGACTCCGTTAAAAAAAAGTTGGAGATTTAAAATTTTCCATACATACACTGTATAGAGCTGTCCGCTTGTCAAACAGTATCGTATATCTGCTGTTTGGATTGTGGTCAAAACTATACAGAGACAGCGTGTGTGTGTGAGACTCCGTAAAAAAATAGACTGAGATTTCAATTTTTCCATACATGCACCGAATAGAGCTGTCAGCTTATCAAACAGTATCGTATAGCTGCTGTTTGTATTACGTTCAAATACATACAGAGACAATAGTGTGTGTGAGGCCGTAAAAAGATATACGGACATTTCCATATTTCCATACACCGTATAGAGCTGTCAGTTTATCAAACAGTATCGTATAGCTGCTGTTTGTATGACGGTCAATTCATACAGAGATGGGGATCCAAGATGGCCACCGAGGAAGCAGGGCACATTCAAAGGAGCTCCTGCTTCATCTGAAGCAATCCCCTACATCTAGCCTCGGAGCAGTAGTAAAAAGACCCCCGGGGCTACCAAGACCATCTAGCCTCACCGGAGGCTGCCTTATTTCAAGCCCAAAGCCCATTCTCCCACTTATAGAAGGGCTTTCGCTGACACATGCGAGAGACGGTGGAGCATGGGTCAGACACAGGATTCAGAAGGCTGAGTCTCCTCGCGGTTCGCAGACGTTGGCTTACAGCAAGAGGACTGAGGAGAGAGGAGCGGAGAAAGCACTGATCGTAGGCGGCACAAGCAGGTACCTGAACAGAAAGCCCTGAAAGGCGGAAGGCCGGGTGTTCTGAGGTCGGCGAGTGACAGGAGGTTTAGTGAGGTTTCTCTGATGGAATCGCTCATTCCTTTTTTCTTTCTACCATTATTTAAAAAATAAGACACTTTGCCCACCGGGGAGAAATATTTATAGTAGTTCCATGGTGATCGAGAGAGGCAGGGCTCCCAGAGGTTATGGGGAACCTGCTTCCTATCTCAGAAAATGATGCTTGCAACTGTAAGAAACCACTAAGCAGATATTAAGGAATTTTCTTTGCTCCTTCTCTATTCTTACATTAATCTATAAAGTGCATCACTGGATGAGAAACTGAAAATTGTATGAGTAAAACAGCACGTGACCCCCATCTAGTAGACACTTGAAATATACCAGCTGAGTGATCTTTTTTCTCTCTAGTCCCTATTCTGCTACAAGATATTGCATTTAACTGCGCTGGTCCCTGCCTGCAATCCTCAGTGGCGTAACGCACTGCATCACTTGTTTCTATTAAAAAAATGGACCATGGTCAAGATTGGAAGACCAACTGATACTGTGGTGCCCCTGAGGGTTCAGTCGCCACAGAGGTACTGCACCTCCTCCTGAGGTGTGGTACCCCACCATCCAGGTAAGTTGGAGACACCTGACCACACTCCAACACCTGCATCCCACACAACATAGTAGTGTAGCAAAGCACCCTTTGGTGACTCCCTGCTTGGAACACGAAGACTGCTGGGAGGTGGGTGGAGCTTAGTCTGCACCAAAAGAGCGGGAGGAGTTTAGGATTGAGTTAGTCTGACAGAGGAGTCAGAGAAAGGAGATCCCCGGAGAGGGATGGAGGAAGGAAGTGCTGCAGCAGACCTCAGTGACCTGGGTCTGCTGGCACAGGAAAGTGACATTTTCAGAAAGCCTGATTATCCATAGGAAAGATAGTTTTGAATGGAACGTAAGGAGAAAAGGAGGACTAAGGATTAGGGTTAGAGGAGAACCCTTCCCAAGTTCACAGCGCAAGGCCGGGGTCCGGCCCCCGAGGTTGTATGGATACTAATGGTCCTGCAGCAGACACCGGAGGAATAGAAGTTGTCACCACTTTATTCCCACACCAGACTTGGGGGCACAACAGCAACGTGAGTGAGCCAGGACTTGGCAGCAAGGAGTCCCCGAAGCAGGCTACAGCTGTCTGCCGTACAAATAGAGTTCATAGGAACATCTGAAAGGAGGCACTCCAGTGTAACTCAGTACTGAGAGTACTTCACATAGGCGCTAAGAGGGAGACGTTCAGGAAAGGCACATGTTGGCGGAGTGTTGGAACGGAGTACTTCATCTTGCTTGGAGGTTGAATGGGCCCCTGCCACGGAGGACACGGCACGGATGCAGGCACCTGTACCACAACAGACTGTGATTAAAGCTTTGTAACTACATGCCCTGGTGTCCTCCACTTATTCCGGCATCAACAAACTCAGCACTGCTACATTTCTGTGCCCAACTCTGCACCATTCACGTCTCCACATTGCCTCCTCATCTACTCTGCCCTGGGACTACAGCCCTGCCTGTGGAGGGCCATAACATCATTGCTGCACCACACCATCTGTCCCAGAGGATCTGCTTGCAGCGTCGGCTTAACACCTCCCTTGCCGAACACCACAGGTGGCGTCACGAAACATTCATAAACTTTATTCCATCACTTAACCCCTTTTTCATGGGCACCCAGGGCCACGGACCGGGTCACCGCTGCTGTGACATTCCCCTTTGAGAGACCGGCCCGGTACCGAGTACCCCACAGCCCTGGGAGGGCGCCCCATTTTCTGGCGTCACCAACAGGATGACGAAGCCCGGTGCCTCCGGGTTCTGTGTGTCGAAGATTTATTGGACTTAAACATTGCTGAAAATGTGCAGAATAGCCAAGCTAATAGACTGTAAAATGGACTCTCAAAATGGCCGCCGACGCGGTGAAAGAAGGACGTGACAACATGGGTGGGCCTAAGAAAAGAGCGCGGACTGTCCTGGGCCTCCCCTGCCTTAACTTCTATGCAACAGCAACATGGCCCACCCCCAAAGGGGTTCGTATACTGGCTTGGTATGGAGGAGTAGGAAGAAGACGCCGCCCCCAGAAGGAGGAGCGAATCCCTGTGGCGGGAAAGGAGCCCGGGAAGGAAGGAGAATGCCAGGATGCCATGATGGAAGAAGGAAGGAAGCCCGAAGAGCGCGAGGAGGTTGACCTGAACTTCCCCGACGCACTAGCCGAAGGCTCCGACCCTGCTTCCAGAATGGACCGCCAGCAGCTGGAAGACGAGATCGCCCAGCTGACGCACCATTTGCGGCTGAGACAGGAGGTTCTCTGGACCCTGAACCTGCAGCGCGCCCAGGAGGGGCCAACACCATCGGTATCCACCGCTGCTGCACCGGTATTTCCCCAGGCAGCATCTGTGGAACCTGAGGATGCTGCTAAGCCATCAGCAGCATCTACCACCATCTCCGCGCTGCAACCGCCGCTGGGCGCTGCCTGTCTGGAGGAGTTATCGGAGGGCCTGGGAGCTGAGGCAGAAGAGGAAGCTGCGCTCCTGCCTGGACCTAGTGCGGCCACGCAGGTCCAACCGGAGGCCCTTGCGGATCCAGAGATGCCCGCAGCTCCACCACTGTCTCCGGCCCCTGATCAGGCAGCTCCCGTTATCACCACTGCCACCGGCTGCCGTCCAGAGCCTGCATCGGAGCCGACACCACCATGCCAGGAGGCTCCAGGTATGACCGCCGCCCCTGTCATCCGGTTGCCCCCTGAGTTCCCGTTTACCGCGGCCAGCATGCCTCGACTCCGCAGGGGACAAATGGAAGAGCTGTGCTCTCAATTCAAAAGCACTAAGCTTACTGCGATGTGGAAGTGGAAAAAGTCCTGTTGAAAAGAGTAAGGCTGGTGAAGGCACGTCCCATATGGTATCTGTTGATTGCGGCTGAGGAATCGGATCAGCTGCTGGGTATTACTATGCATCACGGGTTCCCTTTACCTCAGATTCAGAACCCCGCGTTTCACCCTACGAGTGGCCGCAGGCAAAAGTTTCACCAGCTGTCAGACCAAAAATCAAGGTAGCCGCACTGTTAGTTGTCCTACCACCTGAAACTGAAGTGACACAGCCAGTAATACCAACGGTAGCCCCTGTAGAATCACAGGCAACAGTTGCATCAGCTGCCACTCCATCTGTACCGGCAGATGCCACCCTAACTCCTTGGGAGAAAGAATACATGCAATTTGTGGACAACCAGCAGGAAGAGGATGTCCTCAAGTTCTCCCCTGGAAGCAGCCAAAGAAACCAGCTTCCATTACCCCAGGAGGGAACCAATAGTAAAGAGATTACCCCAAATAACTAACTGTTACCCAGGAGGGTATTAGCACCGTTGTGCTTCAAAGTTTGTTTTTGTGTTCATCATGTTTCTCTTTTTCTTCTTCAAGTTTTGCCCAGTTGCGTTGGCAGCATTTTTCTGGAACTGCAGAGATCATGGACAATGAATGATCCACAAACTGTACCTGTAAATAGTTGCACCTCTTTAGGTGACCTCTCTTGGTTTTACATAGGTCTTCTGAGAATAAAGACTACCTCAGCTGGAGCATAGCTCCAAAACAAAGGGACACTGCAAGAAATCCCGGCTGGGAGCGGTGTCCAGCACTTACAAGAATTAATGATGTTTGATATGAAGAGTTATATTGTGCCTTATGAAAGTATTGATAGACAGATTTTATATAGGATAGATTGATAGAATGGCTAGGTATTTGATTAGGAATAAATGTTTTATAGAATTTAGACTCCTGATAATGCTTTAATAAAGAAAAATTTGAATAAAGAATGTTATGCAGGTGACGAACCAATCATCGGCGGTTGTCACTTATGGTCAAAAAGGAAATGTGATAGTAATTGAACTGGTAGTAAGTTTACTTCCAAGAGCACTTTAAGATTAGGTAAAATGTTAAATTATAGATAGTTAAATGGTTTTGCAACGTTCAAGAGTCAGTGCCTCCCATATTGGGAAGTTTAGTATAGGAATTGTTCATTAAGCATATCAAAATTTTTGTATGTTCCTTTGTTTGTCTATCTTTGTTCACTTGCATCCCGCGGACGTGCTGTGTTTAATGGGGGGTATGTGGTGCTCCTGAGGGTTCAGTCGCCACAGAGGTACTGCACCTCCTCCTGAGGTGTGGTACCCCACCATCCAGGTAAGTTGGAGACACTTGACCACACTCCAACACCTGCATCCCACACAACATAGTAGTGTAGCAAAGCACCCTTTGGTGACTCCCTGCTTGGAACACGAAGAATGCTGGGAGGCAGGTGGAGCCTAGTCTGCACCAAAAGAGCAGGAAGAGTTTAGGATTGAGTTAGTCTGACAGAGGAGTCAGAGAAAGGAGATCCCCGGAGAGGGATGGAGGAAGGAAGTGCTGCAGCAGACCTCAGTGACCTGGGTCTGCTGGCACAGGAAAGTGACATTTTCAGAAAGCCTGATTCTCCATAAGAAAGATACTTTCTGTTCAAAACTAAGGAGAAAAGGAGGACTAAGGATTAGGGTTAGAGGAGAACCCTTCCCAAGTTCACAGCGCAAGGCCGGGGTCCGGTCCCTGAGGTTATATGGATACTAATGGTCCTGCAGCAGACACCAGAGGAATAGAAGTTGTCACCACTTTATTCCCACACCAGACTTGGGGGCACAACAGCAACGTGAGTGAGCCGGGACTTGGTAGCAAGGAGTCCCCGAAGCAGGCTACAGCTGTCTGCCGTACAAATAGAGTTCATAGGAACATCTGAAAGGAGGAACTCCAGTGTAACTCAGTACTGAGAGTACTTCACATAGGCGCTAAGAGGGAGATGTTCAGGAAAGGCACATGTTGGCGGAGTGTTGGAACGGAGTACTTCATCTTGCTTGGAGGTTGAATGGGCCCCTGCCCCGGAGGACATGGCACGGATGCGGGCACCTGTACCACAGCAGACTGAGTAAAGCTTTGTAACTACATGCCCTGGTGTCCTCCACTTATTGCAGCGTCAACACACTCAGCACTGCTACATTTCTGTGCCCGACTCTGCACCATTCACGTCCCCCCATCGCCTCCTCATCTACTCTGCCCTGGGACTACAGCCCTGCCTGTGGAGGGCCATAACATCATTGCTGCACCACACCTTCTGTCCCAGAGAATCTGCTTGCAGCGTTGGCTTAACACCTCCCTTGCCGAACACCACAGGTGGCGTCACGAAACATTCATAAACTTTATTCCATCACTTAACCCCTTTTACATGGGCGCCCAGGGCCACGAACCGGGTCACCGTTGCTGTGACATTCCCCTTTGAGAGACCGGCCTGGTACCGAGTACCCCACAGCCCTGGGAGGGTGACCCAATACCAACACTAATATTGGTCCACAAACGTCCAAAAAGATGGAAAAATATATCAGAAAACAAAGCGGACCTAAACAAGGACCACCGGAATATAAAGACGCAGGCGACGTCCAAGGGCTAGACGATCTGCAAGAAGATCCTTCTGATTTTTCGGACTCGGATAAACCGATTTCCAGAGGATTCATTAAAAGTATCTTATCTTCAGCCCTGGCTCCCTTGGCGAAAGATCTATCAACAATTAAAAAGATATTCAACAGATAGGAGGCAGAGTGGAGGAGCTGGAGGAAGCATATTCAAAATTGTCCGCCTTCTCTGGAGACCTAAAATCTGGTCTTCAACAACAGGAGAATCATCTCAATTCCCTTTATACAGCAATGGAAGACATCGAAATAGAAACAGAAGAAACAATCTCAGAAACCGGGGAGTTCCGGAAGCCCCCGACCGAGAAGATGTGCCAGCCATTCTTCGTGAACTTTTTCTACCTATGCTAGAACCAGAGGAGGGAAAGATGTTAATCCTAAAGAGAGCACACAGGGCGTTGAAACCCAAGTCCAAACAATCAGACTTTCCAAGAGATATAATTTGTAGAATTTTGGACTTCCGCATGAAAGAAAAGATTCTAAAAAAGACAAGGTCGCTAAGCACTCTGGAATACAAAGGCTCTAAAATCCGTGTTTTCCAGGACCTGGCACCATCAACCTTGTCCAAAAAATACCCACTGAAACCTTTTACGGATACTCTCAAACAGAGACAATTCCTTTTCCGTTGGCTTTTCCCATTCTGCCTCTTCATCACGGCAGATGGCAAAAGATTTACTGTCAAGTCATCCTCTGACATCACCAAGGTGTGCACAGAGCTGGACATTCAACTGGACCCGATACTGGATCTTCGCCTTGCTCGCACCGATTTTAGTCTCCCAGACCTGTCACTACAAGAACCCTGGAGAAAAGCGGGCAACTCCAAAGAGCAAAGAAACAGAAAAAGGCAAGCATGGAGGCAGAACCCTTCCACCGATTGAATTGGAGACCCTTACCCCTTGGTCTTCCTGACATGCAACCTTTTAGATGATCCACCTGGATTATCTTGCCTCCACATGGAACAATTTGACAAGTTAGTCATGTTCTCTTCTGTTATACTCCCTGATGGCTATTATAGTGGCATTTGCTATTTTGTTTATAACAAAAAAAGTTGCTAATCTAGGGCAACAAGCCCTTTTCGTTGATTACATGTTAATGTTTTTGTCTTTTACCTTTCTTTCTTTCTTTCCTTTCACAATTTTTCCCTTGTCCGCCGGCGAATCATCTGTTATCTCACTCTGAGCCCTGGTACCCTCTGACCTGACATAGCTGACCGAATGCAAGAAACAACAATTGCATCATACAACCTAAGAGGATTGAATGCACTAGTTAAAAGAGCACAGGTACACATTAAGAAATTAGGGACTGACATTGCACTCCTGCAAGAGACCCGCTTTATACGGGAGAAAACCCCGGGTTTTGAGAAACACTACTATAATACATGGTTTCACTCACTTTCCTTTTCCAGGAAGGTAATTGGAGTAGCAATTGCTTTTGCAAAAAATACACCTTTTCAGCATATCGATCAGCTACACGACAAAGATGGTAGATATATTTTCATAAAGGGGAATTTAGCACATAAATTGGTCACGATAGGTTGTATATATGCTCCAAACACAAAACAAGACACCTGGTTTTCTAGAATTATGAGGGAGACAAGCCAATTTACAGAGGGCACTTTGATTCTGAGAGGAGATCTGAATGTTCCTCTTGAGCTACCAATAGATTTCTCTACCGGGAAGTCAAGCATTTCAAAAAATGCATTAACGCGCATCCAAACAACCTTACATATACACCAATTGATTGACTCTTGGAGATTTCTTATGCGACTTCTCACATTTCTCACAGGCACAAACGTCCTACAGCAGAATTGACTATTTATCCCATTCCAGACATCCTCATACTTGAGAGACTCACAAATAATCCCGAGTGTTCACTCCGATCACTCCATATTATTAACCAAACTTATGATAGGCCATAGGCCAAACAATAACCCTTGGAGGTTAAATTAAACTTTAATTGTAGATGAGCCTTCCAGAAATAAAATAAAGAAAATTCAGGCGTTCTTTGAGATCAATTTGAGTGAAAATATCCAATTTTCAACTATCTGGGAGGCTCACAAGGCCGTAATCAGAGGCGAATTGATCTCTATGGCCTTGCATAAGAACAAAAGCAGAAAGGAAAAAATTGAGACTCTATACAAAGAGAGTCAAACACTAGAACGAGATCGTAAGACGACACTTGAACCCAATACATTAACCCTGCTTACTCAGAAGAGACAATCTCTTAGAAACTTACTAAACAAAGAATCGTTAAAAATTTACACCAGATGGAAGCACAGGGTATTTGCACATGGGGACAAAATGACGAAATTTATGACATCCATGATCAAAAAAGTAAAGCTAAATCTCTTATCTATATGATTAAAGGTTTGGATGGAGTCAAAGTTACAAATCCAGACGGACTAGCTTCTGCCTTTAGGGAATACTATTCAGCCCTATACGACTTAAGACCGGGAGACAGTGTGGAACAACTCGAAAAAAGACGAGTTAGTATAAAAGAATTCTAACAAAATTTAAACCTCCCAACCTTATCTGAAACTCAGCAACAGGAGCTGTCTGCCCCTTTTACAATTGGGGAACTCCAGTCCACCCTGTCGGATTGCCCTATGGGCAAGAGCCCAGGTCCGGATGGCCTTCCGACATCCTACTATAGGGCTTTCCAAGAGACGCTAGGTCCGCATTTACTAAAGTTATGTAATGATATACTGAGGGGCGAAGCTTTCACGAGACAAACATTAGAAGCACATATTTTATTAATACACAAAGAAGGCACAGATCCCGAACTGTGCAGTAATTATAGGCCGATTTCACTGTTGAGCAATGATTTAAAAATATTCGCAAAGATGATGGCCACAAGGGTTAGCCTGATCCTAGACACACTCATCTCTCCGGAACAAGTGGGTTTTGTGAGGGGAAGAGAGGGGAGGGACAACTCCCTGAGAGTACTGGACCCGATGCAACATGCGCATAACCACCACAAACCCCTAGTTTTAATGGGTACCGACGCAGAGAAGGTGTTTGATAGGGTGGACTGGACATTTATGTGTGAAACCCTGGTGAGGTTTGGTTTTCCCCCCACGGTTATTGAAGCCATCTTTCAAATGTATAAGTCACCATCCGCTAAAGTGAGAGTAAATGGGGATTTCTCACCTCCCTTTGAGATAAAAAATGGCACATGTCAGGGTTGCCCCCTCTCACCAGCGTTGTTTGTCCTAACCATTGAGACGTTAATTCAGAGCATTAGACAGCACCCGGCAGTAGAGGGCATTAGAATTGCGGACTCCTCAGATGTAGTGGCGGGGTTCGCAGATGACCTTCTCTTGCTCCTGTCGGACCCTGAGAGGGAAATTCTGGCAGTACTAGAGAGGTTTGAGGCTTTTGGAGCGCTTTCGAACTTCAAGATCAACTTAGAGAAATCTGAGGCAATGGGAAAAAACATACGACCTAAAATGATCCAAAATCTCAAAGCAACTTTTCCAATTAAATGGAACTCTAAATATATTAAATATTTAGGTATTTAGCTAAGCCCACATTGGAACTCCCTTTTCTCACTCAATTTCGTGCCCCTTCTTGATAATATTCTGGAAGCCGTTAAATCATGGAGGGCTCCCTATGTCTCCTGGATGGGGAGAAAAAACCTCATCAAAGGATTTATTTTACCCAAGTACAGTAATATATCCAGAATGTTACCAATTACAGTGCCAGACACGTTCATCCAGAAGGTTCTATCTCTTTCAAGAAAATATAAATGGGGAGGCCTAAAACCTAGAATAAGCTATAGCACACTTTCCCTACCTAAACATAAAGGAGGTATAGGAATACCAGACCCACAAAAGTACCACACATCGGCAACTTTATCGCTACTAATTGACTGGGTGAGGGACAGTAATCACAAACTCTGGATAGAAATTGCGAATGAGTCACTATCAGTACCAATCTCCACTATACTCCATTCATCCATGGTTTTTATAAAAAAAGTATTCTTCCAAAATGCAATAACAAAGAACTTGATTAAGTCCTGGTCTAAATTCTCAACCTCACTGATGCCGCTCCCATCTCCTCTGATAAAAGTAAGAGACCTACCTGGCCTCTATCTAGACTACCCCTATATCAAAGACACAGACTCTTTACACAAAATAAGCGAAAGTCTAGACGATTTTATGGAAGATGGAGCGATCCTCCCTTTGCAGGATTTGCAAGCGAAATTCCCACACTACCATATTAACTTTCTTCATTACAACAGGCTCAAAAAATCGTTCAGGTCATATTTACAATCTGGACTGCCATTTAGAGTTGTCTGCTTTCGAGAAGTTGATGACCCAGACAAATAAACCAAAGGGAATGCTGGGTAAGCTTTATCAGATGCTCTTGACCCACTCTACCTCAGTTAAAAGAGCGTTCATATTAAAGTGGGAAAAAGACCTTGAGGTTGAATTGCAAGAATGGGAGGTTGACAAGATTTATAAAAACTCGCATGGTCCTTTTGGTTGTGTAAAAGGTCCAGGAAAACTCTTACAAAGTCCTTACTAGGTGGTATGCCACCCCTGACACAAGAAAGAAATGGCAACCTGAGGCATCCTCTAATTGTTG
Organism: Dendrobates tinctorius; assembly: GCF_039654945.1. Taxonomy (NCBI): domain Eukaryota; kingdom Metazoa; phylum Chordata; class Amphibia; order Anura; family Dendrobatidae; genus Dendrobates; species Dendrobates tinctorius. Next base: position 8,086,909 of record NW_027361893.1, on the reverse strand, counting down.
GAGATGTCTGGGAGAGAAGGGATCGTATATACACATTTGGTGGCAGTGCGACAAAATTCAGCCATTTTGGAGAAAATTGCTTAAAATTTCGACAAAACACTGTCTACTCCCAAACCCCCATCCTTGAAATTGATCTTTTTGAACTGGTCTGGTGAATCAGCACAATTTAAACACAAAAAACTTCTTATGTATTTGTTAGCAGCAGCTAAAATGCTGATTCCTTTGTACTGGCTATCTCAGAACTGTCCTTCCCTGGCAGAATGGCTACATAAAGTCAACCAAATTTATCATATTGAAGAAATAATAGCTAGCGTGACTTTTGGGACAAGTAAGTTCAGCTCGATCTGGGCGCCATGAATACTCTTTAGAGGCAGTTTGAGGGCAGACATGGAGTTGTCGGGTGTGCAGTGGTCAAAGCTGAAAGACCTCTGTAAAGTTCTTCAGTGTTTTGAGGAATGCACACGGCTGGTAAGCGCAGATGATGCCATCATAAGCATGAGCATCCCTCTTATGCATCTGCTCATGCAAAGTTTGACGCACATTAAGCATCAGGCGTCTGCAGCAGAGGAGGAGGAAGAGGAGGAGGGAAGCCTTAATGACAGTCAGCCATTGTCAGTGAGGGCAACTGACCTGGACGAAGTGGAGGAAGAAGAGGAGAGTTATGAGCTCATTTTCTGCTCCACCAGTTGAGAGTTCTCCTTCCGTTCTCCCTCTGGTGGTGACAGGAGGTAGTGAGGTTGGTTTAATTGGTAGTGATCTGCCACCTGATGAGGAGGATAACGATTGGATCTCTGGAGTATCAGACTGGATATAAGACAGCCGATGCCCTATCCTGGTGCTGGTGATTCAGTCTGCTTCTCAGGTCTTGGACTCAGCTCTGTTCCAGTCTTCTCAAGTTAAGTTTGTTTTTGCTAATGTTCACTGTTGTGAGCTCATCTGTACATTCACTTTTTGTGTCCGAGGATCTCCCTCTTCTGGTGAAGGAAGGTAGTGAGGCTGATTTTGATGAAAGAAACCAAACACCTGATCAGGTGGATGGTGACTGGGTACCGGGAACTTCAGACTGGATATAAGGCAGCCGACGCCCTTCTGAGTCGCTGGTGATTTCTCTGCTGGATTCTTGGAGACCAGTCTGATTCCTGCTTCCCAAAGATAAGTTTTTGCTCTGCTATTGAACTTATTAGTTTTGGTTTTGTTTACCTTGTTTTTTGGAGTTCAGCCATCCCCAGCCGGGGGTGTGCTGGATTCTTTTTCCTTGATCAGTGTTCTCTTTTGCTCTGCTTCCAGAATATTCTGAGTGCTGATATAGGGTTTGAAGTCTAGTGACTTCAGGGTCCTTTTTGCTTATCAGTTGTGTTGGTAATATTTTTAGCAGGGTTTTCTCGGATTGCAGACAGCAGCTTTTCTGTCCTGTCCTTTTTAGTTAGCTTGGTCCCCATCGTTTGCTCAACCTATCTTTCTGTCTGGGTTAGTGTTTTCATCTTGCTTCACTGTCATTATATGTTGGGGGCTGCCTATTGCTTTGGGGTCTGCTCTGGGGCAGTCAGTTTTTCCCTTTTCTCTCTTTAGGCTTATGTAGATCTCCGGCTGTGACGAGGTGTCTAGAATCACTGTAGGAACACTCCACGGCTACTGCTAGTTGTGTGATAGGATTAGGGGTCTGCAATCCGCTAGTTTCCAACCTCTCTGATTTTCTGGGCTGAGCTTGTGTTTTGTTTTTTCCTCCTCGGTGACTAAATCATAACAGTTCACACTTGCTCTTGTTGGTCAATTCAGTTTTTGTGTGGTCAGCCAGCCCGGCTGGGCTGTGCTGAATTTCCAGTCTTATTTATCTGTATTTGCCAATTTGCCTTTTTTGTCCCTTATTAGATTGGCCTCTTTTTGCTCTGTCTCAGAATATTTCACAGTGCTGATATAGTGGGAGAAGTCTAGTGACTTCAGGGTTAATTTTGCTATCAGAAGTGTTGGACATTATTTTTGGTAGGGTTTTTGGCAGATTGCAGACAGTGTCTTTCCTTTCCTGTCCTTTCAAGTTAGTTTGGCCCCATCATTTGCTCAGCCTATTTTCCTGCCTTTGTTTGTGTTTTCATCTTGTTTCACCGTCAATACATGTGGGGAGCTATCTTTCCTTTGGGGTCTGCTCTGGGTGCTCTCCTACATGCGTTGGGAGAGGACGGCAGATTGTGCCACTACCCAGACAGACTCAGAGGAGGCGTCGGCTAGGAACCCCGTTGCCTTCTGAAGGAGGGGAAGGGAGTCGGGCATTTCCTATCTTGAGGTGCCCTGTGTCAGATGATCCTCAAGTGTGCATAGCCAAAGAAATAAGGATCTGGCCACGCATGTTGAGGCTATATTTGTTTTCAGTAGATTTGTAGAGGTGTCCCAGGTCTTCCTTAACAAGCTATTTTCTGATCCATAGGATCTTTGAGCTGGGAAGAGTCCTCAAAGGGAAGGGATGTCTTTTTAGCTACCCTTGACACCTGGACATCTACTTTTGGGGTTTCCTATAAGGAGCTATCCCTGTCTATGCAGAATTGTTTTTTAAGTTCTGAGGGCACGCTAAGGCCTTTTTCAGGGAGGCCCCATTTGTGGAGGATAAGATTCCGTACATTTTCATGCACAGGAAATCCATTTTGATTTTTGGACTTCAGACCCCCAAACAGTTCGTCCTGTACTGAGTACATAACTTCCTCCCCCTTAACCCCCATAGTGCTTCTCACCATAATGATCAGTTCACCCATATCCTCGGAACTAAAATAATATTTTTTGTTCCCTGATTTAGGGGTAGAAGTGGAAGTGGTTCCCTCATTCTCTCAAACGTCCTCCGAACCGAAGGAAAGAATCTCGCCCGATTCTGAGTCAGATTTGTCAGCGTCCTGTCAGCGCCGGCGTGCAGCCTCTGCTGAGCAAGGACTCACCCGCACAGTAGGGGGGCCCGGGGTCAGCTACAGCCGGAAAGTACTAACAGGACCTGGGGACACTGAAGTTTAGCAAGCAGTGAAGGACCTATGGTCATGTGACTGCAAGGGGTGGGGCTTAGCATCCTGCTTCCAGAGATGGCAGGACACTAAACAGAAATACTCAGTCAGGCAAAATGGAGGTCATACACAGAGATAGCACTAAAGTACCTGGGATGAGACAGAACGGATAGTCAGGGCCAAGCAGGGGTCAAAACCACACAGACATAGAAGGTACCAAGCAGAATCCAACAAGCAATATTCAGAGAACAGACCGAGTCGTTCACAAAGTATCAAGCAACCAGAACACAGCACAAACACACTCAGGGGTCAAAACAACTCTGCCAAGGGCGAAAGTATAACTGACAGGGATGGGAGCTTCCTGAGGCTATAAGAAGCTTTCCCAGAACCAATGAGAGGCCACCATAATAAGTTCCAGGTGTGCAGGTAAGAGTCTGCACTGGATCAAAACATTAACCCCAGAAGTGCAGGTCCACCAGCACTGGTATCATGACAGTACCCCCCTCTCAACGGGGGCCTCTGGACCCCCAGGCATGCCCGGGTATCTAGCATGGAAAGCCCAAACCAGGCGATCCGCATGCATCAACTGGGCCGGCACCCAGGACCTGTCCTCCGGCCCATACCCCTTCCAATGAACTAGGTACTGTACTGAGCGCCGTACCAACCTGGAATCTGCGATGTGACCAATCTCATATTCCACATGTCCCTCAACCGAAACCGGAGGAGCAGCGGACTCGGATTCTCCACGGACTGCTTCAAAAGGTTTCAGTAGAGATCTATGGAAGACGTTAGGGATCTTGAAAGAGGGTGGAAGGCACAGCCTGTACGCCACTGGGTTTATTTTTTTCCACAATCTTGTACGGGCCAATGAATTTGGGGCCCAACTTGGCTGACAGAATCTTTAACTTAATGTTTCAGGTGGAGAGCCAAACTTTCTCTCCAACATGAAACATGGAACCAGGTGTTCGTTTCTTGTCCGCAAAAAACTTATACCTGCCTTGAGACCTAGATATACGCCGCTGGACCTCTGCCCATGTATCTTTTAACCGCTGAACAGAGTCCTCAGCCCTGGGACACCACAAATCTAGACGAGAAAACTCACCAAAATGAGGACTGAACCCATAGTTGATCAAGAAAGAGGACAAACCAGTGGATTGACTCACCCGACTATTGAAGGCAAATTCAGCCAATACAGTATATCACACCAGTCATTTTGTCTAGCAGAAGTCGGACATCTGAGGATCTGTTCCAGAGACTGATTAGTGCATTCCGTCTGACCATTACTCTCGGGATGGTATGCAGACAAAAAGGACAGAGATATCCCTAATTTTTTGCAGAAAGCATGCCAAAGCTTAGCCACAAACTGCACACCACGATCAGACACCACATTCAGGGGTACCCCATGCAAGCGGACCACATGCTGCACAAACAATCTGGATAAGGTCTCAGCAGAAGGTAATGCGGACAGGGGTACAAAATGAGCCTGCTTTGAAAATCTGTCCACCACTACCCATACCACCGTTTTACCCCTGGAAGAGGGAAGATTGGTAATAAAATCCATGGACAGGTGAGTCCATTGTCTTTCGGGAACTGCCAAGGGCATCAGTTGCTCTGGGACAAACAACTTGCCCCTTGGCTTGGCCGCAGGAGCCAGCGACTGGGCCCCCTCAATTTCCCGTTCCAATTCAGATGAGATCCCTGCTAACATCACCCCAGGGTGCAGAATGGAGGATGTTGGCATCAGGGGAAGACACAGGATGAAAACTGCGAGATAAGGTGTCAACCTTGACATTCTTTGACCCTGGACGGAATGTAATAGTAAACTGGAAACGAGAACAAAAAAGCGACCAACGGGCCTGTCTGGGCGTTAGCCTTTTAGAAGACTCAATGTATGACAAATTTTTGTGATCAGTGATCACAGTAACTGGGTGACTGGCCCCCTCCAAAAAGTGCATCCACTCCTCAAACCCCAACTTGACCGCAAGAAGCTCTCTATTGCCTACATCATAATTTCTTTCAGCAGCAGAGAACTTCCTGGAAAAGAAAGCACATGGCCTGAGGTTGGTAAAAGTGGCAGGCCCTTGGGACAACACTGCCGCCGCCCCCACCTCGGAGGCATCCACCTCCACCACAAATGGTTTGGACGGATCTGGCTGTACCAACACAGGAGCAGACATAAAACATTTTTTCAGAGTCGCAAAGACCTCTTTTGCGAGCGAGGACCAATTTCTCATTTCCACACCTTTGCATGTTAGATCCGTGAGTGGTTTGACCACCTGCGAAAACCCCTGGATAAATTTGCGGCAATAATTGGCGAACCCCAAGAAGAGCTGAAGACCCTTAAGATCTTGGGGTTGCACCCAATCCGCAATGGCCTGCACGTTCTTGGGGTCCATGCGAAAACCCTCACAGGATACAATTCATCCCAAAAAAGACAATTCTTGAACACAAAATACACATTTCTCCAATTTGGCAAACAGATGATTTTCTCTCAGTCATTGGAGAACAGTTCGTACATGTTCCAGATGAGAATGCCTGTCAGAGGAGTATATCAAAATATCATCTAAGTAGATAACAACAAAACGACCAATGAGATCCGAGAATACCACGTTGATGAAATTCTGAAATATGGCGGGAGGATTGGTAAGACCAAACGGCATGACTAAATTTTCAAACAGTCCCTCGGACGTGAGGAATGCAGTTTTCCATTCATCCCCCTCTCGGACCCTTATCAAATTATATGCCCCCCGAAGATCCACTTTAGAGAACCATTTTGCCCCTGATAGTTGGTTACACAAATCGGGAATCAACGGAAGGGGGTATGTATTCCGTACAGTAATCTGATTAAGCTCCCGAAAATCGAGACAGGGACGTAACCCGCCATCTTTTTCTTTACAAAAAAGAAACCTGCCACCACAGGTGAGACTGAAGGACGTATGTGTCCCTTGCGCAGACTTTCAGCAATGTACTCCTTCGTAGCCAAGCGCTCAGGGCCGGATAAATTAAACAGACGGGCTTTAGGTAATTTAGCCCCCGGAACCAGCTCGATAGCGCAGTCAAAGGGTCTATGTGTCGGTAACGCCTCGGCATCGCTTTCAGAGAATACATCTTCGAAGTCCTTCAGGCATTCCGGAATACCTTCCAGCTCGACAGATAATACAGACACAGATTTAACAGGTTCAACCAGCAGTGCAGATTTATCACACAACTTAAAATCATTAAACCCCCATTGAACAATCTCCCCCGTTTTCCAGTTAATAACTGGGCTATGGCGTTGTAACCAGGGCATGCCCAACACCAACCCTGCAGGTAGATTGTCCAGAACCAAACAACTTAGGTTTTCCACATGAGTAGCGCCCACTCTGAGCAAAAACAAGTCAGACATAAAGAGTATTCCCTCCTTAGTGAAGAGAGAGGAGTCAATGGCCACCACCTTGATCGGAATCTTGAGCCTAACTGTCCCTATCTTACAGCGTGTGACCAATTGGGAGTCAATGAGATTAATGGATGATCCGCAGTCCACGAAGGCTGTAGAGGGAAAAGATCTACCGTCCACAAACAGTTCCACATGAAGTTAAACCTTAGAAAACGAGGAAAAGGGTACCTGAGGGTCTGAGTAGTCTCCCCGTTGACTACCTAGACCTAGTCTTTTACCGCCGACCGGGTCAAAGACGGGCAATCAGGACACTCCCTTTTCCCATGTCCCGTTTTACCGCAGTAAAAGCATAACTGCTTGTCCTTCCGGCGTTTCCTCTCTGTATCCTTCAGGGAGAGGATGCCTACATCCATGAGCTCAGGGGCAGTCTCTTTTCCACTGGGGAACAATGGAGTCTCCACCTGTATCACCCCTCTGGCCCGCAGCCTGCGGTCCATCCGGTCGGCTTGGGTCATGGTGTCCTCGAGAGAGTTATGTGGGAGATGTAACCCCAAGGCATCCTGCAGCCACTCAGACAAGCCTGTGCAAAAGAGTCCTCGAAGCGCAGCGTCTCCCCAAGAGATCTCTGCAGCCCAGTGGCGGAATTCAGTGCAAAACCACTCGGCCGAGTGTTTCCCCTGACAGACGCTCATCACCATGTCCTCTGCCAATCGCACTCGGTCAGGCTAATCATATATGTACCCGAGGGCCTCAAAGAATGCATTCACAGGGGCAGTGGGAGGAAGGGAGAAAGCCCAAGCTTGTGGAAACCCTCTTAATAAGGACATAATGACCCCTACCTTCTGGTTTTCATCCCCAGAGGAACGTGGTCTCAAACTAAAAAAATGTTTGCAACCCTCCATGAAGATCCTGAACTCCTTTTTGCTACCAGAAAAGAAGTCAGGCAGTTTAACAGATGGTTTCGGGGACACCAGAACAACATCCCTCACCCCAGCCCCCAGAGACCTAGCAGATAAAGCCACTCGCACTGTCTCAGAAACCTGCTGCTGGGAACGAGCAAGAGCTTGCTGCTCCAGAGATAAACCCTGAAACATCTGACTCAGATTTTTCATCTGGTCAGCCAGAGACTGTATGGGATCCATAATTCTCTGCACAAAAAACCCCAAAAACTTATTGGTCAGTTATAATTTCAGGGTCCTGTCAGCACCAGCGTGCAGCCTCCGCCGAGCAGGGACTCACCCACACTGTAGGGGGGCCTGGGGTCAGGTACAGCTGGAAAGTACTAACAGGACCTGGGGACGCTGAAGTTTAGCAAGCAGTGAAGGACCTGCGATCATATGATTGCAAGTGGCAGGGCTTAGCGTCCTGCTTCCAGAGATGGCAGGACGCTAAACAGAAATACTCAGAGTCAGGCAAAACGGAGGTCATACACAGAGATAGCTGTAAAGTAACAGGGATGAGACAGAACGGATAGTCGGAGCCAAGCAGGGGTCAAAACCAAACAGACATAGAAGGTACCAAGCAGAATCCAACAAGTAATATCCAGAGAACAGACCGAGTTGTACACAAAGTATCAAGCAACCAGAACACAGCACAAACACACTCAGGGGTCAAAACATCTCTGCCAAGGGCGAAAGTGTAACTGACGGGGATGGGAGCTTCCTGAGGCTATAAGAAGCTTTCCCAGAACCAATGAGAGGCCACCATTATAAGTTCCAGGTGTGCAGGTAAGAGTCTGCACTGAGATGAAAACATTAACCCCAGAAGTGCAGGTCCACCAGCACTGATATCATGACAAGATTCTTCCGGACCTTTCTTCCTTTTCCTAGAAGTAGGTGGTTGTGGTACCAGGATCTGGGAGAAGGTAGCCATGGAGGACTGGACTTCCTGTTTTATGAGGGTTCTGATGCTATCCAGGAGAGTGGGCTGCTCGGAGCATAAGACCTCATCCATACAGGACTGGCAGAGCTTTTTCCTATATGTAGAGGGGAGTCTGACAGCACACATCTTACATTTGTGGCTGGTTTTCTTAGGGTCAGAGTCCTTTTCTCCCTATAAGAGCGAGAAGGTATACTAAGTCACGGTGGGTATACCTGGAAAGCCGGGGCCAACACCTGCTACTTACAGTAGGAGGGGGGATCTGGGCTCTGCAGACGCAGAGAAGGAGGGTTTGTCACTGTCCATGTCAGTCTGTCCACAGTCAGCGTCAGACAGAATATCTTACCTGTTGACTCCCTCACCCGGATTTTAAAGAAATCGAGGGTCCAGCGTAAACTTGTGCTCCTCCCCCCTTGCCCAATGGGGGAACTGCTGTAGGAACACCACATGATGTGGCCGCTGGTCCAGGGAGCCATGCGCCGACCAGCATGAGCGTTCCAGAGTGGAACGCATAAGGAGGAAACCAGAAGTGATGCACACTCCACCGAAAGTGACGTGCGCCCCAGCATGAAACGCACACGGGATGAACCGGTAGTGGAGACGCGTGCTCCCTGGGGTCAGCAGCTTGGGGGAGGATACCGGGGAGCTACTGGAGGACCCCGGCCGTACATCACCACCCCGATTTACCCCCGTGGGGGGTGCAGCAGAGGCGGGAGGGTCTCGAGTCCCGCAGATGCGAGGAGACGAGAGCAGCCACCGAAGGAGGAGAGCAGAGCCCCCGACCTCTGCTGCACAGCCCCCGACCTCTGCTGCACAGCATTTTCTTCTGAAGGTAATGTGGGGTGCCCCCAATCACCAGCCAAGGCAGCACCATCAGAGACCTCTTCATGCCCCATAGGGGACAGGAAAACACTGGTGGTTGCAGGAAGGGGAAGGGTATTTAACCTCTTTGTGTTCCTGTTCCCTATTAGGGTGGGAAGACATCCTCCGATGTTGCTGTTGTGGAAGGTGACTGGAGAAATAAATAATGTGAAGTGGATTTTCCTGTGCCCATCCAGTATGTGGGTTCAAAGGCTTATTGGGGTGCATATGACTTGGAAGCAGGGCAGGCCTTGCATTCAATGCATAAGAAAACAGAATGGGAGTACAAAATGAATAATGTGAAGTGGATTTTCCTGGGCCCATCCAGTATGTGGGGTCAAAGGCTTATCGGGGTGCATATCACTTGGCAGCAGGGCAGGCCTTGCTGTCAATGCATACAAAAACAGAATGGGAGTACAAAATAAATAATATGAAGTGGATTTTCCTGTGTCCATCCAGAATGTGGGTTCAAAGGCTTATTGGGGTGCATATGACTTGGAAGCAGGGCAGGCTGTTATGAATGGGTCATCGAGGAAGACAACAAAAAGCTAGGTCACAGAAAACCAGAGAGGTTGGTAACTATGCAGATTGCAGATCCCTGATCTTAACCACACAACTAGCAGCAGTCGTGGAGCGTACCTACAATGAACCTAGACGCCTCGTCACAACCGGAGAGCTAAATAAACCTAAAGCAAGAAAAGGGGAAAACTAACTGCCCCAGAGCAGACCCCAAAGGAAAGACAGCCCCCCACATGTATTGACGGTGAAACAAGATGAAAACACAAACACAGGCAGGAAAATAGGCTGAGCAAATGATGGGGCCAAACTAACTAGAAAGGACAGGAAAGAAAAGACACTGTCTGCAATCTGCCAAAAACCTTACCAAAATAATGTCCAACACTTCTGATAGCAAAATTAACCCTGAAGTCACTAGACTTCTCCCACTATATCAGCACTCTGAAATATTCTGAGACAGAGCAAAAAGAGGCCAATCTAATAAGGGACAAAAAAGGCAAATTGGCAAATACAGATAAATAAGAGTGGAAATTCAGCACAGCCCCAGCCGGGGCTGGCTGACCACACAAAAAAACTGAATTGACCAACAAGAGCAAGTGTGAACATTAGCAAAAACAAACTTAGCTTGAGAATACTGGAACAGAGCTGAAGTCCAAGACCTGAGAAGCAGACAGAATCACCAGCACCAGGATAGGGCGTCGGCTGTCTTATATCCAGTCTGATACTCCAGCGATCCAATCGTTATAGTCCTTATCAGGTGGCAGATCACTACCAATTAAACTAACCTCACTACCTCCTGTCACCACCAGAGGGAGAACGGAAGGAGAACTCTCAACTGGTGGAGCAGAAAATGAGTTCACAACAGCAGGCCTTGCTGTCCATGCATACGAAAACAGAATGGGAGTACAAAATGAATAATGTGAAGTGGATTTTCCTGTGCCCATCCAGTATGTACTGTAGGTTCAAAGGTTTATTGGGGTGCATATTACTTGGTAGCAGGGCAGGCCTTGCTTGTCAATGCATAAGAAAACAGAATGGGAGTACAAAATGAATAATGTGAAGTGGATTTTCCAGTGTCCATCCAGTAAGTGGCTTGAAAAAGCTTATTGGGGTACATGTAACTTTGGGGCAGGCCAGGCCTTGCATTCAATGCCACATTTTTTAAGGAAGCCCTCCTGTACCTCTCGTGAAAGGGTTATTGTGGTGCGTTGTAATTCTTGGCAGCCCATCCACTCACTGCATGGACAACAACAGTTTAGGAGACCCACTGTTTAATTATGGCTCTTTAAGAAGATTAATGCCGCCTGATGCCCCTGTAAAATAGGCTCTGTAACTTTAAGAGTCCCTCCTTCATAAATGAAACAAGATGTGTCTGCTTATGTGTTTCACACCACATGGCCAGCTAGGGTTGTTAAATGTTGCAATGACATTTCCCAGTGAATGCATTTGTAGTGGTTGAAAGCAATGTTAAAGTTGAAAAACGCTTCAAAAACACTGCATCTGAACATAGCCCAAGTGGGGGAGGAACATTTTGGTCTGGGGTTAATTATTTTGCCTTATATGCAAGTCATTAACCTCGAAAGGATGTGCCTTAACATTTTTCCCAGCAAAATCCGTTTTGGTTCCGTTTTGGTGTGTTTTTTGGTGCAGCTGTAAAAATAGCATAAAACTCCTTAAAAATTGTTTAAAGCTGTGAAATAGGAATCAGGAATGCTTCCAGGGGTGATCCCCATGATGTCCCCGTGTCATTTGAGCAGTGTTTCCATCATTTCCAGATGTTTTTAGACCTTTAAAGGACCCCCGGGGGAGATCGCAGCAAAAAAGATTGGGTCTCCCTTAGACTTACATTGGGCTCGTTGTTCTGTCCGACTATCCAAGGATTCCAATTTGTTCAACCCGAGCATTTTAGTGCTCGCCCATCACTAGTTGGCACCAATGACACGGCAACTACAGACCTACTGACAATCTGCAAGGACTTTGAAGAGTTGGGGAAGAAAGTAAAGGAATTGGATGCACAGGTAGTTTTTTCTTCTATCCTACCAGTAGACAGGCATGGCACCATGAGATAGAACAGGATACTTGATGCGAACAAATGACTAAGACGATGGTGCAGACAACAAGGATTCGGAATCCTGGACTATGGTGTGAATTACCTGTACAATGCACTTCTCGACAGAGACGGACTACACCTCAACAAACCTGGGAAACAGACATTCGCCAGAAGACTCGGTTCACTCATCAGGAGGGTTTAAACTACAACCCCTGACAAAAATTATGGAATCATCGGCCTTGGAGGATGTTCATTCAGTTGTTTAATTTTGTAGAAAAAAAGCAGATCACAGACAGGGCATAAAACTAAAGTCAATTCAAATGGCAACTTTCTGGCTTTAAGAAACACTAAAAGAAATCAAGATAAAAAAAATGTGGTAGTCGGTAATGGTTAGTTTTTTGAACCAAGCATAGGCAAAAAATTATGGAGTCACTCAATTTTGAGGAAAAAATTATGGAATCATGAAAAACAAACCAACAAAATAACACTGCAACGCATCACTAGTATTTTGTTGCACCACCTCTTGCTTTTATAACAGCTTGCAGTCTCTGAGGCATGGACTTAATAAGTGTCAAACAGTTCTCTTCATCAATCTGGCTCCAACTTTTTCTGATTGCTGTTGCCAGATCAGCTTTGCATGTTGGAGCCTTGTCATGGACTATTTTCCTCAACTTCCACCAAAGATTTTCAATTGGATTGAGATACGGACTATTTGCAGGCCATGACATTGACCTTATGTTTCTTTTTTCAAGAAATGTTTGCACAGTTTTTGCTCTATGGCAGGATGCATTATCATCTTGAAAAATGATTTCATCATCCCCAAACATCCTTTCAATTGATGGGATAAGAAAAAAGTCCAAAATATCAACATAAACTTGTGCATTTATTGAAGATGTAATGACAGCCATCTCCCCAGTGCCTTTACCTGACATGCAGCCCCATATCATCAATGACTGTGGAAATTTGCATGTTCTCTTCAGGCAGTCATTTTTATAAATCTCATTGAAACGGCACCAAACAAAAGTTCCAGCATCATCACCTTGCCCAATGCAGATTCGTGATTCATCACTGATTATGACTTTCATCCAGCCATCCACAGTCCATGATTGCTTTTCCTTAGCCCATTGTAACCTTTTTTTTCTGTTTAGGTGTTAATGATGGCTTTTGTTTAGCTTTTCTATCTGTAAATCCCATTTCCTTTAGGCGGTTTCTTACAGATCGATCACAGACGTTGACTTCAGTTTCCTCCCGTTCGTTCCTCATTTGTTTTGTTGTGCATTTCCTGTTTTGGAGACATATTGCTTTAAGTTTCCGGTCTTGACAATTCCTTGGTCTACCAGTATGTTTGCCTTTAACAATCTTCTTATGCTGTTTGTATTTGGTCTAGATTTTAGACACAGCTAACTGTGAGCAACCAACATCTTTTGCAACATTGCGTGATGAGTTACCCTCTTTTAAGGCTGAGTTCACACGTGGCGTTTTTTTTTCGCGTTTCCACGGCGGTTTTATCCGTGCGATTTTGCCGCGAAAACGCGAAAAATAAGCATCCCATGCATTCCTATGCGATTCCGCAATGCTGTGCTAATGCTGCGGTTTTTACCACGGCGGAATCGCTTTGCGGTAAAAAACGCAGCATGCTCATTAATTTTGCGGAATCGCGGCGATCCCGAACCCATAGGAATGCATTGTTCCGCTTACTTCCCGCATGTGGCTGTGCACACCATGCGAAAAGTAGGCAGAACAATTGCGGATGGTACCCACGGTCCGGAGGAGAAGAGACTGTCCTCTGGGCTTTGGGTACCATATCCCTGTAAAAAATAGAATTTAAAATAAAAAATATTGTTATTCTCACCTTTCGACGTCCCGCGCAGCCTTCCCGCCTCTCTCCACGCTCCCGTTCCTAGTAAGCCTTTGCGAAAATGCCCGCGATGACGTCCGTTCTCGCGGGATCGTGAAGTCTCGCGGTCATTCGCGCAACATCATCGCGAATTACCGCGAGACGTCGCGATCACGTACGTCATCAAGGGCATTTTCGCAAAGGATTACTGGGAACAGCAGCGTGGAGACAGGAGGGAAGGCTGCGCGGGACGTCGGAAGGTAAGAATAACACCATTTTTTATTTTTTTCATTATTTTTTTACATTTTATCTTTTACTACTGAGGCTGCATAGGCAGCCTCAGTAGTAAAAAGTTGGTCACACTTGTCAAACACTATGTTTGACGAGTGTGACCAACCTGTCAATCAGTTCTCCAAGCGATGCTACAGATCGCTTGGAAAACGCTAGCATTCTGCAAGCTAATTACGCTTGCAAATCGCTAGTTTTTCCGCAGGAAAATCGCGGGAATTTAAAATGCGATATTCCCGCGGAATGGAATTCCGGAACTCTCGCGGTAATTTCCACAAGGGTTCCGCTACGTGTGAACTTAGCCTAAGAGTTTGATAATCCTCTCCTTTGTTTCAATTCACATCTCTCATGTTGGAGCCATGATTCTTGTCAGTCCACTTGGTGCAACAGCTCTCCAAGGTGTGCGCACTTCTTTTTAGATGTAGACTAACGAGCAGATCTAATTTAATGCAGGTGTTAAATTTTCATTCCCAAAACTACCGGGCGATTCCATAATTTTTGCTTGGTTTGAAAAAGTAACCATTACTGACTACCACATTTTTTTTTCTTGATTTCTTTTAGTGTTTCTTAGGCTGTGTTCACACGTAGCATTTTTTTCACGTTTTTTTGCACGGATTTGCCAAAAGATCCGCTCAAAAAACGCTTAAAATAAGCTTCCCATTCATTTCTATGCATTTTGCACTTTTTGTGCATATTGATGCGTTTTTTACCGGGAAAAAAACTCTTTGCGGTAAAAGCGCAGCATGCTCATAACTTTCGCAGATTTTTCTGCATTTCTGGCTCGTTCTGTGTGTCTGGAACCGCGTGAAAAAAAAAAAACATAAAAACCACACGTTTTTTGCGCAAAAACCCGCGGTTTCTGGGAAGGAATCCGGTTTTTATGCAGAAATTTTCTGCATACGTGTGCACATAGCTTTAAAGCCAGAAAGTTGCCATTTGAATTTACTTTAGTTTTATGCCCTGTCTGTGATCTGCTTTTTTTCTACAAAATTAAACAACTGAATGAACATTCTCCAAGGCCGGTGATTCCATAATTTTTGCCAGGGGTTTTAGAAGAAGCGGGGACGGGAAGAAAAACATTAGACACGAACATGCTGCCAGAAAATATGCCAGAAAATATATTGATGAAGGATATGAGGTGTGGCAAAAAAGACCCAAGACAACATACTACGAAAGTAGGTAAGAAAATGTCTAAAACAATCCACAGGGAGGAGATTGGAACAAAACAAAATCCTCTCAACTGCATGCTCGCAAATGCCAGAAGCCTGACAAACAAGATGGAAGAACTAGAAGCAGAAATATCTACAGGTAACTATGACATAGTGGGAATATCCGAGACATGGTTAGATGAAAGCTATGACTGGGCAGTTAACTTACAGAGTTACAGTCTTTTTAGAAAGGATCGTAAAAATCAGAGAGGAGGAGGGGTTTGTCTTTATGTAAAGTCTTGTTTAAAGTCCACATTAAGGGAGGATATTAGCGAAGGGAATGAGGATGTCGAGTCCATATGGGTCGAAAAGCATGGAGGGAAAAATAGTAACAAAATTGTCATTCGGGTCTGTTACAAACCCCCAAATATAACAGAAATCATGGAATGTCTACTACCAAGGCAGATAGATGAAGCTGCAACCCATAATGAGGTCTTTGGTATGGGGGAATTTAACTACCCGGATATTAACTGGGAAACAGAAACCTGCGAAACCCGTAAAGGCAACAGGTTTCTGCTAATAGCCAAGAATAATTATCTTTCACAATTGGTGCAGAATCCACCCAGAGGAGCAGCACTTTTAGACCTAATACTATCTAACAGACCTGACAGAATAGCAAATCTGCAGGTTGTTGGGCATCTAGGAAATTGCGACCACAATATTGTACAGTTTCACTTGTCTTTTGCTAGGGGGACATGTCAGGGAGTCACAAAACACTGAACTTTAGGAAGGCAAAGTTTGACCAGCTTAGAGATGCCCTCAATCTGGTGACTGGGACAATGTCCTCAGAAATAACAATACAGATAATAAATGGGAAATGCTTAAGAATATCCTAAATAGGCACTGTAAGCGGTTTATACCTTGTGGGAATAAAAGGACAAGAAATCGGAAAAACGCAATGTGGCTAAACAAAGAAGAGGGGCAAATTAACAATAAAAAGCATTTAAACTACTAAAGCAGGATGGCACCGCTGAAGCTCTAAAAAAAACTATAGGGAGAAAAATACTTTATCTACTAAACTAATTTAAGCTTCCAAAAAGGAAACAGAGAAGCACATTGCTAAGGAGAGTAAGACTAATTCCAAGCTGTTCAACTATATCAATAGTAAAAGAATCATAAGTGAAAGTGTAGGCCCCTTAAAAAATTGTGAGGAAAGAATGGTTGTAGATGACGAGGAAAAAGCTAATATATTAAACAACTTCTCCACGGTATTCACGGTGGAAAATGAAATGCTAGGTGAAATGCCAAGAGACAAAGAAAACCCTATATTAAGGGTCACCAATCTAACACAAGAAGAGATGTGAAACCGGCTAAATAAGATTAAAGTAGATAAATCTCTGGGTCCGGATGGCATTCACCCATGAGTACTAAGAAAACTAAGTAATGTAATAGACAAACCATTATTTCTTATATTTAGTGACTTTATAGCAACGGGGTCTGTTCCACAGGACTGGCGCATAGCAAATGTGGTACCAACATTCAAAAAGGGCTCTAAAAGTGAACCTGGAAATTATAGGCCAGTAAGTCTAACCTCTATTGTTGGTAACATATGTGAAGGGTTTCTGAGGGATGTTATTCTGGATTATCTCAATGAGAATAACTGTTTAACTCCATATCAACATGGGTTTATGAGGAATTGGTTGTCAAACCAATCTAATTAGTTTTTATGAAGAGGTAAGCTATAGACTGGACCAAGGTGAGTCACTGGATGTGGTAGATCTTGATTTTTCCAAAGCGTTTGATACCGTACCACACAAGAGGTTGGTACACAAAATGAGAATGCTGGGTCAGGGGGAAAATTTGTGTAAATGGATAAGTAACTGGCGAACTCAGTCGAGGGGTTCATGTCATGAGAGGCCTGGATGTCTTCCTGGAGCATAACAATATTGTATCTTACAGTTAATAGGTTCTTTAGAAGGACGTAGATCTGGGGATTTATTTTGACAGAATATAGGCTGAACTGGATGAACAAATGTCTTTTTTTGGCCTTGCTAACTATGTTACTATGTTACAATTTATTACCGTGCTGACACAGACCACCCTCTGACACAGACTGCAGGGGGAACCGATTATAAGGAACTTCTCTTCGTCTGGCATGAAGCATCCTCATTAACTTAAAAATTCAAACACAGATTAAAAAGAGAAAGACAAGACGGATTTCTCCAACCAATCCAATAATTTAGTGGCCAGTGTCAGGCAGCTGCTGCAAAGGCAAATAAAATAATGGGATGCATCAAAATAGGCATAGATACTCATGAGGAGAACACAATTTTACCTCTATACAAGTCACTAGTGCGACCACATTTAGAATACTTTGTACAGTTCTGGTCTCCGGTGTATAAGAAAGGCTGAACTGGAGCAGGTGCAGAGAAGAGCGATCAAGGTTATTAGGGAACTGGGGGATGTTGTGAGTTCATTTTTCCCTTCACCATTGAGGTCTCATGAACTCCCTCCTCTAGTGAAGGAAGGTAGTGAGACTGATTACCAAACACCTGGGCAGCTAGATGATGACTGGGTGGCTGGAATTGAGGACTGGATATAAGGCTGCCGACGCCCTTCTTCCTGGCTGGTGATTTTCCTGCTGGATTCTTGGAGACCAGTCTGATTCCTGCAACTCAAAGCTAAGTTTTTCTGCTCTGCATTGTACTCTTCAGTTTTGTTTTTGTTTTGCCTTGTTTTTTGGGAGTTCTGCCATCCCCGGACGGGGGTGAGCTGAATTCCATTTTTGTCTCTGATCTGTTGATATTTTGCTCTGTCTTCAGAATATACCTGAGTGCTGATATAGTCTTTTGAAGCCTAGCGACTTCAGGGCCTGTTTTTCCTATTAGTCGGTTGGCTCATTTTGATAGGGTTTTTGCGGATGGCAGACAGCAGCTTTCCTATCCTGTTTAGTTTTTCCCCTTTCTGTCTTTAGGCTATATAGTTCTCCGGCTGTGATCGAGTCACCGAAGGAGGAAAAAACAAAATACCAGCTAAGTCCAGAAAAACCAGAGAGGTTGGCAGCTATCGGATTGCAGACCCCTGAACATATCCACAACAACTAGCAGTAGCCGTGGGGGGTTCCTACGGTGCCCTAGACCCCTCGATCACAGCCGGAGAACTATATAGCCTAAAGACAGAAAGGGGAAAAACTAAACTGCCCCAGAGCAGACCCCAAAGCAACAGGCAGCCCCCCAACATATAATGACTGTGAAGCAAGATGAAAACACTAACACAGATAGAAAGATAGGTTGAGCAAATGATGGGGCCCAAACTAACTACATAGGACAGGATAGGAAAGCTGCTGTCTGCCATCCGCAAAAACCCTATCAAAATGAGCCAACCGACTGATAGGAAAAACAGGCTCTGAAGTCGCTAGGCTTCAAAAGACTATATCAGCACTCAGGTATATTCTGAAGACAGAGCAAAATATCAACAGATCAGAGACAAAAATGGAATTCAGCTCACCCCCGGCCGGGGATGGCAGAACTCCCAAAAAACAAGGCAAAACAAAAACAAAACTGAAGAGTACAAAGCAGAGCAGAAAAACTTAGCTTTGAGATGCAGGAATCAGACTGGTCTCCAAGAATCCAGCAGGAAAATCACCAGCCAGGAAGAAGGGCGTTGGCAGCCTTATATCCAGTCCTCAATTCCAGCCACCCAGTCATCATCTAGCTGCCCAGGTGTTTGGTAATCAGTCTCACTACCTTCCTTCACTAGAGGAGGGAGTTCATCAGACCTCAATGGTGAAGGGAAAAATGAACTCACAACAGGGGGGTCTGCAATACCAAGACAGGTTATTACACTTGGGGCTATTTAGTTTGCAAAAATAAAGGCTAAAGAGTGATCTTATTTTAATGTGTATATATATAAATAAATATATAAATATATATATATATATGAGGGGACAGTTCAAAGACCTTTCTAATGATCTTTTTACTCACAGACCTGAGACAGGGAAAAGGGGGCACCCTCTACATCTGGAGGAAAGGTTTAAGCATAATCACAGACGCGGATTCTTTACTGTAAGAGCAGTGAGACTATGGAATGCTCTGCCATATGATGTTGTAATGAGTGATTCCCTACTAAAATTTAAGAAGGGCATGGATGCCTTTCTTGAAAAGCATAATATTACAGGGTATATACACTAGTTTCCTTGATATTGCGTTGATCCAGGGAGCTAGTCTGATTGCCATATGTGGAGTCGGGAAGGAATTTTTTCCCCCATTGTGAAGCTTACTGTTTGTCACATCGGGTTTTTTTTGCCTTCCTCTGGATCAACATGTTAGGGCAAGTTAGGATAGGATATGGGTTGAACTAGATGGACTTAAAGTCTTTCTTCAACCTTAATAGCTATGTTACTATGTTACAAAGAAAACCCTATATTAAGGGTCACCAATCTAACCCAAGAAGAGGTGCAAAATCGGCTAAATTAGAATAAAATAGATAAATGTCCAGGTCCAGATGGCATACACCCACGAGCACTAAGAGACCTAAGTAATGTAATAGACAAACCATTATTTCTTATTATTTAGGGACTCTACAGCAATGGGGTCTGTTCCACAGGACTGGCGCATAGCAAATGTGGTACCAATATTCAAAAAGGTCTCTGAAAGTGAACCTGGAAATTATAGGCCAGTAAGTCTAACCTCTATTGTTGGGGGATGTTATTCTGGATTATCTCAATGAGAATAACTGTTTAACTCCATATCAGCATGGGTTTATGAGGAATCGCTCCTGTCAAACCAATCTAATCAGCTTTCATGAAGTGGTAAGCAATAGACTGGACCAAGGTGAGTCATTGGACATGGTAGATCTTGATTTTTCCAATACTTTTGATACGGTGCCACACAAAAGATTGATGCATAAAATGAGAACAATGGGGATAGGGGAAAATGAATTTAAGTGGGTTAAGAGCTGGCTCAGGGATAGGAAACAAAGGGTGGTTATTAATGGAGCACACTCGGACTGGGTCACGGTTAGCAGTGGGGTACCACAGGGGTCAGTTTTGGGCCCGCTTCTTTTTAACATATTAATGACCTTGTAGGGGGCATAGTGAGAATTTCAATATTTGCAGATGACACAACTCTGCAGGGTAATCAATACAGAGGAGGACAATTTTATATTACAGGAGGATTTATGTAAACTAGAAGCCTGGGGTGATAAATGGCAAATGAGCTTTAATGGGGATAAATGTAAGGTCATGCACTTGGGCAGAAGAAATAAGATGTATAATTATGTGCTTAATTGTTACGATGTACAATACAAAATATAATTGTGGTACCGTGATAGCCAGAAAAATAGATGTAAATACTTATGTCCCCCCCAAAAAAAATTGAGCAAAGTATTCAAGGTGTGATACCTTTATTGGCTAACCAGAGAAATTATATTTGCAAGCAAGCTTTCAGGGCTCAAAAGGCCCCTTCATCAGGCTAAATTACAAGTGAATTACTGAGAAAAGATGGCAACATTTAAATAGGAATTACAACAGGACATGAGATGATGCTAGCTATAGACAGGCCAAGGAAATCAAATTAAGGTTTTTGTTACACATGCAGATGAGGACCAAGTGTTCTATTAGAGATCTGAAGACCTTCTTGTGGAGGTGTGAACTGTGTCCATGTAATGAGCCATGAATCCAGGTGTCAAATTCAGTCCTATTGTTAGCGATTGGAACATATTTATAAATTTATACTCCCAAATTTTCCTTTCTCTGTCACTATTAAAATGACCTTTCAATATTAGGACTTTTAGATATGCCAAGCTGTGTCCAGGTCTAGAGAAGTGTATCCCTGCAGGTGTGTCCAGCTCATTTTTTATCGTATGTCTATGCAGATTCATCCTTGTTTGTAGTTTTTGCTTAGTTTCCGCGATGTATGTCCCTGCATTGCACCTTGTACACTGTATCATGTGCACGACATTGGAGGATGTACATGAAAAAGAGTCCATGATCTTATAGTCCTGATTTGTGTTTAGTATGGGGACTTTATCTGTTGGTGATATGTGGGTGCAGGTCTTGCATTTCTTACTGTTACAGGGGACTGTGCCTGTCTCTGAAGGTGATGTGAGGGCACTTCTGACAAGGATATTCCTTAGGTTGGGAGGCTGTTTGTAGGAGAGCAGTGGCAGCTCCGGGAATATTGCTTTCGGTCTGTGGACTCTGTGGAATATGGGTTGGAGGTCAGCACGAATTTTCCTTAAAATGTTCATGTGAGGGTTGTACGTGACCACAAGCGGCACCCTGTTGTTTTCCTCCTTCTGTTTGTAATCCAGGAGGCTGCTTCTTGGGATCCTTGTAGCTCTGTGGATTTGTTCATCAATTACAAGTGGTTGATATCCTTGGTGTAGGAATATTTTTCTGAGTGATAGTAGTTTTCTATCCTCATTGTCTGAACAGATCCGAATGTACCTTAGAGCTTGACTGTAGATTATTGATTTTTTTGTGTGTCTCGGATGAAAGCTGTTCCATCTCAGGTATGCCGGACGTCCTGTTGGTTTATGGTAAATAGTCGTTTGTACGGTATTGTCTTTGATGTATATAGTTGTGTCCAGAAAATGGATTTGGGATTTTGAAAAGTTGAGGGTGAGCTTGATGGTTGGGTGGAACTTGTTGAAGTTGTTGTGGAAGGTAAGCA
Source organism: Dendrobates tinctorius (assembly GCF_039654945.1). Lineage (NCBI taxonomy): Eukaryota > Metazoa > Chordata > Amphibia > Anura > Dendrobatidae > Dendrobates > Dendrobates tinctorius. The sequence continues at coordinate 8,065,303 of NW_027361893.1, read as the reverse complement.
AGTCCTCCTATGAGCCTTTCCAGATTATTAGTAGGTCATCAATGTAGCGGAAGTATGCTAGAGGTTTGATAGTGCAGGATGCCAAAAAGTCTTGTTCTAGTTTAGCCATAAACAGGTTAGCACACTGTGGTGACATTTTGCTTCCCATGGCGCTGCCCATGCACTGTTGGTATATATTGTTTCCAAAGGAAAAATAGTTATGGTGGAGCACAAACCTGATGAATTGCAGGGTTGGTTCCATGGCCAGATTGTTTTTTTGGAGGAAATATTTGCATGCAGCAATCCCATCTCTGTGAGGAATGTTGGAGTATAGGGACTCTACATCCATGGTGGCCAATATTGTATCCTCTGGAAGTGGACCCAGTGCTGACAATTTGCAGAGAATGTCTGTGGTGTCCTGGATGTAGCTGGGTGTTTGCGTCACCAAGGGTTTCAAAATGTTCTCCACCCAGCCAGAGATATTCTCAGTTAATGTCCCAATACCAGAGATGATGGGTCTCCCTGGATTACCTTCTTTGTGTATTTTAGGTAACATGTAGACGGTACCTATTTTGGGGTTGTCTGGTATTATGTCCAGTAGGGAGGATGACAGAGTCAAACCCATAGATGATCTTTGTTAATTCCTCTTAATTGTAAATTAAGTTAATTGTAAGTTAATTGTGCTTAATTGTAAAACACTGGGCAAAACTGTCACTGAAAAAGACCTGGCTGTATGGGTGGACGACAAACTCACATTTAGTGGCCAGTGTCAGGCAGCTGCAGCAAATGCAAATAAAATAATGGGATGCATTAAAAGAGGAATAGATGCTCATGAGGAGACAATAATTTTACGTCTATACAAGTCACTAAGTGCGACCACACTTAGAATAGTTCTGGTCTCCAATGTATAAGAAAGACAGAGCTGAACTGGAGCGGGTGCAGAGAAGAGCGACCAAGGTTATTAGGGAACTGGGGGGTCTACAATACAAAGACAGGTTATTACACTTGGGGTTATTTAGTGTGGAAAATCGAAGGCTTAGGGGTGATCTTATTACAATGTATAAATATATGCGGGGGCAGTACAAAGAACTTTCTAATGATCTATTTACTCTTAGGGTACCGTTACACATAGCGATGCACCAGCAATCCCGACAACAATATGGATCGCTGGTGCATCGCTAAGTGGTCGTTAGTGAGCTGCCACACAGGCAGATCTCACCAGCGACATCGCAGGGGTCGGGGATCGCTACTTACCTGTCAGACGCGGCGATCCTGACGTCCTCCCGCCCGCGTCCACGCGTCGCTCGTCGTCACAGCAGGAAGCGCCGCAGGATGCTGACGACGAGAAATGATCCAGGACCTTCTCGCGCGACCAACGATGAGCAGCGGGGGAGCCGGTCGGAGGTAAGTATCACATGCAGCGATATCGCTAGCGATATTGCTGCAACGTCACAAAATCGGTGACTTTACAGCGATATTGCTAGCGATATCGCAGTGTGTAACGGGGGCTTTAGACCTGTGATGCGGACAAGGGGGCACCCTCTACGTCTGGAGGAAAGAAGGTTTAAGCATAATCACAGATCCGGATTCTTTACTGTAAGAGCAGTGAGACTATGGAACGCTCGGCCATAAGAGGATGTAATGAGTGATTCCCTACTAAAATTTAAGAAGGGCCTGGATGCCTTTCTTGAAAAGTATAATATTACAGGGTATATACACTAGTTTCCTTAATATTGTGTTGATCCAGGGAACTAGTCTGATTGCCGTATGAGGAGTCGGGAAGGAATTTTTTCCCCCAATGTGAAGCTTACTGTTTTCCACATGGGTTTTTATCCTTCCTCTGGATCAACATGTTAGGGCAAGTTAGAATAGAATATGAGTTGAACTAGACGGACTTAAAGTCTTCCTTCAACCTTAATAACTATGTTACTATGTTGCCAAGTAACTGGCTTCGTGATAGAAAGCAGAGGGTGGTTATAAATGGTATAGTCTCTAACTGGGTCGCTGTGACCATTGGGGTACCACAGGGGTCGGTGTTGGGACCTGTTCTCTTCAACATATTTATTAACGATCTGGTAGAAGGTCTACACAGTAAAATATCAATATTTGAAGATGATACAAAACTATGTAAAGCAGTCAATACAAAACAAGATAGTATTCTGATACAGGTGGATCTGGATAAGTTGGAAACTTGGGCCGAAAGTTGGCAGATGTGGTTTAACATTGATAAATGTAAGGTGTTAAACATGGGAAGAAGGAATCAATATCACCATTACACATTGGGAAACCACTGGGTAAATCTGACAGAGAAGGACTTGGGGATCCTAGTTAATGACAAACTTACCTGAAGCAGCCAGTGCCAGGCAGTGGCTGCCAAGGCAAACAGGATCATGGGGTGCATTAAACAAGGTCTGGATACACATGATGAGAGCATTATACTGCCTCTGTACAAATCACTGGATAGACCGCACATGGAGTACTGTGCACAGTTTTGGGCTCCGGTGCTCAGGAAGGATGTAATGGAACTAGAGTGAGTGCAAAGGAGAGCAACAAAGGGGAAGTGGGAACTACAATACCCCAAGAGATTAGAAAAATTAGGATTATTTAGTCTAGAAAAAAGACGAGTGAGGGGTGATCTAATAACCATGTATAGGTAAATAAGGGGACAATACAAATATTTCTCCAAGGATCTGTTTATACCAAGGAAGGTGACCATTAAAAGGTGAAATTTTCTGTGTCTGGAGTAGAGATTTTTCCACCAACATAGAAGAGGATTCTTTACTGTTCATAGAATCATAGAATCGTAGAGTTGGAAGGGACCTCGTGGGCCATCTGGTCCAACCCCCTGCTCAAAGCAGGATTCGCTAAATCATCCCAGTCAGATGTCTGTCCAGCCTCTGTTTGAAGACTTCCATTGAAGGAGAACTCACCACTTCTTGTGGCAGCCTGTTCCACTCATTGATCACTCCAACTGTAAAAAAGTTTTTTCTTATATCTAATCTGTGTCTCCTCCCATTCAGTTTCATCCCATTGCTTCTAGTCTTTCCTTGTGCAAATGAGAATAAAGATGATCCTTCTACAATGTGACAGCCCTTCAGATATTTGTAGACAGCTATTAAGTCTCCTCTCAGTCATCTCTTCTGCAAGCTAAACATTCCCAAATCCTGCAACCTTTCGTCACAAGACATGGTGTGCAGACCGGTCACAATTCTGGTCGCTCTTTTCTGAACTTGCTCCAGTTTGTTGAGGTCTTTTTTAAAATGTGATGCCCTAAAAACTGGACACAATATTCCAGATGATGTGTGACCAAAGAGGAGAGGGCAATAATGACTTCACGTGATCTAGACTGTACGCTTCTGTTAATACATCCTCGAATTGCATTTGCCTTTTTTGCTCCTGCATCACACTGTTGACTCATTCAGTCTGTGATCTATTAGTATACCCAAGTCTTTTTCACATGTGCTGTTGTTTAGCCCTATTCCTCCCATTCTGTATATGCTTTTTTCATTTTCATTGCCCAGATGTAGTACTTTGCATTTTTCCCTGTTAAAAACCATTCTGATAGATGCTGCCCACTGCTCCAATTTATTTATATATTTTTGAATCCTCTCTCTTCTCTAGTATTAGCAATCCCTCCTAGCTTTGTGTCATCAGGAAATGTAATCAGTTTACCCTCAAATTCCTTCATCTAAATCGTTGATAAATATGTTGAACAATACAGGGCCCAAGACAGAGCCCTGTGGTACATTTCCTTTCTGAGAGAAAACAGATGCAAAGTAGGAATTTAAAAGTTTGGCCCTCTCAACATCCTGTCTTACCATTTCATCATTTTCATCCTGTAAAAATCCTATAGCATCTTTGACTTTTCTTTTACTTTTGACATAGCCCCAAAATCCTTTATTATTGCTTTTGACTTCTCTTGCAATCCTCAATTCATTGTCAGCTTTAGGATAATCTGATTTGTGCCCTGCAATTTCTGCAGACAGCATTATATTCTTCTTTAGATGTGCCTCCCTCTTTCCATTTGATAAACATTTCTTTCTTCCTTTTGAGCATGTGCTTACGTTCTGTGTTCATCCATCCTGGTTTCCTTAAATGCTTCCTATTCTTCCCTCTTTTCAGAATTGATAACAACTGTGCTTTGAGAATTATTTTTCAAGATTTCCCATCCTTCCTGGACATTTTTGCCCTTAAGGATATCCAACCATTGGATCCCTCCAATTCACTTTCTGAATCCCTTAAAATCCGCCTTTCTGAAATCTTACCTTGATGTCTGAGTCTTCACAGTTCTTCCTCCTCTAGTTTTCCAAAATTCTAAAATAGCATGGTCGCTACCTCCTAGGGTCCCAGCCACTTTTACCTCCTCAACCATTTCCTCCCTGTTGATAAGGATTAGATCCAAGGTAGCAGATGCCCTTGTTTTCTCCCCTACCTTTTGGAAGATTAAGTTGTCAGAAAAAGAGGATAAGAATTTCCTTGACCTGTTAGTTTTGCCTGAGAGACATTCCCAACAAATGTGTGGATAGTTGAAATATCCCATGACAACTATGTCATGGGAGATTTTAACTATCCACACATTTGTTAGGGCAGTGAGAATCTGGAATTCCTTGCCTGAGGAGGTGGTGATGGCGAACTCAGTCAAGGGGTTCAAGAGAGGCCTGGATGTCTTTCTGGGGTGTAACCTTACTGTATCTTACAGTGATTAGGTTCTTTAGAAGGATGTAGATCTGGGGATTTATTCTGACGGAATATAGGCTGAACTGGATGGACAAATGTCTTTTTTTGGCCCTGCTAACTATGTTACTATGTTACCTTTTACTCTGTGTCCTCTCATTATATGAGCTATTCATTTATAAGTGCCCAGTATCTATTGACCTTATAAACTGGTATCAAGTGATATATCTACAATCCTTTTATAGCTATGTATTTATCTTATACTCAATAAATACGGTGCACTTAATCTCATTTCAACCTTGATAGTGACACTCTCTTAGGATACATTTTACTCTATAATGGCCCTTTTGCACATAGCCACTAGATGGAGCAACATTTGACATTTGCGTGAATTTTTATATCTACACATGGATTACACAAATTATATTTTCTTGTCTTAACTATATACTATTTAACATTATAAGCTATGTATTTTTGTAATTATTTGTATGTATACATGATTGATTACCACAACTGCAGAGACCTGTGTGTCATAAGCAGTGCCTTCCCGCCTCCCACCAATCCCGTAATAACAAAACACCGACAAGTGTGGATGGGTTGAACAGGTCGGTCACAGTTTATTAATAAGGCTACTTTCACACATCAGTTTTTGTGCATCAGGCGCGATGCGGCACCGTGCCGCATTGCCGGATCCGGCATAACATGTGAAAAAACTGATGCACCGGTTCCGGTTTTTTACCGGATCCGGTCAACGGATTATGCCGGATCCGGCAAAAAACCGGAACCGGTGCATCAGTTTTTATCAGTTTTTCCATCCGTTTTGTCCGTTTTTTTGCCGGATCAGGTTTTTAAAAAAACGCCCAAAAGCCACCATTGGCTACTGGCATTTACAGAAAATCCTATATATACCTTGGTATACACCCTGTTGAGAGGTTGTTGTTTTGGAGCAAGATGGAAGCCATTATTGGGAACATCGCTCAGGCTTACATTGATTTCACTTTTGAGGCCAATTCTTTGGCAGCAATTGTCATGGCGAAGGAGCGACAAAGGCAGCGTATCATGCGTCTGCGCCGACGTCGTTTCTGGATTCACCCTATAACTGCACAGAGGCTCACACTGGGAGTGTTTGCAACGTTATATCTGTCGTTGCGAGGAAATCCAGAGAAGTTTTTTCAGTATACGAGGATGAAAGTGGAAACTTTTGATTTTTTGCTGGACAGGGTTGGAGAACTGATCCGGAGACGTGACACCTACTGCCGCTTCTCCATCTCACCACCGGAGCGTTTGATGGTCACTCTCCGGTAAGCAATTGTTATTCTTTGTCCTTCAAAGCAGACTTCAGTATACTGGAAATGTGTCTCCTCCTGTTGTTGCAGTTATTTTGCATTAATTATTTTTTTAACTTTTCCCACAGATTCCTTGCAACAGTACCAGTATAGGATTGGGATTTCAACATTATCAGGTATCATCAAGTACACATGCCGCGCATTGTGGGACAGTCTACATGAAGAGTTTATCCCACAGCCCACAACAGAGAGGTGGCTCGAAATAGCTGACCAATTTTACAGCATCTGTCAGTTTCCGAATTGCCTGGGTGCAGTTGATGGCAAGCACATCAGGATCACTAAACCAGCAGGATCGGGATCTGAGTTTTTTAATTATAAAAAGTATTTCTCAATAGTCCTGATGGCGATTGCAGACGCCAAGTACAAATTCATTGCGGTGGATATTGGGGCCTATGGACGCTCCAATGACTCACAAGTTTTTAAAATTTCAGCAATGGGACGTAATTTGTACGGAAACACATTCCAATTCCCACCTCCAAGACCGCTTCCTCAAACTTCTGGGCCACCACTGCCATTTGTCTGCGTAGGTGATGAAGCGTTTCAGCTGTCAGAACACCTGCTGAAGTCGTACGCAAGCAGAGACTTGACACCAACAAAAAGAGTGTTCAACTATCGCCTGACACGAGCACGGCGGATGGTGGAGTGTTCGTTTGGAATTCTTACCGCTAAATGGAGACTACTGTTGACCGCAATTAACTTGAAAACAGAAAATGTGGATGAGGTGGTAAAAGCATGTGTTGTGCTACACAATTTGGTTATTACTAAGGAACAGATTGCCATCGAAGACAATGATGTTGAAACCACATTGCATGATTATCGCAGTGTTAATGTGCGAAGTACTGTAGCAGTGTCCAGAATGAGGGACACATTTGCCGAGTACTTTATGTCACCTGAAGGTAGAGTTGAATGGCAGGATGACATGGTTTGAGATGTTAAAACCAATTTTTAACCTTGTTGTACGAAACCATTTCTGTGGTTTAAGTTACTGTACCTTGTTAGCCTTAATTTTGGTAAAGTATTAGTACCTTTGTATCAGTATTCTATATTGTTTTACTACCTATTTTTTGTACCAAAATATTGCCATTTTTTAAATTCCTGACAAAGCTCTTTTAAAATTGAACAAAAATTATCATTTAGTAAAAAACTTTCTACTAAATCATGTAGTGTGGTGTGTAGAAAATAATATAGGGGCTATAAAGCGGTATCCAAGGACCTTCCACAGTACTGCCCACCAGCAGGCCTCCCCCCACCGCCACACACGTACGTTACTCATACATGTTCTTGTACACACACTCCCATACATTCACATACTCACACACACCTACTCTCACACAATCACTCACACACACAATCATTGAGTTTTATACATCGACATGTTATATTAACAGTAAAACAAACAAAAACATTTGACAGACTGAAAATTTTTTTTATTTTTATCAGCTTTAGCTGGAATTTTTTCTTTTATATTTTTGTAATAAAACTTTTTTATTGGTAACAACAAAACACATTAAAGATTGGTGTAATGTGTAGCGGAAATAGTATTGGAGGGGCTCTCAGTTTGGACCACTTCAACAGGGGTGTTGTGGGAGGATGTAGTTTGTGAGGGGTCAGATAGCAAAGGACAAGGTATAGGAATGGAGAAAGAAGGTGAAGGGGTGGATAAAGCTGATGAAGGGGTGGAGAAAACAATAGACGGGGGGGAAACTAAACTGTGGGTGAAGGACGCTTGAATTTGGGATGTGGAAGGAGACTGGATGTATTGGGAAGGGAGTGTAGGTTGGGAAGGGAGTGTAGGTTGGGAAGGGAGTGTAGGTTGGGAAGGGAGTGGAGGCACGGATGCAGTTGGGAACTGGTACGGGGAAGCAGACTGGAAAGGGGCAGGAGGTTGGTACTGGGTAAAATGGTATGGTACAGGAGGGGTAGGAAGGACCGGGCCTGGAGCAACTACTGGGCCTGTTGGAGGGGCTGCTGATGTCACCTGTGCTAAGGCCACCTGGCAGGCTTGCATTACATGTAGCTGCTGTTCAGGAGTTAGGTTGTCCAGTCGCTCAATCACAGCTTTGAAAAAAGAATGATGCGGCGCTTTATTTGCATCTAGATGCATCCTTTCAACACGCGTGCCTAAATCAAGCACCTCTCTAGTAACAAGATTGAACCCAGCAGACATTTGCTGGGTCATGACTTTCATAGTGTTTTGAAAGGATGCATGTAGATTCATAAACTCTGCAGCCAACTGCTTTTCCTGACCCCGCTGACGCAGCCGCCCAGAACTCAAAGGTGTTCTATAGAGGGCAGCTGTGTCAGAGGGGTGAGGTAAAGGAAAGCCTACCTCGTCAACAGCAGCTTCATGTAATGAAGCCTGCACAGATGCTCCAGCAGAGGTGGATGGGGCTGAGGGATCACACACAAGGGAAGGCAGGGAGGGTGCAGAGGGGTTGGGTATGTTGTGGTCCATGATGACGGCCTCCTGGGGGATCGCTCCAGAAGGGTTCAATGCAGGCTCCCGCGTGCTGCTGAAGGTGCTGTTGAAAAAAGTAGAAAAAAATAGACATTAATATCATGATATTCATTAGCCCTGGCTGCCAAAAAAAAGATTACACATTTGACCATTTTTTATTTAGTCACTTCTGGTAGGAATGTTTACCTTCTTGTCACCATAGTTGATCTCAGGAATGACAGGGCCTCAGAATACTTATAGCGGCTCCTGCGTCCTCTTGATCCGCTGGGAGCCTGCATCTCTTTGTTGAACTCCTTCTTGAAGCGATCCCGCATTGACCGCCACCGCAACTGAACTCTTTCCCCTGAAAATTGAAAACACAAAATGATTAGGATCAAGCATAATACATCCGGAAACATTACTGAAATGTGAATACTTACGCTGTTCTTTCTGTGCCCGAGAATGGAGTTCCTCCCAGTTAGATAGCACAGCCTGGCACACTTCCTCCCAGAGTCGTCTAGTAACACAAGCATCTGCATGGAAGCGGTCCGCCATATTCCAGAGCGGCTCACGATCTCTCACCATATCAATTAAGAGGTCCACATCAATAGCCACATCCTCACAGTCGGAATCGTGAGCACGCTGTGAAGCCTGTTTAAAGACAAAAAAGGTAAACATAACAATCACAGCATTATGTACAAACCTTATAAAAGTCCTAAAAAAAAAAAAAACCTTACTCTATGGCGACCGCCCCGGCGTGGTTGCCGACGACTCTGGGAGGCACTTTGAGGAACTCTCGGACGAGCCACAGATTCAGAAGCCTATAATGAAAAAAAAAGAAGAAAAGGAAAATTAAATGCTGTTATGTTGATCTTGTTTTTAGGTCCAGTGATGTGTAAGAACATGTTTTAGTGCAATTAATGCAAAGATACTTACATGCGGGGAGCCCACTCCAGGCATTTCTCCGCTACGCCCGTCTCCTTCTGAGAGACCCTCTGGTTCAGCTTCCTATTAAACAAGAATGCATATATAGGGTTATGTGTACCAAGAATGTTCTGGCAATAATAAAAAAAAAAATACCTCATTTCGCTGGCGATGTGAGGGAGGGCTCCCAGAAGAAGACATGTCTGGCTGAAATTCTGTAATGAAAACAATTGTTACCTACAACACTAACCATATTCAAAGCTTTCAGGCCTGTATACTTACAATATGGGTTGCAAATTAGGATTTTGCAGTAGTGTCCTGGGCAAGTTCCTGCATGAAAAAAGCACAATGTAGTTTAGATTTGTGCTGTGTGCAACATTTATTTTTACAATCAAACAAAACAACAAAAATAGTAAAAAATAAGATTTTTTGAATTCCACTCTCACCACCCTATAAAATGCAGCTTGGACAACAAACCATCGCAAAATTACTATGTATATACCCGTGTATAAGCCGCACCGGCCCAAAAATTGGGAACACATAAGCCCAGTGTGTAACCCATACACTATGGCCCCATATGCTGTTCCATAGTATTGCCCCCATATGCCAAAAAAAAAAAAAACCTATTGTGGGTCCATCGCCCCTGTCTGCCACTTCTTGTGTCAGTGACTGTTCATCCAGCAGAGGGGGACACGCACTTCTCACATCAACGCACCCACTGAGGATGCAGCAGAGACCGCAGTGAGCAGCAATGGACCCAGGAAAGGTGGATATCACTATGCTTGCAACGCACAGATTCAGGAATGGTAACGTTACCACTGAAGACAGGAAGGGAGACAGTGGAGAAGCAAGCAAGGCTACAGATATGACAGCAGGATGATCTGTGACACCCCTGCTCCCCCTCTGACCCACAGGGAGATGACCCGTGTATAAGCCAAGAGGGGGACTTTTAGCACCAAAAATGGGCCTAACATCTTGGCGTATACACGAGTATATACAGTACCTCCCCCTACAGTATTTACACATAAATTCACACACCCACCCACGCAAACTACTTCACACTGTCCTTCATAATTAGAATCCCCCCCACACTGATGACCACACCTGAAACTTTTTAAAAACAATAGTACAATGTATGAACAACATACATGTGTGTGTGTGTATATATACATATACATGCTGGGCAGGCAGCAGCAGGTACAGCATGGGACTCCAGCGTGGTGGCTAGCAGTGACAGCAGTGATGGGGGTTCTGCGGCAGAGGGTTCAAGTGGCGGTTGTGGGGGTCATGGTGGTGACAAGTTTATCTGGGAAGGCGGCAAGACAGTCGCTGGCTGTGACGGGGATGGGTGCGCAGGTATCGGCAGTCACACAGACAAAACGAAAACCTATGCTTGCAAGAAAATTTTTATACTCACACTCAAACTCCTGCTCGCTGGAGGTCCAATAGTGGATGGCTGTCAAAAATCCAGTTGGTTGCTGGATGTCTGTCTGGCTGGTGTATATGTGGCAGAATCCAGTGGCTGTGTGTGTCTCCAGTAGCTCTTTCTCCTCTGTATTAAGGGTGATTAATGCCCTCTCTCTACCTTTCCTATAGGGTGGGTGGAGATTGGCAGGTGTTTTTCCCCAAATTTGATACTTTTTGGAGCATGCTCAGTGCAAAAACCGGATCCGGCGCCGGAATCAGGCAAAAACCGGATGCCGCCGGATCCGGCGAACATAGACTACCATTATAAAAAAAAACCGTATGTCGCCGGATCCGGCGTCTTCCGGTTTTTTACCGCAGACAAAAAACGTTACATGTAACGTTTTTTCCAGACGCCGGACCGGCTGTTTTTGCCGGATCCAGCAAAAACCGGATACGCCGCATAGGCATCCGGCGCAATGCGGCAATAATGAAACTCTATGGGGAAGAAAACGGATCCGGTGGCAACAGGCGCCGGATCCGGTTTTCACACTTTTCGCCGCATCGCGCCTGATGCACAAAAACTGATGTGTGAAAGTAGCCTAAGCAGAGAGAGGCAAGTGCTATTCGCAACGGACTCATAGCTGGAAGTCCCATCACTTTCCGCTGGGCAAGGAAGCTGATAAGCGGTTACGAACATTGCCCCCTCTACACTAACGCTGTGACATAATAACAACGTGAATAATATCTTTGCATAAAACAATTTTTTTTTAATAAATTTAAACAATAAACGCGCCCGCATATCGAAAATTCTATAAGGGAGGGAGGGTGGGACAAAAGCTTCTAAGGGTCATCCTGCAAATTAGATAAAAATACATCTATCCCGATATCCATGAGATGTACTCCGTCCGGTCTCAGGAAGAGTGAGATGTCTTTTTCCAGATTGTGGTGGTGAACCACGATGCCGTAGTTCTCTTTGGCAAATTTTGCCATCTTCGAGTTGATTTTTCTCCTTGATTTGTCAATGGCTTTAGCTCCATGGTTTGAAAGACCAGCTCACCCACGTCTGACCTCACCGCACCTCAGACTCGGATCCGGCCCTGCCCTGGCCGCACAGCAGTAATAAAAGAAGAAATGATCCAGCTGAAGTGCGTTGACATTGTGTAGAGCTCAGCACCTGTTTTTTTTTTTTTTTTTTTGCACAAATCGTTACCACCATCGTGTAATACCTATATCAGCGGCCCTTTCACGATCTTAGCCATTTTTTTTTACCACCTCTGGGAAGATCTTATGCCACTGAAGCCCTCTGATGACTCTCCAGTTGACCTCTAGTTGCGGGACGTAAAAATTTTTTCTACTGGGGCGTATTCCGGCTCTTTTGCATGCCCAATAAATAAAAGAATGTCCCAATACTCATACTGTGGGCTTATGATTGCCTGTAAGAGACAAGATGTGTTAGAGCAGGTCTGGTCTTATGTATCTTGCAAAGCATGCGGATTTCCAATGGCCCAACCTCTGTAATTCAACTTCTGCTACACCGCCCTAGCTGCTTCAGTGGCCACTCCGATTCTAAAAGAATGTGTTCCGTATTCTTTTGGCTTCCCGCCCACAGCTTGTAGACATAGCTTAAAAATTGTGTGAAATTGATATTTAGTAAGCGGGGACCCGTCGGTGCGTGAGAGAAAGCATGTACCTTCGTGTCTTATAACCATGTAGCATCTGACTATTTTAACAGGACATAAGGGGCCGTCTAAAGCCTTGACCAGGACCCAGGACCCTCGACCGTTGGGGTCACATTTGGACTTCCGCACTCTAATGCGCACAGCGTCACTACATATTACGAAATCCTCATTAATTAACCCGCATACTGCTGCTGTTTTTGAACACAGCACTAATTCGCTAATCCGTAGCACCCCGAAGAATGCGATTGCAAACGCTGTAGATATTAGGGTTGAACCATATTGTGACCTGCATACCGTTTTAGCGATTGTGATAATATTATGCAACAAACTTAAAGAAACGGGGCAACGACATTCTTGACTAGGTTGGAACCTTTAACGGCTTGCTTGATGAAAAATATTTTGTTACGTCCGCCCATCCCATTAGCTGGAAGAAAAAGGCTATTCCCGATAAATGCCGTTGCGCTAATGTACCCGACGTGCCTCTATGCCTGAGCGGATTCAGGAGTTCTACCACCACATCACATCTCGCCGGATCACACGTATCGACAGGCCTTCCTTTAATTAAAGAGCACCACTCTTCCCATGCCTTACCATAAACTGACTGACTCTAGAATGCCTCTTTTCCAGGAGAGAAAACTGTGTGAGTAACAAATCTACTCACTTACCCGGGATCTGGTTTTCTGTTCAGGAAAGAGGCGGTCAATTGTTCAGCCTGAGATGAAAGTCGAAAGGGAATATTATATCCCGCTGAAGGCCTCCAAGTTGTCAGAGAAGGGATTTCTATGTCTCCTCAGGTATATCTGTCTTATGGGTACCCATGAATTGAAGCATAATCAGAGAGACAGACTGCTCGTTTTCTTTCCAAATAGTCTGTGTAGTTTATTGACAGCGTGGTCTTTTATAGAACATGATCACAGGAAATAAGATTACATAACAATTGGCAAAAAAAATAAAAAGGGAGGTTACAAAATAATCTGACAGAAATAAAAGTTATACAATTGGTTGTCAAACACATCCTGAGACACGAGACAGATTGCACAATACATTGTGGGCGAACATTCCAGAACTTTTCATATGTCAGTGGGACCTGGTTCAAAAGTTGAAGTTCTTAAGAGAACTTGGACTGAGTTACAGAATTTTGGAAGCAACAATATGTTCTGTACCAATTTCTTGGAATATATGCAGAACTATCAGGCCATAAAAGAATCTGCACGTAGAATGATAACTGGATAAAAGGTCATTCTTGCACAATACTATTTTCTAGTATTATTCAGAACAGAAATTAACCCCTTCTTTAACACCTGCCAGGTAGCCGGTGTCGCTGAGGCACGGATCAAGGGCATCAGTGATTGGCCACCGTGTCCCAAAGGGAGGACACAGTAGGCCCATTGGTTCTGCGCTGGGAAGGAATACTTTGAAAGCCTGCCAATCGGAAGACAACAACGAGTTAACCATCTTATCATCCATAGTAGACATAACTCTGACACGACACCAGATGTTGTGTCTAAGGCATAATAGTGCAAGGCGGCGCAACAGCGCGAGAACCGGTGGCAATGAAGAGGACATACTGTTTAAGCATTTAGCAGTACCCAGTTGTTTGGTTAAAAATCTGATGTTTGTATTTTTTAATTTGTCACCCCAAAGTTCGACTGATGTTACTATAGCAAAAATCTCCATCAAAACATGGTTGTGGCCCAAGTGGCTGAGGTCCATAGGTCCGGCCAACTGTTTTTGCACCATCGGTCCTTGTAGAAAAATGTTTTCAGATGGACAAATCCTCTTTCATTGAGTGATTAGAAGTGGAAAGGAAGAACAAAGACGAAAGAATCTAATTAATAAAAATATTGGAGAAAGAGAAACCAATCACAAACTAAAATGTTTCTATACTAATGCACAAAGCATGGGCAACAAACAAGGAGAATTGGAACTACTAACACAGGAAAAGAAATATGATGTCATTGGAAGCACTGAAACTTGGTGGGACAATACACATGATTGGAATACAAGACTAGAAGGATACAACTTATTTGCAAGAAACAGACTTGATAAACGAGGAGGGGGTGTCGCATTGTATGTTAGAAACGCGTATATCTGCACAGAGATTGAAGCTTCAGAGACTGGGAGTTCTGTGGAAACTGTTTGGGTAAGAATACAAGGACAGAACAATGGAAAGGACACCATTGTAGGCATTTACTACAGGCCGCCTGTGCAAGCTGAAGATATGGATGAACTCTTTATGCATCAAATGGCCAAGTTCTCCAAAAAATATGACATAGTTGTCATGGGAGATTTCAACTATCCAGACATTTGTTGGGAATCTCTCTCAGGCAAAACTAACAGGTCAAGGAAATTCTTATCCTCTCTTGCTGACAACTTTATCTTCCAAAAGGTAAGGGAGAAAACAAGGGGAACTGCTACCTTGGATCTAATCCTTATAAACAGGGAGGAAATGGTTGAGGAGGTAAAAGTGGCTGGGACCCTAGGAGGTAGCGACCATGCTATTTTAGAATTTTGGATAACTAGAGGCGGAAGACCTGTGAAGACTCAGACGTCAAGGTTAGATTTCAGAAAGGCAGATTTTAAGGGATTCAGAAAGAGAATTGGAGGGATCCAATGGCTGGATATCCTTAAAGACAAAAATGTCCAGGAAGGATGGGAAATCTTGAAAAATGAAATTCTCAAAGCACAGTTGTTAACAATTCCGAAAAGAGGGAAGAATAGAAAGCATTTACGGAAACCAGGATGGATGAACACAGAACTTAAGCACATGCTAAAAAGGAAGAAAAAAATGTTTATAAAATGGAAAGAGGGAGGCATATCTAAAGAAGAATATAATGCTGTCTGCAGAACCTGCAGGGCACAAATCAGATTAGCTAAAGCTGACAATGAATTGAGGCTTGCAAGAGAAGTCAAAAGCAATAATAAAGGATTTTGGGGATATGTCAAAAGTAAAAGAAAAGTCAAAGATGCTATAGGATTTTTACAGGATGAAAATGATGAAATGGTAAGACAGGCTGAACTTTTAAATTCCTATTTTGCATCTGTTTTCTCTCAGAAAGGAAATGTAACATCAACTGTTATTCACTGTCCTATTAAGGGAATAGAAGAATCCAGGATATCTATAAACAGAAAGATAGTGAGGAAACACTTAGCTAACCTAAATGAATTCAAGTCTCCAGGTCCAGATGAATTACACCCCAGAGTACCGAAGGAGATAGCAGAAGAAATTTTTGAACCCCTCTCCATAATATTTGAAAATTCTTGGAGAACAGGAGAAGTGCCAGAAGACTGGAGAAGAGCAAATGTTGTTCCTATCTTCAAAAGGGGAAGAAGGTGGACCCAGGCAACTATAGGCCGGTGAGTCTGACTTCTATACCAGGAAAGATCTTTGAACAAATTATTAAACATGTATGTCAGTACCTGGATAAGAATAAAGTGATTAAACAGAGTCAGCATGGGTTTGTAACTAATAAGTCATGTCAGACTAACTTAATTTCCTTCTATGATGGTATCACTGATTGGGTGGATCAAGGAAATGCTGTAGATATAGTATATCTTGACTTCAGCAAAGCATTTGACAAAGTCTCTCATACAATCCTTATTGAAAAAATGACTAAGTATGGAATGGACAAGGCAACTTATGTGGATTCATAACTGGCTTAGTGATCGGACCCAAAGAGTGGTCGTAAATGGCTGCACATCCAGTTGGAAGAATGTCTCAAGTGGGGTACCACAGGGCTCTGTCCTGGGCCCTGTATTGTTCAACATCTTTATCAACAATTTAGATGAAGGAATTGAGGGTAAACTGATTAAATTTGCTGATGACACAAAGCTAGGAGGGATAGCTAATACTAGAGAAGAGAGAGAGGATTCAAAAAGATTTAAATAAACTGGAGAAGTGGGCAGCAACTAACAGAATGGTTTTTAACAGGGAGAAATGCAAAGTACTACATCTGTGCAATAAAAATGAAAAAAGCATATATAGAATGGGAGGAATAGGGCTAATTGACAGCACATGTGAAAAAGACTTGGGTATACTAATAGATCACAGACTGAATATGAGTCAACAGTGTGATGCAGCAGCAAAAAAGCAAATGCAATTCTAGGATGTATTAACAGAAGCATACAGTCTAGATCACGTGAAGTCATTATTTCCCTCTACTCCTCTTTGGTCAGACCTCATCTGGAATATTGTGTCCAGTTTTGGGCACATTTTAAAAAAGACATCAACAAACTGGAGCAAGTTCAGAAAAGAGCGACCAGAATGGTGACCGGTCTCCAAATCCTGTCTTATGAGGAAAGGTTGCAGGATTTGGGAATGTTTAGTTTGCAAAAGAGAAGACTGAGAGGAGACTTAATTGCTGTCTACAAATATCTAAAGGGCTGTCACATTGTAGAAGGATCAACTTTATTCTCATTTGCACAAGGAAAGACTAGAAGCAATGGGATGAAACTGAATGGGAGGAGACACAGATTAGATATTAGAAAAAACTTTTTGACAGTTAGAGTGATCAATGAGTGGAACAGGCTGCCACGAGAAGTGGTGAGTTCTCCTTCAATGGAAGTCTTCAAACAGAGGCTGGACAGACATCTGACTGGGATGATTTAGCGAATCCTGCTTTGAGCAGGGGGTTGGACCAGATGGCCCAGGAGGTCCCTTCCAACTCTACGATTCTATGATTCTGTGGCTCGGCTGGGCAATGCCCTTTGTTGCTAATGATAATCTGCACGAAAAAGCCCTACCAACTAGCATAACTCGACAAGCAAAGTTGAGTAAACCTAGTAAGGGCTGCATTTGCTAAAGGGTGACTTTCTTTTCATCAAGGAAACTTTTAATCGTTTGGAGTGTTTTTTGTATTTTATCCACCGGTAGACGAAAATCATTCCATTGGTGTCAATTTCGATGCTGAGGAAAGGGAGAATGTTGCATGGCCCGATTGTTTTTTCCGGCGATCGTGGAACACCGAGAAATAAACTTAAACTTTTGGAGAAGGAAAGAACATAGTTCAGATTCCCTAGGTCCGACGAACAAAAAATCATCGAGGTAATGGATTGCTGAATTGCTGCCTGTTTCATGACGCACTACCCAGTCAAAGAAGGTACTGAAAAGCTTGAAATAGTGACAGGAAATGGAGCAGCCCATTGGTAGGCACACGTGGAAGTATAATAGGTGGTCAGCCCAACAAATGGAAGCATTCAGGGTGCACAGGTAAAAGACGGAAAGCTGACTATGTAGTTTTTTGCCAGTAGGGCGCCGGGCCTTGCCGTGAGCACGAGTTCAATTGTTCTGTAAAACGAAGCGTAGGTTACCGACGAGTCTTCTGGGGGTATCGCGTCATTGACCGAATCGCCTTTTGGGTAAGAAAGGTGATGTATTAGCCGATATTTACCGGGTTCTCTTTTGGGCACAATACCTAAAGGCGAGATTTTTAAAGAGCTACTTGGCAGCAGTGGGATCTGAACCTTTGGGTAAGAAAGATGATGTAATAGCCTATAATGTCAGTGTTCTTTTTTTTTGGAACAAAGTTTACTTTCAATTGGGGTAAAATTCACATTTGCTGCTCTATAAGCCCAAGAATTTACCTACTCAGCCATTAGCGAGATTCTGAAAGGCAATGATTTAACTATGGCGGTTACGCCCGCTGAGATTATGCCCCGTAATTGCTCTGTTTGCTTTGAGGGTACACCTTGATGCAGGATGTCCTTTAATGTAAAGATGGTAGCTGCGTAATTGGTTTTGCTTCAGTAATAGATGTGTCGTTAAGCATTGTATTTTTTTTTTAATAGTAGATGCCTTTCTCAGTATTTATTCATTATCGATGTATATGTGTCTCAGAAAAAATGATACCTGAACTGGTGTACTCCGACTCCTGGATCCGCATTCCACTTTTTTATGTGAGATACATACTCCACTGAGTCCACTCCAGGGACTCTTACTCAATTTAACGGGGGTAAAACCTGTAATCAAATCCATAATATATCGGCTGAGCAGCTTGTAAGTGCTCCATTTGCTAGGAGGGTACACCATGATGCAGGGTGTCTGCATCCGCAGGATGAGCATCCATGTTTATATTTACCACGTAAATCAGCAGTATCCTTCGTTACATAGTAAGTGGGCCCCTGGTCCACGTACGACCGTTGAGTCTTGGAGTAATTAGTGGTCGCGTATGAAAAAAGGGGGTGGGCTGCTTTTGAGCGATCATCAATCATAGCCAAACATCTGTTGCTTTTACTCCCCAGCCTATATTGGGCTGTAGGGCCAAACGCTTGCAGAACTCCTCATACCGCCAGCAGGTGGAAACACCATTGTTATTTTCTGAGTGATTTATAACATGTAGATCACTGGGGTGAGAACACTCACCACTATTTGACTCTGGCCGAGGTGTGACTCCAGGTGATGGAGGAACTCCGGCTTCCATTGTATCGTTGTTTGAGGTCCTGTGTCTGCAGTGGCCAGAAACAAACCCTGGGTGTGTGGGATAGATTTCCAAGGCTGACAGGCCAGTGATGGAGCATGTGACGTCTGATCCCTGTCGTGTGCCCGAGCCTGAGTGACTCACGACGGGGGAAATCTGGGGTTATCTGGTGGTTGGACTGGCTTGTACCCCAGGGTGAAGCTTTTCTCTGGCTGACGGTCATTGATGTAGCATGATCGGCTCTTAGAGGGATAGTGGGAATGGTGACGGAGTCGTCTGAGGAGTGGGAGGTCATGCAGCATCTACACCTTGGACCACTGCTACAAAGGGGAGTGATGTTACCCCCTGCGCCCGTTGTGGCTATGGGCATAAATGGTAACGTTGTGCTGTTTCTCACAGGGGGGTATTTTTTTTTTTTTATTGAAAGGGTCATTGGGGGGTTGGCGGTGTGTACTGTGTGGTTGGAGTGCTTGTGTTACGTGCTTTTTAGACATACTGTTTATGCAGCAGAGCATGTTGAAGTCGGGTCGGACCGGACCGCGCGTTCTGCAGCAGCCTTTTGTATTCTGACACCTGACCCCAAGTCATCCCGAGCAGGCGGTGCAGCTTCGCCTGCCGGAGATGCTGCTGGCCAGGTGTGGGGTTAAGGGGGGAATTTGTGGGGGTCCCGTCGGGAGGTGCAACCTCAGCATTTGGGGGGGCACGATCCTGGACACCCGGTCCCGTGGACTGGGAGCCAGTTGGGTGTCCTGGTCTCCCAACACTTGTGGAGCTCAGGCCTGGCCAATCTGCAGCACAGGCCGAGCTTCCCGCAGGCAGGTGGGGCTATCCCTGGCTCACTGCCAGAAGGTGAGCGGGGCTATCACAGGCCTGCTGAGAGGAAGTGGACGGTCTGAGAGTTCCGCAGCTGCGGCGTGTTCAGGCCCGGCTCCGTATCGGCCGGAAGTGGGCGGGGCCTTCCAGGCCTCAGCACGATGCTGGGAGAAGTCACGGAGGTCTGATCCTAGGCGTGTGGAGCGTGACGCCGGCGGAGGAGGAATGTGCTCAGGGCACATGCTCCCGGGCCCGTGCACAGCAACAGCAGCGCCCGACGCGATCGGGCTTGTGGATGGAGCGGTGGCGATGACCAGCAGCCGTCGTGGATCTGCATCGGATGGTGGGAGGACCGCGCAGAGCCGGAGTAGTGTGAGGGGGGCCGAGCTGGGAGAAGCCATGGGCAAGCAGGATGAATAGCCCGCAGGAGGTGGGTACGGGGTGGACAGCACAGGGAGAGCAAGAAATACCATCAGCGAGGAGGCTAGGGGAGGATGGGGGATGCCAAGGAAGCCAGCGACCTCGGGAGATGTACAGGACTGCGGCCTAGGAATCAATGGAGCCCTGGGGATGTTAATATAAGGGGAGGCCTGCGGCAAAGTTAGGGGGTCATGAGAGGGCACAGGGAGGTGAGCACTCAGGCGCCGGACACAAGGGATTGAAACGATTGCTCACCTTCCTGTGATGCTCTCTGCCACATGGCCTCGATCATGGCTTCGTACCTGGCTGAAGGGGAGACAAAAGCTTCTAAGGGTCAGCCGAGGAGAGAGAGGAAGACCCCCACCCCAGCACCTGAATTTAACCCCCGAGGGTGTGGTCGGATGCCCCTTCCTCTCTTCCCGTTGGTCAGTTAGGCGTCCTAATTATGGCATCACCTGGGGGAGTAGTGGTAGGCACTACACAGAATTCCTTTCTAAGTTATTTACAAGGGGGCTCTGCAGTCAGATGCACGTTCCTTATGCAGTACCGTGCCTGCCATTCTATCTGTGTAAAAACAATCCCCTTTAACCCGTTTGCGACATCTGGAGAAAATATACGTCGACGTCGCACTCCCTCCCTTTGGTGTAGGCTCCGGCGCTGAGCCCATATCTTTTATGGCACATGATGGGCCAGAAATCCCAGCCCATCGGTGACCCTGTCACGTGATCACATGTTAGTGTTAGTGCTGATGGGTTAGTGCAACAACCAGAGGTCGGCGCTCATAGCAAGTGAGCAACTCTGCTACATACAGGCAATCTAATAATCGCCTGTATGTAGCAGAGACGATCGGGTTATGGCAGCTACTAGTCTCCCATGTAGACTATTGAAGAATGCATGTGGATACATGGCGGGTGTCAGTGGGCGTCCCGATCTGCTAGCCGAAACCGCATAGACCAGGGATCATCCTGCAGAACTCCTGTTCTCCTTTTAACGTGGGCAAAACACTACTCAGACAACACAGGGTAAGGGTAAAACAGTGTGGCAATGCTTTATTAACGACAAGCGTAGGAAGATCACAGTCCATTCAGTCCATACAAGGTACAAGGCCAGTTGATCCGAGGATCACAATCTGGCTTTATATTCCAGGGTCGACTACTCCACCTGTGGCACGCACACAGAGAGGAGGTAACAACATGTGTAGGAAGATGACAGTCCATTGAGTCCATACAAGATACAAAGCCAGTTAATCTGAGGATCACAACCTGACTTCTCCAAACATATCCATGGTTCAGCGATGGCCAGTGGAGTAGATCTCTATTCTTCCAATTGAGGCTGAAAACCCCCAGGTTGTTTCCTATAGAATGATAGAGCTGTGTCCCTCGTGATGGAGCCATGATGTAAAATTGCTGCTGTCCTGGCTCTGGTCCTTTGGATGTATGGATGTCTTGGCAGAATATCTCTGGCTGTTTCTCTCTCAGTCTTTATACAGAGGCATGTACCGTATATACTCGAGTATAAGTCGATCCGAGTATAAGTCGACCCCCCTAATTTTGCCTCAAAAACCTGGGAAAACTTATTGACTCGAGTATAAGTCTAGGGTGGGAATTGCCGAAGATACTGGTAAATTTCATAAATGCTGCACAGTGAGTAATTGTGGCCCAAATACCGTAATGCTGCAGAACATATGCCCCCATAAATGCTGCACAGTGAGTAATGGTGGCCCAAATACCGTAATGCTGCACAACAGGTATGCCCCCATAAATGCTGCACAGTGCATGATTTATTGGCCAAGTGATAGGATTACCGGTACCGGTAATCCTATCATGTTGCTGCTGCCCCTGCTGGAATTTAAAAAAAAAAAAAAAAAACACTATATACTCACCTCCGTTGCTGACAGCTGCTCCTGAGCGTTACCGGCTCTTCAGTGACTCAGGCAGAGGGCGCGTGCTACCACGTCATCGCGCCCCCTGCACGTCACTGCCGGAGGACGGGAGAGAGCGGCGCACAGCGACTTGTAACGCCGCCGCCGGGACACTGACAGGCTGCAGGGGACTGCAGACACATACCGGGGAACGCAGAGACGACGGGGACCAGGTAAGTTTGAACCGTGACCCGAATATAAGTCGAGGGGGGTCTTTTTCAGCCCAAAAAGGGGGCTGAAAAACTCGACTTATATTCGAGTATATACGGTAACCTATTTTTAGACTTAACAAGTATCCCTCATTCAGTAATTACATAAAGGGTAATTACATAAATGGAGAGGAGATCAAGTAGCATTACTTGATTATTTAAACTATTTGCATAGCTTTTCCCTCTCTGCTTTAGAAGTCAACAAACTGGCTCAATAACACAATGCATAATCAGCATATCAGCAAACATCACAAGTGATCAAGGATAAATGCACAATCAAAGTCATTATTACCGGCTAACACAAACAAAAGTCAGTTTTCTTGATTAACCAGAAATCAACACTTAAATTTGAAAGCCAACATACAGATTACATTATATTATTTGCTTGCTAAAAATAGTCATCTGGTTAATTAAGATATAGTTCTGTATGTCTTCACAATGCGAAAAGTAAAAAAAAAAGTTTTTAAAAATATTATATGTTCCAATTACCCCCCTTTTGCCCCATTCAAAATAAAACAAAAAAAATAAAAAAAAACATACTGTTGGAAGATAACATGGACAATCTATGTATCATAGGAATCACTGAACTCTATATTGAGTTTTTGAGAGCTGAAACCAGATACAAGACTGTGTACCTGAGAAGGCCTATTTTCTTGTGTGTTGTCCTTTCGTTTTAGACATAAGATAAAAGTGCATATGCATACGAAATGAATACTGGCCTTCCAACATGATAGAAGATACAGATGTAAATTGTGGAGGTCTTGAATGAATAGCCTCTATCCATTTGTGACCTATTGCAATCTGCATACGTACACAGCTCCTGTGGGTTTCCATTACCAACCAGTGGTCCTGAGATAGACATCCTGTCTCCAGCCTATGGATATGTATATTGATACACAATGTCTGTTGGTGTTTGGATGATAAACTATTGTTCTTCAGCTAGACATCTAGTCTTGGTCAAAACTGAATGCCCTCAGGCCTTTTGACACCAAGACTTTATCCTAAATCCAAGGATAATGGAAAATGATGAATACTGCAGCCAATGACAGTGTTCCTATTACAGGAAGATGATTGGACATTTGCCACAGAAGATACCTGAAGAAGGGTGGAGTCATGGGTTGTATGTGGGTGTGAATGTGAAATCTGGGTATAAATGGAGGAAGAATCAATGCAATTTCTCTCTCTCATTACTGCCATGAAGAACCATTGCTAAGTATACTTGTATTACATAGTTATTTGTATTGGTATTTATCTAATTCTAGGACTTTGAAGAAAGGTTTTATTGTTATATTATTGTTTGAATTGTCTTATTACTATCTTATTTTACTTGTCACTAAATATCTTTGTCATTCTCCCAAACTTGAGTTATTGATTATATAGGAAATATTCAGGACGGGAAACCACCTCCAACACATACACATTTGGTATCGTCGCATTCAGAATCGCCCGATCTATCAATATAAAAAAGGAATTAAGCCGATAGCTAACGGCAAAATGAGAAAAATGTCAAAACGCCAGAAGTACATTTATTTGGTCGCCGCAACATTGCAATAAAATGCAATAACGGGCGATCTAAAGATCGTATCGTCACCAAATGGTATTCATTAAAAACGACAGCTCGGCGCACAAAAAATAAGGCCTCACCCAACTTGAGATCGTGAAAAATGGAGCCGCGACAGGTATCGGAAAATGGCGCAATTCTTTTATACTTTACCTAATAAAGAGTTATTTTTACTGATAAATGTTTGTTTTGGGTAGTTTATTTTCTGTTGGTATTTGGTTTTTCCTATAAAACTCCCATATAATATTCCATCCTTGAAAGCACGCTGCACGCATCACGTTTTTGTAAAATTTGTCAATAATATATATAGGTTCTACCCGTCTGAGTTATTTTTCGTGGTCAACAAAATAAGATTTTCCTGATATGGTATGATAATGACTTCTATGTGGGATATCTTATGTTTAAAAAGGTTGTCCACAAGTTGGACAATCCCTTCTCATTCCTTATGTTTGATCCTGTTAAAATAAAAACACTTATACAAACCTCCCATCCTGGCACCATTTCGGCACTTGCGTCCTTGGGTCTCTTGAGTTTTTTATGTTATGTGAGCCTTGTGACCAGTCAGCACTGGCGTCACTGTCCCCACTTTTGGACAAATCGAGCATCATGAGGCAGTCAGAGAGCAGCCGCAGCCCTGGCTTCCTGTTGATGTTCAATACCGTCCAAAGGTGGAAACAGTGAAGCTGCAGCTGATTGGGTGCAGGGCTCATGTGATGTAACACATACACATAAGCCCATGGACACCGAGAGTCAACAACACTGAAATGGAGCCGGCACACCAGCGGAGTATGAGTGTTTATATTTTAATGAGGCCAAACATGAAGAATAAGTTCACTGAGAAAATTTTTTATTTATATACAGTATATATATTTATATTATATTATACACACACACACACAATTCACCCCCTGAAGGTTAGTCAGAAGGTGACTAATAGAAAAAAAATATATACCCCACGACTCATTATATAGGATGAGGTGACGTATACACACTCACTCTCCAAACCTCTCATTTCTATGGATTTCATAATCCTCACTAAAGGCGACTCATCAAGATACTATTTAATAATATTGACCTATATTTAAGCGAGACTAGACGAAGAAAACCCTAATATCATGTTATCCGAAACAGTCAGAAAACTAGCCACATATTGGCAGATTCCAGACTTCAAACTATATACTTTGTAAGTTTATAAGATACTCCAGTGTCAGGAATAGATAGTATATACCACTCACCTTCTGACTAACCTTCAGGGGGTGAATTATGGGTATAGTTTTACATTTGTAAATAATAAAGTTTAGTTTTATCCTTTTGTCAGCAAACATGAGGAATGATGAGAGACAACCCCTTTAAGAAGATCCAATTTTGGTTAAAACTATTCCAACATTATGAACATAAAAAAGGCTTCTCCCCTATGTGACATCTCTGATGTCTATTAACAGATGATTTGCAAGTAAAATATTTCCCACATTCTGAACATGAAAAAGGCTTCTCCCCTGTGTGTGTTCTCTGGTGGCTATCAAGATTCCATTTCTGGTTAAAACATTTCCCACATTCTGAACAGAAAAAAAGGTTCTCCCCTGTGTGAATTCTCTGGTGTTTAACACAAGTTGATTTACTGTTAAAACATTTCCCACATTCTAAACATGAAAAAGGCTTCTCCCCTGTGTGTGCTCTCTGGTGCTTAACCAAATCTGATTTATTTTGAAAACATTTCTCACATTCTGAACATGAAAAAGGCTTCTCCCCTGTGTGTTTTCTCTGGTGCCGATCAAGATGCACTTTCTGGTTAAAACATTTCCCACATTCTGAACAGGAAAAAGGCTTATCCCCTGTGTGAGCTCTCTGGTGCTTAACACAAACTGATTTTTCTGCAAAACATTTCCCACATTCTGAACATGAAAAAGGCTTCTCCCCTGTGTGTGTTCTCTGGTGGCTATCAAGAACCCATTTCCAGTAAAAAGATTTTCCACATTCTGAACAGGAAAAACGCTTCTCCCCTGTGTGATTTTTCTGGTGCCTAACTAAAGCTGATTTTTCTGTAAAACATATCCCACATTCTGAACATGAAAAAGGCTTCTCCCCTGTGTGGATTCTATGGTGCTTAATACAATCTGCTTTATTGTTAAAACATTTCCCACATTCTGAACAGGAAAAAGGCTTCTCTCCTGTGTGGGTTTTCAGGTGGCTATAAAGAGAATATTTCTGGTTAAAACATTTCCCACATTCTGAACAGGAAAAAGGCTTCTCCCCTGTGTGGATTCTCTGGTGCCTAACACAAACTGATTTATTGTTAAAACATTTCCCACATTCTGAACAGGAAAAAGGCTTCTCCCCTGTGTGGGCTCTCTGGTGCCTATCACAAACTGATTTATTGTTAAAACATTTCCCACATTCTGAACATGAATATGACTTCTTTGCTTTAGGAGCAGCTTGTTTTTGAATGCCTCTTTTGTGACTTTGATTTTCCTTAGTAGTCAGTAATGAATCAGAAGACAGGACCTGTTTCATAGGATCAGATGACAGATCTTTGCTGTGAATGGATGATGGTATATCTGGAGTAACAGCAATCACTTCAGTTGTATCTTGTAGGATCTCAAAATCATTAGATTTAAAAATTGAAGATGTCAGCTGTCCTTCTGATCTCCTGGTACAGTCATCTGCTAAGATAAAAACAATTATTATCTTTTAATGAATGACTTGGGGCTACGGCCAGAAACGCGCAAGAATGCTACATGATTTTACATTTTGTCTGGACTACTTTTTTAAAAGAATGAAATAAAGAATTTTTTCATTGAAATTCAGTTTGCTGATCCAATTTTCTTTTCTAATTCATCCGATGGTCAAACGTTATCTGGATCCTAACTGCAGTATCGGAGGCTATCTACCACATAACACACGGTGAGGCGCTATTCCCTTTCTTTTGTTGATTTCTAACATTTTGGATCCCTGTATTTAGCAATATTGTAGTGAGAAGAAACCACTTAATTTACTGTGGAGCACAATTAGTGCCCAATGTGTTGGGTAATAAAATGGCAAACGTGTAATTTTCACTTTCCTACATCCACTGCATGTTAATTTCCGGAAAGTGGCCGTGGAGTCAAAATATTCAATCCTCCTACACACGTGGTCAAAATTTTTGGAACCTCTCATTTAATGATGTAAAATCCCACAATGGTCACAGAAATAACTTGAATCTGACAAAAGTAATAACGGGGCATGTCTGGATGAGGAGCTGAGCGGGCACAGGAATCACTAGCTTCATTCCCCAGCAGGCCATCGCAGCTCAAGGCAGCAAGTAACAGCGGGGAAAATCCACAATAAGACTCACTGCGGCCTCAGGCACCGATGGGGAGCGTCACCAGGAGCTAGGGAGCAGCGCCGGGCAGAATACCAGTCTTTGGCTTGACTCAACAAGCGGCCTGGAGCGGTGTGGAGCGGTCTGGGGGGTCTGGACATCTCACATCAGGTCAGACCTCACCGGAGTGGACCCCCAGCACAGCGGAGCAGGCACAGGAGGAGTACCCCCCAAGGAAGTGGAAAAGCGAAATGTGCGTCAGGGCCTTGGCGTGACTTACAGGCACCAAAATATGGGTAAGAGGGTGTGTTTTTACCTTGCATTTTTTTGACTTTGACTGTCCTTTACAATGTGGTCAGTTAATCTATAGTGCTCCTGGCAGGACAGTTATTATCTGGCGTTACTGAGTATGTTACTACTATTAAGCATTTTTTTTATTGTTTTATGCCAGATGTATACTCTTTGTCCTGCATGGAATATCCTCTTTGTCATCTCTTTGCCCACTTGTGGGTAACTGGGTCATTAGTTATATGTGTTACACATCAGCACACCATTGCCCAATTTACTTACCTTTTCTAGCCTGTATTGTTGCACCATGGTTGCATCATTGTCCACTGGTTTTTATTACTGTTCTCTTTCACTATATGTTGTCAGGAACACCACACTTGCTCAATGAGCCAGTGCGCGTGTCCTAAGTACAAAAACAGTGCTCAAAGATACCTGTGGAGCGAGCAGCAGTGGTGACGATGCATGCTCCAAGACCTGAAGCACGTGACTGCTGGGGGCGTGGCCTAAGGCTAGTTTCACACTAGCGTTTAAACGACGCGCGCACGGCGCCGCTAAGCCACGCCCCCTGCCGGCTCCCTGTCCGCCCCTTCCTGTCAGCGCCTCCTCCGAGCGCACAGGGCTGCATGCGTTATGCGCACCCTATCTTTAGCATAGGGTGCGCAGGCCGTGCGCAACTATGAATGTAGCGTGCGCTGCGCATTTTTGGAGGTGCGCCGTGCGCGTCGAACGCAGCATGTTGCATTTTGGCGCGCACGGCGCACACTCAAAAATGTGCAGCGCACGCTACATTCATAGTTGCGCACGGCCTGCGCACCCTATGCTAAAGATAGGGTGCCATAACGCATGCAGCCCTGTGCGCTCGGAGGAGGCGCTGACAGGAAGGGGCGGGCAGGGAGCCGGCAGGGGGCGTGGCTTAGCGGCGCCGTGCGCGCGTCGTTTAAACGCTAGTGTGAAACTAGCCTAAGCTCCACAGAAACTCCTAGAAAGGTAACTATAGGACATTGTTACCAAGGGGCATAGACAGAGATAGAAACCAGATCAAGCCGGGTCAAAGCACGAGATAGCAGGACAGTACCAAAGGGTTAGACAGAGCGAATAGTCAGGACGTAGCAATAGGTCAGAAAACCAGAACGGGCAATGGATGGTACAATAGGGACAAACTGCAACTGAGTAACCATAGCCAAGCCAGGAGGTCAGAACCGGAGAATAGAACCAAAACGAGAGACGGAGTAGAGAGTAAGGGAACAGACCGGGTCATACACGGGAATCAAACAAGCAATGCAGAATACACGCACACCAGGGGGGGTCGGTCAGACACACAGCCTGAATAACAGTATAGCTGATAGAGAATGCTAGTCTGGAGGGAGTATAAATACCCCTTCCAGATCCAAAGAGAGGCCGGCAAAAGTTAACCCTGTGAGAACAGGACATTAACCATGTCCTAACCATGACATAAATGTGGTGTAATTTACTTGTACATATATGAGCCCGGATTTTTGCAATGTGTAAATAAAGTCTTTGTTACATTTTGGCATAAATAGGGCTTTGGTCTTCTCTATTGATTAATTTCACACATAAGCATTTGATGTATATTCTAGGGATGTAAGCTCCCATATATTCTCTATTGCTTCTCATATTTCATGGAGAGCATCTCGCTTTTTATACAAATATGTTTTTTACATTTATCTTTGGTTCTTGGTATGTTCTCACAGGAGGGACCTGGCAGATCCTCACCCAGGGGCCTGGAGAAGCAAGGCACCAAACCGCAAGGGCATAGCTCCACCCCCATCACTGAGGCCACACTAAAGACCCTGCTAGGAGATCTAAAGCACACTATGCACAGTGATATCACCTCAGCCTTCATTGCACCACAGAAAGACATTGGGCACATAGGTGACACAACAGCCCACATTGAGGAGAAGCTGGAGGAATTCACCACACCCCACAACCACTTAGTGGATTTTCACAATAAGGAAGATGAGGAGATCGAAGCCCTAAAATTGAAGCTGGCGGACTTGGAGAACCACTCCAGTCGCAGCAATCTGTGCTTCAGGGGGATACCAGAAAGCGTTGCTGTGGATGCATTGAAGGAGTTCCTAATGAATTTCTTTACCGCAATAATCTCCGAGTAGGAACAGCGAGACCTCATAATACACAGAGCGCACATGATCCCCAAACCCAAAAGTTCCCCTGCCTCTGCACCCAGGGATGTAACTGACTGGCTTCATTTTTATCATTTCAAAGAAACCATCAGTAAAGCAGCAGCGGGCAGACTGGAGCTCCCGGAGAGATTCAAGAGTGTCCTGGTGTTCGCCGACCTCTCCGCCATCACCCTGAACAGGAGGGAATTCTCCACAGCCAGCAAGATCCTACGGGACAACAGGATTGCGTACAAGTGGGATTACCCTGTGAAGCTGATCGTCACCAAGAATGAAGCCAGGTCGTGACTTCCCCCTTTAGGCCATGACTCTGCTGCAAAAGTGGCCGCTGGCGAAAGTGGATGAGGATACCAGCTCCCCGCTAAAGAAGCCGCCCACCCTGATGAGGGAGTGGACATGAACAAGAAAGTAGAAGACTTATTCTTCACCATGGTCTGCAGAGGCACAAGAGGAGAATTTTTGGTTTCTTTCAATACCCCCAACTATATACTGGATAGCGGAGCATACATAAAGTTTTACATAAAATTAAAATTTGTTTTTTGCTATTCCCCTTTTTTTCCTACTTTTCTAGTGGTGACATAAAGATTTTATCTGTAATCTGTATATGGTTCTTCATATTTCCAGCATGTAAAAGGACTGAATAGTCCGTTTAAAAGATTCCTTTTATGGAAAGAGGCCCAATCCTTTATAGCAGATGTATTGTGTGTTCAGGAAACCCTCCTGAATAGCACTGACGCCCACAGATTGCAGAATAGGAATTTCCCCAAACGTATTCCACTCCCATGCAATAGATAAAAAAGACGAGTAGTAATTGCGATAAAGAACACCGTCGTCTTCCAGCAAATCACCATGTAATGGACGATGAGGGCAGATAAGTCATCCTAGTCTGCACCATAAACAAAACCTACACAACTGTCTCTATTTACGCCCCTAACTCCAAGCAAATTCTGTTTCTTAAGGACACCCTGGTGGTAGTAGCAAAAGGTAAAAAAGTCGTCCTGTTGATTTGCGGGGACTTTAACATCACCCCTTGTCCCAACATTGATAAATCAATACCCCCTCAAAAGAAAGAAAATACCCGATCACTCTCTTAGACCCTCCTAGCGGAAGAATTATATAATATCTGGCAGGTTCTGCACGCCACCGAGCGGGATTACACCTTCTATTCACACTCGCACAGAGGTTACTCCAGAATCGATGTAATGGTCACAGATAAATGGTTATTGCAGGACATCCAAGAAGCCACGATAGGGAACATCACCTGGTCGGACCACACCCTGGTATCCTGCCAAATTATAGAGGGGTATAACTACCCGATATATTCCCCATGGAGGGTAAACAACTACCTAATTACATCCCAGAAAATTAGACCCCAACTACAGAATGTACTGACAGAATTCTTTGCAATTAACCCCTTCATCCCGAAGCCTGTTTTCACCTTAATGACGGGGCCAATTTTTACAATTCTGACCACTATCACTTTATGAGGTCATAACTCTGAAACGCTTCAACGGATCCCACTGATTCTGAGTTTGTTTTCTCGTGATATATTGAACTTTAGGATAGTGATAAAATTTATTCGATATGACTTGCGTTTATTTGTGAAAAAAACAGAAATAATGTCTGTAAAGCACTGAGAAATTATTGGTGCCATATAAATGAGTAAAATAAATAAATACATTTTGCGAAAATTTTGCAATTTTCCAACTTAGAATTTTCATGCCCATAAATCACAGAGATATGTCACACAAAATACTTAATAAGTAAAATCTCCCACATGTCTACTTTACATTAACACAATTTTGAAACCAAACTTTTTTTTTGTTAAGTCATAAGGGTTAAAAGATGACCAGCGATTTCTCATTTTTACAACAACATTTGCAAAACCATTTTTTTAGGGACCACCTCACACTTGAAGTAACTTTGAGGGGCCTATATGAAAAAAAATGCCCCAAAATGACACCACTAAAGGTACTCAAAACCACATTCAAGAAGTTTATTAACCCTTCAGGTGCTTCACAGGAATTTTTGGAATGTTTAAAAAAAATGAACATTTAACTTTTTTCTTTTTACAAAAATATTACTTCAGATCCAATTTGTTTTATTTTACTAAGGGTAACAGAAGAAATTTGACCACAGAATTTGTTGTACAATTTGTCCAGAGTACGCGGATACCCCATATATGCAGGTAGACCACTGTTTGGGCGCATGGCAGAGCTCGGAAGGGATGGAGCGCCGTTTGACTTTTCAATGCTAAATTGGCTGGAATTGAGATCAGACGCCATGTCGCATTTGGAGAGCTCCTGATGTGCCTAAACAGTGGAAACCCCCCAATTCTAACTCCATCCCTAACCCCAAAAAAACCCCTAACCCTAATCCCAACCACAAACCTAACCCTAATCCCAACCCTAATCCCTAACTTTAGCCCTAACCCTAATGGGAAAATGGAAGTACATTTTTTTTATTTTATTATTTTTCCCTAACTAAGGGGGTGATAAAGGGGGGTTTGATTTACTATTTATAGTGGGTTTTTATGTTTGGCAGCTGTCACATGCTAAAAGATGCTTTTTATTGCAACAAATAGTTTTTGCATCACCACATTTTGAGAGCGGTCATTTTTCCATATTTTGGGCCCACTGAGTCATGTGAGGTCTTAGTTTTTGCTGGATTAGTTGACGTTTTCAGGGGTACCATTTTTATTTACATCTGTCTTTTTTATTGCGTGTTATTCCACTTTTTGTTCGATGGTATGATGATAAAGCATTGTTTTTTGCCTCGTTTTTATTTTTTTAAGGTGTTCACTGAAGGGGTTAACTAGTTTTATAGAGTGGGTCGTTACGGTCGCGGCGATACTAAATATGTTGATTACTATTTACATAAATAAATGGATTTATTGGAAAAGATTTTACTTTTTTTCTTTGAGGAATTAAAAAAAAAATATTTTTACACATAATTTTTTTTTTTTAATTTACCTCGCTGCAGGACCCGGAAGGACCCCGCAGCCATCTTGGAGACGGGGTCTCCATGGAGATCACTGGAACAATGCGATCGCATTGCATTGTTCCGGTGGGAGAGCGCAGGGAGCCCCCTCACTGCGTGATTCCTCTCTATACCGCTGTCAGTACCGACAGCGGCATCAGGGGGGTTAAATGCCCACGATTGTGGGCATTGCTGTGGGGTGTCAGCTGTCACATACAGCAGACACCCGCATGCGATCGTCGCGGCGCTCAGCGTGAGGCCGCGCGATCGTGCCGCCGTACTAGTACTGCTGTTTGCGGGAACGCAGTTCTCTCAGAGCAGTATAAGTACGTTGCATACCGGGAAGGGGTTAATAACACACCTGATGTGTCCGTATCTACAGTATGGTGTGCTCACAAAGCCTACATCCGAGGTAAACTGCTCCAAATAGCATCCCAAAATAAAACAGCGAGACTACGCCAAATAGAGGAAATCAAAATATTGCTGCTCTAGAAGAGATGCTCAAACATAGCCCCACAAACACAATTCTCCAAAAATTACAGAATCTAAGGTATGAATTATGTCAACTGCTCCAACACAAATATGAGCATAATATATGGAAAAGCAAAGCCAAATATTATTGTCAGGGAAACAAAGCAGGAAAAATATTAGCCAACAAAATTAAAGCCAAAATGACCAAAGATTATCCCACATACAGGACAACCAAAAAATATAATATATAACCCCAAGGAAATCACAAATACCATCTCACATTACTATTCCTCCCTCTATAATCTACAGGAAAATACCACAACCCACCACCCAACTAATACACCAAGGTTACTTACCGGTAGCCGGTTTTCCGGAGCCCATGACGGCACACATGAGAGAGGGGATCTGCCCAGTCAGGACAGGAACCCTATTGAAGATAAAAGGGTGGTACCTCTCCCTCGCTTCAGTTGGTTTACAGAGCATGAGAGGCCCCCCGGGTTAGTACACATGGTAAAACTATCACCACATTATATCTAACTAAAAAAACACCCAAACTATAGTGCACACCAAAGGAGTGAAAAGGGGGGGGAATATACAGGTGCCATCATGGGCTCCGGAAAAACCGGCTACCGGTAAGTAACCTTGGTGTTTTCCCGTCTCCCATGACGGCACACATGAGAGACTTTTGTACAATAAGACACCTTTGGGAGGGACCACCGCTTGCAGCACCCTTCTACCAAAGGTTAGGTCAGTAGAGGAAGACAGATCAAGTCGGTAGTGCTTAAAAAAGGTCGAAGGTGAGGACAAAGTAGCGGCTTTATAAATTTGTTCAATTGATACCTCAGCCTTCTCTGCCCAGGAGGTAGCCACGGCTCTGGTGGAGTGAGCCTTGATGCCTTCTGGAACCGGAGCGCCACTTGCGGAGTAGGATAACATAATGGCCTCCCTGATCCATCTGGCAATGGTACTCTTAGCTACCCCGTGCCCTTTTCTACTACCCTGAAAGGCTACAAAAAGGGACTGATCTTTCCTCCACTGACTAGTTACTGACATATATTGTAATATGGCTCTTCTTACATCTAATGTATGGAACTTTTGCTCCCCAGGGTTTCTAGGATTGTTACAGAAAGATGGCAAGGAGATCTCCTGAGTCCTGTGAAACTTTTGGACTACTTTGGGGAGATAGGCCGGGTCTGGTCTTAGAACTACTCGGTCCTCCAATATCTGTGTATATGGAGAACATATAGACAGAGCTTGAAGGTCGCTGACTCTTCGGGCTGATGTTAAGGCTACCAGTAAGACAGTTTTAAGTGTAAGTAGCTTTGGTGACAGCTCTAGTAGTGGTTCAAAGGGATCTTTGGTTAAGGCCTCTGAGACTAGGTTGAGGTCCCAGGGTGGTATCTTTGGGATAATGACCGGCCTTGACCTGCCACAGGACTTTATGAATCAGGACTCCCACCTATTGGCTGCTAAGTTGCAGTTATATAGGGCCCCCAAAGCTGAGACTTGGACTTTGAGTGTGTTAGTGGCTAACCCCAGTTGTAGCCCCGACTGTGAGAACTCTAGGATAGGTCCCACTGGCGCTACATCCCCCAAGGGTTCCCCCAGGAAGTCTAGGAACTTTTTCCACGTTCTACCGTAGATTTGGGATGTTATAGGTTTCCTACTTTTCAACAGGGTGGAGACTAACCCTGGAGAGAATCCCTGGCGACTCAGTAGCGCCCTCTCAAATTCCAGGCTGCTAGATGGAAGCCCTTCACCTGAGAGTGGACCACTGGTCCCTGGGAAAGCAGGTCTGGAATCTCCGGTAGTATCCATGGATCTGTCACTGACATGAGCCTCAGAAGGGAGAACCAAGGCCTTCTCGGCCAGAATGGAGCTATAAGAATTATTCTCGCTCGATCCTCCCTGATTTTCCTGACCACTACTGGGATCATTGTTATCGGGGGAAATGCATAGGCCAGGATGAACTTCCAGGGTATTTGTAGGGCATCTACTGCGAAGGGGTTTTTCCTTGGGTTTAGTGAGCAGAACTTCCTGACCTTCCGGTTCTGTGCGGTAGCGAACAGGTCTATTTCTGGTTTGCCCCAGGCCTGAACTATTTGTTGGAAGACTTGGGGGTTTAGGGACCATTCCCCTTGTTTTAGGTGCCTGCGACTCAGGAACTCTGCCTGTATATTTTCTGCCCCCTTTATGTGCAGTGCTGTGATGGATAACAGATGTTCTGCTAGCTGGAAGAGTAGATCTGATATTTGCATGAGGCCCCGAGATCTCGTTCCCCCCTGGTGATTGATGTAGGCTACTACTGCTTGATTGTCTGTCATGACCCGGGTGTGGCGGCCCCGAAGTAAGGGAAGGAAATGTTTCACGGCTATTTCCACTGCCCATAGTTCTTTTACATTTGAACCGTGATCCCTTTCTAGCGAGGACCAGGTCCCCTGTATTGAGTGGGATCTCAGGTGTGCTCCCCATCCTGTGGCACTCGCGTCTGTTGTAATGATGTCCTCGACTGGTTTTTGCCACGGGACACCGGCTGTTAGATTCTTTTCTACAGTCCACCAGAGCAGGGAATCTCTTACAGCCACTGAGAGACATAGTTTGCCTTCTAAATGCCCTTTTAATTGTTTCTGTGCTGACAAAACTTCCCACTGTCGTTGCCTTACGTGGTACTGCGCCCATGCTACTGCGGGTATGCATGATGTCAGTGAGCCTAAAAGGGACATTGCGTTCCTCAGTGTCATATTTGGTCTTTGTATTGCTGTGCGAGCTAGGCCTCTTATCTTGGTCACTTTGCTCTCTGGGAGGAGGCAGCGTTGTTGCTCGGAGTCCAATATCAACCCTTGGAAGGATTGCTCTTTTGCTGGGGTTATCCTTGATTTGGGGATGTTTACTATCCATCCTAGTCCTACTAGAATTCCTATCACTTCCTTCACTTGATGTGTGCAGTGGGAATCCAACCTCCCTATTACCAGAAAGTCGTCTAGGTATGGGACGATCACTATGTCCCTGGAACGCAGAAAAGACATTACTTCGGCCATCACTTTGGTGAATACTCTGGGGGCTGTAGACAGGCCAAACGGAAGGGCTGCGTATTGGTAGCGTTTCACCTGCCCCTGGAAATAAGAGCGCTACTCTCAAATATTTTTGATATTCCCGATGAATTGGGATATGATAGTAGGCATCTTTTAAGTCTATCACTGCCATGAGGCAATGTCCCTGTCAGGACAGAAAACCCAACTGAAGCGAGGGAGAGGTACCGCCCTTTTATCTTCAGTAGGGTTCCTATCCTGACTGGGCGGATCCCCTCTCTCATGTGTGCCGTCATGGGAGACGGGAAAAAGACATTACTTCGGCCATCACTTTGGTGAATACTCTGGGGGCTGTAGACAGGCCAAACGGAAGGGCTGCGTATTGGTAGTGTTTCACCTGCCCCTGGAAATAAGAGCGCTACTCTCAAATATTTTTGATACTCCCGATGAATTGGAAGGTGATAGTAGGCATCTTTTAAGTCTATCACTGCCATGAGGCAATGCTGGAACAGGATCTTTGTGGCCGTGTTGATTGACTCCATTTTGAAGGAGCAATTGTCTACCCACTAATTGAGTCTCCTCAGGTTGACAATGGTTCTCCAAGAGCTGTCTGGTTTTTGTATTAAGAAGAGGGGGGAGTAGAACCCCCTTCCTTCTTCTTGCACTGGGACTTCCTGTAGGACTTGTTTTTTCACTATCAGGTAAGAGACGTGGCACTACTGGTGTGGTGCACAGGTAGGGTCCCAAGCCAATAAAGTGAATAAACAAAACCTGGCCATGTTTTGTTTATTCACTTTATTGTTTTTTCACTAGTCCCAAGACTTCCGTCTCCAGGGCCAGCTGTTGCTCTTGGGCTTTCCTTCTGGGTGTCATTATGAAGGTATGCCTGGGCGGACAGATGAATTTTATTTTTAAGCCGTCCTTGATTATATTTAGGACCCATGTACTGGGGGAGATATTTGCCCAGGCGGAAAGGAAGAGAGAAAGCCTTCCCCCTACCTCCGGCCCAATGTCATTGGGGAGATTTTTTGGAGGAAGTGGAGGGCCCTTTAAACATATAGCCCGATCCACTTTTCTTTAAAGTCCCAGCTTTTTCTATCTCCCGGGGGACGACCCCTGTTAAATCTCCTCCTCCGAAAGGGCTGCTTTTTAGGTTCTCCCGGAAATCGGGGAAAGCTTTTCTTCCTATCCCCCGCATGTTCCAAAATCTCTTCTAGTTTTTTCCCGAAGAGGAATTGGCCATCGCATGGAATGGAACATAACCTATGCTTTGATGGTAAATCTCCGGGACACCCTTTAAGCCACAGGGCTCGTCTTGCCGCATTTGATAGACTTGCTGCTCTAGCTGTCAATCTTGCGGAGTCTGCAGAGGAATCTGCTAGGAAAGCCGCTGCTCCGTGCACCAGTGTCAAATTAGACAGAATTTCGTCTCTAGGAACTCTATCCTTGATCTGGTCCTCTATTTGTTGCAGCCAGACCATGAGGGCACGAGCGGTACAGGTAGCAGCTATCGCTGGCTTCAATCCACCTGCTGAAGCTTCCCAGATGTGCTTTAGGAAACCGTCTGCTTTTTTATCAAGCGGGTCTTTCAACACGCCGGAATCCTCTAATGGTAGGGATACCTTTTTTGAGGATCTAGCTACGGCCCCATCAATTTTAGGGACTTTTTCCCAGGTTTCTGAATCCTTCTGCTCAAAAGGATACCTCCTCTTTGATGTGGAAGGTAAGCCCCCTGACCTCTCCGGTTTCTTCCATTCCCTGTCAATTAGTGCTTTTATTTTATCATTTACAGGGAAGGTACATTTTCGCTTTTCCAGTCCCCCAAACATTACATCCTCTAATGATTTGGGAGCCTTTTCCTCTTTAAGGCCCATTGTAGCCCTAATAGCTTTGACCAGCTTTTCTACGTCCTCCGTTGGGAAACATGGACGGCCGCCTATATCGCTGTCCGAGGAGGATTCTGAGGACTGAGTAGAAGAAGAGTAGGTGGAGGGGGGACAAGGATCTATCCCGCCCCTTCTGCCTTGGCGAGGCCTCTGAATCGGAGCTCCTTCTACGGTTTCTTTTCTCTTTCTTTTTGAGGGCTGCCTTTAGGGAGCCTGTCACCTCCTGCTGTATTAACTCTTTAAGGCTAGTCACCAAATCAGGGGTCTCCTCCTGTATAGTTTTGTTTATACAGTCAGCGCAGAGGTCTTTCTGCCACTGATCTGCCAGCGGGTTTTTACACAGGGCGCATTCTCTATTTTTGGTTTTGCTGCTGGCCTTCCTCGACCCCTAGTGATCAAACAGAGAAAATGGAACCCCGTTACCATAAGGGTGACATTCACGTAGATCACTCACCACCGCTGTCAATCAAGGGTACCGATCTCGGAGGCTCCTCAGATGTATTCGTGACATTTCTCCTGGACATCTCAGAGTCATGCCGGTTGCGTTTATGACTGCCGCTCCCACCACTCGAGCGACTGCTCCTGGTATGCTGGCGGCTCGGCTTGGAATCTGGCGAGAGGTCTTGCTGCTGACGCTGCTCGTCTTGCCCCACTTCCATCTTGAAGCCTTGGGCATGAGTGCGTCTTATGTAAGGGGGATCCACTGCACTCTCCGCCTCCTCCGGTTACCCTCACAGCCCCTCCCCCCCGTCATGCTGCCAGGATCTCCTTTCGCCGGCCGGCGTTGTTTACTATGGGCGCCGCCATCTTGGATTGGTGGCGCCGCCTCCCGACGTCACGCGGGCATGCCCCTTTCCCAGCGTGCCCTTCGCGTGACGTCAGGGGGGCGCGACCCGGAAGCGGCCGCTCCTGTGCTGCTCTGGATGCGGCAGAGGGGGAGAGGGCGGCGCGACAGCCACGGCAGAGCCCCAGGACCCCAGCCGTGCTGTTTCTGCGCCCGCTCGGACGCTGAGCCCCCGGGGGACCCGCGGACGGCGCTTCCCCCTCCCGACGCACAGCGCTCAGCAAACCAGCCTGACCTTCCACGCCGGCACGGGAGAGGGGCAGGTACGTGTGACCGCTGTCTTCAGCACACGGGTCCCTGTCAGGACAGGAAACCCAACTGAAGCGAGGGAGAGGTACCACCCTTTTATCTTCAGTAGGGTTCCTGTCCTGACTGGGCGGATCCCTTCTCTCATGTGTGCCGTCATGGGAGACGGGAAAAAAATCAATTGTTGGAGAACATAAAACTTCCTAAGATACCAGAGGACACTTTACATACAGTGCCTTGTGAAAGTATTCAGCCCCCTGGAACTTTTCAACCTTTTCCCACATCATGCTTCAAACATAATAGATACCAAATGTAAATTTTTGGTGAAGAATCAAGAACAAGTGGGACACAATTGTGAAGTTGAACGAAATTTATTGGTTATTTTAAATTTTTGTGGAAATTCAAAAACTGAAAAGTGGGGCGTGCAATATTATTCGGCCCCTTTAACTTAACACTTTGTTGCGCCACCTTTTGCTGCGATTACAGCTGCAAGTCGCTTGGGGTATGTCTCTATCAGTTTTGTACATCGAAAGACTGAAATTCTTGCCCATTCTTCCTTGACAAACAGCTCGAGCTCAGTGAGGTTGGATGGAGATCGTTTGTTAACAGCAGTTTTCAGCTCTTTCCACAGATTCTCGATTGGATTCAGGTCTGGACTTTGACTTGGCCCTAGATACGTTTATTTGTGAACCATTCCACTGTAGATTTTGCTTTATGCTTGGGATCATTGTCTTGTTGGAAGACAAATCTCCATCCCAGTTTCAGGTCTTTTGCAGACTCCAACAGGTTTTCTTCAAGATTGGTGCTGTATTTGGCTCAATCTATCTTCCCATCAATTTTAACCATTTTCCCTGTCCCTGCTGAAGAAAAGCCAGCCCAAACCATGATGCTGCCACCACCATGTTTGACAGTGGGGATAGTGTGTTCAGCGTGATGAGCTGTGTTACATTTATGCCAAACATATCGTTTGGCATTGTTGCCAAAAAGTTGTATTATGGATTCATCTGACCAGAGCACCTTCTTCCACATGTTTGGTGTGTCTCCCAGGTGGCTTGTTGCAAACTTTAAATTACACTTTTTATGGATATCTTTGAGAAATGGCTCTCTTCTTGCCACCCTTCCATAAAGGCCAGATTTGTGCAGTGTATGACTGATTGTTGTCTTATGGACAGACTGTCCCACCTGAGCTGTAGATCTCTACAGTTCATACAGAGTGATCATGGGCCTCTTGGCTGCATCTCTGATCAGTCTTCTCCTTGTTTGACATGAAAGTTTAGAGGGACGGCCGGGTCTTGGTAGATTTGCAGTGGTATGATATTCCCTCCATTTCAATATGATTGCTTGCACAGTGCTCCTTGGGATGTTTAAAGTTTTGGAAATTATTTTGTATCCAAATCCAGCTTTAAACTTCTCCATAACAGTATCACGGACCTGCCTGCTGTGTTCCTTGGTCTTCATGATGCTCTCTGTGCTTCAAACAGAACCCTGAGCCTATCACTGAGTAGGTGCATTTATATGGAGACTTGATTACACACAGGTGGATTATATTTATCATCATTAGTCATTTAGGACAACATTGGATCATTCAGAGATCCACAACGAACTTCTGGAGTGAGTTTGCTGCACTGAAAGTAAAGGGGCCGAATAATATTGCACGCTCCACTTTTCAGTTTTTTTAATTTCCACAGAAATTTAAAATAACCAATAAATTTCGTTCAACTTCACAACTGTGTACCCACTTGTTATTGATTCTTCACCAAAAATTTACATTTGGTATCTTTATGTTTGAAGCATGATATGTGGGAAAAGGTTGAAAAGTTCCAGGGGGCCGAATACTTTCGCAAGGCACTGTATATTAAACCAACCAATATCCCAAGCAGAAATACAGCAAACAATGAGAGGGATGAAAAATAAAGTCCCGCGGCCCTGATGGAGTAACGAACGAATATTATAAAACGTTTCAAGACATACTAATCCCTCACATGACATAATTTTTCCAAAATTTTATACTGATAGGAAAAATTCCAAAAGAGATGATTCAGGCAACAATTATACCCCTCCCCAAACCAGGAAAAATCAGGACTGAACCGTCAATTTTATGCCGATATCATTAAAACAGATCTTAAAATCTATTCCAAAATCCTAGTTAATAGTCAGCGTCAGTCCTCATTTCTGGAATGATGTCAGATACATTTGATATCGTTAATGGAACGAGGCAGGGATGCCCACTCTCTCCTCTAATATTTGCACTAACAATCGAACCCTTAGCTGAAAAAATTAGATCACACCCTGGAATAACCGGTATTAAAATTGGTAATGTAGAGCACAAAATCGGGCTATTTGCGGACGACTATCTTATCCCTTACTAATCCCGAAGAGTCGCTCAGTAGCGTAATGGAAGCGATAGACTCTTTTACCCAAGTATCATACTACTAGATGGAGGCCCGATGCTATCGCATCGGGAGGGCGGTAGACCGGGGGGCTGCACCCTCCTCTTTCCTTGTTTTCCCTAGGTTATGTATGGTCCCTCTCACCCCCCTTTCCTGGTATGCATGGTCCCCCTCACCCACCTTTCCTGGTATGCATGGCCCCCTCACCCCCCTTTCCTGGTATGCAGGGTCCCCACACCCCCCTTTCCTGGTATGCATGGTCCCCACACCCCCCTTTCCTGGTATGCATGGTCCCCACACCCCCCTTTCCTGGTATGCATGGTCCCCACACCCCCCTTTCCTGGTATGCATGGTCCCCACACCCCCCTTTCCTGGTATGCATGGTTCCCCTCACCCCCTTTTCCTGGTATTCATGGTCCCCCTCATCCCCCCTTTCCTGGTATGCATGGTTACCCTCACCCCCCCCCTTTCCTGGTATGCATGGTTCCCCTCACCCCCTTATCCTGGTAAGCATGGTCCCTCTCACCCTCCAATCCTGGAATGCATGTTCCACTCACCTCCCTTATCCTGGTATGCAAGGTCCCCCTCATCCCCCCTTTCCTGGTATGCATGGTCTCCTCACCCCCCCTTTCCTGGTATACATGGTCCCCTCACCCCCCTTATCCTGATATGTATGGCCCCCCTCACCCCTAGGAAATTGCACACATTTAAAAAAAAAACCAAAACGTTTATACTCACCCATCTTTCCTGTGGTCCAGCGCTGTCCCGTTCTGCCGGAGGCTGGGGGAGGAGTCTGGCGCCAGAGTACGAGCATTTCCATACCGTGCTGTCCGGCGCCATTTTCCTGAAGACACACCGCAAATGTGTCTTCAGGAAAATGGCGCCAGATCGCGCTATGCGCCTGCGCGATTTCAACACGCACTCCTGCCCCGGTCACCGGCAGAAGAGAAGCGCCGCGGCAACGCTCCTCCTGGTGAGGTAAGTATGACAGCGGAGATCGCGATCTCTGGCGCCATACCCATGACCATACAGTACCTGTTTGTCACGAAAATCCTGCGTCGCTGATTGATTGGTCAAGCCCGGCCGGCCGCCACCAATCAGCGACGCAGGATTTCGGTTACAGACAGACATGATATGACGATTATATATATAAATTAAATATCCCCAAATTCTAAATCTAACACCCTCCGCACCACACCCTGTAAATCTTACAGCTAAGTACCCTTTTAAGCCGGAAAACGAAAACATAACATATCTTGGAATCCGCTTATCCCCCTCAGTAGATATAATTTAATGAGAGCATTCTGAAGCTCTCAGACAGAAGATCAAAGGCGACATGCTGCGCATGAGACAACACAACATGTCTTGGTTAGGAAGAACAGGGTTCGTAAAAGTGTTCTTAAT
The DNA here is from genome assembly GCF_039654945.1 of Dendrobates tinctorius. NCBI lineage: Eukaryota > Metazoa > Chordata > Amphibia > Anura > Dendrobatidae > Dendrobates > Dendrobates tinctorius. The sequence goes on along the minus strand of NW_027361893.1, from coordinate 8,022,523 downwards.
CCCCCAGGTATTGTACGTATTCCGCAAACTCCCTGTCCCCATGAAAATACTCAAAATGTTACAAACAATCATATTAAAATACATATGGCAGGAAAAACAGCACAGAGTTAAAGCAGATATACTATATATCCCAATAAAAGAGGGGGGACTGGGCTGCCCCTCAGTGGTGATGTATTATAGGGCAGCCTTATATCTTAACAACTGAGGTTGATGTGGAATGATAAGGATAACAGACATTGGATAGAAATCGACAAACATCTCATAAAATCCCCAAATGCTGCATTGGTTTTTAACTCATATCATTATTGGGCCTAACCCCGGTGATGATAAAAAAATTGTGTCTGCCACCAGCGGTGGAAGCGGCGCTGGGAGTGTGGAGCCTTCTAAGCAATAAACTGCATACTATCAATTTGGCGCTCTCTAAAGCCCCCATAGAGACTTTGGAGCTGTGTATTCCGGACCTCAAGATTCAAACCTGGAAATCCCTGGGAGTCCTACTGATTGGAGACATGTATAAGGAGGGAATATTGTTATCCTTCTCTATGATCAGAGAGAAATATCGGCTACAACATAGAGATCATTATAAATATCTACAAATAAGACATTTTCTACAGGGGAAAAAAAAAAAGAGAACATTCTCACAACCCTCCAAATTATATGCAATGCTCCTCGCCCCAGCACGGCAAGTAAGAGTGATGTCTAAGCTATAAACGTATGCTGGAGGAGACCTTCCCCTGTCTGGACTCGTATCTCCACAAATGGGAGACTGATCTGCAGTGCGGGATCACCCCGGGTCAATGGTGGACGTCCTTCTCAATGATAGGGACACACTCTAAGTGCACCAGTCACCTGGAGAATGCCAGAACGCTGCTGTACAGGTGGTACTTCACACCATACAGATTGTCTAAGATCTACCACAACACCCCAGATGTGTGCTGGAGGAGCGGAGACACCAACGCAGATATGTTACATGTCTGGTAAAGTAGAGCAGCTCTGGGACGCAATCTCCCATTTAGTGTCTCAAATTAGCGCCATCCCAATAAATATTAGGAAAGAGTAGGCGCTTCTGGCCATGGACCTGGATTTAATTCCACACGAGTTCAGGACAGTGATTACACACATCCTCATAGCTAGTAGAAATAAAATTGCAGGGTATTGGAAAAACTCCAAATGTCCGTCATTGACTGAGATCGTAGCATTGGTGAATGACAATTATCAGAGAAGATAATTGCTTCATCCACCGATAATACAACATCATATCTCAGGAGATGGGACAGCTGGCGATCCTCCAGACTAAATACTGGGGTTATAGAGAGGTAATAGAGCTATTCATAGTAATACACGGGTATAATAGTCTGCTGTCATCACCCCTTCCCTTTCCCCTATAATAATTAGCCATGTTCAATTATTATTATATTTAGCCGATTAATGTTTTGAGGAAATTTCTGTAACAATGTACAATGATTGGAGGCAAAATGGTTTTTAAATATGACTTTAAAATTAATAAAAACAAAAACAAAACAAAAGTAATAAATAAAAAAATCTGTGAAAATGAACAAATGAAAGTCAGACATTGCTTTTCAGCTATGCTTCCTCAGAATTAAAAAATAAACCTCATGAAATAGGCCTGGACAGTAATGATGGTTCCCTTAACTTAATATTTTGTTGCGCAACCTTTTGAGGCAATCACTGCAATCAAACGATTCCCGTAACTGTCAATGACACGTCTGCTCCTCTGGACAGGTATTTGGTCCCACTCCTCAAGAGCAATCTGCTCCATCGTGTTTGAAGGTTGCCTTTTCCAGACGGCATGTTTCAGCTCTTTCCAAAGATGCTCAGTAGGATTTCGGTCAGTGGTCATAGATGTTACTTCAGAATAGTCCAATGTTTTCCTCTTAGCCATTCTTGGGTGTTTTTAGCTGTGTTTTGGGTGGGTTTTTTTCTAAGCCTCAGAATAGCCACAATATTATAGGCATAATCAACAAGAATACTAACACTATCATATGCATTATGTAAAAATGGGGGGCAGGTCACTGAAGGATTAGTGACCTGTCATAAGCCAATACAGATGCATATGTAATCAGAGCACCACATAAAGCCCCGCCCACAGCCCCGCCCCAGAGCATGAGAATCTCATTAACTGAAAACTACAAATACAGACTGAACAACAACACCAAGATGGATTACATCACCAGGACCATCAGGGAGCTACAGACTCACATAAGTGAGGCAGGACAATCCCACCACAATCAAACTATCATACAGAATGAACAGGTAGAATTAAAAAAAGTCTTTTTTATGTTACATCCCCAACAACAACGTATGTATGTATGAGGGGAGAACTCCAACAGTAAACCGGAGTTGCACTCATTTATGGTGGACCATTGGAACTACTATGAATCCTGACCAGAAGATTAGAGAAGATAATATTACTCCCCATTTCAGGAGAGATTGTGCAGTAATCTGAATTTCTTAGGATCGAAAACAATGTAATTTATGACGTGGAGTGAATCCATGAAACCAGGGCTCGAGCCATGCCAAGACATCTCCTGCAGGGGTGAATAAATGTATATTACAGCCATCAGCCACACACAGCTTAGAGATATATCATGGCACAGGTGTAATGGTTGCCCTGTAGTTTATCACAAACCTCCTTCAAATTAGTTAGTTTTAAAACAAATTAAAATGTCAGGATAAAGGGAAATTCACACTTGGCCTCACTGCACATTTAATGTAGTTGATCATAAAAGCAAAGTTTGGCCAGAAAGACTGGACCTGGTCTTGTAGGGACCATATGAGACATTCAGCAGCACAGAAGGGAGAGAAGGTAGATTCATCCAATAAGATATCAGGGTTCTAGGAAGCCAACAGCATCATTACCCTCCTCTTTCTCTTACAGGCCCATCATAATATTTTTCTTCAAGTGATTTTCTAACTTGTCAGCACATTCTACGTACGCTGTCATTTGGCTTTGTAGTTTACAAAACTGGGCAGGTAACGGTCAGCGTCTCCTAATCCCAGGGGGTAGGTGGATCCTCCAGGTGGTAAGTTCTATAGAAAATAGGTATTAGACCTACCGGTAATGATGTTTCCAGGAGTCCATCCTGACAGCACCATGGAGGACGTCCTCCTCCTCCTTACAGGGACAGGAAGCACACGAGAGGTTAAAGGTCACGTCCCACCCCCTCTCCCTCAGTGATTTAACAAGTACCGCAAGGTGGATGATGCTAGTAACAGTTTAATGAAACAATCATATTACAGCATATGACATATCAAAATACAACATAGCATAACATAACAGGGAGGGAACTACCCGTGCTGTCAGGATGGACTCCTGGAAACATCATTACCGGTAGGTCTAATACCTATTTTCCAGGACGTCCACCTGACAGCACCATGGAGAGTACCAAAGCACCTCCTCAGGGTGGGATTACCGCCTGGAGAACTTTTCTCCCGAATGCGGTCTGCTGACCAGCCAACATGTCAAGCTTGTAGTGCTTGCAAAATGTATTCAGATTGGCCCAGGTTGCTGCTCTACAGATTTGGTCAACCGAGGCCCCCGCCCGTTCAGCCCATGAGGCTGATACCGCCCTCGTAGAGTGGGCTTTTATGGACCCTGGCGGGCTAACGCCTTCAGCTTGGTAGGCGTCAGAGATTACTGAGGTAATCCAGCGCGCGATAGACGCCTTTGAGGCTTTCTTCCCTTTATTTTTACCCCCAAAGAGGATGAACAGGTTTGGGTCAATGCGCCAGCTATTGGTGGCTTCTAGATAGTCTAGCACCGCGCGCCTCACATCCAACGAGTGAAGGTGCTGTTCTTTTTTATTACGGGGATTGTCGCAGAACGATGGTAACACTACCTCTTGGTTTAGATTTTTTGAGGAGACTACCTTCGGGGTAAATGCCGGGTCTAACCTTAGGATTATACTATCCTCTCTTATCTGAAGATATGGGTCCTTAGTGGACAGGGCCTGGATCTCCCCTATTCTCTTGGCCGTGGTAATGGCTACTAGGAAGGCCGTTTTACGGGTGAGGGCAGAGATGGTTATTTTCTCATCTAGAACATAGGGGTCTGTACAGAGAAACCTGAGTACCAGGCCCAGGTCCCAAGGCGGGGTGAGCTGCCTAATCGTGGGGCGCAGGCGCTGCGTGGCTTTTATAAATCTTATTACCCAGGGATGTGAAGCTAGCTGGTAATCGAAGAAGGTGCTTAAGGCTGAAATCTGGACCTTTAGAGTACTAGGCTTAAGGCCTTTATTAAAACCTGCCTGCAAAAAACTTAGTATGCTAGGGAGGTCGGGGCTGCCTGCCACGAGATCGGACCTGCCACCCTCCAGACAGAATCTTTTCCATATCTTTCTATAGATTGCGGATGTCACCGGCTTCCTACTGGCCAGTAGGGTGGATATGACCTGGTCTGACAATCCCTTTGACTTCAGGATGTCCCTCTCAGGATCCAAGCCGATAGATGAAGTCTTGCTGGGTTTGGATGGTAGATCGGGCCCTGGTGGATGATGTCCTTCCACAGGGGTAGCTCAACTGGATTTCCGACTGCCATGGCTCCTAGAAGGGGAAACCAGCTTCTCTTCGGCCAGTATGGAGCGATCAGCATCACTCTTGCGTGGTCCTCGCGTATTTTTCTGAGCACTGCCGGTATGAGGGCCAGTGGCGGGAATGCGTAGGAGAGGGGTTCTCCCCAGGTCTGACTCAGGGCATCCACACCTTCTGGGTGCTCCGTCGGATTCAGGGAATAGAATCTGGGGACTTTTGAATTCTTTCGGCTTGCAAAGAGATCTATACTGGGGGTCCCCCAACGCTGACAGAGATGGTTGAAGATCTCTTCGTTCAGTTCCCATTCTGTCGGGCGGATCCGTTGTCTGCTCAGGTAGTCTGCTACTTCGTTCTGGGAACCCTCTAGGTGTACTGCGGTCACTGATTGGACTGTTCTTTCTGCCCAAGAGAATATTTTTCCCGCTAGGTCCTGTAGTGGTCGATGTCTGGGCCCTCCCTGGTGCTTCAGAAATGCCACTGTCGTCATATTGTCGGATAGTATACGGACATGACGATTCTCCAGTATCGACTGGTTCCGCCGTAGCGCTTTCCAGACCGCGTAGAGTTCTCTGAAATTGGAGGATCTGGTCTTGATGTCTACTGGCCATCTCCCCTGGAAGATTTTCCCTTCTATGTGGGCTCCCCAACCCCACGCACTGGCGTCCGTGGTGACTACCACGTATGGAGAGGCTGTCCAGAATAAGCCCACCTGAAGGTTTCTGGACCGTGTCCACCACCGAAGGGACTCTCTTACTTGTTCTGACAGCCTTAGGGGTCTGTCCAGCGACGCCTGATTTCTGTCCCACCTCGCAAGGATCTCTTTCTGCAGTGATCTTGAGTGGAATTGGGCCCATCGGACGCACTGAATGCAGGCCATCATGAGGCCCAGGACCTCCATTGCCTCTCTTATGGAGCACTGACGTCTCAACAGGTCTCTGGTTCTGGTCTGAATAGTCCTCTGCTTCTGTTCGGGTAGCCAGGATATTCTGTCGGTTGAGTCTAGGAGGACCCCGAGAAATATTTTCCTGGTTTCTGGCCTGATGTTCGACTTCTCCCAATTGATCACCCATCCAAGAAACTCCATTACCGCAGTTGCTCGGTTTCTGTCGCGAACGAGCGCTTCCCTGGATCTTGCCACCAATAGGAAGTCGTCTAAATAGGGTATGATCACAATACCCTGACCTCTCAGGTAGGCCACTACCTCTCCCACCAGCTTTGTAAAGATTCTGGGAGCTGAGGCCAACCCGAATGGAAGACACTGGAACTGGAAGTGGCAGGTCCGGGCTGGTAAACTGACCGCAAACCTTAGCAGTCTCTGGGATGAGGGATGGATAGGGACCTGGTAGTAGGCCTTCAGGTCTAGGGTGCACATGACGGCGTCCCGATCTATCAGGAGGGTTGCGGATCGGACCGATTCCATCCGGAATCTCTTGTACCTGACCAGGCATTTAGTGGTTTCAGGTTTATGATGGTACGGGCCTCGCCAGACGGTTTTGTGATCGAGAACAGGGACGAATAGTGTCCCTTCCCTCTTTCTGACGGGGGAACTGATACTATGACTTTTGATTTTACCATGTCCTGTAGATCCGTCCACATTGCGGAGTCCTCCAGGACTGTTTTCTCTCAGAAAGGAAATGTAACATCAACTGTTATTCACTGTCCTATTAAGGGAATAGAAGAATCCAGGATATCTATAAACAGAAAGATAGTGAGGAAACACTTAGCTAACCTAAATGTATTCAAGTCTCCAGGTCCAGATGAATTACACCCCAGAGTACTGAAGGAGATAGCAGAAGAAATTTTTGAACCCCTCTCCATAATCTTTGAAAATTCTTGGAGAACAGGAGAAGTGCCAGAAGACTGGAGAAGAGCAAATGTTGTTCCTATCTTCAAAAAGGGGAAGAAGGTGGACCCAGGCAACTATAGGCCGGTGAGTCTGACTTCTATACCAGGAAAGATCTTTGAACAAATTATTAAACATGTATGTCAATACCTGGATAAGAATGAAGTGATTAAACAGAGTCAGCATGGGTTTGTAACTAATATGTCATGTCAGACTAATTTAATTTCCTTCTATGACGGTATTACTGATTGGGTGGATCAAGGAAATGCTGTAGATATAGTATATCTTGACTTCAGCAAAGCATTTGACAAAGTCTCTCATACAATCCTTATTGAAAAAATGACTAAGTATGGAATGGACAAGGCAACTGTTAGGTGGATTCATAACTGGCTTAGTGATCGGACCCAAAGAGTGGTCGTAAATGGCTGCACATCCAGTTGGAAGAATGTCTCAAGTGGGGTACCACAGGGCTCTGTCCTGGGCCCTGTATTGTTCAACATCTTTATCAACGATTTAGATGAAGGAATTGAGGGTAAACTGATTAAATTTGCTGATGACACAAAGCTAGGAGGGATAGCTAATACTAGAGAAGAGAGAGAGAGGATTCAAAAAGATTTAAATAAACTGGAGAAGTGGGCAGCAACTAACAGAATGGTTTTTAACAGGGAGAAATGCAAAGTACTACATCTGGGCAATAAAAATGAAAAAAGCATATATAGAATGGGAGGAATAGGGCTAAGTGACAGCACATGTGAAAAAGACTTGGGTATACTAATAGATCACAGACTGAATATGAGTCAACAGTGTGATGCAGCAGCAAAAAAGGCAAATGCAATTCTAGGATGTATTAACAGAAGCATACAGTCTAGATCACGTGAAGTAATTATTTCCCTCTACTCCTCTTTGGTCAGACCTCATCTGGAATATTGTGTCCAATTTTGGGCACCACATTTTAAAAAAGACATCAACAAACTGGAGCAAGTTCAGAAAAGAGCGACCAGAATGGTGACCGGTCTGCAAACCCTGTCTTATGAGGAAAGGTTGCAGGATTTGGGAATGTTTAGTTTGCAAAAGAGAAGACCGAGAGGAGACTTAATAGCTGTCTACAAATATCTAAAGGGCTGTCACATTGTAGAAGGATCAACTTTATTCTCATTTGCACAAGGAAAGACTAGAAGCAATGGGATGAAGCTGAATGGGAGGAGACACAGATTAGATATTAGAAAAAACTTTTTGACAGTTAGAGTGATCAATGAGTGGAACAGGCTGCCACGAGAAGTGGTGAGTTCTCCTTCAATGGAAGTCTTCAAACAGAGGCTGGACAGACATCTAACTGGGATGATTTAGCGAATCCTGCTTTGAGCAGGGGGTTGGACCAGATGGCCCAGGAGGTCCCTTCCAACTCTACGATTCTATGATTCTATGAACCGTGGGGGTAATATATCTTTCGGGGGGAGGAGAATAAAGCTCTATATTGTAGCCCTCCGCGATGGTTTTGAGGACCCACTGATTGTGGGTGACTCGGGACCAGTTTGTTGCGAAGTGGCGAAGTCTCCCCCCAATACCTATGGCGTCATTGCCTCCTCGATCTAGAGGTTGATGTGAATGGAGGACCTCTGTCCCTTCCGGTTTGGCTGAAGGAGCCCTTATAGGAGCCTCTACTAGACCTTGCCCGACCCCTGAACTCGGTCTGCCTCCTAGAAAAGGAGCCTCTCCGAAAGGACTGGGGCCGCCTGGGTTTTTCCTCCGGGAATCCCTTCTTTTTATCGGACACCGACTCTAGAACGTTATCTAGGGCTGGCCCGAACACCCTCAGGCCCGAGAAGGGGATGGCGCATAGCTTAGTTTTTGAAACGTTGTCCCCCGACCAGGATTTGAGCCAGACAGCTCTTCGGGCCGCGTTGGAGAGGGAGCTGTTTCTGGCTGCAAATCTTACCGATTCGGCCGACGTATCTGATAGGAACGCCGTAGCCGATTTCATGAGCGGAAGGGATGCTAGGATGTCAGATCTAGGGGTCTTGTTGGTTAGGTGCTCTTCCAACTGCCCCATCCACAAAAACATAGACCTGGCCACCGAGGTGGCTGCTATGTTGGCCCTAATAAGAGCCGCCGACGTCTCCCATGCTCTTTTTAATAAGACGTCTGCCTTCCTATCCATCGGGTCTCGAAGACCTGATGAGTCCTCAAATGGAATAGCCGTCTTCTTGGCAACTTTAGCGACTGGGACATCTATTTTAGGAATTTCCTCCCATGCCCGGGTTTCCTCAGGATCAAAAGGCAGTCTGCTTCTAAAGTCTCGGGAGAGTGTCAGTCGACGCTCTGCCTCCTTCCACTCCTCCTGGACCATCGTTTTGATGTGTTCACTTACAGGGAACACTACCTGTCTCCGGGCCACCAGTCCTCCGAACATTAAGTCCTGTCTGGACTGTGGTTTAGGGACCTCCTCTATCTGCATAGTATTTCTGACTGCTTGGACCAACTCGTCCATGTCCTCCAGTCTGAATAGGTATTTCCTGCTCTGATCCTGTCTATCCCCCCGGATCTCGCCTTCTTCTTCCTGATCCGAATCCCGGAATTCGGACTCCTCACTAGGGCTTACTTCCGACTCTGGGTCCGCTTCCCACCTTGGACGTTTGCGACTCGGCCCTGCGCTGGGGGACTGACGTCGTGCGAGGCTGGATGTAGAGGCCCGAACTTCCTCCCTTATCAGCGATCTCATCTCGGCCAGGAGGGATGGCTGTTCCTCGCCTACGACCCTTGAGGTACAGGGGCCGCATAGGGTCTTGTTATATGCGTCTGGCAGCTTTACTCTGCATACTGGGCACTTAACCGATTTGGAGGTGGCCTTTGCCGGGTCCTTCGCCCCCGAGGGGGATTCTGTCGGGGCTCCCTTTTCCTAATAATACAGAAGGGGCACCTGCTCAGATCTGGGTTGGGGTAATGGGTGGGGGAGGGTGGTCTGCGCTATGCGCACTTACCCCTCCGCCTGCTGGAGCGCCCCCTTCCATCCTGGCGCGGTCCGCAGGGTGCTATGGACCTCCGAAGCGTGATCCCTGGATCTCCAGAAGCGCGCTCTGTGCCTTAGGAGCACGCGCTGTGGACCCCAGAGGCGAGCGCTGTGTGGTTCAGTGGCGAGCGCTGTGTGGCTTGAGAAGCGAGCGCTGTCAGTAGCGAGCGCTGTCTGGCTTCAGAAGCGAGCGCTCTGTGGCTTCAGAAGCGTGCGCTGTGATTCAAAGGCCAGCGTCTGACGTCACCGGATGTGACGCGCGGCCTCTCGCGCTAGGCCGCCTCCTCCACTTCCTGTTCTGCGCATCTATGGCGGCCTCCGCTGGCCTGCCGCCGTGGGGAGCCAACCCCCATCCATCTGCGGCGGACTGCCACTCCGGCCTCTTCGCCTGCTATGGCGGACTGCGGAGGCCTCATTCCTGCCTCTCAGTGCCGCTGCGTCAGTCGTCCGTCGGTGCCCGCCCGGCCAGCCGCCTGCGGGGAGCCGACTATCACCTGCCATGGCGGTGAGTTTCCTGGAGCCGAGAGCCTCCCATAGGGAGGAACGGTTCCCTCCAGGAGCGTCGTCCTGCTCCTGGCCTTTGGGGCAGAGGGACTCCCCACTGGAGAGTTTCGGCCCCGGGGCCTCTTGACAGGGGAAGGCTTGGACTAGCCGTACGATCCCCTGAGCCCCTCCGGTAAGCTTCTCGTGTGTCCCTCCGTGCAGGGACAGGAAAAACACTGAGGGAGAGGGGGTGGGACGTGACCTTTAACCTCTCGTGTGCTTCCTGTCCCTGTAAGGAGGAGGAGGACGTCCTCCATGGTGCTGTCAGGTGGACGTCCTGGAAAAGGGCTTTCAATGCCCAAAATCATTAGAACAATTTTGGGTGGAGGAGAATGTTGTGGTCTAGAGGCAAAATGGTGACCATGGTAATTCGGCCGTACTACACCACCGATAAAGCAGCCACAGCTGGTGACTGAGAAGAATCTGTTACTTCTCTGCATTTAGTGGTTACTACTCACCTGGGTAGTCATATGTAGGAATCTCCTCTTTACACCACTCATCACCCTTCGCATATGTCCCTGTAGTATTAATATAGGTCAGTTCTTCACCCTGAAACAAATATTGTAAAAGTCAGACAGATGGAGAAGTCACATCTATGATCAGCTCTAATCCTGCCATTTCCACCATTCTCATTACACAAGTATAAAACATATAATACTGGTGGATAAAACAAGACTGAGCACAAGACCTTCACAGCCGTCTACACATCATAGGGGAGATCTCATGACACCTTCTCTCCATCTACCTGATGATCCTGAGGAACATTGGGATCTTCTTGTTTACAATCCTGTGGAAGAAGAGGACGGGGACATCTCTCTGGTGTTGTCCTCATACTGGATAGATCTGGAGGAAACACATACAGGGACTGAATTCATTCTTTACATATAGATAATTCTAGGCCATGTGTATTTAGTCCTGTCTATTACCTGATGATGTGAGGGGCTGGGGAACCTCCATCATGATGTCCTTGTACAGATCTCTGTGTCCTTCAAAATACTCCCACTCCTCCATGGAGAAATAGACCGAGACATCCTGACATCTTATAGAAACCTGACACATAAAATGATACCGTCATCCCCCCAATCCCTTCAGACGGTTACAGTATAATATCCCAGCATTTCCAGCAGAGTCACCTCTCCAGTCAGCAGCTCAATCATCTTGTAGGTGAGTTCTAGGATCTTCTGGTCATTGATGTCCTCATGTATCAGAGGGTGAGGTGGAGGCCCCGTGATTGGGCTCAGGGGTCTTCCCCATCCCTCAGACACAGGGTCCTGGCAGCGCTCACTAGAGGTCTTCTTCACTACTGTGTAATCCTGGTTATGAAGAGACACATTAATATATCTCACTACAGACATTTCCAGAGTCCTCACCTCTCCAGTTCTGTCCATCTGTTATTCCCATAGATAAGAATGATGTAATGTGACGTCATCAGAATCTCTCACCTCTCCAGTAAGTCGGAAGAGGATCTCTAGGGTGAGGTGTAATATCCTCTCCGCCATCTTGTCTCTGTCCATATCCATCTTCGATGGGTAAATCAGGAAAATTCTCTTATATAGATGATCTTCACAGGATCCGATATTGTAGAGACCTGAATGAGAAGACGAGCCGATGTAACATCATAAAAATCCTGTGTAATAATACAATTACTGGAGATAATAAGGGAAACATATGAGGAGATTTATTATTTTAAAGTATATAGATTTCTTCTTTACATCTACTAATAAAACCTATATATTTAGGCCACAGACAACAAGCAGTTTCTTCCTCGGAGTCGGCAGCTGAATACGTTTCTCATAGACTCATCTTGCAAAACGCTAATTCTCGTCTCATTTCCCGACACTGGAATCGGCATTAGCAATACTGCAGGAGATATTCATTACACGTGACAGGAGAAATAACTACTTCATGATGAGGACGACATCTTCATCTTCTACTACGGCTCTAGACACATATCTGTCCAGAGTCCGTCACTGACTCCATCACCACCGGCCGTCTATATGAAGGTTTCCCGTCTTCCCCGCATTCTAATCTTCTATCAAGTTAGATCTCATGTCTGATTCATACACAGAAGTTTGAGGCTTTTATAAAAGTTGTTTTTTGTCTGCAGAAACACCATGGAAATTATCTGATCCCAAAGTCTCCATGGACAGTGATTTATGAGGTTTATTTCTGGCCTTAGACTTTCCTACTGTATATTACTAGAAAAACACCAGAAAAGAAAACATGGTTCCAACAATTCTTGCAAAAAGAAAAAAACATGGAAAAACAGAAGACACATTGTTAGGCATTGGGTTCCTGTCGCTGCACAGCAGGAATCCCGAGCCTTGCATTCGGCAGTCTCCCACTCCTCTTCAGCCGCAGAGGTATCTGCTAAGCAGACTCATCGATCCCGGAGCTCTGCGAGTTTGGTTGCTGCTGCCACCTCTGGCCCAGCTATAGCAACGCATGCTGTTCAGCAGCGAGCTACTCCAGGGACTAAGTCCTCCTTTCGGTCCACTGAGCATGCCCGTGGGACGATCTCTCATTGGAGATCGGAGGTTACATGCTCAGGTCCTTCTCCAGCTTGGACTGGACCATCAGAAAGGTCAGGAAGGTCCCAGAAGGACATGGCTATAAAAGGTTCACATGGTCGCTCGGCCATGCGCTAGTATAGACTGCATTATCAGACTATGAGGAGTGAGTGTCGTATGCATGTATGAATGTCTCTGGTGAATGACTCATTAAGAAACCCCTACCCTTGATACGTATGTGTTGTGCAGCCTAACCTGTTAAGCGCCCAGGCTTAGGTGTAGGTAGGACAGAGTCTGAGACAGGCTTGAGTGTCCACGGTGCACTCCATAGTCAGCGTCTATAGTGACATCAGCAGGTGCGACACCGTGCGCTCAGATGGTCTGGAGGGACTCTGACCCCGTGTCCTTGGGGCAGAGTTCTGTGACCACTTTCCGTGCACTCCGTGGCCGGGCTCTGTGAGCTAAACAGGCCCCGGCATTAATGTTCTGCGGTAGCGCGGCTCTGTGAGTTAACAGAGTTCGCTTCTGTTCACACTGGGTGATGTTAACCCATGTGTGACATTTTGAACACCGCTTTATACTTCCGCCATTACTAAGCTGCAGTTTACCACCCCTGCACGGTGGACCCCGGGATGTGAACGCACCTTACTATTATTTTATTATCAGGTGTGTTCCGCTAGCCCAAACATTATACTAGCACCAGGGTCTGGCTAGTAATGGCGGCCGTACAGCGACTGCTGCAGTACATCCGGCAGCTGCAGGGCAGGTTGGCGGCTCTCGAGTGTTCAGCCTCAGCTGCGGATGTTACTGCGGTCGCTGTTCAGGCAGCCACGGAGGCTGTCTCCCGTGTGACCACTGCCATCCCTGCCCCGACTTTGTCCCGCCTCCCGCTGCTCAAGAAGTTCTTAGGCGATAGTGCTTCTTGTAGGGGTTTCGTGAGCCAGTGCTCTATACAGCTGGAGCTGCTGGCAGCACGATTCCCCTCCGAGCAGGCTAAGGTGGGATTTATTATTTCCCTCTTGTCGGGCAGGGCTTTGGAGTGGGCCACACCGCTGTGGGAGCGTGGTGATCATGTGGTGCAGAGTGCTTTGCAGTTCTTGGGCACTCTGAAGCAGGTCTTCCTGCGACAGCGAGTCACCCATGACACCACGATCCGGCTGCTGGCATTGTCACAGGGCTCGTCCATGGTCAGCCACTTTGCCATTCAGTTCCGGATACTGGCCTCAGAGTTAGAGTGGCCAGATAAGGTCCTCATCCCGGCATTCTGGAGAGGTTTGGCTGACCATGTGAAGGACGCTCTGGCCACCAGGGAGATTCCCGCTACACTGGAGGAGCTTATCACCGTCTCCACCCGTATGCCTTCGGTTTGCCGAGCGAAGTTTGGAGCAGTCCCAGTGTAGGCAGAGGTTTAGGTTGGCATCCAGTTTTGCTAAACCTCTGGAACCTCCCAATCGGGCGTCCGAGCATCAGGGCACTTGTCGTGAGGGATCCAGGCCCCGGTCCGCTCGAGTCCCTGTGATCTGTCTTGGTTGCCAGTAGTCCGGTCACCTTGCCAACTGGTGCCCACAGTGGCTGGGGAAACGCTCGTATCTAGTGGCTGTAGGAGGTGGCTCACTAGAATCCGCGGCGTTTTTCTCAAAGTTGTCCTTTAAGGGGACACTTGAGTTTAGTTCTTCTACTTTGGCGGTTGAGGTTTGCGTGGATTCTGGAGCAGAGGGCAATTTTATGTCATCTGCCTTCGCTCAACGGCACGCAATACCACTGGTTATGATATCTAAGCCAGTCACCATCAGAGTAGTGAACGGTGTGACTCTGCCCTCACAGATTACCCACCAAACCGCTCCACTGATACTCTTGGTGTCTCCATCTCATCAGGAGATGAAATCCCTCTTCGTCATGCCCAATGGTATCGACCAGGTCCTTCTAGGGGTCCCCTGGTTGCGGTACCACTCTCCCCATATAGAGTGGTCCTCGGGGAGAATTCTTGGTTGGAGTAAGTCATGTGAGGGTAGATGTCTGAGGGAGTGTGTCAAGGTTGCCTCCACCGAGGTCCCCGCAGATCTTTCCTCACTCCCTAAACATTATCGACAGTATGCGGACGTGTTCTCCAAAAAGGCAGCGGAGACCCTTCCACCGCATCGCCCGTATGACTATCTAGTGACCTCTTGCCGGGTGTGGAGCCTCCCCGGGGTCGAGTCTACGCCTTATCTCTCCCGGAGACAGAGGCCTTGTCTCAGTGCATCAGGGAGAATCTGGCAAGAGGCTTTATTAGGAAGTCAGTGTCACCTGCAGGGTGTCACGTTGACCCGGCCTGTGTGACGCGACCAGCAGGCCGGTAACTAGAACAACAGGACGTGGCACGTGATACTGTCCTGTGTGACACGGCTCGCAGGCCGGTAACTAAAACAACAAGACAAAGGGAAGGGAAAAGGTTACAACGGTGGGCTCTGCGAAAGAGAAAGCGGACGTGGAGACCTCCTGAACTCCCGAGTCAGTGTCCCTAACACTCCTAACGTTCCCTATGCCGATTCCGCACCGGGCGCCGATCAGGAACCTGTCGCCCTAGCACACCCTACAACTATCCCTTGCTAGGAATCTGGGTGGTGCAGGCACTGGCCCCACCACTGCACTAATACACACTAAGGAAAAACACAGACAGGGAGACAACACTTAGCTTTACTCTGTTGCACTTGCTCCTGGCAACAGAGTCCACCACCAGCATCCACCTCTCCTCCTGAATCGCTGCCACCAAGCTCTGTCAGAGCTACGAGGAAATCCCATATGACTCCTTTCACACCAGGCTAAGACAGAGTTCCAAGGAACGCTCTCCAGCTCCTTCCTCCACCAAGGATGGTTGAAATGAACACTATCACCAACCCTGATTGCAACACCTGTGACTCTTTTATAGCAGAGCCAGCCATCACACCTGCATAATAAACATGTGCACTTAACTAAAGAAACTAGAGTGCAATGACGCTCACCACCACTGGGGGCAAACTTAGAACAAACAACACCACAGTGCAATAATCCTAATGGCCCCCGGGGGCAAAAACCAACCCCAAGCACAGCTTAGGAAAAAAAAAAAAGGTTACCTGTGCTTTTTATATGTCCTGATCCAGCATGGATCATGACACAGGGGTAGAGTTTTTCTTCGTGCAGAAGATGAACGGAGAATTATGTCCATGCATAGATTACAGGGGTCTTAACGCCATCACCTGTTATGAGCTCATTTTCTGCTCCACCAGTTGAGAGTTCTCCTTCCGTTCTCCCTCTGGTGGTGACACGAGATAGTGAGGTTGGTTTAATTGGTAGTAATCTGCCACCTGGTGAGGAGGATAACGATTGGATCTCTGGAGTATCAGACTGGATATAAGACAGCCGACGCCCTATCCTGGTGCTGGTGATTCAGTCTGCTTCTCAGGTCTTGGACTCAGCTCTGTTCCAGTCTTCTCAAGTTAAGTTTGTTTTTGATAATGTTCACACTTGCTCTTGTTGTCAATTCAGTTTCTTGTGTGGTCAGCCAGCCCAGCTGGGCTGTGCTGAATTTCCACTCTTATTTATCTGTATTTGCCAATTTGCTTTTTTTTTGTCCCTTATTAGACTGGCCTCTTTTTGCTCTGTCTCAGAATATTTCAGAGTGCTGATATAGTGGGAGAAGTCTAGTGACTTCAGGCTTAATTTTGCTATCAGATGTGTTGGACATCATTTTTGGTAGGGTTTTCGGCAGATTGCAGACAGTGTCTTTCCTTTCCTTTCTAGTTAGTTTTGCCCCGTCGTTTGCTCAGCCTATTTTTCTGCCTTTGTTTGTGTTTTCATCTTGTTTCACCGTCAATACATGTTGGGGGGCTGTCTTTCCTTTGAGGTCTGCTCTGGGGCAATTAGTTTTCCTCTTTTCCTGCTTTAGGCTTATTTAGCTCTCCGGTTGTGACGAGGCATCTAGGACCAACGTAGGAACGCTCCAAGACTGCTGCTAGTTGCTAGCTTGTGGTGTTTTTTTTTCCTCGGCGACCAATTCATAACAATCACCGTTAAGAACAAGTACCTTTTGCCCCTAATATCTGAGCTTTTTGATAGGCTGCGGGGAGCGAGGGTCTTCACTAAGCTGGATCTGCGGGGTGCTTACAACCTGATTTGCATCCGTGAGGGAGACGAATGGAAGACGGCCTTTAACACCAGGGACGGGCATTATGAATACCTGGTGATGCCCTTTGGGCTCTATAATGCTCCTGCTGTCTTCCAAGACTTTGTGAACGACCTATTCTGGGATATGCTCACCACCTCGGTTTAGTCTCTCTGGATGATATCCTCATCTACTCTCCAGATATAGACTCCCACCGGAAGGATGTTTGCAAAGTCTTCGATCTCCAACGGGCAAACTCCCTACATGCCAAGTTGGAGAAGTGTGTGCTTGAGCAGGAGTCCTTGCCTTTCCTGGGCTATATCATCTCGGCCCAGGGGTTGGCCATGGATCCTGCCAAACTACAGGCGGTGATGGATTGGCAGGAGCCTCACTCCCTCATAGCGGTGCAGCGCTTTATGGGATTTATTAACTACTACCGCCAATTCATCCCGCACTTCTCGACTTTGGTAGCTCCCTTGGTTGCCCTCACCAAGAAGGGAGCGAATTCTAAATTGTGGTCAGAGGAGGTCTCCAAGGCCTTCCTCTCCATCAAGTCCCACTTCGCTAGCGCTCCCATTTTACATCACCTATGTGGATAAGACATTTATTTTAGAGGTGGATGCCTCGTCCGTCGGTGTTGGAGCAGTCCTGTTCCAAAAGGATGCTCAAGGTCGGAAGCATCCTTGCTTCTTCTTTTCCAAGACCTTCTCGTCGGCGGAGAGAAACTATTCCACTGGGGACAGGGAGTTGCCAGCCATGAAGTTGGCCTTTTCTGAATGGAGACACCTCCTGGAGAGGGTTCGCTATCCCTTCCAAGTTTACACTGACTACAAAAACTTGGTCTATCTCCAAACCACCCAGCGGTTAAATTCTCGCCAAGCCCGATGGTCTCTCCTTCTCCCGGTTCCATTTCACCCTACATTTCCTTTCCAGTGAGAAGAATGTCTGGGCTGATGCGCTCTCTCACTCTGTGATGTCAGCGGAGGAGGAGCCTTGGTTAATTTTACCATCTGAGAGCCTGAGGACAGTATTGAGAATTACAGGCTACTCATTGTGATATATATTACCTTGCTTATTTTTATCTCAATGACACAGGTCTGAATTTTTATGGTAGCTAATAAGGAGTCCACCTGATAGTTCTTCAGGATATGCAATTCTTTGCTCTTTGTACTTAATGCCTTGTCATGTTACGTATTATCATTATCTCTAGTTTATGTTTTATATAGGTCTTGCTTTCTGCATATATTTGCATTCTGTCCTATGCATTACTGTATTGTGTGCTTTTGCCCAGCATATTGGAGGAAGTGAGCACTAGGTCCTTGTTTTAGGCTGGTTTCACACTTGCGTTTTCTTGCGCTGGATTTTAGCGCTAAAAAACGCATGCGTTTTTTTTTCCTATATTTTGCATGGGATGCGCTTATGTGCGCATACACATGCGTTTGTATGCGTTTTTCCGCGCATGCGTTTTTTTGTGGTGTGCGCTCGGGCGCACAAAATGCATCCTGTTGCATTTTTTGGGCGTCCGACTTGCCTCAAAAAAATGCATGCGCGCGCAATGCGTTTTTTTACAGCAAGACACCCATTATAAGTCTATGGGTGCGCATATGTGCGCACTACCATGCTCATGTATGCGTTTTTTTGCGCATGCGTTTTTTTGTTGACCATTAGTTAGACAATGGAATTTAGGGGTTTGGGTTACAGTTAGGGTTAGTTAAGGGGGTTTAGGGTTAGGGTTAGTATGGTTTGGTTAAGGGTTAGTTAGGGTTAGGGTTTGGTTAAGGGTTAGGGTTAGTATGGTTTGGTTAAGGGTCAGGGTTAGTAAAATCATCGTTTGGGTTAGTGTGAGGGGCCAACTAATGTTGGAAAAAAACGCAAACGCGGTAAAAACGCACTAAAAACGCATACAAACGCATAAAAACGCTGCGGTTTTTTCATGCATGCTCATAAAAATGCTTGAAAAAAACGCAGCATTTGTATGCGTTTTTTCCATGCATTTTTTTGCGGGAAAAACGCGCTGCAAAAAAAAGCAAGTGTGAAAGAAGCCTTAGAACTTTTTTCTCTGGAGTGTCAAAAATATGGCCAATTTGTCTTGGCCTTTTTAATTGTTTTTAATTTGATTCTTGTCACTTGTGTGTGTCTTTTTTGTATGCTAATAAAATCTACTATTTTTATATATCATATTACACTCTTGATTCTGGGGTTGATCGCGTCCATTATACACAATTCTTGTCTTTGATTTTTATATTGTGAATGTAGAGGGCAGTATTGTGAGAGCAAAATACTGTATGTGGTGGGATGGCGGTACTGTTGGAACATTATACTGTCTACTGAGCACGATGGCTCAGTGGTTAGCACTGCAGCCTTGCAGCGCTGGAGTCCCGGGTTTGAATCCCACCAAGGACAACATCTGCAAGGAGTATGTATGTTCTCCCCGTGTTTACGTGGGTTGTCTCTGGATACTCCAGTTTCCTCCCCATTCCAAAGACATACTGATAGGGATTCTAGATTGCGAGCCCCATCGGGGACAGTGATGATAATGTGTGCAAACTGTAAAGTGCTGCGGAATATGTTAGCGCTATATAAAAATATTAATTATTATTATTATTACGGGAATGGCGGTAATGTGGGAACATTATACTGTGTGGGGGGGGGATACGAGAGATGCCAGTACTATGGACACATTTTACTGTGTGAGGGGCATCATATATACTGCATAAGGGGTGTTGTAAGGCGTGTCACAAGAAGGAATCTCAGGCTGTGCGGCATTTGTACAAAAAGACTGCCATCTGCCATCCAGACAGAACCCTATGGAATCAATGGGAAGAGGGAGAGTTTCAGGAACAAGTCTAGATGGTACATGAGGTCAGGTGATCTTGATGGCGCAGTTTCCTGATATTACAAAGGTTAGGACCCCAAAGCCAGAGCAAATTTGGCACCAAGCAAAGGAACGGGGTGCCAGGGAAGAATCTGAGGTACCGGCCATGGAAATGTGCCAGACGCAGCTGGTTGTGGCTGCAGAACCTGCTTACAGGGGCATAATGGGGCATTACACTGTGTGGGGGCATCATATATACTGCATAAGGGGGATAATGGGGGCATTACACTGTGTGGGGGCATCATATATACAGCATAAGGGGCATAATTGGGGCATTACACTGTGTGAGGGGCATCATATATACTGCATAAGGGGCATAATGGGGGCATTACACTGTGTGAGGGGCATCATATATACTGTATAAGGGGCATAATGGGGGCATTACACTGTGTGGGGGCATCATATATACTGCATAAGGGGCATAATGGGGGCATTACACTGTGTGGGGGGCATCATATATACTGTATAAGGGGCATAATGGAGGCATTACACTGTGTGGGGGCATCATATATACTGCATAAGGGGCATAATGGGGGCATTACACTGTGGGGGCATCATATATACTGAATAAGGGGCATAATGGAGGCATTACACTGTGTGGGGGCATCATATATACTGCATAAGGGGCATAATGGGGGCATTACACTGTGTGGGGGCATCATATATACTGCATAAGGGGCATAATGGGGGCATTACACTGTGGGGGCATCATATATACTGAATAAGGGGCATAATGGAGGCATTACACTGTGTGGGGGCATCATATATACTGCATAAGGGGCATAATGGGGCATTACACTGTGTGGGGGCATCATATATACTGCATAAGGGGGATAATGGGGGCATTACACTGTGTGGGGGCATCATATATACAGCATAAGGGGCATAATTGGGGCATTACACTGTGTGAGGGGCATCATATATACTGCATAAGGGGCATAATGGGGGCATTACACTGTGTGAGGGGCATCATATATACTGTATAAGGGGCATAATGGGGGCATTACACTGTGTGGGGGCATCATATATACTGCATAAGGGGCATAATGGGGGCATTACACTGTGTGGGGGGCATCATATATACTGTATAAGGGGCATAATGGAGGCATTACACTGTGTGGGGGCATCATATATACTGCATAAGGGGCATAATGGGGGCATTACACTGTGGGGGCATCATATATACTGAATAAGGGGCATAATGGAGGCATTACACTGTGTGGGGGCATCATATATACTGCATAAGGGGCATAATGGGGGCATTATACTGTGTGGGGGCATCATATATACTGCATAAGGGGCATAATGGGGGCATTACACTGTGTGGGGGCATCATATATACTGCATAAGGGGCATTATGAGGGCATGACACTGTGGGGGCATCATATATACTGCATAAGGGGCATAATGGGGGCATTACACTGTGTGGGGGCATCATATATACTGCATAAGGGGCATAATGGGGGCATTATACTATGTGGGGGGCATCATATATCCTGCATAAGGGGCATAATGGGGCATTACACTGTGTGGGGTCATCATATATACAGCATAAGGGGGATAATGGGGGAATTACACTGTGTGGGGGCATCATATATACTGCATAAGGGGCATAATGGGGGCATTACACTGTGTGAGGGGCATCATATATACTGCATAGGGGGCATAATGGGGGCATTACACTGTGGGAGCATCATACATACTGTATAAGGGGCATAATGGAGGCATTACACTGTGTGGGGGGCATCATATATACTGCATAAGGGGCATAATGGGGGCATTATACTGTGTGGGGGCATCATATATACTGCATAAGGGGCATAATGGGGGCATTACACTGTGTGGGGGGCATCATATATACTGTATAAGGGGCATAATGGGGGCATTACACTGTGTGGGGGCATCATATATACTGCATAAGGGGCATAATGGGGCATTACACTGTGTGGGGGCATCATATATACTGCATAAGGGGCATAATGGGGCATTACACTGTGTGGGGGCATCATATATACTATATAAGGGGCATAATAGGGGCACTACACTGTGTGGGGGCATCATATATACTGCATAAGGGGCATAATGGGGGCATTACACTGTGTGGGGGCATCATATATACTGCATAAGGGGCATAATGGGGGCATAACACTGTGTGGGGGGGCATCATATATACTGCATAAGGGGCATAATGGGGGCATTACACTGTGTGGGGGACATCATATATACTGCATAAGGGGCATAATGGGGGCATTACACTGTGTGGGGGGCATCATATATACTGCATAAGGCGCATAATGGATGCATTACACTGTGTGGGGGCATCATATATACTGCATAAGGGGCATAATGGGGGCATTACACTGTGTGGGGGCATCATATATACTGTATAAGGGGCATAATGGGGGCATTACACTGTGTGGGGGCATCATATATACTGTATATGGGGCATAATAGGGACATTACACTGTGTGGGGGGCATAATATATGCTGAATAAGTTGCATAATGGGGGCATTACACTGTGTGGCGGCACCATATATACTGCATAAGGGGCATAATGGGGGCATTACACTGTGTGGCGGCATCATATATACTGCAAAAGGGGCATAATGGGGGCATTACACTGTGTGGGGGCATCATAAATACTGCATAAGGGGCATAATGGGGGCATTATACTGTGTGGGGGCATCATATATACTGCATAAGGGGCATAATGGGGCATTACACTGTGTGGGGGCATCATATATACTATATAAGGGGCATAATGGGGGCACTACACTGTGGGGGCATCATATATACTGCATAAGGGGCATAATGGGGGCATTACACTGTGTGGGGGGCATCATATATACTGCATAAGGGGCATAATGGGGGCATTACACTGTGTGGGGGGCATCATATATACTGCATAAGGGGCATAATGGGGGCATTACACTGTGTGGGGGGCATCATATATACTGCATAAGGCGCATAATGGAGGCATTACACTGTGTGGGGGCATCATATATACTGCATAAGGGGCATAATGGAGGCATTACACTATGTGGGGGGCATCATATATACTGCATAAGGGGCATAATGGGGTCATTACACTGTGTGGGGGCATCATATATACCGTATAAGGGGCATAATGGGGGCATTACACTGTGGGGGGCATCATATATACTGAATAAGTTGCATAATGGGGGCATTACACTGTGTGGCGGCATCATATATAATGCATAAGGGGCATAATGGGGGCATTACACTGTGTGGGGGCATCATATATACTGCATAAGGTGCATAATGGGGGCATTATACTGTGTGGGGCATCATATACACTGCATAAGGGGCATAATGGGGGCATTATACTGTGTGGGGCATCATATACACTGCATAAGGGGCATAATGGGGGCATTACACTGTGTGGGAGGCATCATATATACTGCATAAGGGTCATAATGGGGACATTACACTTTGTGGGGGCATCATATATACTGCATAAGGGGCATAATGGGGGCATTACACTGTGTGGGGGGCATCATATATACTGCATAAGGGGCATAATGGGGGCATTACACTGTGTGGGGGGCATCATATATACTGCATAAGGGGCATAATGGGGGCATTACACTGTGTGGGGGGCATCATATATACTGCATAAGGCGCATAATGGAGGCATTACACTGTGTGGGGGCATCATATATACTGCATAAGGGGCATAATGGAGGCATTACACTATGTGGGGGGCATCATATATACTGCATAAGGGGCATAATGGGGTCATTACACTGTGTGGGGGCATCATATATACTGTATATGGGGCATAATGGGGACATTACACTTTGTGGGGGGCATCATATATACTGAATAAGTTGCATAATGGGGGCATTACACTGTGTGGCGGCATCATATATAATGCATAAGGGGCATAATGGGGGCATTACACTGTGTGGGGGCATCATATATACTGCATAAGGTGCATAATGGGGGCATTATACTGTGTGGGGCATCATATACACTGCATAAGGGGCATAATGGGGGCATTATACTGTGTGGGGCATCATATACACTGCATAAGGGGCATAATGGGGGCATTACACTGTGTGGGAGGCATCATATATACTGCATAAGGGTCATAATGGGGACATTACACTTTGTGGGGGCATCATATATACTGCATAAGGGGCATAATGGGGGCATTACACTGTGTGGGGGGCATCATATATACTGCATAAGGCGCATAATGGAGGCATTACACTGTGTGGGGGCATCATATATACTGCATAAGGGGCATTACACTGTGTGGGGGCATCATATATACTTTATAAGGGGCATAATGGGGGCATTACACTGTGTGGGGGCATCATATATACTGTATATGGGGCATAATGGGGGCATTACACTGTGTGGCGGCATCATACATACTGCATAAGGGGGATAATGGGGGCATTACACTGTGTGGCGGTATCATATATACTGCATAAGGGGCATAATGGGGGCATTATATATACTGCATAAGGTGCATAATGGGGCCATTATACTGTTTGGGGCATCATATACACTGCATAAGGGGCATAATGGGGGCATTACACTGTGTGGGGGGCATCATATATACTGCATAAGGGTCATAATGGGGACATTACAATGTGTGGGGGCATCATATATACTGCATAAGGGGCATAATGGGGCATTACACTGTGTGGGGGCATCATATATACTGCATAAGGGGCATAATGGGGGCATTACATTGTGTGGGGGCATCATATATACTGCATATGGGGCATAATGGGGGCATTACACTGTGTGGGGGGCATCATATATACTGCATAAGGGGCATAATGGGGGCATTACACTGTGTGGGGGCATCATATATACTGCATAAGGGGCATAATGGGGGCATTACACTGTGTGGGGGGCATCATATATACTGCATATGGGGCATAATGGGGGCATTACACTGTGTGGGGGGCATCATATATACTGCATAAGGGGCATAATGGGGGCATTACACTGTGTGGGGGCATCATATATACTGCATAAGGGGCATAATGGGTGCATTACACTGTGTGGGGGGCATCATATATACTGCATAAGGCGCATAATGGAGGCATTACACTGTGTGGGGGCATCATATATACTGCATAAGGGGCATAATGTGGGCATCATATATACTGTATAAGGGGCATAATGGGGGCATTACACTGTGTGGGGGCATCATATATACTGTATATGGGGCATAATGGGGACATTACACTGTGTGGGGGGCATCATATATACTGAATAAGTTGCATAATGGGGGCATTACACTGTGTGGCGGCATCATATATACTGCATAAGGGGCATAATGGGTGCATTACTCTGTGTGGGGGCATCATATATACTGCATAAGGTGCATAATGGGGCCATTATACTATGTGGGGCATCATATACACTGCATAAGGGGCATAATGGGGGCATTACACTGTGTGGGCGGCATCATATATACTGCATAAGGGGCATAATGGGGCATTACACTGTGTGGGGGCATCATATATACTGCATAAGGGGCATAATGGGGGCATTACACTGTGTGGGGGCATCATATATACTGCATAAGGGGCATAATGGGGCATTACACTGTGTGGGGCATCATATATACTGCATAAGGGGCATAATGGTGGCATTACACTGTGTGAGGGGCATCATATATACTGCACAAGGGGCATAATGGGGGCATTACACTGTGTGAGGGGCATCATATATACTGCTTAAGGGGCATAATGGGGGCATTACACTGTGTGGGGGCATCATATATACTGCATAAGGGGCATAATGGGGGCATTACACTGTGTGGGGGGCATCATATATACTGTATAAGGGGCATAATGGGGGCATTATACTGTGTGGGGGCATCATATATACTGCATAAGGGGCATAATGGGGGCTTTACACTGTGTGGGGGACATCATATATACTGTATAAGGGGCATAATGGGGGCATTACACTGTGTGGGGCATCATATATACTGCATAAGGGGCATAATGGGGGCATTACACTGTGTGGGGGGCAATATATATACTGCATAAGGGGCATAATGGGGACATTACACTGTGTGGGGGCATCATATATACTGCATAAGGGGCATAATGGGGGCATTACACTGTGTGGGGGCATCATATATACTGCATAAGGGGCATAATGGGGGCATTACACTGTGTGGGGGAATAATATATACTGCATAAGAGGCATAATGGGAGCATTACACTGTGTGGGGGGCATCATATATACTGCATAAGGGGCATAATGGGGCATTACACTGTGTGGGGGCATCATATATACTGCATAAGGGGCATTACACTGTGTGGCGGCATCATATATACTGCATAAGGGGCATAATGGGGGCATTGCACTGTGTGGGGGCATCATATACAGCATAAGGGGCATAATGGGGGCATTACACTGTGTGGGGGCACCATATATACTGCATAAGGGGCATAATGGGGGCATTACACTGTGTGGGGGGCATCATATATACTGCATAAGAGGCATAATGGGGGCATTACACTGTGTGGGGGCATCATATATACTGCATAAGGGGGATAATGGGGGCATTACACTGTGTGGGGGCATCATATATACTGCATAAGGGGCATAATGGGAGCATTACACTGTGAGGGGGCATCATATATACTGCATAAGGGGCATAATGGAGGCATTACACTGTGTGGGGACATCATATATACTGCATAAGGGGCATAATGGGGGCATTACACTGTGTGGGGGGCATCATATATACTGCATAAGGGGCATAATGGGGGAATTACACTGTGTGGGGGCATCATATATACTGCATAAGGGGCATAATGGGGGCATTACACTGTGTGGGGGGCATCATATATACTGCATAAGGGGCATAATGGAGGCATTACACTGTGTGGGGGCATCATATATACTGCATAAGGGGCATAATGGGGGCATTACACTGTGTGGGGGCATCATAAACACTGTATAAGGGGCATAATGGGGGCATTACACTGTGTGGGGGCATCATATATACTGCATAAGGGGCATAATGGGGGCATTACACTGTGTGGTGGGCATCATATATACTGCATAAGGGGCATAATGGGAGCATTACACTGTGTGGGGGCATCATATATACTGCATAAGGGGCATAATGGGGGCATTACACTGTGTGGGGGCATCATATATACTGCATAAGGGGCATAATGGGGGAATTACACTGTGTGGGGGCATCATATATACTGCATAAGGGGCATAATGGGGGCATTACACTGTGTGGGGGGCATCATATATACTGCATAAGGGGCATAATGGAGGCATTACACTGTGTGGGGGCATCATATATACTGCATAAGGGGCCTAATGGGGGCATTACACTGTGTGGGGGCATCATAAACACTGTATAAGGGGCATAATGGGGGCATTACACTGTGTGGGGGCATCATATATACTGCATAAGGGGCATAATGGGGGCATCATATATACTGCATAAGTGGCATAATGCGGGCATTACACTGTGTGGGGACATCATATATACTGCATAAGGGGCATAATGGGGGCATTACACTGTGTGGGGGCATCATATATACTGCATAAGGGGCATAATGGGGGCATCATATATACTGCATAAGGGGCATAATGGAGGCATTACACTGTGTGGGGGCATCATATACTGCATAAAGGGCATAATAGGGGCATTACACTGTGTGGGGGCATCATATATACTGCATAAGGGGCATAATGGAAGCATTACACTGTGTGGGGGCATCATATATACTGCATAAGGGGCATAATGGAGGCATTACACTGTGTGGGGGCATCATATATACTGCATAAGGGGCATAATGGGGGCATTACACTATGTGGGGGCATCATATATACTGCATAAGGGGCATAATGGGGGCATTACACTGTGAGGGGGCATCATATATACTGCATAAGGGGCATAATGGAGGCATTACACTGTGTGGGGGCATCATATATACTGCATAAGGGGCATAATGGAGACATTACACTGTGTGGGGGCATCATATATACTGCATAAGGGGCATAATGGGGGCATCATATATACTGTATAAGGGGCATAATGGAGGCATTACACTGTGTGTGGGCATCATATATACTGCATAAGGGGCATAATGGGGACATTACACTGTGTGGGGGCATCATATATACTGCATAAGGGGCATAATGGGGGCATTACACTGTGTGGGGGCATCATATATACTGCATAAGGGGCATAATGGAGGCATTACACTGTGTGAGGACATCATATATACTGCATAAGGGGCATAATGGAGGCATTACACTGTGTGGGGGCATCATATATACTGCATAAGGGGCATAATGGGGGCATTACACTGTGTGGGGGCATCATATATACTGCATAAGGGGCATAACTGGGGCATTACACTGTGTGGGGGCATCATATATACTGCATAAGGGGCATAATGGGGGCATTACACTGTGTGGGGGCATCATATGTACTGCATAAGGGGCATAATGGGGGCATTACACTGTGTGGGGGCATCATATATACTGAATAAGGGACATAATAGGGGCATTACACTGTGTGGGGGCATCATATATACTGCATAAGGGGCATAATGGGGGCATTATACTGTGTGGCGGCATCATATATACTGTATAAGGGGCATAATGGCGGCATTACACTGTGTGGGGGCATGATATATATTGCATAAGGGGCATAATGGGGGCATTATACTGTGTGGCGGCATCATATATACTGCATAAGGGGCATAATGGGGACATTACACTGTGTGGGGGCATCATATATACTGCATAAGGGGCATAATGGGGGCATTACACTGTGTGGGGGCATCATATATACAAGGGGCATAATGGGGGCATTACACTGTGTGGGGGCATCATATATACTGCATAAGGGGCATAATGGGGGCATTACACTGTGTGGGGGCATCATATATACTGCATAAGGGGCATAATGGGGGCATTACACTGTGTGGGGGCATAATGGGGGCATTACACTGTGTGGGGGGGGCATCATATATACTGCATAAGGGGCATAATGGGGGCATTACACTGTGTGGGGGGCATCATATATACTGCATAAGGGGCATAATGGGGGCATTACACTGTGTGGGGGGCATCATATATACTGCATAAGGGGCATAATGGGGGCATTACACTGTGTGGGGGGCATCATATATACTGCATAAGGCGCATAATGGAGGCATTACACTGTGTGGGGGCATCATATATACTGCATAAGGGGCATAATGGGGGCATTACACTGTGTGGGGGCATCATATATACTGTATATGGGGCATAATGGGGGCATTACACTGTGTGGCGGCATCATACATACTGCATAAGGGGCATAATGGGGGCATTACACTGTGTGGCGGCATCATATATACTGCATAAGGGGCATAATGGGGGCATTATATATACTGCATAAGGTGCATAATGGGGCCATTATACTGTCTGGGGCATCATATACACTGCATAAGGGGCATAATGGGGGCATTACACTGTGTGGGGGGCATCATATATACTGCATAAGGGTCATAATGGGGACATTACAATGTGTGGGGGCATCATATATACTGCATAAGGGGCATAATGGGGCATTACACTGTGTGGGGGCATCATATATACTGCATAAGGGGCATAATGGGGGCATTACATTGTGTGGGGGCATCATATATACTGCATATGGGGCATAATGGGGGCATTACACTGTGTGGGGGGCATCATATATGCTGCATAAGGGGCATAATGGGGGCATTACACTGTGTGGGGGCATCATATATACTGCATAAGGGGCATAATGGGGGCATTACACTGTGTGGGGGGCACCATATATACTGCATATGGGGCATAATGGGGGCATTACACTGTGTGGGGGGCATCATATATACTGCATAAGGGGCATAATGGGGGCATTACACTGTGTGGGGGCATCATATATACTGCATAAGGGGCATAATGGGTGCATTACACTGTGTGGGGGGCATCATATATACTGCATAAGGCGCATAATGGAGGCATTACACTGTGTGGGGGCATCATATATAATGCATAAGGGGCATAATGTGGGCATCATATATACTGTATAAGGGGCATAATGGGGGCATTACACTGTGTGGGGGCATCATATATACTGTATATGGGGCATAATGGGGACATTACACTGTGTGGGGGGCATCATATATACTGAATAAGTTGCATAATGGGGGCATTACACTGTGTGGCGGCATCATATATACTGCATAAGGGGCATAATGGGTGCATTACTCTGTGTGGGGGCATCATATATACTGCATAAGGTGCATAATGGGGCCATTATACTATGTGGGGCATCATATACACTGCATAAGGGGCATAATGGGGGCATTACACTGTGTGGGCGGCATCATATATACTGCATAAGGGGCATAATGGGGCATTACACTGTGTGGGGGCATCATATATACTGCATAAGGGGCATAATGGGGGCATTACACTGTGTGGGGGCATCATATATACTGCATAAGGGGCATAATGGGGCATTACACTGTGTGGGGCATCATATATACTGCATAAGGGGCATAATGGTGGCATTACACTGTGTGAGGGGCATCATATATACTGCACAAGGGGCATAATGGGGGCATTACACTGTGTGAGGGGCATCATATATACTGCATAAGGGGCATAATGGGGGCATTACACTGTGTGGGGGCATCATATATACTGCATAAGGGGCATAATGGGGGCATTACACTGTGTGGGGGGCATCATATATACTGTATAAGGGGCATAATGGGGGCATTATACTGTGTGGGGGCATCATATATACTGCATAAGGGGAATAATGGGGGCTTTACACTGTGTGGGGGACATCATATATACTGTATAAGGGGCATAATGGGGGCATTACACTGTGTGGGGCATCATATATACTGCATAAGGGGCATAATGGGGGCATTACACTGTGTGGGGGGCATCATATATACTGCATAAGGGGCATAATGGGGACAATACACTGTGTGGGGGCATCATATATACTGCATAAGGGGCATAATGGGGGCATTACACTGTGTGGGGGCATCATATATACTGCATAAGGGGCATAATGGGGGCATTACACTGTGTGGGGGAATAATATATACTGCATAAGGGGCATAATGGGAGCATTACACTGTGTGGGGGGCATCATATATACTGCATAAGGGGCATAATGGGGCATTACACTGTGTGGGGGCATCATATATACTGCATAAGGGGCATTACACTGTGTGGCGGCATCATATATACTGCATAAGGGGCATAATGGGGGCATGACACTGTGTGGGGGCATCATATATACTGCATAAGGGGCATAATGGGGGCATTACACTGTGTGGGGGGCATCATATATACTGCTAAGGGGCATAATGGAGGCATTACACTGTGTGGGGGCATCATATATACTGCATAAGGGGCATAATGGGGGCATTGCACTGTGTGGGGGCATCATATACAGCATAAGGGGCATAATGGGGGCATTACACTGTGTGGGGGCACCATATATACTGCATAAGGGGCATAATGGGGGCATTACACTGTGTGGGGGGCATCATATATACTGCATAAGAGGCATAATGGGGGCATTACACTGTGTGGGGGCATCATATATACTGCATAAGGGGGATAATGGGGGCATTACACTGTGTGGGGGCATCATATATACTGCAAAAGGGGCATAATGGGAGCATTACACTGTGAGGGGGCATCATATATACTGCATAAGGGGCATAATGGAGGCATTACACTGTGTGGGGACATCATATATACTGCATAAGGGGCATAATGGGGGCATTACACTGTGTGGGGGGCATCATATATACTGCATAAGGGGCATAATGGGGGAATTACACTGTGTGGGGGCATCATATATACTGCATAAGGGGCATAATGGGGGCATTACACTGTGTGGGGGGCATCATATATACTGCATAAGGGGCATAATGGAGGCATTACACTGTGTGGGGGCATCATATATACTGCATAAGGGGCATAATGGGGGCATTACACTGTGTGGGGGCATCATAAACACTGTATAAGGGGCATAATGGGGGCATTACACTGTGTGGGGGCATCATATATACTGCATAAGGGGCATAATGGGGGCATTACACTGTGTGGGGGCATCATATATACTGCATAAGGGGCATAATGGGGGCATTACACTGTGTGGGGGCATCATATATACTGCATAAGGGGCATAATGGGAGCATTACACTGTGTGGGGGCATCATATATACTGCATAAGGGGCATAATGGGGGCATTACACTGTGTGGGGGCATCATATATACTGCATAAGGGGCATAATGGGGGAATTACACTGTGTGGGGGCATCATATATACTGCATAAGGGGCATAATGGGAGCATTACACTGTGTGGGGGCATCATATATACTGCATAAGGGGCATAATGGGGGCATTACACTGTGTGGGGGCATCATATATACTGCATAAGGGGCATAATGGGGGAATTACACTGTGTGGGGGCATCATATATACTGCATAAGGGGCATAATGGGGGCATTACACTGTGTGGGGGCATCATATATACTGCATAAGGGGCATAATGGAGGCATTACACTGTGTGGGGGCATCATATATACTGCATAAGGGGCCTAATGGGGGCATTACACTGTGTGGGGGCATCATAAACACTGTATAAGGGGCATAATGGGGGCATTACACTGTGTGGGGGCATCATATATACTGCATAAGGGGCATAATGGGGGCATCATATATACTGCATAAGTGGCATAATGCGGGCATTACACTGTGTGGGGACATCATATATACTGCATAAGGGGCATAATGGAGGCATTACACTGTGTGGGGACATCATATATACAGCATAAAGGGCATAATGGGGGCATTACACTGTGTGCGGGCATCATATATACTGCATAAGGGGCATAATGGGGGCATTACACTGTGTGGGGCCATCATATATACTGCATAAGGGGCATAATGGGAGCATTACACTGTGTGCGGGCATCATATATACTGCATAAGGGGCATAATGGGGGCATTACACTGTGTGGGGCCATCATATATACTGCATAAGGGGCATAATGGGGGCATTACACTGTGTGGGGGCATCATATATACTGCATAAGGGGCATAATGGGGGCATTACACTGTGTGGGGCATCATATATACTGCATAAGGGGCATAATGGGGGCATTATACTGTGTGGGGGGGCATCATATATACTGCATAAGGGGCATAATGGGAGCATTACACTGTGTGGGGGCATCATATATACTGCATAAGGGGCATAATGGGGGCATTACACTGTGTGGGGGCATCATATATACTGCATAAGGGGTATAATGGAGGCATTACACTGTGTGGGGGCATCATATATAATGTATAAGGGGCATAATGGAGGCATTACACTGTGTGGGGGCATCATATATACTGCATAAGGGGCATAATGGGGACATTACACTGTGTGGGGGCATCATATATACTGCATAAAGGGCATAATAGGGGCATTACACTGTGTGGGGGCATCATATATACTGCATAAGGGGCATAATGGGGGCATCATATATACTGCATAAGTGGCATAATGCGGGCATTACACTGTGTGTGGACATCATATATACTGCATAAGGGGCATAATGGAGGCATTACACTGTGTGGGGACATCATATATACAGCATAAGGGGCATAATGGGGGCATTACACTGTGTGCGGGCATCATATATACTGCATAAGGGGCATAATGGGGGCATTACACTGTGTGGGGCCATCATATATACTGCATAAGGGGCATAATGGGAGCATTACACTGTGTGCGGGCATCATATATACTGCATAAGGGGCATAATGGGGGCATTACACTGTGTGGGGCCATCATATATACTGCATAAGGGGCATAATGGGGGCATTACACTGTGTGGGGGCATCATATATACTGCATAAGGGGCATGATGGGGGCATTACACTGTGTGGGGCATCATATATACTGCATAAGGGGCATAATGGGGGCATTATACTGTGTGGGGGGGCATCATATATACTGAATAAAGGGCATAATGGGAGCATTACACTGTGTGGGGGCATCATATATACTGCATAAGGGGCATAATGGGGGCATTACACTGTGTGGGGGCATCATATATACTGCATAAGGGGTATAATGGAGGCATTACACTGTGTGGGGGCATCATATATACTGCATAAGGGGCATAATGGAGGCATTACACTGTGTGGGGGCATCATATATAATGTATAAGGGGCATAATGGAGGCATTACACTGTGTGGGGGCATCATATATACTGCATAAAGGGCATAATGGGGACATTTCACTGTGTGGGGGCATCATATATACTGCATAAAGGGCATAATAGGGGCATTACACTGTGTGGGGGCATCATATATACTGCATAAGGGGCATAATGGAAGCATTACACTGTGTGGGGGCATCATATATACTGCATAAGGGGCATAATGGAGGCATTACACTGTGTGGGGGCATCATATATACTGCATAAGGGGCATAATGGGGGCATTACACTATGTGGGGGCATCATATATACTGCATAAGGGGCCTAATGGGGGCATTACACTGTGTGGGGGCATCATATATACTGCATAAGGGGCATAATGGGGGCATTATACTGTGTGGGGGGGCATCATATATACTGCATAAGGGGCATAATGGGAGCATTACACTGTGTGGGGGCATCATATATACTGCATAAGGGGCATAATGGGGGCATTACACTGTGTGGGGCATCATATATACTGCATAAGGGGCATAATGGGGGCATTATACTGTGTGGGGGGGCATCATATATACTGCATAAGGGGCATAATGGGAGCATTACACTGTGTGGGGGCATCATATATACTGCATAAGGGGCATAATGGGGGCATTACACTGTGTGGGGGCATCATATATACTGCATAAGGGGTATAATGGAGGCATTACACTGTGTGGGGGCATCATATATAATGTATAAGGGGCATAATGGAGGCATTACACTGTGTGGGGGCATCATATATACTGCATAAGGGGCATAATGGGGACATTACACTGTGTGGGGGCATCATATATACTGCATAAAGGGCATAATAGGGGCATTACACTGTGTGGGGGCATCATATATACTGCATAAGGGGCATAATGGGGGCATCATATATACTGCATAAGTGGCATAATGCGGGCATTACACTGTGTGTGGACATCATATATACTGCATAAGGGGCATAATGGAGGCATTACACTGTGTGGGGACATCATATATACAGCATAAGGGGCATAATGGGGGCATTACACTGTGTGCGGGCATCATATATACTGCATAAGGGGCATAATGGGGGCATTACACTGTGTGGGGCCATCATATATACTGCATAAGGGGCATAATGGGAGCATTACACTGTGTGCGGGCATCATATATACTGCATAAGGGGCATAATGGGGGCATTACACTGTGTGGGGCCATCATATATACTGCATAAGGGGCATAATGGGGGCATTACACTGTGTGGGGGCATCATATATACTGCATAAGGGGCATGATGGGGGCATTACACTGTGTGGGGCATCATATATACTGCATAAGGGGCATAATGGGGGCATTATACTGTGTGGGGGGGCATCATATATACTGAATAAAGGGCATAATGGGAGCATTACACTGTGTGGGGGCATCATATATACTGCATAAGGGGCATAATGGGGGCATTACACTGTGTGGGGGCATCATATATACTGCATAAGGGGTATAATGGAGGCATTACACTGTGTGGGGGCATCATATATACTGCATAAGGGGCATAATGGAGGCATTACACTGTGTGGGGGCATCATATATAATGTATAAGGGGCATAATGGAGGCATTACACTGTGTGGGGGCATCATATATACTGCATAAAGGGCATAATGGGGACATTTCACTGTGTGGGGGCATCATATATACTGCATAAAGGGCATAATAGGGGCATTACACTGTGTGGGGGCATCATATATACTGCATAAGGGGCATAATGGAAGCATTACACTGTGTGGGGGCATCATATATACTGCATAAGGGGCATAATGGAGGCATTACACTGTGTGGGGGCATCATATATACTGCATAAGGGGCATAATGGGGGCATTACACTATGTGGGGGCATCATATATACTGCATAAGGGGCCTAATGGGGGCATTACACTGTGTGGGGGCATCATATATACTGCATAAGGGGCATAATGGAGGCATTACACTGTGTGGGGGCATCATATATACTGCATAAGGGGCATAATGGGGGCATCATATATACTGTATAAGGGGCATAATGGAGGCATTACACTGTGTGTGGGCATCATATATACTGCATAAGGGGCATAATGGGGACATTACACTGTGTGGGGGCATCATATATACTGCATAAGGGGCATAATGGGGGCATTACACTGTGTGGGGGCATCATATATACTGCATAAGGGGCATAATGGAGGCATTACACTGTGTGGGGGCATCATATATACTGCATAAGGGGCATAATGGAGGCATTACACTGTGTGGGGGCATCATATATACTGCATAAGGGGAATAATGGGGGCATTACACTGTGTAGGGGCATCATATATACTGCATAAGGGGCATAACTGGGGCATTACACTGTGTGGGGGCATCATATATAATGCATAAGGGGCATAATGGGGGCATTACACTGTGTGGGGGCATCATATGTACTGCATAAGGGGCAAAATGGGGGCATTACACTGTGTGGGGGCATCATATATACTGAATAAGGGACATAATAGGGGCATTACACTGTGTGGGGGCATCATATATACTGCATAAGGGGCATAATGGGGGCATTATACTGTGTGGCGGCATCATATATACTGTATAAGGGGCATAATGGGGGCATTACACTGTGTGGGGGCATCATATATACTGCATAAGGGGCATAATGGGGGCATTATACTGTGTGGGGGCATCATATATATTGCATAAGGGGCATAATGGGGGCATTACACTGTGTGGAGGCATCATATATACTGCATAAGGGGCAAAATGGGGGCATTACACTGTGTGGGGGGCATCATATATACTGCATAAGGGGCATAATGGGGGCATTATACTGTGTGGGGGCATCATATATACTGCATAAGGGGCAAAATGGGGGCATTATACTGTATGGGGGCATCATATATACTGTATAAGGGGCATAATGGGGGCATTACACTGTGTGGGGGCATCATATATACTGCATAAGGGGCATAATGGGGGCATTACACTGTGTGGGGGCATCATATATACTGCATAAGGGGCATAATGGTGGCATTACACTATATGGGGGGCATCATATATACTGTATAAGGGGCATAATGGGGGCATTACACTGTGTGGGGGCATCATATATACTGAATAAGTTGCATAATGGGGGCATTACACTGTGTGGCGGAATCATATATACTGCATAAGGGGCATAATGGGGGCATTACACTGTGTGGGGGCATCATATATACTGCATAAGGTGCATAATGGGGCCATTATACTGTGTGGGGCATCATATACACTGCATAAGGGGCATAATGGGGGCATTACACTGTGTGGGGGGCATCATATATACTGCATAAGGGGCATAATGAGGCATTACACTGTGTGGGGGCATCATATATACTGCATAAGGGGCATAATGGGGGCATTACACTGTGTGGGGGCATCATATATACTGCATAAGGGGCATAATGGGGCATTACACTGTGTGGGGGCATCATATATAGTGCATAAGGGGCATAATGGGGGCATTACACTATGTGGGGGGCATCATATATACTGTATAAGGGGCATAATGGGGCATTATACTGTGTGGGGGCATCATATATACTGCATAAGGGGCATAATGGGGGCATTACACTGTATGGGGGCATCATATATACTGCATAAGGGGCATAATGGGGGAATTACACTGTGTGGGGGCATCATATATACTATATAAGGGGCATAATGGGGGCATTACACTGTGCGGGGGCATCATATATACTGCATAAGGGGCATAATGGGGGCATTACACTGTGTGGGGGCGTCATATATACTGCATAAGGGGCATAATGGGGGCATTACACTGTGTGGGGGCATCATATATACTGCATAAGGGGCATAATGGGGGCATTACACTGTGTGGGGGCATTACACTGTGTGGGGGGCATCATATATACTGCATAAGGGGCATAATGGGGGCATTACACTGTGTGGGGGGCATCATATATACTGCATAAGGGGCATAATGGGGGCATTACACTGTGTGGGGGGCATCATATATACTGCATAAGGCGCATAATTGAGGCATTACACTGTGTGGGGGCATCATATATACTGCATAAGGGGCATAATGTGGGCATTACACTGTGTGGGGGCATCATATATACTGTATATGGGGCATAATGGGGACATTACACTGTGTGGCGGGCATCATATATACTGAATAAGTTGCATAATGGGGGCATTACACTGTGTGGCGGCATCATATATACTGCATAAGGGGCATAATGGGGGCATTACACTGTGTGGCGGCATCATATATACTGCATAAGGGGCATAATGGGGGAATTACACTGTGTGGGGGCATCATATATACTGCATAAGGTGCATAATGGGGGCATTATACTGTGTGGGGCATCATATACACTGCATAAGGGGCATAATGGGGGCATTACACAGTGTGGGGGGCATCATATATACTGCATAAGGGTCATAATGGGGACATTACACTGTGTGGGGGCATCATATATACTGCATAAGGGGCATAATGGGGCATTACACTGTGTGGGGGCATCATATATACTGCATAACGGGCATAATGGGGGCATTACACTGTGTGGGGGGCATCATATATACTGCATAAGGGGCATAATGGGGACATTACACTGTGTGGGGGCATCATATATACTGCATAAGGGGCATAATGGGGGCATTACACTGTGTGGGGGCATCATATATACTGCATAAGGGGCATAATGGGGGCATTAGACTGTGTGGGGGCATCATATATACTGCATAAGGGGCATAATGGGGGCATTACACTGTGTGGGGGAATAATATATACTGCATAAGGGGCATAATGGGAGCATTACACTGTGTGGGGGCATCCTATATACTGCATAAGGGGCATAATGGGGCATTACACTGTGTGGGGGCATCATATATACTGCATAAGGGTTATAATGGGGACATTACACTGTGTGGGGGCATCATATATACTACATAAGGGGCATTATGGGGGCATTACACTGTGTGGGGGCATCATATATACTGCACAAGGGTCATAATGGGGACCTTACACTGTGTGGGGGCATCATATATACTGCATAAGGGTCATAATGGGGCCATTACACTGTGTGGGGGCATCATATATACTGCATAAGGGGCATAATGGGGGCATTACACTGTGTGGGGACATCATATATACTGCATTAGGGGCATAATGGAGGCATTACACTGTGTGGGGACATCATATCTACTGCATAAGGGGCATAATGGGGGCATTACACTGTGTGCGGGCATCATATATACTGCATAAGGGGCATAATGGGGGCATTACACTGTGTGGGGCCATCATATATACTGCATAAGGGGCATAATGGGGGCATTATACTGTGTGGGGGGGCATCATATATAATGTATAAGGGGCATAATGGAGGCATTACACTGTGTGGGGGCATCATATATACTGCATAAGGGGCATAATGGGGACATTACACTGTGTGGGGGCATCATATATACTGCATAAGGGGCATAATGGAAGCATTACTCTGTGTGGGGGCATCATATATACTGCATAAGGGGCATAATGGAGGCATTACACTGTGTGGGGGCATCATATATACTGCATAAGGGGCATAATGGGGGCATTACACTATGTGGGGGCATCATATATACTGCATAAGGGGCATAATGGAGGCATTACACTGTGTGGGGGCATCATATATACTGCATAAGGGGCATAATGGAGACATTACACTGTGTGGGGGCATCATATATACTGCATAAGGGGCATAATGGGGGCATCATATATA
This sequence comes from Dendrobates tinctorius, assembly GCF_039654945.1. Lineage (NCBI taxonomy): Eukaryota > Metazoa > Chordata > Amphibia > Anura > Dendrobatidae > Dendrobates > Dendrobates tinctorius. The sequence continues at coordinate 7,983,029 of NW_027361893.1, read as the reverse complement.
CTGTATAAGGGGCATAATGGAGGCATTACACTGTGTGTGGGCATCATATATACTGCATAAGGGGCATAATGGGGACATTACACTGTGTGGGGGCATCATATATACTGCATAAGGGGCATAATGGGGGCATTACACTGTGTGGGGGCATCATATATACTGCATAAGGGGCATAATGGAGGCATTACACTGTGTGGGGGCATCATATATACTGCATAAGGGGCATAATGGAGACATTACACTGTGTGGGGGCATCATATATACTGCATAAGGGGCATAATGGGGGCATCATATATACTGTATAAGGGGCATAATGGAGGCATTACACTGTGTGTGGGCATCATATATACTGCATAAGGGGCATAATGGGGACATTACACTGTGTGGGGGCATCATATATACTGCATAAGGGGCATAATGGAGGCATTACACTGTGTGGGGGCATCATATATACTGCATAAGGGGCATAATGGAGGCATTACACTGTGTGGGGGCATCATATATACTGCATAAGGGGCATAATGGGGGCATTACACTGTGTGGGGGCATCATATATACTGCATAAGGGGCATAACAGGGGCATTACACTGTGTGGGGGCATCATATATACTGCATAAGGGGCATAATGGGGGCATTACACTGTGTGGGGGCATCATATGTACTGCATAAGGGGCATAATGGGGGCATTAAACTGTGTGGGGGCATCATATATTCTGAATAAGGGACATAATAGGGGCATTACACTGTGTGGGGGCATCATATATACTGCATAAGGGGCATAATGGGGGCATTATACTGTGTGGGGGCATCATATATACTGCATAAGGGGCAAAATGGGGGCATTACACTGTGTGGGGGCATCATATATACTGTATAAGGGGCATAATGGGGGCATTGCACTGTGTGGGGGCATCATATATACTGCATAAGGGGCATAATGGGGGCATTACACTGTGTGGGGGCATCATATATACTGCATAAGGGGCATAATGGTGGCATTACACTGTGTGGGGGGCATCATATATACTGTATAAGGGGCATAATGGGGGCATTACACTGTGTGGGGGCATCATATATACTGAATAAGTTGCATAATGGGGGCATTACACTGTGTGGCGGCATCATATATACTGCATAAGGGGCATAATGGGGGCATTACACTGTGTGGGGGCATCATATATACTGCATAAGGGGCATAATGGGGGCATTACACTGTGTGGGGGGCATCATATATACTGCATAAGGGGCATAATGAGGCATTACACTGTGTGGGGGCATCATATATACTGCATAAGGGGCATAATGGGGGCATTACACTGTGTGGGGGCATCATATATACTGCATAAGGGGCATAATGGGGCATTACACTGTGTGGGGGCATCATATATAGTGCATAAGGGGCATAATGGGGGCATTACACTATGTGGGGGGCATCATATATACTGTATAAGGGGCATAATGGGGGCATTATACTGTGTGGGGGCATCATATATACTGCATAAGGGGCATAATGGGGGCATTACACTGTGTGGGGGCATCATATATACTGCATAAGGGGCATAATGGGGGCATTACACTGTGTGGGGGCATCATATATACTATATAAGGGGCATAATGGGGGCATTACACTGTGCGGGGGCATCATATATACTGCATAAGGGGCATAATGGGGGCATTACACTGTGTGGGGGCGTCATATATACTGCATAAGGGGCATAATGGGGGCATTACACTGTGTGGGGGCATCATATATACTGCATAAGGGGCATAATGGGGGCATTACACTGTGTGGGGGGCATCATATATACTGCATAAGGCGCATAATGGAGGCATTACACTGTGTGGGGGCATCAAATATACTGCATAAGGGGCATAATGTGGGCATTACACTGTGTGGGGGCATCATATATACTGTATATGGGGCATAATGGGGACATTACACTGTGTGGCGGGCATCATATATACTGAATAAGTTGCATAATGGGGGCATTACACTGTGTGGCGGCATCATATATACTGCATAAGGGGCATAATGGGGGCATTACACTGTGTGGGGGCATCATATATACTGCATAAGGGGCATAATGGGGGCATTACACTGTGTGGGGGGCATCATATATACTGCATAAGGCGCATAATGGAGGCATTACACTGTGTGGGGGCATCAAATATACTGCATAAGGGGCATAATGTGGGCATTACACTGTGTGGGGGCATCATATATACTGTATATGGGGCATAATGGGGACATTACACTGTGTGGCGGGCATCATATATACTGAATAAGTTGCATAATGGGGGCATTACACTGTGTGGCGGCATCATATATACTGCATAAGGGGCATAATGGGGGCATTACACTGTGTGGGGGGCATCATATATACTGCATAAGGGGCATAATGGGGGCATTACACTGTGTGGGGGGCATCATATATACTGCATAAGGGGCATAATGGGGGCATTACACTGTGTGGGGGGCATCATATATACTGCATAAGGCGCATAATGGAGGCATTACACTGTGTGGGGGCATCAAATATACTGCATAAGGGGCATAATGTGGGCATTACACTGTGTGGGGGCATCATATATACTGTATATGGGGCATAATGGGGACATTACACTGTGTGGCGGGCATCATATATACTGAATAAGTTGCATAATGGGGGCATTACACTGTGTGGCGGCATCATATATACTGCATAAGGGGCATAAAGGGGGCATTACACTGTGTGGCGGCATCATATATACTGCATAAGGGGCATAATGGAGGCATTAGACTGTGTGGGGGCATCATATATACTGCATAAGGTCCATAATGGGGGCATTATACTGTGTGGGGCATCATATACAATGCATAAGGGGCATAATGGGGGCATTACACAGTGTGGGGGGCATCATATATACTGCATAAGGGTCATAATGGGGACATTACACTGTGTGGGGGCACCATATATACTGCATAAGGGGCATAATGGGGCATTACACTGTGTGGGGGCATCATATATACTGCATAAGGGGCATAATGGGGGCATTACACTGTGTGGGGGGCATCATATATACTGCATAAGGGGCATAATGGGGCATTACACTGTGTGGGGGCATCATATATACTGCATAAGGGGCATAATGGGGGCATTACACTGTGTGGGGGGCATCATATATACTGCATAAGGGGCATAATGGGGACATTACACTGTGTGGGGGCATCATATATACTGCATAAGGGGCATAATGGGGGCATTACACTGTGTGGGGGCATCATATATACTGCATAAGGGGCATAATGGGGGCATTAGACTGTGTGGGGGCATCATATATACTGCATAAGGGGCATAATGGGGGCATTACACTGTGTGGGGGAATAATATATACTGCATAAGGGGCATAATGGGAGCATTACACTGTGTGGAGGCATCATATATACTGCATAAGGGGCATAATGGGGCATTACACTGTGTGGGGGCATCATATATACTGCATAAGGGTTATAATGGGGACATTACACTGTGTGGGGGCATCATATATACTGCATAAGGGGCATAATGGGGGCATTACACTGTGTGGGGGGCATCATATATACTGCATAAGGGGCATAATGGGGGCATTACACTGTGTGGGGGGCATCATATATACTGCATAACGCGCATAATGGAGGCATTACACTGTGTGGGGGTATCATATATACTGCATAAGGGGCATAATGGGGGCATTACACTGTGTGGGGGCATCATATATACTGTATATGGGGCATAATGGGGACATTACACTGTGTGGCGGGCATCATATATACTGAATAAGTTGCATAATGGGGGCATTACACTGTGTGGCGGCATCATATATACTGCATAAGGGGCATAATGGGGGCATTACACTGTGTGGCGGCATCATATATACTGCATAAGGGGCATAATGGGGGCATTACACTGTGTGGGGGCATCATATATACTGCATAAGGTGCATAATGGGGGCATTATACTGTGTGGGGCATCATATACACTGCATAAGGGGCATAATGGGGGCATTACACAGTGTGGGGGGCATCATATATACTGCATAAGGGTCATAATGGGGACATTACACTGTGTGGGGGCATCATATATACTGCATAAGGGGCATAATGGGGCATTACACTGTGTGGGGGCATCATATATACTGCATAAGGGGCATAATGGGGGCATTACACTGTGTGGGGGCATCATATATACTGCATAAGGGGCATAATGGGGGCATTACACTGTGTGGGGGCATCATATATACTGCATAAGGGGCATAATGGGGCATTACACTGTGTGGGGGGCATCATATATACTGCATAAGGGGCATAATGGGGACATTACACTGTGAGGGGGCATCATATATACTGCATAAGGGGCATAATGGGGGCATTACACTGTGTGGGGGCATCATATATACTGCATAAGGGGCATAATGGGGGCATTAGACTGTGTGAGGGCATCATATATACTGCATAAGGGGCATAATGGGGGCATTACACTGTGTGGGGGAATAATATATACTGCATAAGGGGCATAATGGGGCATTACACTGTGTGGGGGGCATCATATATACTGCATAAGGGGCATAATGGGGACATTACACTGTGTGGGGGCATCATATATACTGCATAAGGGGAATAATGGGGGCATTACACTGTGTGGGGGCATCATATATACTGCATAAGGGGCATAATGGGGGCATTAGACTGTGTGAGGGCATCATATATACTGCATAAGGGGCATAATGGGGGCATTACACTGTGTGGGGGAATAATATATACTGCATAAGGGGCATAATGGGAGCATTACACTGTGTGGGGGAATCATATATACTGCATAACGGGCATAATGGGGCATTACACTGTGTGGGGGCATCATATATACTGCATAAGGGTTATAATAGGGACATTACACTGTGTGGGGGCATCATATATACTACATAAGGGGCATAATTGGGGCATTACACTGTGTGGGGGCATCATATATACTGCATAAGGGTCATAATGGGGCCATTACACTGTGTGGGGGCATCATATATACTGCATAAGGGGCATAATGGGGGCATTACACTGTGTGGGGACATCATATATACTGCATTAGGGGCATAATGGAGGCATTACACTGTGTGGGGACATCATATATACTGCATAAGGGGCATAATGGGGGCATTACACTGTGTGCAGGCATCATATATACTGCATAAGGGGCATAATGGGGGCATTACACTGTGTGGGGCATCATATATACTGCATAAGGGGCATAATGGGGGCATTACACTGTGTGCAGGCATCATATATACTGCATAAGGGGCATAATGGGGGCATTACACTGTGTGGGGGCATCATATATACTGCATAAGGGGCATAATGGGAGCATTACACTGTGTGGGGTCATCATATATACTGCATAAGGGGCATAATGGAAGCATTACACTGTGTGGGGACATCATATATACTGCATAAGGGGTATAATGGAAGCATTACACTGTGTGGGGGCATCATATATACTGCATAAGGGGCATAATGGGAGCATTACACTGTGTGGGGGCATCATATATACTACATAAGGGGCATAATGGGGGCATTACACTGTGTGGGGGGCATCATATATACTGCATAAGGGGCATAATGGGGGCATTACACTATGTGGGGCCATCATATATACTGCATAAGGGGCATAATGGGAGCATTACACTGTGTGGGGTCATCATATATACTGCATAAGGGGCATAATGGAGGCATTACACTGTGTGGGGACATCATATATACTGCATAAGGGGCATAATGGGGGCATTACACTGTGTGCAGGCATCATATATACTGCATAAGGGGCACAATGGGAGCATTACACTGTGTGGGGCCATCATATATACTGCATAAGGGGCATAATGGAGGCATTACATTGTGTGGGGACATCATATATACTGCATAAGGGGTATAATGGAAGCATTACACTGTGTGGGGGCATCATATATACTGCATAAGGGGCATAATGGGAGCATTACACTGTGTGGGGGCATCATATATACTACATAAGGGGCATAATGGGGGCATTACACTGTGTGGGGGGCATCATATATACTGCATAAGGGGCATAATGGGGGCATTATACTGTGTGGGGCCATCATATATACTGCATAAGGGGCATAATGGGAGCATTACACTGTGTGGGGGCATCATATATACTGCATAAGGGGCATAATGGGGGCATTACACTGTGTGGGGGGCATCATATATACTGCATAAGGGGCATAATGGGGGCATTACACTATGTGGGGCATCATATATACTGCATAAGGGGCATAATGGGGGCATTACACTGTGTGGGGGCATCATATATACTGCATAAGGGGCATAATGGGAGCATTACACTGTGTTGGGGCATCATATATACTACATAAGGGGCATAATGGGGGCATTACACTGTGTGGGGGCATCATATATACTGCATAAGGGGCATAATGGAGGCATTACACTGTGTGGGGGCATCATATATACTGCCTAAGGGGCATAATGGAGGCATTACACTGTGTGGGGGCATAATGGAGGCATTACACTGTGTGGGGGCATCATATATACTGCATAAGGGGCATAATGGGGACATTACACTGTGTGGGGGCATCATATATACTGCATAAGGGGCATAATGGGAGCATTACACTGTGTGGGGGCATCATATATACTGCATAAGGGGCATAATGGGGGCATTACACTGTGTGGGGGGCATCATATATACTGCATAAGGGGCATAATGGGGGCATTACACTATGTGGGGCATCATATATACTGCATAAGGGGCATAATGGGGGCATTACACTGTGTGGGGGCATCATATATACTGCATAAGGGGCATAATGGGAGCATTACACTGTGTGGGGGCATCATATATACTACATAAGGGGCATAATGGGGGCATTACACTGTGTGGGGGCATCATATATACTGCATAAGGGGCATAATGGAGGCATTACACTGTGTGGGGGCATCATATATACTGCCTAAGGGGCATAATGGAGGCATTACACTGTGTGGGGGCATAATGGAGGCATTACACTGTGTGGGGGCATCATATATACTGCATAAGGGGCATAATGGAGGCATTACACTGTGTGGGGGCATCATATATACTGCATAAGGGGCATAATGGGAGCATTACACTGTGTGGGGGCATCATATATACTGCATAACGGGCATAATGGGGGCATTACAATGTGTGGGGGCATCATATATACTGCATAAGGGGCATAATGGAGGCATTACACTGTGTGGGGGCATCATATATACTGCCTAAGGGGCATAATGGAGGCATTACACTGTGTGGGGGCATCATATATACTGCATAAGGGGCATAATGGGGACATTACACTGTGTGGGGGCATCATATATACTGCATAAGGGGCATAATGGGAGCATTACACTGTGTGGGGGCATCATATATACTGCATAAGGGGCATAATGGAGGCATTACACTGTGTGGGGGCATCATATATACTGCCTAAGGGGCATAATGGGGGCATTACACTGTGTGGGGGCATCATATATACTGCATAAGGGGCATAATGGGGACATTACACTGTGTGGGGGGCCTCATATATACTGCATAAGGGGCATAATGGGAGCATTACACTGTGTGGGGGCATCATATATACTGCATAACGGGCATAATGGGGGCATTACACTGTGTGGGGGTCATCATATATACTGCATAAGGGGCATAATGGAAGCATTACACTCTGTGGCGGCATCATATATACTGCATGAGGGGCATAATGGGGGCATTACACTGTGTGGGGCCATCATATATACTGCATAAGGGGCATAATGGTAGCATTACACTGTGTGGGGGCATCATATATACTGCATAAGGGGCATAATGGGGGCATTACACTGTGGGGCCATCATATATACTGCATAAAGGGCATAATGGAAGCATTACACTGTGTGGGGGCATCATATATACTGCATAAGGGGCATAATGGGGGCATTACACTGTGTGGGGGCATCATATATACTGCATAAGGGGCATAATGGAGGCATTACACTGTGTGGGGGCATCATATATACTGCCTAAGGGGCATAATGGGGGCATTACACTGTGTGGGGGCATCATATATACTGCATAAGGGGCATAATGGGGACATTACACTGTGTGGGGGGCCTCATATATACTGCATAAGGGGCATAATGGGAGCATTACACTGTGTGGGGGCATCATATATACTGCATAAGGGGCATAATGGGGACATTACACTGTGTGGGGGGCCTCATATATACTGCCTAAGGGGCATAATGGGGGCATTACACTGTGTGGGGGCATCATATATACTGCATAAGGGGCATAATGGGGACATTACACTGTGTGGGGGGCCTCATATATACTGCATAAGGGGCATAATGGGAGCATTACACTGTGTGGGGGTAATCATATATACTGCATAAGGGGCATAATGGAAGCATTACACTGTGTGGCGGCATCATATATACTGCATGAGGGGCACAATGGGGGCATTACACTGTGTGGGGACATCATATATACTGCATAAGGGGCATAATGGGAGCATTACACTGTGTGGGGACATCATATATACTGCATAAGGGGCATAATGGAAGAATTACACTGTGTGGCGGCATCATATATACTGCATGAGGGGCACAATGGGGGCATTACACTGTGTGGGGACATCATATATACTGCATAAGGGGCATAATGGGGGCATTACACTGTGTGGGGACATCATATATACTGCATAAGGGGCATAATGGAAGAATTACACTGTGTGGCGGCATCATATATACTGCATGAGGGGCATAATGGGGGCATTACACTGTGTGGGGGTCATCATATATACTGCATAAGGGGCATAATGGAAGCATTACACTGTGTGGCGGCATCATATATACTGCATGAGGGGCACAATGGGGGCATTATACTGTGTGGGGACATCATATATACTGCATAAGGGGCATAATGGGGGCATTATACTGTGTGGGGACATCATATATACTGCATAAGGGGCATAATGGAGGCATTACACTGTGTGGGGCCATCATATATACTGCATGAGGGGCACAATGGGGGCATTACACTGTGTGGGGACATCATATATACTGCATAAGGGGCATAATGGGGGCATTACACTGTGGGGCCATCATATATACTGCATGAGGGGCACAATGGGGGCATTACACTGTGTGGGGACATCATATATACTGCATAAGGGGCATAATGGGGGCATTACACTGTGGGGCCATCATATATACTGCATAAAGGGCATAATGGAAGCATTACACTGTGTGGGGGCATCATATATACTGCATGAGGGGCACAATGGGGGCATTACACTGTGTGGGGACATCATATATACTGCATAAGGGGCATAATGGGGGCATTACACTGTGGGGCCATCATATATACTGCATAAAGGGCATAATGGAAGCATTACACTGTGTGGGGGCATCATATATACTGCATAAGGAGCATAATGGGGGCATTATACTGTGTGGGGACATCATATATACTGCATAAGGGGCATAATGGGGGCATTACACTGTGGGGCCATCATATATACTGCATAAAGGGCATAATGGAAGCATTACACTGTGTGGGGGCATCATATATACTGTATAAGGGGCATAAGGGGGGCATCATATATACTGTATAAGGGGCATAAGGGGGGCATTACACTGTGTGGGGGGCATCATATATACTGCATAAGGGGCATAATGGGGGCATTACACTGTGGGGGCCAAGAAAGGGGCCCTGTACTATGAGAACAATCCGTTTCCTCCCTTCCACAGTTGGGTCGTATGTATCTAGTACAGGGAACAGAACAGAAACGTAATGATTCTAAAGTGGCAACAAAAACACCAAAAGAGTCTCAGTGGTGAAGGGGTTAATGTCCCCCCTCCACTCAGTAATGGGGAATCTCCAGCACTTACCTCCACCCGCACAGCCGCACTCCACATATATGGCTGACTCCTCTTTGCGCACAGGACCTGTGCCGAGGTCACAGAAGGGGAGGAGTCAGGGGGTCACATGATATCCGGTGTAGTAATGGGAAGTTCGGCTCTTTTTGGTGAATCGGCTAATTCGGCTCCGCTCACCATAATGAGCCGGCTCTTTTGGCTCTTTAAACGGCTCTTTTTTAAAATAGGAATCCGTTTTACACAGTCATCTTTCTAGGTCTTTGCCTGTAAAGTGAGGCCTCATTATACCCCTGTATAAGGATCTAGTGACGCAGTGTAGACTGTTATTCAGCATTGCTGTGTCCTCAGATTGTCAGCTCTTGTGATCAGGCCTCTGCTCCTCGCTCCGGTCTCTCCTGTACAATGAGGTCTCATTATACCCCTGTATAAGGATCTAGTGACGCAGTGTAGACTGTTATTCAGCATTGCTGTTTCCTCAGATTGTCAGCTCTTGTGATCAGGCCTCTGCTCCTCGCTCCGGTCTCTCCTGTACAATGAGGTCTCATTATACCCCTGTATAAGGATCTAGTGACGCAGTGTAGACTGTTATTCAGCATTGCTGTGTCCTCAGATTGTCAGCTCTTGTGATCAGGCCTCTGCTCCTCGCTCCGGTCTCTCCTGTACAGAGAGGCCTCATTATACCCCTGTATAAGGATCTAGTGACGCAGTGTAGACTGTTATTCAGCATTGCTGTGTCCTCAGATTGTCAGCTCTTGTGATCAGGCCCCTGCTCCTCGCTCCGGTCTCTCCTGTACAGAGAGGCCTCATTATACCCCTGTATAAGGATCTAGTGACGCAGTGTAGACTGTTATTCAGCATTGCTGCTTCCTCAGATTGTCAGCTCTTGTGATCAGGCTCCTGCTCCTCGCTCCGGTCTCTCCTGTACAGTGAGGCCTCATTATACCCCTGTATAAGGATCTAGTGACGCAGTGTAGACTGTTATTCAGCATTGCTGTTTCCTCAGATTGTCAGCTCTTGTGATCAGGCCTCTGCTCCTCGCTCCGCTCTCTCCTGTACAGTGAGGCCTCATTATACCCCTGTATAAGGATCTAGTGACGCAGTGTAGACTGTTATTCAGCATTGCTGTTTCCTCAGATTGTCAGCTCTTGTGATCAGGCCCCTGCTCCTCGTACCGGTCTCACCTGTACAGTGAGGCCTCATTATACCCCTGTATAAGGATCTAGTGACGCAGTGTAGACTGTTATTCAGCATTGCTGTGTCCTCAGATTGTCAGCTCTTGTGATCAGGCCTCTGCTCCTCGCTCCGCTCTCTCCTGTACAGTGAGGCCTCATTATACCCCTGTATAAGGATCTAGTGACGCAGTGTAGACTGTTATTCAGCATTGCTGTGTCCTCAGATTGTCAGCTCTTGTGATCAGGCCCCGGCTCCTCGCTCCGGTCTCTCCTGTACAGTGAGGCCTCATTATACCCCTGTATAAGGATCTAGTGACGCAGTGTAGACTGTTATTCAGCATTGCTGTTTCCTCAGATTGTCAGCTCTTGTGATCATGCCCCTGCTCCTCGCTCCGGTCTCTCCTGTACAGTGAGGCCTCATTATACCCCTGTATAAGGATCTAGTGACGCAGTGTAGACTGTTATTCAGCATTGCTGTTTCCTCAGATTGTCAGCTCTTGTGATCAGGCCCCGGCTCCTCGCTCCGGTCTCTCCTGTACAGTGAGGCCTCATTATACCCCTGTATAAGGATCTAGTGACACAGTGTAGACTGTTATTCAGCATTGCTGTTTCCTCAGATTGTCAGCTCTTGTGATCAGGCCTCTGCTCCTCGCTCCGGTCTCTCCTGTACAGTGAGGCCTCATTATACCCCTGTATAAGGATCTAGTGACACAGTGTAGACTGTTATTCAGCATTGCTGTTTCCTCAGATTGTCAGCTCTTGTGATCAGGCCCCTGCTCCTCGCTCCGGTCTCTCCTGTACAGTGAGGCCTCATTATACCCCTGTATAAGGATCTAGTGACGCAGTGTAGACTGTTATTCAGCATTGCTGTTTCCTCAGATTGTCAGCTCTTGTGATCAGGCCCCTGCTCCTCGCTCCGGTCTCTCCTGTACAGTGAGGCCTCATTATACCCCTGTATAAGGATCTAGTGAGGCAGTGTAGACTGTTATTCAGCATTGCTGTCTCCTCAGATTGTCAGCTCTTGTGATCAGGCCCCTGCTCCTCGCTCCGGTCTCTCCTGTACAGTGAGGCCTCATTATACCCCTGTATAAGGATCTAGTGAGGCAGTGTAGACTGTTATTCAGCATTGCTGTCTCCTCAGATTGTCAGCTCTTGTGATCAGGCCCCTGCTCCTCGCTCCGGTCTCTCCTGTATAGTGATGGCCTCATTATACCCCTGTATAAGGATCTAGTGACGCAGTGTAGACTGTTATTCAGCATTGCTGTCTCCTCAGATTGTCAGCTCTTGTGATCAGGCCCCGGCTCCTTGCTCCGGTCTCTCCTGTACAGTGAGTCCTCATTATACCCCTGTATAAGGATCTAGTGATGCAGTGTAGATTGTTATTCAGCATTGCTGTTTCCTCAGATTGTCAGCTCTTGTGATCAGGCCCCTGCTCTTCGCTCCGGTCTCCCCGTACAGTGAGGCCTCATTATACCCCTGTATAAGGATCTAGTGACGCAGTGTAGACTGTTATTCAGCATTGCTGTCTCCTCAGATTGTCAGCTCTTGTGATCAGGCCCCGGCTCCTCGCTCCGGTCTCTCCTGTACAGTGAGGCCTCATTATACCCCTGTATAAGGATCTAGTGACGCAGTGTAGATTGTTATTCAGCATTGCTGTTTCCTCAGATTGTCAGCTCTTGTGATCAGGCCCCTGCTCTTCGCTCCGGTCTCCCCGTACAGTGAGGCCTCATTATACCCCTGTATAAGGATCTAGTGACGCAGTGTAGACTGTTATTCAGCATTGCTGTCTCCTCAGATTGTCAGCTCTTGTGATCAGGCCCCTGCTCCTCGCTCCGGTCTCTCCTGTACAGTGATGTCTCATTCTCCACCTGTATAAGGATCTAGTGACGCAGTGTAGACTGTTATTCAGCATTGCTGTTTCCTCAGATTATCAGCTCTTGTGATCAGGCCCCGGCTCCTCGCTCCGGTCTCTCCTGTACAGTGAGGCCTCATTATACCCCTGTATAAGGATCTAGTGACGCAGTGTAGACTGTTATTGAGCATTGCTGTTTCCTCAGATTGTCAACTCTTGTGATCAGGCCCCGGCTCCTCGCTCCGGTCTCTCCTGTACAGTGAGGCCTCATTATACCCCTGTATAAGGATCTAGTGATGCAGTGTAGACTGTTATTCAGTATTGCTGTGTCCTCAGATTGTCAGCTCTTGTGATCAGGCCCCTGCTCTTCGCTCCGGTCTCCCCGTACAGTGAGGCCTCATTATACCCCTGTATAAGGATCTAGTGACGCAGTGTAGACTGTTATTCAGAATTGCTGTTTCCTCAGATTGTCAGCTCTTGTGATCAGGCCCCCGCTCCTCGCTCCGGTCTCTCCTGTACAGTGAGGCCTCATTATACACCTGTATAAGGATCTAGTGACGCAGTGTAGACTGTTATTCAGCATTGCTGTCTCCTCAGATTGTCAGCTCTTGTGATCAGGCCCCTGCTCCTCGCTCCGGTCTCTCCTGTACAGTGAGGCCTCATTATACCCCTGTATAAGGATCTAGTGATGCAGTGTAGACTGTTATTCAGCATCGCTGTTTCCTCAGATTGTCAGCTCTTGTGATCAGGCCCCTGCTCCTTGCTCCGGTCTCTCCTGTACAGTGAGGCCTCATTATACTGCTGTATAAGGATCTAGTGACGCAGTGTAGACTGTTATTCAGCATTGCTGTTTCCTCAGATTGTCAGCTCTTGTGATCAGGCCCCGGCTCCTCGCTCCGGTCTCTCCTGTACAGTGAGGCCTCATTATACCCCTGTATAAGGATCTAGTGATGCAGTGTAGACTGTTATTCAGTATTGCTGTGTCCTCAGATTGTCAGCTCTTGTGATCAGGCCCCTGCTCTTCGCTCCGGTCTCCCCGTACAGTGAGGCCTCATTATACCCCTGTATAAGGATCTAGTGACGCAGTGTAGACTGTTATTCAGAATTGCTGTTTCCTCAGATTGTCAGCTCTTGTGATCAGGCCCCCGCTCCTCGCTCCGGTCTCTCCTGTACAGTGAGGCCTCATTATACACCTGTATAAGGATCTAGTGATGCAGTGTAGACTGTTATTCAGCATTGCTGTCTCCTCAGATTGTCAGCTCTTGTGATCAGGCCCCTGCTCCTCGCTCCGGTCTCTCCTGTACAGTGATGTCTCATTCTCCACCTGTATAAGGATCTAGTGACGCAGTGTAGACTGTTATTCAGCATTGCTGTTTCCTCAGATTATCAGCTCTTGTGATCAGGCCCCGGCTCCTCGCTCCGGTCTCTCCTGTACAGTGAGGCCTCATTATACCCCTGTATAAGGATCTAGTGACGCAGTGTAGACTGTTATTGAGCATTGCTGTTTCCTCAGATTGTCAACTCTTGTGATCAGGCCCCGGCTCCTCGCTCCGGTCTCTCCTGTACAGTGAGGCCTCATTATACCCCTGTATAAGGATCTAGTGATGCAGTGTAGACTGTTATTCAGTATTGCTGTGTCCTCAGATTGTCAGCTCTTGTGATCAGGCCCCTGCTCTTCGCTCCGGTCTCCCCGTACAGTGAGGCCTCATTATACCCCTGTATAAGGATCTAGTGACGCAGTGTAGACTGTTATTCAGAATTGCTGTTTCCTCAGATTGTCAGCTCTTGTGATCAGGCCCCCGCTCCTCGCTCCGGTCTCTCCTGTACAGTGAGGCCTCATTATACACCTGTATAAGGATCTAGTGACGCAGTGTAGACTGTTATTCAGCATTGCTGTCTCCTCAGATTGTCAGCTCTTGTGATCAGGCCCCTGCTCCTCGCTCCGGTCTCTCCTGTACAGTGAGGCCTCATTATACCCCTGTATAAGGATCTAGTGATGCAGTGTAGACTGTTATTCAGCATCGCTGTTTCCTCAGATTGTCAGCTCTTGTGATCAGGCCCCTGCTCCTTGCTCCGGTCTCTCCTGTACAGTGAGGCCTCATTATACTGCTGTATAAGGATCTAGTGACGCAGTGTAGACTGTTATTCAGCATTGCTGTTTCCTCCGATTGTCAGCTCTTGTGATCAGGCCCCTCCTCCTCGCTCCGGTCTCTCCTGTACCGTGAGAGCCTCATTCTCCACCTGTATAAGGATCTAGTGACGCAGTGTAGACTGTTATTCAGCATTGCTGTTTCCTCAGATTGTCAGCTCTTGTGATCAGGCCCCCGCTCCTCGCTCCAGTCTCTCCTGTACAGTGAGGCCTCATTATACCCCTGTATAAGGATCTAGTGACGCAGTGTAGACTGTTATTCAGCATTGCTGTTTCCTCAGATTGTCAGCTTTTGAGATCAGGCCCCTGCTCCGGTCTCTCCTGTACAGTGAGGCCTCGATATACCCCTGTATAAGGATCTAGTCATGCAGTGCAAACTGTTATTCAGCATTGCTGTTTCCTCAGATTGTCAGCTCTTGTGATCAGGGTCTTGCTCCTCGCTCCGGTCTCTCCTGTACAGTGAGGCCTCAGTATACTCCTGTATAAGGATCTAGTGACTGTGATACCTATGTGATATGTATGGTGAGTGCATGAAGAAGATAGGTGTCCAGATTCCAGATTAGGTGATCACAGGTCTTATTATTCCTTTTTGCATTTAATTCAGCACAGTTTAAGATGGCTGAAGTGGTTGACCGCTACATGACCTGATAAAAGCATGGGGGTTTCGGTGAAAAAAAAACAATTATACAGCGCCTGCGTGACATGAGCTGATTACAAGCTCAAGAATTAATCATGCAGGCGTCAAACGTAAACATGTTATATGAGTATTACTTACAAAAAGTGTACTGCGCTTGACTGAACTGATATCTGATCGTAAACAGCATATAACAAAGGGGGTTCTCACTGGTGAGCAGGGACATTCCAGGAGATTTTATGGACGCATAACTTCTGTGATGATGTGATGCTGGATATTTCCTCCTCACCAGTCGAGTCCCCCGATGGAGGAGTGATGCTGCAATATCTGGTAATATATATTGATGCTTACTTTCTCTATGTTATAGATGATGACTTTCTCTATGTTATAGATGATGATGATGATCATGTGATGTTAGACTAGTGCTGCTATAATTCAGGTGCCTATAATATATATATATATTGGACTATTATATTAATAAACTATAAATTGTTTTACCGATATAAAGACCTAGTAGTCTTCTTGCCTAATTAGGATATTAGTGAGCGCTACGTACGTAAGGGGCTTTCCCCTCTTAAGGTGAAAACTCGGTAAGACATAAATTGGCGTAGTCGGCAGGATTTTTTTTTTTTTTTCCTCTAAAATGTTTAAGAAACGAAAGGAAAAGCAAGAGGATGTTGTGGATATGCCCGGTTGGACTGAGGCACCATATAATATATTGGCACATGAATTGAGCAGTTCTGGACTAGCAGAACAGTGGTCTAGTAAGCTTAAAGGTAGTGAACCCACTGATGTTGTTAATGTACTCAGGGGTGTCCCCGCCAAGGCGGGTGATGTAGTGTCCCTTGGGCGACGAACCTGGATTCTGCTCAGTGCATATCGTGCGATGCATGAGCGGAATATACAGATGCAGAAGAAATGTTCCCAGTTGGAACAAAAAGTTATAGAGTTAGGAGGGCAGAAAGTGGTGCTGGATTGCAATACCCGTCTGCTCAAAGATAAGTTGGAACATTATCAGAGTGTGGCAGAGAAAGCTGCTATCAAAGTTGCTCAAAATAAATATCGCAAGAGAAAAGGAAAAATCAATAAAGAAAAAGTATGTAAAAGTATAGCCACTGCATCTGTAAATTGGGACCCAGATAAGTGGGACGGAGATGTATGGGATACCTCCTCATCAGATGATTGGAAGAATCCACCCGATCCCGTTATAGATCCCCCAAAAGGATCTAAGGTAAAAGCCAATCCAAATCAGAGACGGATGGAACGGACAGAAAATGAAATTATTCGAGAGCAGGTCCGTGATGCAGGTGGCCAGCTCCAAGTAGATGAGAACAGGCAGCCTATTATGGTGGAACGGACAGTTTCCCATACCCGTACTAGAGTTTCTGTGGAAGATTATACCCAAAATGAAATAGCATTTTAACGCAATTTAAACAGCGGTTGGGAGAATCAGAACTCTCCTGGTTGGTCAGGATGCATGATTATGGAGGAATAGGAATAAATGTAGATCCACAGGATATTTCTAAATTTGTCACATTGTCCCGGGATCCAGTGATCCAAAGATATTTCAAGAATTATTTTAGAGAAAATGCACAGGATAACATGCAGAATTTAGTGATCATTTTGGCCCGAGCAATTATGGATAAATATCCTACTGAAGCTGATATCCCAGCTAATGATAAACCATGGTATACTTTGCGAGATGGAATTGACAGACTGAAGGAGGAAGCGATGCGAAGTGTCGTGGATGTACTCAATATAGATGATGATTACTTGGAATTTCCAATGACTGCTAGTATGAGAAGTAGGTTAGTGAAGACTGCTCCTCCCGCTTACAAAGCCATTATATTGACGTTAACTGTGGCTATGACAGGGAACCCAGTGAGCCAAGTAATTACACGTATGAGAGAATTGCAGGATATGGGTGATTGGAAGGCGACGGATCGTTTAGCCTCCTCTCAGAATTCCTCTCAAAAACATCCAGATAACAGTAAACCATATAACCCTGAATGGAAAAAAGATGGAAATACTACAAATCAAATGGATAGAGTGTCCAGGAGAGAGATGTTTCAGGCATTCTTAAAGGCTGGAGTGAGCAAAGAATCTATAGATGGAAAACAGACAGGTGAATTATGGAGGTTGTATAAACAAAAGGTGCTGTCGGCAAAGAAAGTTGATGCTGAAAAAGGCACTACTAGAATAGGTAAAGCTGAAAATCAGGGTAAGACCCCCACAGCACCTGAGAAAGTGTCTTGGGAGGACTTTAAAAATGTTTATCCGTGGGAAGAATTAGCTGCAGCAGTAGCCACTCGAGTGAGTGATGGATGGGGTAGGAATGCCTATGAGGCAGCTACCGGGAAGAATGTGGACTCAGGCGAAGAGATCCCATAGGTAGCCAGCCAAGCCCCCGTATGGATAAAAGCTGATCAGCGTCCATACGTAAATTTAAGTATCCATTGGAAAGGGAGCAATGTGCAGAGGGTCCCTGCTTTGATTGATACTGGGGCGGAGGTTACCCTAATATATGGAAATCCCACGAAATTCAAAGGTCCAAAAATTAAAATTGCCGGACTAGGGGAACAGGTAATCACCGGAGTACAAACACAAGTTGCTTTGAAAATAGGAAACCTACCGATAAGAAATTACCGTGTTTTAGTAGTACCCATTCCGGAATATATATTGGGAATTGATGTTTTAAAAGGAATGACTTTAAATTTATCGGCGGGAAAATTCTCCTTTGGAGTAAAAAGGGCAGAAATACAAATGAGACCTGTAACGGTAGGAAAAGTAAAAATGCCCCCTGTACATATCCCTCCTGCTACCAAAATGGTGGCAATGAAACCGTATCGAATACCAGGGGGACACAAAGAGATTACTGAAACAATTAAAAATCTGGTGGACGCAGGAGTCATGCGTACCACTACTACTGCATGGAATAATCCAGTCTGGCCAGTTAAAAAGAGTGATGGCTCCTGGCGTATGACAGTGGATTACAGGGAATTGAACAAATGTACCCCTCCATTAACAGCTGCAGTGCCAGATACTATCACTATAATAGAAAATATACAGAGTCATAATGGAACTTGGTATGCAGTGATTGATTTGGCTAATGCCTTCTTTACAATTCCAATAGAGGAAAAGGCGCAGGATCAATTTGCTTTTCCTGGTTAGGGCGACAGTATACAATGACCAGATTGCCTCAAGGATGGCTTCATAGCCCTACTATTTGTCACCGGACGGTGGCAGAACATCTAGATCAGTTCTCCTTGCCCTCAGATATGCAAATTTCACATTATATTGATGATATAATGATACAAGGAAATGAGGCGCAGGCAGTGAAATCACAATTGGAAAAACTTTTGGTGCATATGAGGAGCAAAGGATGGGAAATAAATGAAGCAAAGGTCCAAGGACCGGCTCAAGTTGTAAAATTTCTTGGAATCCAATGGAATACAGGACATAGGGAAATTTTACCAAAAGCTAAACAGAAGATTATTAATTTCCCTACTCCCAAGTCTAAGCAAGAGACTCAATCTTATATTGGGCTATTTGGATTTTGGAGACAGCATATACCTCATTTAGGACAAATGCTGTCCCCTTTGTATAAAGTTACGAGGAAGAAATATGAATTTCATTGGGGGGAAGAACAACAAACCGCCTTTGAAATGGTAAAAGAGGCCATACAGCAAGCTGTAGATTTATGGCCAATGACAGCGGGGAGTGTAGAATTGCATTTATCAGTATAAAATATGTATGCATATATGTATGCATATACATAGCTAGGGGGAGCATTTATGCAGGGGTGGCATTTATGCACATGTAATCGAAGTACATGTATCAAAGTACTTCTGGCAGTTATAACATGGATGAATGTGACACGCATCTCTATTCTCTTCATACAGGTAACCATCTTTTCCAATCTCTGCTCTGAATCCACTCCTGTGTCTCCATTCAATGTCAGCAAGCAGTTAATCCTGAATGCTATCTATGTGTTTTCAACTCTGCAAACTTATATCTGGTAACCAGCTTTTCCAATCTCTGCTCTGAATCCACTCCTGTGTCTCCATTCAATGTCAGCAAGCAGTTAATCCTGAATGCTATCTATGTGTTTTCAACTCTGTAAACTTATATCTGGTATATAGTTTTTTTCAACTTACTCTGCTTGTCCCCTTATGTTGTGAGGTCAAGAAACTTTTCAAAGTGCTTTATGATCCATGTAGTGCTGGACATGTGTTTATTTGACCACAACATTTTATTGGGTCCTGGTGTCTCAATTTAGTGTGATTGATTAAGGAGAAGAGAGAGCCAAAAAAGAACAAAAAAAAAAAAAAAACTTAGCCTTAACCTCCTATATATTCAGACATAGCTAGGGGGAGCATTTATGCAGGGGTGGCATTTATGCACATGTAATCGAAGTACATGTATCAAAGTACTTCTTGCAGTTATAACATGGATGAATGTGACATGCATCTCTATTCTCTTCATACAGGTAACCAGCTTTTCCAATCTCTGCTCTGAATCCACTCCTGTGTCTCCATTCAATGTCAGCAAGCAGTTAATCCTGAATGCTATCTATGTGTTTTCAACTATGCAAGCTTATATCTGGTATATAGTTTTTTCAACTTACTCTGCTTGTCCCCTTATGTTGTGAGGTCAAGAAACTTTTCAAAGTGCTTTATGATCCATGTAGTGCTGGACATGTGTTTATTTGACCACAACATTTTATTGGGTCCTGGTGTCTCAATTTAGTGTGATTGATTAACGAGAAGAGAGAGCCAAAAAAAAACAAACAAAAAAAAAACTTAGCCTTAACCTCCTATATATTCAGACATAGCTAGGGGGAGCATTTATGCAGGGGTAGCATTTATGCACATGTAATCGAAGTACATGTATCAAAGTACTTCTGGCAGTTATAACATGGATGAATGTGACACGCATCTCTATTCTCTTCATACAGGTAACCAGCTTTTCCAATCTCTGCTCTGAATCCACTCCTGTGTCTCCATTCAATGTCAGCAAGCAGTTAATCCTGAATGCTATCTATGTGTTTTCAACTCTGTAAACTTATATCTGGTATATAGTTTTTTTCAACTTACTCTGCTTGTCCCCTTATGTTGTGAGGTCAAGAAACTTTTCAAAGTGCTTTATGATCCATGTAGTGCTGGACATGTGTTTATTTGACCACAACATTTTATTGGGTCCTGGTGTCTCAATTTAGTGTGATTGATTAACGAGAAGAGAGAGCCAAAAAAAAACAAAAAAACAAAAAAAAAAAACTTAGCCTTAACCTCCTATATATTCAGACATAGCTAGGGGGAGCATTTATGCAGGGGTGGCATTTATGCACATGTAATCGAAGTACATGTATCAAAGTACTTCTGGCAGTTATAACATGGCTGTTAGACAGGGCAGGAGACAGGTAAGACATTTATATACATCTACTCCCTGTACATTTGGAATGCAACAAATATATGCCATATGCATTTGTGTAATTTATATCCTGGCCGCTGCATTCACACACATCCACCGCCCTGGCATTAACTCTCCACACTCCATCCATATTGGCCCCTCGCTTCTTTCCTCTCCTATGTATAGCACTCACGCTCTTTTCACATTGTTAAATTGCACAGATCCAGGCAGTCAACACCAGAGACGCTCTCACAAATCACTTAACCATCTGCTCACTCTTTCTATCCTCCTTCTCCTAGTCGCAGGAGACATTGCTCCCAACCCTGGTCCCCCATGTTATAGAAAGTCAAACCCCCCCACTGCTACACTCAGAAACCCCTCTAATCTTATTAATATTCCCTGCATGCCATCTGTCTCTCTTAATTGTGCACTTTGGAATTCTCGCTCAGTGTGTAACAAACTTTCCTTCATCCATGACTTCTTCCTTTCTAATTCTCTTAACCTCCTGGCTCTTACTGAAACCTGGATCCAGCAGTCAGATACTACCGCTGCTGCTGCTCTTTCATACGGGGGGCTACACTTCTCTCATACCCCAAGATCAGACAATAGAGCTGGTGGAGGCGTTGGTCTGCTCCTATCACCAAAATGTACCTTTCAGGTTATCCCTCAAGTACCCTCACTTGTCTTCCCTTCTTTTGAGGTCCATGCCGTCAGACTCTACACCCCCTTCTCCATGCAAGTGGCGGTGGTGTATCGTCCTCCCGGCCCCTCCCATCAGTTCCTGGATCATTTTGCCACTTGGCTTCCACATTTTCTCTCCTGTGACATCCCTACCCTCATCATGGGAGATTTCAACATCCCCATTGCTCTTCCCCTCTCCCCATCTGCTACTCACCTTTTATCTCTAACCTCCTCATTTGGCCTTTCGCAGCTTACTAATTCTCCAATGCATGAAGACGGAAACTCCCTCGACTTGGTCTTCTCTCGGCTTTGTGCAGTGGATGATTTTGCAAACTCCCCTCTCCCGCTCTCTGACCACAATCTTCTTTCATTCTCTATAAAGAACTGCCAGGCTGCTCAGGTCACCCCCACTGTCCAGACTTATAGAAACATACAGGCCATTAACACCCAGAAACTTCTGAAGAACTTGCAGTCTTCATTGGCCCCTATCTCCTCCCTCTCTTGTCCTGATTCTGCATTGAAGCATTACAATGAAACACTTCAAAGTGCCCTGGATGAATTTGCACCCCCTATAAATAGAACACCACAACACAGACGGCGACAACCCTGGCACACGGTGCAAACACGTTTCCTGCAGCGGTGCTCCAGGTGCGCCGAACGTCTGTGGAGAAAATCCAATCTACACGAAGATTTCTTCCATTTTAAGTTTATGCTTAGAACATACAACACTGCCCTTCACCTCTCCAAACAAACCTATTTCAACACCCTCATCACCTCACTGTCCAATAACCCGAAATGTCTCTTTGACACTTTTCATTCTCTACTCAATCCAAGAGTACAGGCCCCAACCACGGAGCTCCGAGCTGACGATCTGGCCAATTACTTCAAAGAAAAAATTGACCAGATCCGACAGGAAATTATCTCCCAATCACCTCATACCATGCACTGTCCTCCCTCCCCCACTGCATCTAACTCACTCTCTGATTTTGAACCAGTCACAGAAGAAGAAGTAAGCAGGCTCCTTGCATCTTCTCGCCCAACTACTTGCACCAGTGACCCATTTCCGTCACATCTCCTCCAGTCCCTTTCCCCTGCTGTCACCCCTCACCTAACTAAAATATTTAACCTCTCTCTCTCTTCTGGTATTTTTCCCTCCTCATTTAAGCATGCCATCATACATCCACTACTTAAAAACCATCCCTCGACCAAAACTGTGCCGCTAACTATAGACCTGTCTCTAATCTTCCCTTCATCTCTAAACTCCTGGAACGCCTGGTCCACTCCCGTCTTATCCGCTATCTCTCAGAAAACTCTGTTCTCGACCCTCTCCAATCCGGTTTCCGCTCTTTACACTCCACTGAAACTGCCCTCACTAAAGTCTCTAATGATCTGCTAACAGCTAAATCAAATGGTCATTACTCCATGTTAATTCTCTTGGATCTCTCTGCAGCATTCGACACTGTGGATCATCAGCTCCTCCTCACTATGCTCCATTCCATTGGCCTCAAGGACACCGTTCTCTCCTGGTTCTCCTCCTATCTCTCCGACCGCTCCTTTACTGTTTCTTTTGCCGGTTCCTCCTCCTCTCACCTTCCCCTTACTGTTGGGGTTCCTCAAGGATCGGTTCTAGGCCCCCTCCTCTTCTCCTTGTACACTGCCCCTATTGGTCAAACAATCAGTAGATTTGGTTTCCAGTACCATCTCTATGCTGATGACACCCAATTATACGCTTCTTCTCCTGACATCACGCCAGCCTTTCTAGAAAACACTGGCGATTGTCTAAATGCTGTGTCTAATATCATGTCCTCACTATATCTGAAACTGAACCTGTCAAAGACTGAACTCCTGGTGTTTCCTCCCGCTACTAATGTACCTATACCCGACATTGCTATTTCTGTGTGTGGTTCCACTATTACTCCCCAGCAACATGCCCGCTGTCTTGGGGTCATACTTGATTCCGAGCTTTCCTTTGCCCCCACATTCGATCACTGGCTCGCTCTTGTCATCTGCACCTCAAAAACATTTCTAGAATTCGACCTTTTCTTACTTTTGACTCTGCAAAAACTCTTACTGTTTCTCTTATTCATTCTCGTCTCGACTATTGTAACTCTCTTCTAATCGGTCTCCCTCTTACCAAACTCTCCCCTCTCCAATCTGTCTTGAATGCTGCAGCCAGGATCATATTCCTCACCAATCGTTACACCGATGCCTCTACCTTGTGACAGTCATTACACTGGCTACCCATCCACTCCAGAATTCAGTATAAACTTATTACCCTCACCCACAAAGCCCTCCATGGCTCAGCACCACCCTACATCTCCTCCCTTGTTTCAGTATACCACCCTACCCGCGCCCTCCGTACTGCTGATGACCTGAGGTTAGTATCCTCAATAGTCAGAACCTCCCACTCCCGTCTCCAAGACTTTACACGTGCCGCGCCAATTCTTTGGAATGCACTTCCCAGGTCAATACGATTAGTCCCCAATCCCCACAATTTTAAGCGTGTCCTGAAAACGCATTTATTCAGACTGGCCTATCGCCTCAACACATTAACCTAACCTATCCCTGTGTGGCAGAGCCAAAAGTTTTACCATAACCAGGTTCCCAGCATCATGTTCCCACATGCTTTATGCATCCATTAGCCCTCTGTGTCTGTACTGTTACACACTTAACATTATGGCTGGTCCATACAATCAGAGCAACTGTTACCACCCACCTTTCGTGTCTACCTCTTTCCTCATAGACTATAAGCTTGCGAGCAGGGCCCTCACTCCTCTTGTTATTTGTTATAATCTACTGTATGTGATTATTGTTATGCTATAATGTCTATTGTCTGTACAAATCCCCTCTGAAATGTAAAGTGCTGCGGAATATGTCGGCGCTATAAAAATAAAATTTATTATTATTATTATTATTATTATTATTATGCAAATTGGTCATTATGGCAAAAACAAGGGGGAAAAAAAGAATCCCCTTAGGATTTTGGAATCGAAAACTCCCTGATGCTGGAGAAAAGTATACTCCATTTGAACAACAATTGCTAGCTTGTTATTGGGCATTGGTAGAAACAGAACAGCTAACTTTAGGACATGAAGTCTTATTAAGACCAGCAATACCTATAATGCAATGGGTATTGTCTAACCCTAAAACCAATAGGGTAGGACATGCACAGGAACAAAGTATCATAAAATGGAAATGGTACATTTCTGAAAGAGCAAAGAAAGGAGAAGGCGGGATCGCCTCCCTCCATGAGAAAATAGCTGAAATAGGGGAAGAAATCAAATCCCCTGTGAAACCAACTGTCCTGGAAGAGTCCCCTGTAAAATGGGGAAAATCTTATGAAGATTTAACAGAACAACAACAGCAACATGCTTGGTTCACTGATGGGTCAGCTCGATATGTCAATGGAAAGCGACACTGGAAGAGTGTGGCTTATAACCCGAAACTGGAAAAACATTTGGTTATGGAAGGTCACGGTAAAAGTAGCCAATATGCAGAATTATATGCTATCTTTCTGGCATTGAGTTTTGAACAAGGGAAAGAGTGTCACCTTTTCAAAGACTCATGGTCTGTGGCTAATGGTCTTGCAACTTGGATGATGGGATGGAAGAAATATGGTTGGCTAATCCATGGTAAGGAAGTTTGGGGTAAGGAGGTGTGGGAATTTATAGAAGAAATGGTTCAAGTCACCCCTACTACTGTTTTTCATGTTGATGCACATATGCCTGCTGACTCACTTGACCGTTTGTTCAATTCTGAAGCAGATAAAGCCGCCGCCATTAGACAGACTTCTGAAGTTGATCAAGAAAAAGAAAAATGGCTGCAAGGTACAGCTGTTTGGGCGCACAACAAGAGTGGACACCTTGGAGAAAAAGCCACTTACAGGTGGGCCCAAGAAAGAGGTGTTCCACTAACCATGGACATTATAAAACAAGTCATTGCAGTGTCCAGTATGCCAGCATTCACAAAAAAAGGAAGTTCCACACACAGTAATGGGACACATAGCTCGAGGACAATTACCAGCTCAAATTTGGCAGATGGATTTCATTGGTCCACTCACTGAGAGTAGGGGATGTAAATATGTCTGCACAGCAGTAGATACCTACTCAGGACTTATGATAGGATTCCCTTGCAAAGCAGCCACACAATGGAGCACATTACGTACATTAGAGATTATCACACAATACTATGGTGTTCCACTGCAGATACAGACTGACAATGAGTCACACTTCACTGGTCAACAGATAAAGGATTATGCTAATGAGCATAATGTCCAATGGGTATATCATATGCCCTACTATCCCCAAGCTGCAGGGTTGGTGGCAAGGATGAATGGACTCTTGAAGTCCACTCTGAAAAAGATACACAATAAGGAAGGAGAATATGGCCAGTGGAGAGACAATTTGAGTGAGGCTTTACAAATTATCAACAATAGGCCTATAACTGATTCCATGACACCATTGATGAGAATGCTGACACCCAATCTTACCATACACGAAACTCATATTGTACATACAATCACTTGGTGGAAGATGAATCAAGAGGCTAAAATTCCTGAAAGAGCAACTCCCCTGTCTGCGGGATTGGATCTCAGCGCAATAGAGGTGACTATTGTGCCGCCAGGTAAGACTGTTCCTATACCGACGGGATTGGGGTGTCAGATGCCAAAAGGACACTATGGCCAGTTGGCAACCCGCTCTAGCTTTGCTGTGAAAGGGGCAGTAGTGGTGGGAGGAGTAATTGATGCTGATTATCAAGGGAAAATTAAAGTAATCATGCTTAATGTAGGACAGGAGCCGTTGGTCATCCCTAAAGGACAGAAAATGGCTCAAATGTTAGTAATCCCTGACAATTTGGTCATGCAATAGAAGGACAGGCTCCTTTGGAATTATCCCTAAGGGGAGACAAAGGATTTGGATCATCAGATGTGACCAATGTAGGAGCCAAAATTTGGGTACAGAGTCCCCAGGGACCGCCCTCAGCAGCTGAAGTAATAGCTGTAGGCAAAGATCGCACTTTGTTGATTATGAGACCCGGAGTGGAAAAATGGGAATATGTTCCTCAAGAGAAATGCTATTTGTGTGAATAAAATTGTGCTTTGATCTTTTTTTCAGATATTTCTGGGAATATGTGGAATCCTTGGAAGTGGATATTTGGCCAAGGTTGAAGGATGGACACCTGGAACGCAACTTACCACAGAACAAGTGTGGCCTCATCCTAAACCAGGGGACTGGAATGCGTACAATAGAACATTACCCAAAGAAAGCTGTGGCACGTGGGGAGTAAATTATAACTTCTCACAACCAGTCTTCCGAGTAAACTTAACTTTGAATCAAACAGATCAGAGTTGGATGTATGGACCACCATTGGAAGATCCGAATCAACGAGAGGCGGCGTACTATTATTGGCCTGATACTATCGTGACTAAAGGAACAGGACAAGTGATTATTGAATCGGAAGAGGAAATAATTTGTTGGGAAGAAAAAATAGAGAAAGATATTGGTTATGGGAGGCTTAATGTTTCTGTCTGGATACATTATACAGACAAAGGGGAGAATAAGACAATTTTTATATTTCCTTTAAACCACACTATGATAATAATTTGTGCTAATGCTACGGATAGAAAGGTGGAATTCCTGGTGGGGAAGACATTTCCACAGTGTGATAATGTCACGGGTGACTATAATGGTTCTGGACTATGTTGTGGGACTCCAAATTTGCGGGCTTCGGCTTGGAGTAGATGGTTGAGGGTATATCAAAGCACCGTCTTTAAAAGCGATTCAGCACATATGAAGAAGATCCCCTCATCTTGTTTAACGACTGGAATCCAATCACAAAAAACTGTAGTGACTGCTATAGTAACTTTTCCGCCTAACATTCTTTGTCCTATTAGACAAAGAAGAGCATGGTATGACACACTATTAGGAGGGGTGGGAGTGGTTATTGGAACTTTGAATTCGTTTGATATAGAAACATTAGCTAATCGTATGAGTAATGCAGGTAGAGATATACAAGATGTTTTAACTGTACAGGGGAAGTGGATGCCTACAATATGGTACCCTTGGAAACAGGCCCTACAAATAGATACATTTTTGTTAAAAATGCAAAATGCTACGAATTCTTTTGCTTTGAAAAAAGGATCAAATATTAGTGCCATTTTTAATTGGACCATGTGTACCATGCAAGCCATTTATCAAATGCAACAAAAGGCAACAATGCAGACCCGGCTTATGACAGGAAATGAGTGGGTATGGAGGACCGTGTTTAATAATACGATCCCTGGAGTTTCAAGGTTAAAAATTGAGGCTCCCAAAATGGTCTGCAATGATACAGTATGCCAAGGTATATTAAGTCTGTATAATGTAACAAATCAACAAATAATGTGTAGATATGTTATTTTACCATTGCTGTTAGGACCTCCAGGGGACCAATGGCTATGGATGCCTAAAATGAATGGTCTATATATTGATAATAATAATCGTACACATGATTTAAGTTTATGTGAAAACACTTTAGAAGGTAAAATTTGTAGATTGCATTCTGCTATATATGAACCGTGCTTATTACAAGGAACTGTGAATGTTTGTGAATTTACCATTCTCCCAACATCATATAAAATGTTGGTGGAAATTGGTCCACAGGAAGTTTGTGTAATAACGGATGTTCCTGTGGTCCCATGTATGAAAGTTCCTTATGTTGGACGTCTGCAAAATGTTTCAGCTTTAGAGTGGGAAAATCAAACTTTTCTTCTTACTCCTGATCGAGTGGTGCGGGAAACCATACAATGGCAACCTGCCATGCTGCAGATAAACAACTGGGAGCTGAATATGACCAAACTTCGGGATATCATAGAAAAATCTAAAGAAGGTTCTGAAATGATTAAAATACTAAATAGGACTATACAACAGCATATAATTAGTACCACTATAGTAGCGGGAAAAATTGTTAAAATAGGTTCTGTAATTGCTGATGCCACTTCTCATCATTGGTATGATATTTTCATGGGTCATTCCCCTTCAGCTCAAAAGATGTTAAATTGGATCATTCACCCTGTGTTGGTGCTTGTCATTGTAGTAATGCTTCTATCCATATGGAATTGCTACATGGCATACAAAGTCTTCTGTAGGAAACCAAAAGTGCTGATGGTGACCTACAGAAGTGGAAAATAATTCCCGTGATCAAGGACCGATTGTGATACCTATGTGATATATATGGTGTGTGCATGAAGAAGATAGGTGTCCAGATTCTAGATTAGGTGATCACGGGTCTTATTAATCTTTTTGCATTTAATTCAGCACAGTTTAAGATGGCTGAAGTGGTTGACCGCTACATGACCTGATAAAAGCATGGGGGTTTCAGTGAAAAAAAAACAATTATACAGTGCCTGCGTGACATGAGCTGATTACAAGCTCAAGAATTAATCATGCAGGCGTCAAACGTAAACATGTTATATGAGTATTACTTACAAAAAGTGTACTGCGCATGACTGAACTGATATCTGATCGTAAACAGCATATAACAAAGGGGGTTCTCACTGGTGAGCAGGGACATTCCAGGAGATTTTATGGACCCATAACTTCTGTGATGATGTGCTGCTGGATATTTCCTCCTCACCAGTCGAGTCCCCCGATGGAGGAGTGATGCTGCAATATCTGGTAATATATATTGATGCTTACTTTCTCTATGTTATAGATGATGACTTTCTCTATGTTATAGATGATGATGATGATGATCATGTGATGTTAGACTAGTGCTGCTATAATTCATGTGCCTATAATACATATATATTGGACTATTATATTAATAAACTATAAATTGTTTTACCAATATAAAGACCTAGTAGTCTTCTTGCCTAATTAGGATATTAGTGAGCGCTACGTACGTAAGGGGCTTGCCCCTCTTAAGGTGAAAACTCGGTAAGACAGTGACGCAGTGTAGACTGTTATTCAGCATTGCTGTTTCCTCAGATTGTCAGCTCTTGTGATCAGGCCCCTGCTCCTCGCTCCGGTCTCTCCTGTACAGTGAGGCCTCATTATACCCCTGTATAAGGATCTAGTGACGCAGTGTAGACTGTTATTCAGCATTGCTGTTTCCTCAGATTGTCAGCTCTTGTGATCAGGCCCCTGCTCCTCGCTCCGGTCTCTCCTGTACAGTGAGGCCTCATTATACTACTGTATAAGGATCTAGTGACGCAGTGTAGACTGTTATTCAGCATTGCTGTGTCCTCAGATTGTCAGCTCTTGTGATCAGGCCCCTGCTCCTCGCTCCGGTCTCTCCTGTACAGTGAGGCCTCATTATACCCCTGTATAAGGATCAAGTGATGCAGTGTAGACTGTTATTCAGCATTGCTGTTTCCTCAGATTGTCAGCTCTTGTGATCAGGCCCCTGCTCCTCGCTCCAGTCTCTCCTGTACAGTGAGGCCTCATTATTCCCCTGTATAAGGATCAAGTGACGCAGTGTAGACTGTTATTCAGCATTGCGGTTTCCTCAGATTATCAGCTCTTGTGATCAGGGCCCTGCTCCTCGCTCCAGTCTCTCCTGTACAGTGAGGCCTCATTATACCCCTGTATAAGGATCTAGTGACGCAGTGTAGACTCTTATTCAGCATTGCTGTTTCTGCATATTGTCAGCTCTTGTGATCAGGCCCCTGCTCCTCGCTCCAGTCTCTCCTGTACAGTGAGGCCTCAGTATACTCCTGTATAAGGATCTAGTGATGCAGTGTAGACTGTTATTCAGCATTGCTGTTTCCTCAGATTGTCAGCTCTTGTGATCAGGCCCCTACTCCTCGCTCAGGTCTCTCCTGTACAGTGAGGCCTCATTATACCCCTGTATAAGGATCTAGTGATGCAGTGTAGACTGGTATTCAGCATTGCTGTTTCCTCAGATTGTCAGCTCTTGTGATCAGGCCATTGCTCCTCGCTCCGGTCTCTCCTGTACAGTGAGGCCTCATTATATCCCTGTATAAGGATCTAGTGACGCAGTGTAGACTGTTATTCAGCATTGCTGTTTCCTCAGATTGTCAGCTCTTGTGATCAGGCCATTGCTCCTCGCTCCGGTCTCTCCTGTACAGTGAGGCCTCATTATACCCTGTATAAGGATCTAGTGACGCAGTGTAGACTGTTATTCAGCATTGCTGTTTCCTCAGATTGTCAGCTCTTGTGATCAGGCCCCGGCTCCTCGCTCCTCTCTCTCCTGTACAGTGAGGCCTCATTATACCCCTGTATAAGGATCTAGTGACGCAGTGTAGACTGTTATTCAGCATTGCTATTTCCTCAGATTGTCAGCTCTTGTGATCAGGCCTCTGCTCCTCGCTCCGGTCTCTCCTGTACAGTGAGGCCTCATTATACCCCCGTATAAGGATCAAGTGATGCAGTGTAGACGGTTATTCAGCATTGCTGTTTCCTCAGATTGTCAGCTCTTGTGATCAGGCCCCTGCTCCTCGCTCCGGTCTCTCCTGTACAGTGAGGCCTCATTATACCCCTGTATAAGGATCTAGTGACGCAGTGTAGACTGTTATTCAGCATTGCTGTTTCCTCAGATTGTCAGCTCTTGTGATCAGGCCCCTGCTCCTCGCTCCGGTCTCTCCTGTACAGTGAGGCCTCATTATACCCCTGTATAAGGATCTAGTGACACAGTGTAGACTGTTAATCAGCATGGCTGTATCCTCAGATTGTCAGCTCTTGTGATCAGGCCCCTGCTCCTCGCTCTGATCTCTCCTGTACAGTGAGGCCTCATTATACCCCTGTATAAGGAGCTAGTGACGCAGTGTAGACTGCTATTCAGCATTGCTGTTTCCTCAGATTGTCAGCTCTTGTGATCAGGCCTCTGCTCCTCGCTCCAGTCTCTCCTGTACAGTGAGGCCTCATTATACCCCTGTATAAGGATCTAGTGACTCAGTGTAGACTGTTATTCAGCAATGCTGTATCCTCAGATTGTCAGCTCTTGTGATCAGGCCCCCGCTCCTCGCTCCGGTCTCTCCTGTACAGTGAGGCCTCATTATACCCCTGTATAAGGATCTAGTGACACAGTGTAGACTGTTATTCAGCATTGATGTTTCCTCAGATTGTCAGCTTTTGAGATCAGGCCCCTCCTGCTCCGGTCTCTCCTGTACAGTGAGGCCTCGTTATACCCCTGTATAAGGATCTAGTGACGCAGTGTAGACTGTTATTCAGCATTGCTGTTTCCTCAGATTGTCAGCTCTTGTGATCAGGCCCCTGCTCCTCGCTCCAGTCTCTCCTGTACAGTGAGGCCTCATTATACCCCTGTATAAGGATCAAGTGACGCAGTGTAGACTGTTATTCAGCATTGCTGTTTCCTCAGATTGTCAGCTCTTGTGATCAGGCCCCTGCTCCTCGCTCCAGTCTCTCCTGTACAGTGAGGCCTCATTATACCCCTGTATAAGGATCAAGTGACGCAGTGTAGACTGTTATTCAGCATTGCTGTTTCCTCAGATTGTCAGCTCTTGTGATCAGGCCCCTGCTCCTCGCTCCGGTCTCTCATGTACAGTGAGGCCTCATTATACCCCTGTATAAGGATCTAGTGACGCAGTGTAGACTGTTATTCAGCATTGCTGTTTCCTCAGATTGTCAGCTCTTGTGATCAGGCCTCTGCTCCTCGCTCTGATCTCTCCTGTACAGGGAGGCCTCATTATACCCCTGTATAAGGATCTAGTGACACAGTGTAGACTGTTAATCAGTATTGCTGTATCCTCAGATTGTCAGCTCTTGTGATCAGGCCCCGGCTCCTCGCTCTGATCTCTCCTGTACAGTGAGGCCTCATTATACCCCTGTATAAGGAGCTAGTGACGCAGTGTAGACTGCTATTCAGCATTGCTGTTTCCTCAGATTGTCAGCTCTTGTGATCAGGCCCCCGCTCCTCGCTCTGGTCTCTCCTGTACAGTGAGGCCTCATTATACCCCTGTATAAGGATCTAGTGACACAGTGTAGACTGTTATTCAGCATTGCTGTGTCCTCAGATTGTCAGCTCTTGTGATCAGGCCCCTGCTCCTCGCTCCGGTCTCTCCTGTACAGTGAGGCCTCATTCTCCACCAGTATAAGGATCTAATGACGCAGTGTAGACTGTTATTCAGCATTGCTGTGTCCTCAGATTGTCAGCTCTTGTGATCAGGCCCCTGCTCTGGTCTCTCCTGTACAGTGAGGCCTCATTATACCCCTGTATAAGGATCTAGTGACGCAGTGTAGACTGTTATTCAGCATTGCTGTGTCCTCAGATTGTCAGCTCTTGTGATCAGGCCCCTGCTCCTCGCTCCGGTCTCTCCTGTACAGTGAGGCCTCATTCTCCACCAGTATAAGGATCTAATGACGCAGTGTAGACTGTTATTCAGCATTGCTGTGTCCTCAGATTGTCAGCTCTTGTGATCAGGCCCCTGCTCCTCGCTCCGGTCTCTCCTGTACAGTGAGGCCTCATTATACCCCTGTATAAGGATCTAGTGACGCAGTGTAGACTGTTATTCTGCATTGCTGTTTCCTCAGATTGTCAGCTCTTGTGATCAGGCCCCTGCTCCTCGCTCCGGTCTCTCCTGTACAGTGAGGCCTCATTATACCCCTGTATAAGGATCTAGTGACGCAGTGTAGACTGTTATTCAGCATTGCTGTTTCCTCAGATTGTCAGCTCTTGTGATCAGGCCCCTGCTCCTCGCTCCGGTCTCTCCTGTACAGTGAGGCCTCATTATACCCCTGTATAAGGATCTAGTGACGCAGTGTAGACTGTTATTCAGCATTGCTGTGTCCTCAGATTGTCAGCTCTTGTGATCAGGCCCCTGCTCCGGTCTCTCCTGTACAGTGAGGCCTCATTATACCCCTGTATAAGGATCTAGTGACGCAGTGTTGACTGTTATTCAGCATTGCTGTTTCCTCAGATTGTCAGCTCTTGTGGTCAGGCCCCTGCTCCTCGCTCCGGTCTCTCCTGTACAGTGAGGCCTCATTATACCCCTGTATAAGGATCTAGTGACGCAGTGTAGATTGTTATTCAGCATTGCTGTTTCCTCAGATTGTCAGCTCTTGTGATCAGGCCTCTGCTCCTCGCTCCGGTCTCTCCTGTACAGTGAGGCCTCATTATACCCCTGTATAAGGATCTAGTGACGCAGTGTAGACTGTTATTCAGCATTGCTGTTTCCTCAGATTGTCAGCTCTTGTGATCAGGCCCCTTCTCCTCGCTCCAGTCTCTCCTGTACAGTGAGGCCTCATTATACCCCTGTATAAGGATCTAGTGACGCAGTGTAGACTGTTATTCAGCATTGCTGTTTCCTCAGATTGTCAGCTCTTGTGATCAGGCCCCTGCTCCGGTCTCTCCTGTACAGTGAGACCTCATTATTCCCCTGTATAAGGATCTAGTGACGCAGTGTAGACTGTTATTCAGCATTGCTGTGTCCTCAGATTGTCAGCTCTTGTGTTCAGGCCCCTGCTCCGGTCTCTCCTGTACAGTGAGGCCTCATTATACCCCTGTATAAGGATCTAGTGACGCAGTGTAGACTGTTATTCAGCATTGCTGTGTCCTCAGATTGTCAGCTCTTGTGATCAGGCCCCTGCTCCTCGCTCCGGTCTCCCCTGTACAGTGAGGCCTCATTATACCCCTGTATAAGGATCTAGTGACGCAGTGTAGACTGTTATTCAGCATTGCTGTTTCCTCAGATTGTCAGGTCTTGTGATCAGGCCCCTTGCTCCTCGCTCCGGTCTTTCCTGTACAGTGAGGCCTCATTATACCCCTGTATAAGGATCTAGTGACGCAGTGTAGACTGTTATTCAGCATTGCTGTGTCCTCAGATTGTCAGCTCTTGTGATCAGGCCCCGGCTCCTCGCTCCGGTCTCTCCTGTACAGTGAGGCCTCATTATACCCCTGTATAAAGATCTAGTGATGCAGTGTTGACTGTTATTCAGCATTGCTGTGTCCTCAGATTATCAGCTCTTGTGATCAGGCCCCTGCTCCTCGCTCCGGTCTCTCCTGTACAGTGAGGCCTCATTATACCCATGTATAAGGATCTAGTGATGCAGTGTTGACTGTTATTCAGCATTGCTGTGTCCTCAGATTGTCAGCTCTTGTGATCAGGCCCCTGCTCCTCGCTCCGGTCTCTCCTGTACAGTGAGGCCTCATTATACCCCTGTATAAGGATCTAGTGACGCAGTGTAGACTGTTATTCTGCATTGCTGTTTCCTCAGATTGTCAGCTCTTGTGATCAGGCCCCTGCTCCTCGCTCCGGTCTCTCCTGTACAGTGAGGCCTCATTATACCCCTGTATAAGGATCTAGTGACGCAGTGTAGACTGTTATTCAGCATTGCTGTTTCCTCAGATTGTCAGCTCTTGTGATCAGGCCCCTGCTCCTCGCTCCGGTCTCTCCTGTACAGTGAGGCCTCATTATACCCCTGTATAAGGATCTAGTGACGCAGTGTAGACTGTTATTCAGCATTGCTGTGTCCTCAGATTGTCAGCTCTTGTGATCAGGCCCCTGCTCCGGTCTCTCCTGTACAGTGAGGCCTCATTATACCCCTGTATAAGGATCTAGTGACGCAGTGTTGACTGTTATTCAGCATTGCTGTTTCCTCAGATTGTCAGCTCTTGTGATCAGGCCCCTGCTCCTCGCTCCGGTCTCTCCTGTACAGTGAGGCCTCATTATACCCCTGTATAAGGATCTAGTGACGCAGTGTAGATTGTTATTCAGCATTGCTGTTTCCTCAGATTGTCAGCTCTTGTGATCAGGCCTCTGCTCCTCGCTCCGGTCTCTCCTGTACAGTGAGGCCTCATTATACCCCTGTATAAGGATCTAGTGACGCAGTGTAGACTGTTATTCAGCATTGCTGTTTCCTCAGATTGTCAGCTCTTGTGATCAGGCCCCTGCTCCTCGCTCCAGTCTCTCCTGTACAGTGAGGCCTCATTATACCCCTGTATAAGGATCTAGTGACGCAGTGTAGACTGTTATTCAGCATTGCTGTTTCCTCAGATTGTCAGCTCTTGTGATCAGGCCCCTGCTCCGGTCTCTCCTGTACAGTGAGACCTCATTATTCCCCTGTATAAGGATCTAGTGACGCAGTGTAGACTGTTATTCAGCATTGCTGTGTCCTCAGATTGTCAGCTCTTGTGTTCAGGCCCCTGCTCCGGTCTCTCCTGTACAGTGAGGCCTCATTATACCCCTGTATAAGGATCTAGTGACGCAGTGTAGACTGTTATTCAGCATTGCTGTGTCCTCAGATTGTCAGCTCTTGTGATCAGGCCCCTGCTCCTCGCTCCGGTCTCTCCTGTACAGTGAGGCCTCATTATACCCCTGTATAAGGATCTAGTGACGCAGTGTAGACTGTTATTCAGCATTGCTGTTTCCTCAGATTGTCAGCTCTTGTGATCAGGCCCCTTGCTCCTCGCTCCGGTCTTTCCTATACAGTGAGGCCTCATTATACCCCTGTATAAGGATCTAGTGACACAGTGTAGACTGTTATTCAGCATTGCTGTGTCCTCAGATTGTCAGCTCTTGTGATCAGGCCCCGGCTCCTCGCTCCGGTCTCTCCTGTACAGTGAGGCCTCATTATACCCCTGTATAAGGATCTAGTGATGCAGTGTTGACTGTTATTCAGCATTGCTGTGTCCTCAGATTATCAGCTCTTGTGATCAGGCCCCTGCTCCTCGCTCCGGTCTCTCCTGTACAGTGAGGCCTCATTATACCCCTGTATAAGGATCTAGTGACGCAGTGTAGACTGTTATTCTGCATTGCTGTTTCCTCAGATTGTCAGCTCTTGTGATCAGGCCCCTGCTCCTCGCTCCGGTCTCTCCTGTACAGTGAGGCCTCATTATACCCCTGTATAAGGATCTAGTGACGCAGTGTAGACTGTTATTCAGCATTGCTGTTTCCTCAGATTGTCAGCTCTTGTGATCAGGCCCCTGCTCCTCGCTCCGGTCTCTCCTGTACAGTGAGGCCTCATTATACCCCTGTATAAGGATCTAGTGACGCAGTGTAGACTGTTATTCAGCATTGCTGTGTCCTCAGATTGTCAGCTCTTGTGATCAGGCCCCTGCTCCGGTCTCTCCTGTACAGTGAGGCCTCATTATACCCCTGTATAAGGATCTAGTGACGCAGTGTTGACTGTTATTCAGCATTGCTGTTTCCTCAGATTGTCAGCTCTTGTGATCAGGCCCCTGCTCCTCGCTCCGGTCTCTCCTGTACAGTGAGGCCTCATTATACCCCTGTATAAGGATCTAGTGACACAGTGTAGACTGCTATTCAGCATTGCTGTGTCCTCAGATTGTCAGCTCTTGTGATCAGGCCCCTGCTCCTCGCTCCGGTCTCTCCTGTACAGTGAGGCCTCATTATTCCCCTGTATAAGGATCTAGTGACACAGTGTAGACTGTTATTCAGCATTGCTGTGTCCTCAGATTGTCAGCTCTTGTGATCAGGCCCCCGCTCCTCGCTCCGGTCTCTCCTGTACAGTGAGGCCTCATTATACCCCTATATAAGGATCTAGTGACGCAGTGTAGATTGTTATTCAGCACTGCTGTTTCCTCAGATTGTCAGCTCTTGTGATCAGGCCCCTGCTCCTCGCTCCAGTCTCTCCTGTACAGTGAGGCCTCATTATACCCCTGTATAAGGATCTAGTGACACAGTGTAGACTGTTATTCAGCATTGCTGTGTCCTCAGATTGTCAGCTCTTGTGATCAGGCCCCTGCTCCTCGCTCCGGTCTCTCCTGTACAGTGAGGCCTCATTATTCCCCTGTATAAGGATCTAGTGACACAGTGTAGACTGTTATTCAGCATTGCTGTGTCCTCAGATTGTCAGCTCTTGTGATCAGGCCCCCGCTCCTCGCTCCGGTCTCTCCTGTACAGTGAGGCCTCATTATACCCCTGTATAAGGATCTAGTGACACAGTGTAGACTGTTATTCAGCATTGCTGTGTCCTCAGATTGTCAGCTCTTGTGATCAGGCCCCCGCTCCTCGCTCCGGTCTCTCCTGTACAGTGAGGCCTCATTATACCCCTGTATAAGGATCTAGTGACGCAGTGTAGATTGTTATTCAGCATTGCTGTTTCCTCAGATTGTCAGCTCTTGTGATCAGGCCCCTGCTCCTCGCTCCAGTCTCTCCTGTACAGTGAGGCCTCATTATACCCCTGTATAAGGATCTAGTGACACAGTGTAGACTGTTATTCAGCATTGCTGTGTCCTCAGATTGTCAGCTCTTGTGATCAGGCCCCCGCTCCTCGCTCCGGTCTCTCCTGTACAGTGAGGCCTCATTATTCCCCTGTATAAGGATCTAGTGACACAGTGTAGACTGTTATTCAGCATTGCTGTTTCCTCAGATTGTCAGCTCTTGTGATCAGGCCCCTGCTCCGGTCTCTCCTGTACAGTGAGACCTCATTATTCCCCTGTATAAGGATCTAGTGACGCAGTGTAGACTGTTATTCAGCATTGCTGTGTCCTCAGATTGTCAGCTCTTGTGTTCAGGCCCCTGCTCCGGTCTCTCCTGTACAGTGAGGCCTCATTATACCCCTGTATAAGGATCTAGTGACGCAGTGTAGACTGTTATTCAGCATTGCTGTGTCCTCAGATTGTCAGCTCTTGTGATCAGGCCCCTGCTCCTCGCTCCGCTCTCTCCTGTACAGTGAGGCCTCATTATACCCCTGTATAAGGATCTAGTGACGCAGTGTAGACTGTTATTCAGCATTGCTGTTTCCTCAGTTTGTCAGCTCTTGTGATCAGGCCCCGGCTCCTCGCTCCGGTCTCTCCTGTACAGTGAGGCCTCATTATACCCCTGTATAAGGATCTAGTGATGCAGTGTTGACTGTTATTCAGCATTGCTGTGTCCTCAGATTATCAGCTCTTGTGATCAGGCCCCTGCTCCTCGCTCCGGTCTCTCCTGTACAGTGAGGCCTCATTATTCCCCTGTATAAGGATCTAGTGACACAGTGTAGACTGTTATTCAGCATTGCTGTTTCCTCAGATTGTCAGCTCTTGTGATCAGGCCCCTGCTCCGGTCTCTCCTGTACAGTGAGACCTCATTATTCCCCTGTATAAGGATCTAGTGACGCAGTGTAGACTGTTATTCAGCATTGCTGTGTCCTCAGATTGTCAGCTCTTGTGTTCAGGCCCCTGCTCCAGTCTCTCCTGTACAGTGAGGCCTCATTATACCCCTGTATAAGGATCTAGTGACGCAGTGTAGACTGTTATTCAGCATTGCTGTGTCCTCAGATTGTCAGCTCTTGTGATCAGGCCCCTGCTCCTCGCTCCGCTCTCTCCTGTACAGTGAGGCCTCATTATACCCCTGTATAAGGATCTAGTGACGCAGTGTAGACTGTTATTCAGCATTGCTGTTTCCTCAGATTGTCAGCTCTTGTGATCAGGCCCCGGCTCCTCGCTCCGGTCTCTCCTGTACAGTGAGGCCTCATTATACCCCTGTATAAGGATCTAGTGATGCAGTGTTGACTGTTATTCAGCATTGCTGTGTCCTCAGATTATCAGCTCTTGTGATCAGGCCCCTGCTCCTCGCTCCGGTCTCTCCTGTACAGTGAGGCCTCATTATACCCCTGTATAAGGATCTAGTGATGCAGTGTTGACTGTTATTCAGCATTGCTGTGTCCTCAGATTGTCAGCTCTTGTGATCAGGCCCCTGCTCCGGTCTCTCCTGTACAGTGAGACCTCATTATTCCCCTGTATAAGGATCTAGTGACGCAGTTTAGACTGTTATTCAGCATTGCTGTGTCCTCAGATTGTCAGCTCTTGTGTTCAGGCCCCTGCTCCGGTCTCTCCTGTACAGTGAGGCCTCATTATACCCCTGTATAAGGATCTAGTGACGCAGTGTTGACTGTTATTCAGCATTGCTGTGTCCTCAGATTGTCAGCTCTTGTGATCAGGCCCCCGCTCCTCGCTCCGGTCTCTCCTGTACAGTGAGGCCTCATTATACCCTTGTATAAGGATCTAGTGACGCAGTGTAGACTGTTATTCAGCATTGCTGTTTCCTCAGATTGTCAGCTCTTGTGATCAGGCCCCTGCTCCTCGCTCCGGTCTCTCCTGTACAGTGAGGCCTCATTATACCCCTGTATAAGGATCTAGTGACGCAGTGTAGACTGTTATTCAGCATTGCTGTTTCCTCAGATTGTCAGCTCTTGTGATCAGGCCCCGTCTCCTCGCTCCGGTCTCTCCTGTACAGTGAGGCCTCATTATACCCCTGTATAAGGATCTAGTGACGCAGTGTAGACTGTTATTCAGCATTGCTGTCTCCTCAGATTGTCAGCTCTTGTGATCAGGCCCCTGCTCCTCGCTCCACTCTCTCCTGTACAGTGAGGCCTCGTTATATCCCTGTATTAGGAACTAGTGACGCAGTGTAGACTGTTATTCAGCATTGCTGTTTCCTCAGATTGTCAGCTCTTGTGATCAGGCCCCTGCTCCTCGCTCCGGTCTTTCCTGTACAGTGAGGCCTCATTATATCCCTGTATTAGGAACTAGTGACGCAGTGTAGACTGTTATTCAGCATTGCTGTGTCCTCAGATTGTCAGCTCTTGTGATCAGGCCCCCGCTCCTCGCTCCGGTCTCTCCTGTACAGTGAGGCCTCATTATACACCTGTATAAGGATCTAGTGACGCAGTGTAGACTGTTATTCAGCATTGCTGTTTCCTCAGATTGTCAGCTCTTGTGATCAGGCCCCTGCTCCTCGCTCCGGTCTCTCCTGTACAGTGAGGCCTCATTATACACCTGTATAAGGATCTAGTGACGCAGTGTAGACTGTTATTCAGCATTGCTGTTTCCTCAGATTGTCAGCTCTTGTGATCAGGCCCCTTGCTCCTCGCTCCGGTCTTTCCTGTACAGTGAGGCCTCATTATACCCCTGTATAAGGATCTAGTGACGCAGTGTAGACTGTTATTCAGCATTGCTGTTTCCTCAGATTGTCAGCTCTTGTGATCAGGCCCCCGCTCCTCGCTCCGGTCTCTCCTGTACAGTGAGGCCTCATTATACACCTGTATAAGGATCTAGTGACGCAGTGTAAACTGTTATTCAGCATTGCTGTTTCCTCAGATTGTCAGCTCTTGTGATCAGGCCCCTTGCTCCTCGCTCTGGTCTTTCCTGTACAGTGAGGCCTCATTATACCCCTGTATAAGGATCTAGTGACGCAGTGTAGACTGTTATTCAGCATTGCTGTTTCCTCAGATTGTCAGCTCTTGTGATCAGGCCCCGGCTCCTCGCTCCGGTCTCTCCTGTACAGTGAGGCCTCATTATACCCCTGTATAAGGATCTAGTGACGCAGTGTTGACTGTTATTCAGCATTGCTGTTTCCTCAGATTGTCAGCTCTTGTGATCAGGCCCCTGCTCCTCGCTCCGGTCTCTCCTGTACAGTGAGGCCTCATTATACCCCTGTATAAGGATCTAGTGACACAGTGTAGACTGTTATTCAGCATTGCTGTGTCCTCAGATTGTCAGCTCTTGTGATCAGGCCCCTGCTCCTCGCTCCGGTCTCTCCTGTACAGTGAGGCCTCATTATTCCCCTGTATAAGGATCTAGTGACACAGTGTAGACTGTTATTCAGCATTGCTGTGTCCTCAGATTGTCAGCTCTTGTGATCAGGCCCCCGCTCCTCGCTCCGGTCTCTCCTGTACAGTGAGGCCTCATTATACCCCTATATAAGGATCTAGTGACGCAGTGTAGATTGTTATTCAGCATTGCTGTTTCCTCAGATTGTCAGCTCTTGTGATCAGGCCCCTGCTCCTCGCTCCAGTCTCTCCTGTACAGTGAGGCCTCATTATACCCCTGTATAAGGATCTAGTGACACAGTGTAGACTGTTATTCAGCATTGCTGTGTCCTCAGATTGTCAGCTCTTGTGATCAGGCCCCTGCTCCTCGCTCCGGTCTCTCCTGTACAGTGAGGCCTCATTATTCCCCTGTATAAGGATCTAGTGACACAGTGTAGACTGTTATTCAGCATTGCTGTGTCCTCAGATTGTCAGCTCTTGTGATCAGGCCCCCGCTCCTCGCTCCGGTCTCTCCTGTACAGTGAGGCCTCATTATACCCCTGTATAAGGA
Organism: Dendrobates tinctorius; assembly: GCF_039654945.1. Classification (NCBI taxonomy): domain Eukaryota; kingdom Metazoa; phylum Chordata; class Amphibia; order Anura; family Dendrobatidae; genus Dendrobates; species Dendrobates tinctorius. Next base: position 7,941,206 of record NW_027361893.1, on the reverse strand, counting down.
TCTAGTGACACAGTGTAGACTGTTATTCAGCATTGCTGTGTCCTCAGATTGTCAGCTCTTGTGATCAGGCCCCCGCTCCTCGCTCCGGTCTCTCCTGTACAGTGAGGCCTCATTATACCCCTGTATAAGGATCTAGTGACGCAGTGTAGATTGTTATTCAGCATTGCTGTTTCCTCAGATTGTCAGCTCTTGTGATCAGGCCCCTGCTCCTCGCTCCAGTCTCTCCTGTACAGTGAGGCCTCATTATACCCCTGTATAAGGATCTAGTGACACAGTGTAGACTGTTATTCAGCATTGCTGTGTCCTCAGATTGTCAGCTCTTGTGATCAGGCCCCCGCTCCTCGCTCCGGTCTCTCCTGTACAGTGAGGCCTCATTATTCCCCTGTATAAGGATCTAGTGACACAGTGTAGACTGTTATTCAGCATTGCTGTTTCCTCAGATTGTCAGCTCTTGTGATCAGGCCCCTGCTCCGGTCTCTCCTGTACAGTGAGACCTCATTATTCCCCTGTATAAGGATCTAGTGACGCAGTGTAGACTGTTATTCAGCATTGCTGTGTCCTCAGATTGTCAGCTCTTGTGTTCAGGCCCCTGCTCCGGTCTCTCCTGTACAGTGAGGCCTCATTATACCCCTGTATAAGGATCTAGTGACGCAGTGTAGACTGTTATTCAGCATTGCTGTGTCCTCAGATTGTCAGCTCTTGTGATCAGGCCCCTGCTCCTCGCTCCGCTCTCTCCTGTACAGTGAGGCCTCATTATACCCCTGTATAAGGATCTAGTGACGCAGTGTAGACTGTTATTCAGCATTGCTGTTTCCTCAGATTGTCAGCTCTTGTGATCAGGACCCGGCTCCTCGCTCCGGTCTCTCCTGTACAGTGAGGCCTCATTATACCCCTGTATAAGGATCTAGTGATGCAGTGTTGACTGTTATTCAGCATTGCTGTGTCCTCAGATTATCAGCTCTTGTGATCAGGCCCCTGCTCCTCGCTCCGGTCTCTCCTGTACAGTGAGGCCTCATTATTCCCCTGTATAAGGATCTAGTGACACAGTGTAGACTGTTATTCAGCATTGCTGTTTCCTCAGATTGTCAGCTCTTGTGATCAGGCCCCTGCTCCGGTCTCTCCTGTACAGTGAGACCTCATTATTCCCCTGTATAAGGATCTAGTGACGCAGTGTAGACTGTTATTCAGCATTGCTGTGTCCTCAGATTGTCAGCTCTTGTGTTCAGGCCCCTGCTCCGGTCTCTCCTGTACAGTGAGGCCTCATTATACCCCTGTATAAGGATCTAGTGACGCAGTGTAGACTGTTATTCAGCATTGCTGTGTCCTCAGATTGTCAGCTCTTGTGATCAGGCCCCTGCTCCTCGCTCCGCTCTCTCCTGTACAGTGAGGCCTCATTATACCCCTGTATAAGGATCTAGTGACGCAGTGTAGACTGTTATTCAGCATTGCTGTTTCCTCAGATTGTCAGCTCTTGTGATCAGGCCCCGGCTCCTCGCTCCGGTCTCTCCTGTACAGTGAGGCCTCATTATACCCCTGTATAAGGATCTAGTGATGCAGTGTTGACTGTTATTCAGCATTGCTGTGTCCTCAGATTATCAGCTCTTGTGATCAGGCCCCTGCTCCTCGCTCCGGTCTCTCCTGTACAGTGAGGCCTCATTATACCCCTGTATAAGGATCTAGTGATGCAGTGTTGACTGTTATTCAGCATTGCTGTGTCCTCAGATTGTCAGCTCTTGTGATCAGGCCCCTGCTCCGGTCTCTCCTGTACAGTGAGACCTCATTATTCCCCTGTATAAGGATCTAGTGACGCAGTTTAGACTGTTATTCAGCATTGCTGTGTCCTCAGATTGTCAGCTCTTGTGTTCAGGCCCCTGCTCCGGTCTCTCCTGTACAGTGAGGCCTCATTATACCCCTGTATAAGGATCTAGTGACGCAGTGTTGACTGTTATTCAGCATTGCTGTGTCCTCAGATTGTCAGCTCTTGTGATCAGGCCCCCGCTCCTCGCTCCGGTCTCTCCTGTACAGTGAGGCCTCATTATACCCTTGTATAAGGATCTAGTGACGCAGTGTAGACTGTTATTCAGCATTGCTGTTTCCTCAGATTGTCAGCTCTTGTGATCAGGCCCCTGCTCCTCGCTCCGGTCTCTCCTGTACAGTGAGGCCTCATTATACCCCTGTATAAGGATCTAGTGACGCAGTGTAGACTGTTATTCAGCATTGCTGTTTCCTCAGATTGTCAGCTCTTGTGATCAGGCCCCGTCTCCTCGCTCCGGTCTCTCCTGTACAGTGAGGCCTCATTATACCCCTGTATAAGGATCTAGTGACGCAGTGTAGACTGTTATTCAGCATTGCTGTCTCCTCAGATTGTCAGCTCTTGTGATCAGGCCCCTGCTCCTCGCTCCACTCTCTCCAGTACAGTGAGGCCTCGTTATATCCCTGTATTAGGAACTAGTGACGCAGTGTAGACTGTTATTCAGCATTGCTGTTTCCTCAGATTGTCAGCTCTTGTGATCAGGCCCCTGCTCCTCGCTCCGGTCTTTCCTGTACAGTGAGGCCTCATTATATCCCTGTATTAGGAACTAGTGACGCAGTGTAGACTGTTATTCAGCATTGCTGTGTCCTCAGATTGTCAGCTCTTGTGATCAGGCCCCCGCTCCTCGCTCCGGTCTCTCCTGTACAGTGAGGCCTCATTATACACCTGTATAAGGATCTAGTGACGCAGTGTAGACTGTTATTCAGCATTGCTGTTTCCTCAGATTGTCAGCTCTTGTGATCAGGCCCCTGCTCCTCGCTCCGGTCTCTCCTGTACAGTGAGGCCTCATTATACACCTGTATAAGGATCTAGTGACGCAGTGTAGACTGTTATTCAGCATTGCTGTTTCCTCAGATTGTCAGCTCTTGTGATCAGGCCCCTTGCTCCTCGCTCCGGTCTTTCCTGTACAGTGAGGCCTCATTATACCCCTGTATAAGGATCTAGTGACGCAGTGTAGACTGTTATTCAGCATTGCTGTTTCCTCAGATTGTCAGCTCTTGTGATCAGGCCCCCGCTCCTCGCTCCGGTCTCTCCTGTACAGTGAGGCCTCATTATACACCTGTATAAGGATCTAGTGACGCAGTGTAAACTGTTATTCAGCATTGCTGTTTCCTCAGATTGTCAGCTCTTGTGATCAGGCCCCTTTCTCCTCGCTCCGGTCTTTCCTGTACAGTGAGGCCTCATTATACCCCTGTATAAGGATCTAGTGACGCAGTGTAGACTGTTATTCAGCATTGCTGTTTCCTCAGATTGTCAGCTCTTGTGATCAGGCCCCGGCTCCTCGCTCCGGTCTCTCCTGTACAGTGAGGCCTCATTATACCCCTGTATAAGGATCTAGTGATGCAGTGTTGACTGTTATTCAGCATTGCTGTGTCCTCAGATTGTCAGCTCTTGTGATCAGGCCCCTGCTCCTCGCTCCGGTCTCTCCTGTACAGTGAGGCCTCATTATACCCTTGTATAAGGATCTAGTGACGCAGTGTTGACTGTTATTCAGCATTGCTGTGTCCTCAGATTATCAGCTCTTGTGATCAGGCCCCTGCTCCTCGCTCCGGTCTCTCCTGTGCAGTGAGGCCTCATTATACCCCTGTATAAGGATCTAGTGATGCAGTGTTGACTGTTATTCAGCATTGCTGTGTCCTCAGATTGTCAGCTCTTGTGATCAGGCCCCTGCTCCGGTCTCTCCTGTACAGTGAGACCTCATTATTCCCCTGTATAAGGATCTAGTGACGCAGTGTAGACTGTTATTCAGCATTGCTGTTTCCTCAGATTGTCAGCTCTTGTGTTCAGGCCCCTGCTCCGGTCTCTCCTGTACAGTGAGGCCTCATTATACCCATGTATAAGGATCTAGTGATGCAGTGTAGACTGTTATTCTGCATTGCTGTTTCCTCAGATTGTCAGCTCTTGTGATCAGGCCCCTGCTCCTCGCTCCGGTCTCTCCTGTACAGTGAGGCCTCATTATTCCCCTGTATAAGGATCTAGTGACACAGTGTAGACTGTTATTCAGCATTGCTGTGTCCTCAGATTGTCAGCTCTTGTGATCAGGCCCCTGCTCCTCGCTCCGGTCTCTCCTGTACAGTGAGGCCTCATTATACCCCTGTATAAGGATCTAGTGATGCAGTGTTGACTGTTATTCAGCATTGCTGTGTCCTCAGATTGTCAGCTCTTGTGATCAGGCCCCCGCTCCTCGCTCCGGTCTCTCCTGTACAGTGAGGCCTCATTATACCCTTGTATAAGGATCTAGTGACGCAGTGTAGACTGTTATTCAGCATTGCTGTTTCCTCAGATTGTCAGCTCTTGTGATCAGGCCCCTGCTCCTCGCTCCGGTCTCTCCTGTACAGTGAGGCCTCATTATACACCTGTATAAGGATCTAGTGACGCAGTGTAGACTGTTATTCAGCATTGCTGTTTCCTCAGATTGTCAGCTCTTGTGATCAGGCCCCTTGCTCCTCGCTCCGGTCTTTCCTGTACAGTGAGGCCTCATTATACCCCTGTATAAGGATCTAGTGACGCAGTGTAGACTGTTATTCAGCATTGCTGTTTCCTCAGATTGTCAGCTCTTGTGATCAGGCCCCCGCTCCTCGCTCCGGTCTCTCCTGTACAGTGAGGCCTCATTATACACCTGTATAAGGATCTAGTGACGCAGTGTAGACTGTTATTCAGCATTGCTGTTTCCTCAGATTGTCAGCTCTTGTGATCAGGCCCCTTGCTCCTCGCTCCGGTCTTTCCTGTACAGTGAGGCCTCATTATACCCCTGTATAAGGATCTAGTGACGCAGTGTAGACTGTTATTCAGCATTGCTGTTTCCTCAGATTGTCAGCTCTTGTGATCAGGCCCCGGCTCCTCGCTCCGGTCTCTCCTGTACAGTGAGGCCTCATTATACCCCTGTATAAGGATCTAGTGATGCAGTGTTGACTGTTATTCAGCATTGCTGTGTCCTCAGATTATCAGCTCTTGTGATCAGGCCCCTGCTCCTCGCTCCGGTCTCTCCTGTACAGTGAGGCCTCATTATACCCCTGTATAAGGATCTAGTGATGCAGTGTTGACTGTTATTCAGCATTGCTGTGTCCTCAGATTGTCAGCTCTTGTGATCAGGCCCCTGCTCCTCGCTCCGGTCTCTCCTGTACAGTGAGACCTCATTATTCCCCTGTATAAGGATCTAGTGACGCAGTGTAGACTGTTATTCAGCATTGCTGTTTCCTCAGATTGTCAGCTCTTGTGTTCAGGCCCCTGCTCCGGTCTCTCCTGTACAGTGAGGCCTCATTATACCCCTGTATAAGGATCTAGTGATGCAGTGTAGACTGTTATTCTGCATTGCTGTTTCCTCAGATTGTCAGCTCTTGTGATCAAGCCCCTGCTCCTCGCTCCGGTCTCTCCTGTACAGTGAGGCCTCATTATTCCCCTGTATAAGGATCTAGTGACACAGTGTAGACTGTTATTCAGCATTGCTGTGTCCTCAGATTGTCAGCTCTTGTGTTCAGGCCCCTGCTCCGGTCTCTCCTGTACAGTGAGGCCTCATTATACCCCTGTATAAGGATCTAGTGACGCAGTGTTGACTGTTATTCAGCATTGCTGTGTCCTCAGATTGTCAGCTCTTGTGATCAGGCCCCCGCTCCTCGCTCCGGTCTCTCCTGTACAGTGAGGCCTCATTATACCCTTGTATAAGGATCTAGTGACGCAGTGTAGACTGTTATTCAGCATTGCTGTTTCCTCAGATTGTCAGCTCTTGTGATCAGGCCCCTGCTCCTCGCTCCGGTCTCTCCTGTACAGTGAGGCCTCATTATACCCCTGTATAAGGATCTAGTGACGCAGTGTAGACTGTTATTCAGCATTGCTGTTTCCTCAGATTGTCAGCTCTTGTGATCAGGCCCCGTCTCCTCGCTCCGGTCTCTCCTGTACAGTGAGGCCTCATTATACCCCTGTATAAGGATCTAGTGACGCAGTGTAGACTGTTATTCAGCATTGCTGTGTCCTCAGATTGTCAGCTCTTGTGATCAGGCCCCGTCTCCTCGCTCCGGTCTCTCCTGTACAGTGAGGCCTCGTTTTATCCCTGTATTAGGAACTAGTGACGCAGTGTAGACTGTTATTCAGCATTGCTGTGTCCTCAGATTGTCAGCTCTTGTGATCAGGCCCCCGCTCCTCGCTCCGGTCTCTCCTGTACAGTGAGGCCTCATTATACCCTTGTATAAGGATCTAGTGACGCAGTGTAGACTGTTATTCAGCATTGCTGTTTCCTCAGATTGTCAGCTCTTGTGATCAGGCCCCTGCTCCTCGCTCCGGTCTCTCCTGTACAGTGAGGCCTCATTATACCCCTGTATAAGGATCTAGTGACGCAGTGTAGACTGTTATTCAGCATTGCTGTCTCCTCAGATTGTCAGCTCTTGTGATCAGGCCCCGTCTCCTCGCTCCGCTCTCTCCTGTACAGTGAGGCCTCATTATACCCCTGTATAAGGATCTAGTGACGCAGTGTAGACTGTTATTCAGCATCGCTGTTTCCTCAGATTGTCAGCTCTTGTGATCAGGCCCCCGCTCCAGTCTCTCCTGTAAAGTGAGGGCCTCATTATACCCCTGCATACCACCCAACTTTTGAATAAGGTAAAGAGGGACAAAGGCTGCCGCGCATGGCAAATTTTAGGCCACACCCCTAGCCACACCCATTTTAGTAGTCACCCCCGTAGTCACGCCCATATCCACGCCCCAACCGCACCCACTTAGCACTGCTGAGCACACTGTTTCATAAACAATAATTATAAACAGGAAAGAAAATGGAGCGCCGATGCCCCGCCACCGCTTCTCTGTCCTCCTGCGGAGTCCCGAACGATTACCTCCTCCTGAGGTGACATTCTATAAGCTGACCGCCGGAAAGGAGGTCAGCAGTCATTTCCGGCGGTCAGCTTAGGCCTGTTTCACACATCCGTTTGTCATCATCAGTCAAGATCCGCCGATTTGAAAAAAAAAACGTATCCGCCATTTTTCTTGGCGGATCCGTTTTTTTCCTCATAGACTTGCATTATCGGCGGATCTTGACGGATGGTCATCCGTTCGATCCGCTATTGTATGGATCCGCCAAGATTTTGCCGTCCGCTAAGCGGACAGGACGGAGCATGAAACTTTTTTTCATGCTCGGATCCGCATTTTGCGCTTGTCCGGGTGATTTAACCCTATATCCCCGTTGCGAAATCTCTCTCTCTCTCAAGGATAAAACACGATGTAACAGCAGAATAGTGAGTTCAGCTCTGGAGGTGACTGGAGGATAAGACACAATGTTATAGCAGAATAATGAGTGCAGATTCGGAGGTGACTGGAGGATAAGACAATGTAACATCAGAATAGTGACTGCAGCTCTGGGGGTGACTGGAGGATAACACAGGATGTAACAGCAGAATAGTGACGGCAGCTCTGGAGGTGACGGGAGGATAAGACAGGATGTAACAGCAGAATAGTGACTGCAGCTCTGGAGGTGACTGGAGGATAAGACACGATGTAACAGAATAGTGACTGCAGCTCTGGAGGTGACTGGAGGATAAGACACGGTATAACAGCAGAAAAATGACTGCAGCTCTAGAGGTGACTGGAGGATTGGGACACGATGTAACAACAGAATAGTGATTGCAGCTCTGGAGGTGACTGGAGGATAAGACATGATGTAACAGCAGAAAAGTGTCTGCGGCTGTGGAGGTGACTGGAGGATAGGACACAATGTAACAGCAGCTCTCTCTCTCCCCCTCCCTCCATTCCTCGCTCACCCGACTTCCTCCATTCCTCGCTCACCCGACTTCCTCCCTATCTTCTCCGCCTCCTCCATTCCTCGCTCACCCGACTTCTTCCGTCTTCTCCGCCTCCTCCATTCCTCGCTCACCCGACTTCCTCCCTATCTTCTCCTCCTCCTCCATTCCTCGCTCACCCGACTTCCTCCCTATCTTCTCCGCCTCCTCCATTCCTCGCTCACCTGAGTTCCTCCCTATCTTCTCCGCCTCCTCCATTCCTCGCTCACCCGACTTCCTCCCTATTTTCTCCTCCTCCTCCATTCCTCGCTCACCCGACTTCCTCCCTATCTTTTCCGCCTCCTCCATTCCTCGCTCACCCGACTTCCTCCCTATCTTCTCCTCCTCCTCCATTCCTCGCTCACCCGACTTCCTCCCTATCTTCTCCGCCTCCTCCATTCCTCGCTCACCCGACTTCCTCCCTATCTTCTCCGCCTCCTCCATTCCTCGCCAGATCGCGGCCCCATATCCTGGGATAAATAGCTTCCCGGCCAGGATGGCGGGATATGGCCCCCAAATCGGGACTATCCCACGAGAATCGGGAGGGTTGGGACCTATGCCCCTGTATAAGGATCTAGTGATGCAGTGTAGACTGTTATTCAGCATTGCTGTTTCCTCAGATTGTCAGCTCTTGTGATCAGGCCCCTGATCCTCGCTCCGGTCTCTCCTGTACAGTGAGGCCTCATTATACCACTGTATAAGGATCTAGTGACGCAGTGTAGACTGTTAGGCCGGGGTAACACTAACCTGCGCAAAATACGGTCCGTAGTTTACAGGCATAATATGGATGAATGACCTCTAAATAGTGGTCCGTAGGTCATCCGTAAGCAAGGTGCGGTCGCGTATTTTGCGCATGTGAGCATTCGTATGTAATCCGTATGGCATCCGTATGCAATCCGTATGGCGAGATTTTCTCGCAGCCATGCAAAATGGACATTTAACGGTGTTGAGGCCTGCTAACAATTTAAATCATTAGCCTCCACCCTATTTATTGGCTCAGGAACAGGTGGCTGCCTCCATTCTGGCCATATGTGACCTTGCCTTCAGTAGGTGTGTTGGTGTTGTATGTGCAACATGGCAAACAGTCTGAGTTTCAATACAACTGAGCAGGTTCTCTTCAACTGGCTTTTGTCACGGCGCTTTGGGCAACCATACCCAGTGATAGTGGATCCGCGGAGGAGGAGACGCATGTGGGTACATCCACTTTTGAGGCACCGACTCACAAGAGGTCATTTTCACCGCCTCTATTCTTCTCTGCGAGAGCATCCACTGAAATTTTACCAATACTATCGCATAAGCATTTCCACATTTGATCGACTCTTGGAGACAGTGCGCCATGGGATAACCTTTCAGGACACAAGGATGCGCAAAGCTATATCTGCAGAGGAGCAACTTCTACTCACAATACGGTATGTACTACACAACCACATTCTCTATGTTCATAATGTGTGGGCTAAAGTATGTTTCTTTGCCTTCTTGGACTAAGTTTAATGCCCTCATCTTACTCAAAATATGGTTCAACTTACACACCAGAATGTTAGCTCTAATATGTGCTGCATATCACTTAGTCATTGTGCAACTAAATATGTGTGTGTTAGTCTATCTCAATTCCTACTAAGTTTGGTCGGCATGTAACTGATGTTTTTTGACTTTCTGCATTCTAAAATTATCAATTTCTGTTGTTCTACAGTTTCCTGTCCACTGGCCTGTCTTATGCCGCCCTCCACCATGAGTTTCTCATTGGAAGATCAACCATTTCTGGCATAGTGAGGTCTACATGTATTGAAATCTGGACAAGACTCCATCAAGTGGTCATGCCCGAGCCCAGGATGGAAGACTGGTTGAGGATATCAAGGGACTTTGAGGAGGACTGCCAGTTTCCTAATTGTATTGGGGCCCTGGATGGCAAACATATCCGGGTGCGTAAGCCGCCGAACTCTGGCTCCCAATTCTTCAATTATAAACAATACTTTTCTGTTGTATTGTTGGCTCTGGTAGACCCTCAATACAAGTTTATAATTGTTGACATTGGGGCCTATGGAAGGACGGGAGACTCTAGAGTCTTCAATACTTCCATAATGGCTCGGCGGCTACGCACCAACCAGTTGGATCTACCACCACCACGCCAGCTACCAGGATCCACTGAAGAATCAGTCCCTTATGTCCTTGTGGCAGATGAGGCGTTTCAGTTATCGCGCAATGTCATGAGGCCATATCGCCGGTGCAACCTTGACCACAGGCGCAGAATTTTTAACTTGCACCTATCACGTGCTAGGCGACTGGTGGAGTGTTCCTTTGGCATTCTTTGTGCCAAATGGCGGGTACTTCAGTCTGCCATTCAGTTGAGTGAACAGAATGTTAATGAAGTTGTGAAAGCCTGTGTGGTTCTTCATAACTTCACCAGGATACATGATTGTTCCTCCTCTGCTGGTGTAGTGCGTAGGCCAGACAATGTGCGCAGGGTGAGACCACCTATGAACCCTCAACGTAGACCACTCTCTGGCCTCAAAGTGCGTGATATTTTCACTAATTACTTTATCTCACCTGAGGGGGCAACTTCTTGGCAAGAGCATGCTGTGTCTATGTTATAATTTGTTTCTTTAAGTGTGTCTAAATATATATTACTCAACCCCTTATGATTCAATGACTGTTTCATTGCATTGGTTAGTGTATGTTAGTATATTGACAGGGTTTTTGATAAATCACACAGAGACGTTAACTGTAGTAGACAAATTTTTAGTTTTGCCTTTTTGCTTTTTTTATCTTAAAGGCAAACATAATATTGCCATATGAAAAGTTTGGCAATGGGCAAAATGGCCCTTTGTGCCTTCTTAAACTTTTTTGAAAAGTAACGTTTTATAACATAACCAAAAAAAACATTAGGCAATAACAACATTGCTGCATGAGAATATTTAAATACAAAGGAAAAAAATAGGTAATCTCCATAAACAAAATTCATGCTAAAAGATAACACTCACATTTCTTCCGAATGTTTTCCAATCATAGAAATATTCCACCATGACAGGCAAGGCTACCTCACGGCTTTCAGACAGATATTACCTGTCTGTAGAACAGAGAATATTTAACCATGCTATACTGGAAAGGATGAAAAAACAAAACTCACTTGTTAAGACATAGAGAGAGCGTGATATTCTGAAGGCTGGTCGCCTTGATTTGTTACTATAGATTGCTAGCAAAAAAGGTGACTACTTCACTAAGGCCAGCACGCCTTTCCTAGGCATTAGCAAGTGAGTAGTGTATTTTCATCCTTTGACTTTACAGTATAGCGCATTTAAATATTCTCTTTTGTACAGACATGCAATATCTGTCTGAAAGGCGTGAGGTAGCCTTGCCTGTCATGATGGATTCTTAATATGATTGGAAAACATTGTTAAAAAATTTGAATGTTAAATTTTTAAACAAAGTTTGGTGATGGAGACCACCTGTTTTTTCCTTTGTATTTGTAGCATCAGTGAAACCGCACTGGACATCTACGGCCATCAGACTTATAAATCCTCATAGGTTGGGGAAGGGGAACGTGGAAGAGCAGCCTGTAGGTGCTGCTGGACACAGTGGCCAACATCGCCCTGTGTGGGGCCATAGTGTTGCCCATGATGTGGGAATTGTCCTGCCTCCTGGGAATGTTGGGGGTACTGGCCAGAGTAATGATGGGGAGAGGCATCTTGTTGGCTGTGCTAGGCACATGGCTCATACCCACCAAGATAGCCATATCGTCCCCAACCAGGTTGGGACCAGCCTCCAACACTGGGTGGGTACAAGTGGCCATATTGGTGGGGTTGGCTAGAGGCTGACATTTGGGGCTGCTGAATAGAAGGTTGGGTAGTGGGAGGAAGGGGGTGAGGTGTAGGCCCACGTATTTCAGGATCCTCAGATCCTGCTTGAGCTTGCATTTGTGGGGGGTGCCTAAGGCGCATGAGATTTTGTGGTGAAAGCTGCCACCTCTCAATGTATTCAAATAGTTCATAGGGCGTATTGGAGTATGTGTAGGCATCAAGCAGGATCTGAAAGCATCCTCTAATACGGAGCCTGACCTCACGGGAAAGGGTACGGAGATAATTGGCCAGGCTGCGAGAGTATGCCTCCTCCCCATCATCAGTGTTAACTCTGGCTAAATAATTCAGGACCCCAGTGTCCACATTAGTGCAGGTATCAGGGGCAGGTATTTGCCGTCTTCGGCTTCTTCCTCGCCGGGATGTGGCAGCAGGCTGAGGGGAGCCTCGGATGTGGCCAGTTGGGCTGCTGCTGATATTGCCCTGATCCTCTGCTGGTGCTGATGCAGCAGCAGCACCAGATGGTCCTGGTGGTGGGCTTTGGGGCGCAGGCAATGGCACATCCTGACTCGAGTCTTCACCCCTGCTCCTAGTAGGGGGAGAAGATGGGCCAGCCACCTCTTCCCCTGCAGACCCAGGATCAATGATGGGCTCTGTATCTGAGCCAGTGCCTCTGTCCGTAAGGTTGGACTGAGTTCTGTGAAGAAATAGAACAGAGCCAAAAATAAATACCTATTTTTGGCCCTGTAAAGTATCTGTGTAATGTGGTGTGAGGTATCTACTTACGGTCTCAGATCCAGAATTGGGGCGAGGAAGGAGAGGCGGTCGTAATATATATATTTTCTTTTAACGTAGCCAGCATCCCCACTCCTGGACCGCTGCTGGAGTTCCCGGCGGTATTGGTCCAGGATGCTTCGCCAGCGTCTCATCACATCTTCCACTGCAATGTGACAGGAAATATTGTCAAAATCACATATTTGATAGGTCACATTTGCTACCAGTAGTCTAGGCATGGGGCCTTCTGGGGTGTGCTTTCAACCCACTGTGGCATATCTAATTGGGCAGATACACAGGGTCTCTTTAGTTGATGTATCAAATAGCTACACTTAATAATTGGTTTGTCTAGGAGGATGAGGAGCTTGTGGCCTAAACCCAAATTATGGCTGTGTGAATCCACGTGTCACATCCAAATCTAACGGCATCATGAGGAAAAAAGTACAAGCACAGGAAGGGGGGTTCTGATTCTATATTCCTTTTTTGTTGTGCGCTAAGGTTACTCATGTTTTGGCTTGTACTTACGAATTTTATGCTGCTCCTCACGTGGCCGATCACCAAAGTCATGGTACATCTGGCGACAGATGCGCCTCCATGACGCCTCCTTTCTTGCCCGGTTGGAATAATGGGCATCACATTGGTCCCAGAGTTCGGGATGCTCCTGCACCAGGACTATTAACATTTCCACATTAATGTAAGTGGACGCCATGATGCTGCTGTACTCCATGGAGGCGTACTTCCTGGATGTCTGGAGCGCTTTTTGAGCTCATTTGCATGTCTAGGCTTCCTGATGATGGATTGGCCCATTTCCTGTCACCAGCCAAAAGACCTGCATATTGCTCGCAGGTCACACGTGTGGTCCGTGTGTAATCCGTATTTTTTGCGCACCCATAGACTTGCATTGGCGTACTACGGGCGTAGTATGCTGACAATCGCAGGCACGGACCGTAGAATACGGATGAGAAATATACGGCTGGTGCGAGGGACCCCATAGAGAATCATTTGTCCGTGTGTAATCCGTGCTTTTAGCGCCTCTCACTCGGCCGTATTCCTCGCCAGTGTGACCCCGGCCTTATTCAGCATTGCTGTCTCCTCAGATTGTCAGCTCTAGTGATCAGGCCCCTGCTCCTCGCTCCGCTCTCACCTGTACAGTGAGGCCTCATTATACCCCTGTATAAGGATCTAGTGACGCAGTGTAGACTGTTAGTCAGCATTGCGGTTTCCTCAGATTGTCAGCTCTTGTGATCAGGCCCCTGCTCCTCGCTCCAGTCTCTCCTGTAAAGTGAGGGCCTCATTATACCCCTGTATAAGGATCTAATGACGCAGTGTAGACTGTTATTCAGCATTGCTGTTTCCTCAGATTGTCAGCTCTTGTGATCAGGCCCCTGCTCCTCGCTCCAGTCTCTCCTGTACAGTGAGGCCTCATTATACCCCTGTATAAGGATCTAGTGACGCAGTGTAGACCGTTATTCAGCATTGCTGTCTCCTCAGATTGTCAGCTCTTGTAATCAGGCCCCGCTCCTCGCTACGGTCTCTCCTGTACAGTGAGGCCTCATTATACTCCTGTATAAGGATCTAGTGACGCAGTGTAGACTGTTATTCAGCATTGCTGTTTCCTCAGATTGTCAGCTCTTGTGATCAGGCCTCTGCTCCTCGCTCCGGTCTCTCCTGTACAGTGAGGCCTCATTATACCCCTGTATAAGGATCTAGTGACGCATTGTAGACTGTTAATCAGCATTGCTGTTTCCTCAGATTGTCAGCTCTTGTGATCAGGCCCCTGCTCCTCGCTCCGGTCTCTGCTGTACAGTGAGGCCTGATTATGCCCCAGTATAAGGATCTAGTGACACAGTGTAGACTGTTATTCAGCATTGATGTTTCCTCAGATTGTCAGCTCTTGTGATCAGGCCCCAGCTCCTCGGTTGTAGTCTTACCATGTATTGTGGCATTTTTTGTTCATGTGCTTTGTGAATTAGTAAATGCTGTGATATGTGTCGGTGCACATGATGCATCCTGATCCTGATGCAAACGCAGGTCCATGCGTCCCTTTGTTAAGTATAGTGATGTAATCTGGATCAGGATTGCTACGCATCACAACGCACCGTACCACAATGCTAGTGTGAACACAGCCCCACTCATGCAGCCCCTAACCAGGTGCCCCCATGTTATATACATGCTCCCAATACATTTTATTATCATTACCACACTATAACACAGGGCATAAGTGTGGCGCTCTTGAGGCTCAGTCGCCACAGAGGTACTGCACCTCCTCCTGAGGTGTGGTACCCCACCATCCAGGTAAGGTGGGAACTCCTGACCACGCTCCAACACTCGCACCCCACGCAACAGGGTAGTTCAGCAAAGCCACATTGCGGCTCTTGCTTAGAGTGTTGCAGAGCTCCTTTGGTGGCTCCCTGCTTGGAACACAAAACGTGCTGGGAGGTGGGTGGAGTTGAGAATACATAAAAGAGTGGGAAGGTTTAGGATTACAGGTCAGTGAGTAGAGGAAGTCACTCAGAGAGGAGTGAGGGAAAGAGATCCCTGGAAGAGGGATGGAGGAAGGAATGCTGCAGCTGCCTCAGTGATCTGAGCCAGCTGGCACAGGAAAGGAAAGAAGGAGAAAGACGTTGAACTTAAGACTGAGCTTCCATGGGAAAGAAAGACAAGTACGGAACATAGGAGAAAAAAGGAACACAGAGGATGTGGGTTAGAGGAAGAACCTTGCCTAGAAGTTCTAAGCGTAAGGCAGGGGCCCGGTCCCCGAGGTTGTATGAGCAATAACGGTTCTGCAGCAGACACCGGTGGAGTAGTGGGCTGTAAATGCACTACTCCCATCTAAGACTTGGGGGCACAACAGCCACACGGATAGAGAGCCGGGACTCAGGATTAAGGAGTCCCCGAAGTAGGCTACAGCTGTCTGCCGTACAAGTAGAGTTCTTGGGAACATCTGTTAGGAAGAACTCCAATGTAACTCAGTACAAGGAGATCTTCACACTAAAAGGCGCTATACGAGGAGACGTTCAGAATGGCACATGTTGGCGGAGCGTTGGAAGGGAGCATTCCATCTTGCCTGGAGGTTGGCTGGGTCCCTGACCCGGAGGACACAGCTTGGAGGCCAGCACCTGTGTGTACTACAGACTGTGAGTAAAGTTTTGGAACTACAAGCCCTGGTGTCCTCCATTGATTCTTGCGCCAACACACCCAGCACCACTACATCTGGGGACCAGTTCTACACCGCTTGCTCCTCTCCTCTTCCCCCTACATCTACACTGCCCTGGGGCTACAGTTCCACCAGGGGGGAGCTTCACCATCTTGGCTGCCACACACCACCAGCCCCAGAGGATCTGCAAGCAGCGTCGGCTTAACATCTCACTTGCAGAACACCACAGGTGGCGTCACGAACTATTCCATTAACTACATTCCACCATTCAATTCCCCCCATTAATTGGGTGCCCAGGGCCACGGACCGGGTCACCACTGCTGTGACATATCCCGCTGACGCCGGCCCGGTACCGAGTACCCCACGGCCCTGGGAGGGTGACCCATCTTTGATGTCACGAACAGGATGACGAGGGTTCTGTGTGCCTGAGATTTGTGGACTTGAAACTTTTGAGAATGTGCAGAAGACCCAATTTAATAGACTGTAAAATGAACATTAGAAATGGCCACTGGCGCGGAGAAGAAGGGCGTGACAATATGGGAGTTCCTAGGAAAAGACCGCGAACAGTCTTGGGCCTCCCGTGCCTGAATTACTATGTGACAGCAACATGGCCCACCCCCCGAGGGGTTCGTATTCTGGCTTGGTATGGAGACGCTGGAAGAAGACGCCGCCCCAAGAAGGAGGGGCAGAAGCCAATGGCGGGAAAGGGGCTGAGGAAGGAAGAAGAACGCCATTTTGGAAGAAGACAGGAGGAGGCCTGCGGAGAGCAAGGAGGTTATGTTGAATCTCCCTGGCGCCATGGCTGAAGACTCCAACCCAGTATCAGAAATGAACCGCCAGCAGCTGGATGATGAAATTGCCCAGCTGACGTGCCACCTGCAACTGAGGCAGGAAGCGCTTTGGATATTGAACTGGCAGCGTGCCCAGGAGGGGCCTACACCTGCGGTACCCGCGACACCGGTAACCGCCGCTGCTGCACCGGAGCATCCCCAGGCAGATTCCGTGGAGCCTGTCGCCGC
The DNA here is from genome assembly GCF_039654945.1 of Dendrobates tinctorius. Taxonomy (NCBI): domain Eukaryota; kingdom Metazoa; phylum Chordata; class Amphibia; order Anura; family Dendrobatidae; genus Dendrobates; species Dendrobates tinctorius. Next base: position 7,924,671 of record NW_027361893.1, on the reverse strand, counting down.
CATCACACCACCGGCAGCCTTCACTGTCCCCTCTCTGCCGGTGTCCCAGGAGGAGTTGTACAAGGCTCTGGGAGCTGAAGTGGAGGAAGAGAAGCCCCCGTCCGGACCTGACGCGGCCACACAGGTCCCTACAGAGACTCCGCAGACCAGGAGCCGCCGTTAGCTCCACCGCCGTCCCCGGTGTCTTACCGAGCAGCGTCCACTGCCACTATGCCTGCATCGGAGCAGAGACCGCACCGCCGGGAGGCACCAGGTATATACCCCGGCCCTCCTAATGGGTTACCCCCCGAATTCACGTTGTCAGAGGCTGGCTTGCGGGAACTTGAAATGGGGCAGTTGGAAGAGTCAGCTGGGGGCACTAGACTGTCAGAGATGGGGAGGTGGAGGAGGTCCCCGCTGAGGAGGGTACGGTTGGAACAGGCGCGCACGATTCGGCATCTTCGGGGATTGGAGGAATCTAGGTCGCTGTGGGATAGTGACCTCGGGATCCCTTGGCTGCAAAGCCCCCGCGTAGCCGCTTACCAGCGCTAACAGGCTTTGACTTCCCCAGATGTCGGGCCTCACATCAGAGCAACGGAACCACCCGTCAATGGAGAGCAGCTGATGGGCATTGATATGCATCATGGGTTCCCTTTACCACAAGCAGAGTACATGCGCTTGGCAAGCAACCAGGATGAAGACACCCAAAGTATTTAATCTGGTAGAAGTTCCCAGTCACCAGCTTCCAGAACCCCAGGAGGGGACCACCACTAGTAACCTGCAGTAAAATAACTCTCGTTACCCAGGAGGGTATTTGCAGAGTTGTGCCATTGTTTTCTATTTTTGCACCAGTTTTCCTATATTTTGGTTAGCATGTCCTAGTTTATTTTCCCAGTTGTTGCCCTGTTTTATTGGCAACCTTCCTATTTGAACTGCAGAGATCATGAACGCTGAATTGTCCAGAACTGTGTTTGTAAATAGTTGCACCTCTTTAGGTGCCCTCTCTTGGTTTTACATAGACACTTTGTGAAGATAACATCAACCTCATTTGGAGCGAGACTCCAATCAAAGGACACTGCAAGAGATCCCGGCTGGGAGCGGTGTCCAGCATTTACAAGAATTATTGAAAGTTTTAATGTGAAGTATTTGATGATGTGTCTTATGATAACTATTTTATAAGATGGAGGAATGTTTTAATAAAGAGATGAGAGATTTGAATAAAGAATGAGGACTTGGAAAATGTAGATGGTGAACCAAGTATCAATGGTTGTCACTTTGAGCTAATGATAGAAAAGTAGAAAATGTGAAAAAGGAAAGATGAAGAAATGTGTTGATGAAGAATACTGAAGTGATAGTGAGTAATAGGTAATAGCACTTTGAATTATGTATGGTATTGACAATTGCACTTTTGAATTAAGACTTTAGATAGCTAATTAAGAATTGTTTGCAACGTTCAAGAATGAGTACCTCCCACATTGGGAAGTTTAGTATAAGAAATGTTTATTCTACATTACAAAAATTTGTATGTTCCTGTTTTGTCAACTTCGTTTTGCCGTGCAGCCCGCGGACGCGCTGTGTTTAATGGAGGGGTATGTGGCGCCCCTGAGGCTCAGTCACCACAGAGGTACTGCACCTCCTCCTGAGATGTGGTACCCCACCATCCAGGTAAGGTGGGAACTCCTGACCGAGCTCCAACACTCGCACCCCACACAACAGGGTAGTTCAGCAAAGCCACATTGCGGCTCTTGCTTAGAGTGTAGCAGAGCACCTTTGGTGGCTCCCTGCTTGGAACACGAAACGTGCTGGAAGGTGGGTGAAGTTGAGAATACATAAAAGAGTGTGAAGGTTTAGGATTACAGGTCAGTGAGTAGAGGAAGTCACTCAGAGAGGAGTGAGGGAAGGAGATCCCTTTAAGAGGGATGGAGGAAGGAGTGCTGCAGCTGCCTCAGTGATCTAAGCCAGCTGGCACAGGAAAGGAAAGAACGACAAAGATGTTAAACTGAAGCCTGAGCTTCCATAGGAAAGAAAGACAAGTACGGAACGTAGGAGAAAAAGGGAACACAGAGGACGTGGGTTAGAGGAAGAACCCTGCCTAGAAGTTCTAAGCGCAAGGCCGGGGCCCGGTCCCCGAGGTTGTATGGACACTAACGGTTCTGCAGCAGACACCGGTGGAGTAGTGGGCTGTAAATGCACTACTCCTATCTAAGACTTGAGAGCCGGGACTCAGGAGTAAGGAGTCCCCGAAGTAAGCTACAGCTGTCTGCCGTACAAGTAGAGTTCTTGGGAACATCTGTTAGGAAGAACTCCAATGTAACTCAGTACTAGGAGATCTTCACACTAAAAGGCGCTATAAGAGGAGACGTTCAGAAAGGCACATGTTGGCGGAGCGTTGGAAGGGAGCATTCCATCTTGCCTGGAGGTTGGCTGGGTCCCTGACCCGGAGGACACAGCATGGAGGCCGGCACCTGTGTGTACTACAGACTGTGAGTAAAGCTTTGGAATTACAAGCCCTGGTGTCCTCCATTGATTCTTGCGCCAACACACCCAGCACCGCTACATCTGGGTACCAGTTCTACACTGCTTGCGCCTCTCCTCTTCCCCCTACATCTACATTGCCCTGGGGCTACAGCTCCACCTGTGGGGAGATTTACCATCTTGGCTGCCACACACCACCAGCCCCAGAGGATCTGCAAGCAGCGTCGGCTTAACATCTCACTTGCAGAACACCACAGGTGGCGTCACGAACTATTCCATTAACTACATTCCACCATTCAATTCCCCCCATTAATTGGGCGCCCAGGGCCACGGACCAGGTCACCGCTGCTGTGACACATCCCGCAGATGCTGGCCCGGTACCGAGTACCCCACGGCCCTGGGAGGGCGACCCATAAGCCCTTCTAGTGAGGCAGGAAAGATCACTGTATGACAGAGCAGCATGCAGACATAGTCTATATTATATCTGCATACTGGTCCCATACAGCACATCCCTCACTTCCGAGCATGCTCAGTGCCGCAAAATGGATTCCTGCACACGGAAGCACATGGATCCATGCTGTCCGGGATCCGTGCTCCATAGAGCTCCATTTTAATTCCAGACGTGTAGCCGCGGATCTGTGCGTCTCCCTGTGCCTGTGTGTTTTTCAGTTGCGTTTTTGTGCATCTGATAAAATATGCAGACATGCGGATCTGTGGGAAAACGGTGACAATTGGATGCACACGCAAGTCCCATCCGTCACCACTGAAAGTCAATGGAGACGAAAAACGGATCCATGTGCATCCAAAATATGCAAGTGTGAAACCAGCTTACCCTATATAATGATTGGAGCTGGACCTAGATCTCTCCACAGGTTTTGCCTAAAATCACTTTACATTATATTACTTATGCTACCCTTAGGGCTCATACTCACTTGCGAGAGACTCGCATGATTCCCGTGTGAGTCTCTCGCATGGAAACCTGGCACTGCCGCCTGCACTCGGACCGGAGGGGGTGACTGCATAGAAGTACATGTAACCGCACGCTCTGGTCCGAGTGCCGGCGGCAGTGCCAGGTTTCCATGCGAGAGACAAGCACAAAAATTGTGCGTCTCTCTCGCTAGTGAGTATGAGCCCTAAGCAGCAACAACTGACGTCGTCTATCCTCCTCCCTGTAGTGTTGTCCTGAATCCTCCAGGTCCTGTGTTCAACGGGATCCGTTACATAGCAGCACTAACGCTATGTAGCAGATGCGTTAACGCACCCTTTGGCCGCAATGATACTAACGCATCCAAAATCAGCATGATGCGTTACTTCATGACGTACCTGTCATGGTATGCCTAGGTTACTTTAGGCAAAAACCCCGGGACCCCTGCGATGTCCCTCAGACTAGGGGAACCCTGTCTGTCCCTCTACCCAGGGTTTACACTGAAGGTGTGCCTGCCTGAGCCTCCACCCTGTCCCTGTCTCCTGTCCAGCCCTAAGCTGAACCCACCTCCCTCCACCCAGTGAGGGGACCAGACACCAGACCCCACAAATACGTATGGACAGGGGTAAAAGAAACACCACACAGTTAATACACAAGGGAATACAATAATGTGCAAGGGCAACCAAATATATATATAACAGATTGGAGAAAGAACCACTGAGGGATATACTGCACCAGATATCAGACGCTCCAACACCACCACTGCTGACCGGTATTGCTAGCACTAGGCTAAAGCTATAGTCGGTGACGCCCATAGTCAGGACGAACTATTTAAAGACCAAGGGCGTGGCCCAGCCCTCAGCCAGCATGACAACCTGGTTAACCCTATCCCGACTGGAACAGAATACCCAACAGGGTATTACCGCTGTCTGCCGGACACCCTGGTGTGAACAGTGTCCGACATGACAGTACCCCGCCTTCTACGAGGGACCTCCGGAACCTCACCTTGTCGAGGACCTGGCTTGTCCGGATGGCGACGATGGAACATAGTAACCAGTCGATCAGCATGAATGTCAGAGGCCGGCACCCATGTCCTCTCCTCAGGACCATAGCCACGCCAGTGGACCAGGTACTGTAGAGTGCGACGCACAACCCTAGAGTCCACCACTTTGGACACCTCAAATTCCAACGTGCCATCCACCAAGACGGGAGGTGGTGGCCTGGGGCAACCATCCACCAAACCCACGACCTTCTTTAGCAATGCTTTGTGAAATACATTATGAATCTTATACACAGCCGGCAACTCCAAACGAAATGCCACGGGGTTGATCACTGCGGAGATTCTAAATGGGCCAATGAACCTGGGACCCAACTAAAGTGACGGTATCTTGAGCTTAATGTTCCTAGTAGATAACCACACCCAATCACCCACACACAGGTCCGGACCTGGCACAAGTCTGCAGTCAGCCACCCGTTTGTACCTGGAACCCACCTTCAACAAGCGCTGCTTGACTCTCCTCCAAACAGACGACAATTGAGCTCCCAACTGGTCCTCCTCAGGGACGCCAACTGAGCACCCCTGACGCAAGGTGCAAAATTGAGGATGTTGACCATACACACAAAAAAAAGGAGATTCCCCAGACGATTCCTGGCAATGGTTGTTTATTGCGAATTCTGCCAGAGGAAGAAACGCTGACCACTCTTCCTGATTGTCGGAAATAAAGCAGCGCAAGTATTGCTCCAGGTTTTGGTTCATCCGCTCAGTCTGTCCATTCGACTGAGGGTGGAATGCCGATGAATGAGATAATTTGATTCCAAGGCGAGAACAAAAAGCTCTCCAAAACTTTGCCACAAACCTCGATCAGACACAATGTCAGACGGGACACCATGAAGTCTGACCACCTCGCGAATAAATATCTGAGCAAGAGTCTTAGCATTGGGCAAAGACGGTAAAGCAACGAAATGTGACATTTTGGAGAACCTATCAACAATTACCAAAATGACCGAGTTCCCTGCCGAGGCGGGCAAGTCAGTAATAAAATCCATGGAAATCTCAGTCCATGGCTTACTGGGCACCCCGAGAGGCTGCAAGCTACCAGCGGGATGGGAACGAGGAGTCTTGGCCCGTGCGCACGTGGTACAGGCAGCCACATATGAGGCCACATCCTGCCGGATTTTAGGCCACCAAAAACGACGCGATACCAGTTCCAGAGTGCTCTTAACCCCTGGATGACCTGCCAGTACCGTGTCGTGATGTTCGCCCAACACTCTAGAGCGTAGATGTAGCGGCACAAAAGATTTATTAGCAGGCAACCCCGGCGGTACCACCTCCTGAGCCTCCGCAATCTCTGCCTCAATCTCTGTCGTGATGGCAGATACCACCACACCCTTTTGGACAATAGGCACCGGCTCTTCACATAACTCTCCACCAGGAAAACACCTGGATAAAGCGTCTGCCTTAACATTCTTCGATCCAGGTCGATAGGTAACAATGAAGTTGAACCGGGTGAAGAATAATGCCCAGCGAGCCTGTCTGGAGGACAGGCGCTTAGCAGATTCTAAATAAAGCAAATTCTTATGGTCGGTTATCACTGTAATCTGATGAACAGCCCCCTCCAAGAAGTGTCGCCACTCCTCAAATGCCAATTTGATGGCCAATAGTTCCCTGTTGCCAATATCATAATTACGCTCCGCAGGCGACAGCTTCTTGGAGAAGAAGGCACACGGATGCAACTTGGCCCAAGAAGGGCCCTGAGACAGTACAGCCCCCACTCCAACCTCCAACGCATCCACCTTCCCGACAAATGGTAAAGAGACATCGGGCTGCACCAGAATGGGCGCTGAGGCAAAACTATTCTTGAGGAATTCAAACGCCTGTACCGCAGGCTCAGACCAGTCAGAAAAGTCGGTACCCTTCTTAGTCATGTCAGTCAGTGGTTTGGCAATCATAGGGAAGTTCTTAATAAATTTCCTATAGTAATTGGAGAAGCCAAGAAATTGCTGAAGCGCCTTAAGATTATCAGGCCGATCCCAATGTAGTACCGCCTGCACCTTTGCGGTGTCCATCTTAAAACCTGAGGCGGAGATTATATAACCCAAGAACGGTAGCTCCTGTTCGAAAAACACACATTTTTCAAGCTTGACATATAGCCTGTTCTCTCTGAGCAACTGCAGAACCTGTCTAACATGCTCTATATGTGTATCATGGTCGCGAGAGAAAATGAGGATGTCGTCAAGATAAATTATAACGAACCTCCCCAACAACTGAGAGAAGACATCATTAATGAAGTGTTGAAAGACCGCCGGTGCCATAGTCAACCCAAACGGCATTACCAAACTCTCAAAGTGACCCTCAGGGGTATTGAACGCTGTCTTCCACTCATCCCCCTGACGGACTCTTATAAGATTGTACGCCCCCCTGAGGTCCAGTTTGGAGAACCACCTGGCACCAACCACTTGGTTGAATAAATCGGGTATAAGTGGCATAGGGTAAGGATCACGGACCGTAATCTGGTTGAGTTCCCTGAAATCCAGACACGGGCGTAAACCGCCATCCTTCTTTTTAACAAAGAAGAAGCCAGCAGCCAGAGGAGAAGAGGAAGGTCTAATATGACCCTTGCTCAGGCTATCCGCAATGTATTCCTTGAGAGCTAGCCTCTCGGGACCTGAGATATTAAACATTCTAGCTTTAGGTAACTTGGCCCCTGGTTTCAACCTAATAGCACAGTCATAGGGGCGATGCGGTGGTAGTTCCGAACAACCCTTCTCAGAAAATACATCCGCATAATCCAGCAACGGCTCCGGGATACTGGGGGTCAAAGCGGAAATACATGTAGCCAGGCACCTCTCCTGACACTCCCTGCTCCACTGAATTATGTCCTGAGTCTTCCAATCAATAACAGGATTATGCATTGACAACCATGGAAAGCCCAGAACCATCTGAGCCGGTAAGTTACTAAGCACCTTACAAGTTACCCGCTCTGAGTGTAATACTCCGATGTGGAGTTGTATATCCAACACACACTCTGTGATCTCCCCTTGAGACAACGGGGAAGCATTGATGGTAACCACCCGGATGGGGTTCGGCAATTTCTCCACCGGAAATCCCGCTGTATGCGCGAACCTCTCATCAATGAGATTGGCAGCTGAGCCACTATCAATAAATACTGTAATAGAGAGCATTTGCCCCCCAAGTACCACCCTAGCAGGGAGCATACACTGGGAAACCATGACGGAGGATACACAAAGGCTCAGACTAGACTCCTCCAAACCCTCTGAGCCTATCAGTTTTCCGCCGGCGCGCCCTTCTTAGGTACCAGGGGGTAAGCGTTAATAAAATGTCCTCCTTTGCCACAAAAAAAACAGAGCCCCTGCCTTCTGTGCCAAGGACGTTTAGGCTTGTTACTCGGTGACTGTGCTATACCAGCGATCTGCATGGGTTCCACGGATTCACCCGCGGCAACCTCACCGACCACTCCCCCACCTCCCGGAGGCAACGAAACCAGCGCCCCCTGACGGAGACGTCGGTCTATGCGTACTACAAGTGCCATCGCAGCCTCCAGAGAGGCGGGAGTCTCGTACATTAGGAGAGTCTGTTTAACCCTTCCAGAAACCCCATGCAAAAATTGACTTCTAAGCGCAGGGTCATTCCACTGCGTGTCCACCGCCCAGCGCCGGAATTCCGTGCAGTAATCCTCAGCTGGTCGATCACCCTGTAGCAGTGAGCGTATCTTAGACTCTGCTAAGCTTAATCTATCCAGATCGTCATAGATCAAACCCAGAGCAGAGAAAAAAAAAATCTACAGATTCAAATGCCGGTGAGTCTGAAGGGAGTGAAAAGGCCCAGGCCTGTGGGTCACCACTCAGCAAAGAAATCACCAAGCCCACGCGTTGAGCCTCATTACCTGAGGAATGTGGACGCATACAGAAATACAATTTGCATGATTCACGAAACACCGTGAACTTACCACGATCACCAGCAAATCGTTCAGGAAGGGGAAACTTGGGCTCAGCTGCCCTGGCTGCAGCCTCAGCAGGTACTGCAGGAGCTGACAGGCCTTGTTGCTGGACCGCCCCCCTGAGTTCAGTGACCTGTATGGAAAGAGCCTCCAGCTGCTTGATTAGGGAAAGTATAGGATCCATAGTAAGTAACCCCTATATTCCCTATCTATACCTTTTTTTTTTTTCTCTCACTTTATTATTTGGGCTGACTATAATGTCATGGTATGCCTAGGTTACTTTAGGCAGAAACCCCGGGACTCCTGCGATGTCCCTCAGACTAGGGGAACCCTGTCTGTCCCTCTACTCAGGGTTTACACTGAAGGTGTGCCTGCCTGAGCCTCCACCCTGTCCCTGTCTCCTGTCCAGCCCTAAGCTGAACCCACCACCCTCCACCCAGTGAGGGGACCAGACACCAGACCCCACAAATACGTATGGACAGGGGTAAAAGAAACACCACACAGTTAATACACAAGGGAATACAATAATGTGCAAGGGCAACCAAATATATATATATAACAGATTGGAGAAAGAACCACTGAGGGATATACTGCACCAGATATCAGACGCTCCAACACCACCACTGCTGACCGGTATTGCTAGCACTAGGCTAAAGCTATAGTCGGCGACGCCCATAGTCAGGACGAACTATTTAAAGACCAAGGGCGTGGCCCAGCCCTCAGCCAGCATGACAACCTGGTTAACCCTATCCCGACTGGAACAGAATACCCAACAGGGTATTACCGCTGTCTGCCGGACACCCTGGTGTGAACAGTGTCCGACATGACAGTACCCTTGAACATGGTCTGCAACAGTCGGGGGTGCGTCATGAAGTAATGCATCATGCCAATTTTGGTATCCGTTTGGATGCATTAGTAGCATTGCGGCCAATGGGTGCGTTAACGCGTCCGTTACATAGCGTTTGTGCCGTTTGCTATGTAACGGATCCCGTTGAACACAGGGCCATTAACGCAATGTGAACCTGGCCTAATACTATGAGAAGATGATATACCAAACAATGTGCTGAGTCTCTCCTCCTACCCATACTATATACTGAATGTATACGCCATGGATGAGGGGCCAGTAAAGTAGATCTTTATTCGGGACTAAAGGTAACGCACTAATTCATTGCAGATGATGATGATGATGATGACGACAACAATGTGCTGAGTCCCTCCATGCCATATATGCCATTGAGGAACTGGCAGTGTATATTTGGGACAGAAGGGTTAACTCCCCTGCATTTATTCACAGTCCTCTCCTGACTGCTCCTCCCCCAGATGAGTCAATTCAATTCAAAGAAGCTTTATTGGCAGGACTAATTAGTTTTGCCAAAGCAAGTGTACAGAAGGGAATGGTGATAGGGACTGTAGGGATGTTGGGTAGGGGTTGTAGGAAAGGTGGGTGGGGGCAGATCCAGGATGGGCTATAAAAGTCCATGGCATAGGGAAGGTGGATGGGGGCAGTTCCAGGATGAAGCTATAGAAGTCCATGGCATATCATAGTTCTCTTTCTTGCAGCCTATGGCATGCGCTCACATATTGCGCTGCTATCTCCACTGCTCTCTCTTCTTCCCCCAGCAGGATATATGTTTTCTCTTCCTCCTTCATGGTGATGAAATCTGGGAAGAGATGTGAAAGTCTCCTGAAGTGAGTGTCCCTCACTGCTGAGTATTTGGGGCAGTGTAGTAGGAAGTGGGTCTCATCCTCCAGGGCCTCCTGGTCACAGTGTTGGCACAGTCTTTCCTCCCTGGGCTTGTCGCTCTGCCTGTGTCGGCCGACCTCGATGGCCAGACTGTGGGCACTGAGTCTATACCGGCTCAGGATCTTGCGGTCTCTGGGGTCCGGGAGTTTCTCCAGGTATGGGACCAGTCTGTAGTCTCTCTGTAGACTCTGGTACATGGTCAGTTTCTGTGAGCTGATGATGTCGTTCTTCCAGTCACTTATGTACGTCTCCTGGCCTTCGTCTACCATCTTCCCGATTCTGGTTTTTGTCAGGTTGCTGTGATTGGTGTTTTGGTCAGGTTGGGTTTGGGTGGGCTGTTCTGAGGGTCCTGGTTTTTCTGTTTCCCCTACATGTGTCAGGGCTTTATGGTGATGGGAGCTTGGATTGCTCCTTTGTAGGTGAGCCCAGAATGACAGTGCCCTCTTCAGAACCATTAGGTGTAGAGGGAATCTGCCCAGCTCGGCCCGGCAAGCACTGTTGGAGGTGCTCCGATGGACTTGGAGAAGGTCCTTGCAGAATTCCAGGTGGAATATTTCTGTTGGGCTGGAAACCCACCTTGACCAGTCTGGGTAGGTGTGAGGGCCCCAGACTTCGCTGCCATACAGGAGGATTGGGGCAATGATAGAGTCGAAGACTTTTAACCAGACCCTCACTGGTGGCTTCAGATGGTAGAGTTTGCTTTGGATGGCATAGAAGGTTTTGCAGGCCTTGTCTTTCAGGGTCTCTATGGCTTGTTTGAAGCTCCCTGACCGGTGAATCTCTAGGCCCAGGTAGGTATATTTGTCCGTTCCTGTAAGGGCGCAGTTGTTGAGGACAAATGAAGGGTGCTGGTCTGATTTTCTCTTTCTCTTCTGGAACACCATGATGTTGGTTTTCTTTAGGTTGACCGGTAGAGCCCAAGTGGAGCTGAATTTCTCTAATATTTTCAGGTTGTCTTGGAGGCCTTTCTCGGTTGGTGACAGAAGCAGCAGGTCATCTGCATACAGCAGGAATTTCACCTGCGTGTCGTGGAGGGTGAGACCTGGTGTTGTGGAAGATTCCAGAGCGGTAGCCAGCTCGTTGATGTAAATGTTGAAGAGCGTTGGGCTTAGGCTGCAGCCTTGTCTGACTCCCCGACTCTGCTGGAAATAAGCCTTTCTTCTGCCGTTCACACTCACACTGCAGAGGTTCTCGGTGTAGGAGCTTTTGATATCATAGGTCTTTCCTACTATTCCGCTCTCCAGCAGTTTCAGGAATAAACCTGGGTGCCACACCGAATCAAAGGCCTTTTTAAAGTCCACGAAACAGGCGTATATCTTCCCGTTCTTTATATTGTGCACATGGCTCTGAATGAGGCTGTGCAGGGTGTAGATGTGGTCAGTAGTGCGGTGGTTTGGCATGAACCCTGCTTGGCTCTTGCTGAGGACGTTGTGCTCGGTGAGGAAACTGAGGATCCTCTTGTTCAGGATGCTGCTGAACAGTTTTCCCAGGTTGCTGCTGACATATGCCTCTGTAGTTGGCTGGGTCATACCTGTCCCCATTCTTGTGGATGGGTGTGATGAGGCCTTGATTCCAGGTATGAGGGAAGTAGCCAGCACTTAGCACAATATTGAAGAGTTTAACCATTGCGGCCTGTATTTCTGGTGGGCTGTACTTCAGCATTTCTAGTAGGATTCTGTCCAGGCCACAGGCTTTTCTACATCTTATGGAAGAGATTCTCTCTGCTACTTCCTGTAATGTAATAGGTGCATCCATGGGGTTTTGGAAATTTTTTACTTTTTCCTCCATTGCTTGTTTTTCTTGTCTTTTGTGCCCATGTGGTTCCATAGTTTCCAGAAGGAGTTGTCTTGGAGGGCATCTTGGAGTTGGTTAAGCTTGGTAGAGATGTAACTCTGCTTCTTCCTCCTCAGGATGGTTTTGTACTGCCTTTGTATTGTTTCATAGACTTCCCTCAGACCCGGGTGGTTGGGGTCTCTGTGTTTCTTGTTTGAGGCTGTTCTCAGGGTCTTCCATACGGCTTTACATTCTCTGTCAAACCATCCGTTGATCTGTTTATCTTTAGGTCTCTTGTAGTTGACTTTTTTAAGGTTGGACAGTCTGGCCATGTGTCACAGTCAGGCTTCAGTAAGCTGGGTCTGATAAGCTGCTGAGGCGCCAGAAAAAAAAAAAACGGCTCGTTCACCCTGCAGAGCCGGCTCATTTCGTTCACAGCAGGGAGCCGGCTCTTTGAATCGGATCGTTCATGAACGACACATCACTAATCCGGAGTGCAGATGCTACATGGAGACTTCTCCTCAGTCAGTGACATTCCCGCCATTATTTCCCCTCACTACTGGCACAATTACCCTGCGCTGCCTTTTCTACACAGTGTTATGTGTGGAATGTAACGTGTGATTTCTCTGCTTGGAGACAAATAGACCCCACACATGAGGGAATTATCACCAGTTACCGGACGTCTACTATATGGCGGCATTTGATTGTGCTATCGACTCCATACCTGGAGCGAAAATGCAGAAATCTCATTTATTTAACTCCTTCCAGAGTCCGGCTGAGGCTCATATTCGGCATCCACCTCTCTAGTCACCGTGCGTCCGTGCTTGGATTTTAGAGAGCGTAATAAAATAACGGCGCACAATCCCTGTCCTTTACCCCTTATACCTGACCTGTTTAACCAACTATCTGGAGAGAAATGGTTGTGTAAACTCAACGTGAGAGGGCATATAACCTTATACGTATACACCATGGTGATGAATGGAAGACGCATTCAATACACCAGAGGGTCATATTGAATATTTGGTGATTCCATTCAGATTAACCAATGCTCCGGCAGTCTTTCAACATTTCATTAATTATATTTTTTTCTCACTGATTGGGTAGATTTGTGGTAGTTTACCTGGATGACTTATTGAGTTACTCATGTACAATGGAGGAGCATCATGAGAATGTCAGACAGGTTCTCCAGGTTCTATGTGACTGTTTCATAAACTGGTGAAATGTCAATTTGTGGTCCAGCAGGTCCAGTTCTCAGGACATTTGGGTTCTGCATTGGGGTTTCAGATGGACCCCGTTAAGGACCAAGCAGTCCTTGATTGGTTTTAACCAAGTAACCTGAAAGCATTTTAGAGATTTCTTGTAGTTGAGATACTGGGGAACAAACAAGCGACAATTAGGGTCTTAACCGATAACAAGATATAATGAAAATAGGGGAGTATTGCGCTCACCTGATGGAGTGGCACCTTTGCAACATGTTCAACACATAAATCAGCTGCTGCAGGACACGGGGCCAAAGACCGAGCAGAATAGTTGATCCAGGTATAATGTGTCTGTACCTGCGCTGCTGATGACGACTACCGGATATGGAGATTTTCCTTAAAAACGTTTATTTAAATAGGTTTTCAAAGTCAACGTGTTTCAAAGTCACACAGGACTTCTACCTCAGGAAAAAAACTCATAGCAGATAAACATGTCGAGCTTGGAACGTTTTATACGTTTTTGGAAAAAAAAAAATAACGCCAAACAAAGCACGATATCTCAAAGTTCATGAGAAAGTCCGTCAAACACTTACATACATTAATTATATTAAAAAGTACCTAAGGATTAAGTGAGGTCACCTAAAAGAATGAATAAAAATGTATGAAATGAACAAAAAAGTTCTTGCCATTAAATAATATATAAATTGTTTTATTTAGTTATGTCAGTAGTTTCCTATATGAGATATGAACTGGTGATCAGTAAGTTTCTGAGGTCTCAGGTATAGTGGTGTAAAGCTGTGCACCACTAGAGAAATGGATGGATCAGCATCGGACTGAAAAAAGAGGATTACTGGAAAAGAATCCATTGAACCAGAAGACAAATACGTAACCCAGCCTCTTGCGCGGTACCACCAGCGGAACACTGTCGCTCTGTGCAGTCAATCATTCGGCTGATGCCGACAGCAGATGCACGACGTATCTACAGGCAGAGGAAGCCGGTCACATTAAAGGGGTTTTCCCAAGAATGAAAGTTAATTTTAAAAATTGTCTTTGTCTGACCATGTACGGAGCATACCACATCTCCTGGGCAAGGGAGAAAGCAAAAGACAATACTGACATTACAGCAGGGGATCACAGAGGATTCATTTTGTGAGGTAAAATATTTCACTAACTGTTTATAAACAATATTTTTCTTCACAAAATGTATCCTCTGCGATCTCCTGCTGTAATGTCAGTATTGTGTTTTGCTTCCTCCCCTGCCCAGGAGCTGTGGTATGTTTTGTACATGGTCAGACACAGGAGGGAGACAGCTCAAATGGGACAGCACATGAGGGAAGAACACAGCACAGGAAGCAGAGAGACAGCAGACAAAGGGGATAGCACATAGGGTAGACAGGTCAAAGGAGAGAGCACAGACGGGAGAACTCAGCACATGGGGAAGACAGAGTGGATAGGTGGGTGAGAACATGGGGGCAAGACATTCTCAATGCTGCAAAGCCTGCCCCCATCGTGACATTACCACCCTCCCGATGCATAGCATCAGGTCTCTATCTAGTAAGCAATAAGAATGAATGTCAGTCTGGGGTGTTACATAGTGAGAAATGGAAGTGCTGACAAAAAAAGAAAGTGATTGAATCTTCTATATAACGGCTGTCTATTCAAGGAGCGCGTGTGGGTTCCTTATCGTGGCTGTTCTGGTAGCAGGAGACATAAACCTAGTGAGCATGTATGGGGGTCAAGCTACTATGGTGGAAGCTGATGGAACGTGTCGTGAATGGGAGTGAGGGAAAATGAGGGAGGTGTTGTAGATGAGGTGAATAATGAGATACAGAGTGTCTGCAGATCACTCAGGCTACAGAACAGAGGATCCATTGGAGGAGCGCTCTGGATGCCGGAGACAATGACAAACACACACAGGAATTGGTGACAGGTGTGTAATATATAATACAGTAAATATTGGGACATGAAAAGAATAATTACCCGATTTGATATAAACAAACTATTTGTTTTAACAGAAATATATTAAAACTGTATTATGAATAAGAGTGATAAATATGACAAATAAATTTATGAAGGTATTAGAAGTATGTTTAAAATATTAAAATAATTAAGATCCAAAATGTGTAGACCAATAAAATTTATGATAAACATGACAATAAATGTTATAATAAATAATACAATTTATGAAATTTCGCCCCCAGATGTTTCGCCCCCAGCAGTTTACCTCCAGATGTTTCACCTTCAGCAGTTTTGCCCCCAGCAGTTCGCCATCAGATGTTTCAACCCCAGCAGTTCGCTCCGGATGTTTCACCCCAGCAGTTCACCCCCGGATGTTTTTACCCTGTTTTGCCCCCAGAGTTTTGTGTTTGGATGTTTTGCCAGTTTGTCCTTGTGGGTCATGAATTCCTGTCCGTCATCAATCCACATGTCACAAAAGTACTGTACAGAGTGTTGCACTTTTGAGACATGTTAAAATCAACTGTTTCCATCTGTAGACCTCACAACTGATTGCATTATAGTGTCAGAGCATTTTGCCCGCAATTTTAACCCCTTCCTGACATCCGATGTACTATCCCGTCCATGGGACCCGGGCCCCTATGCCCATGGACGGGATAGTACGTCTACCGCGATCAGCGGCGCCCATGTGGTGAGCGCCGCTGATCTCGGCCGGGTGTCAGCTGATTATCACAGCTGACACCCGGCACAATGTGTCAGGGGCAGTCACGGACCGCCCCCGACTTGTTAACCCCTTGCACACCGCGATCAAACATGATCGCGGTGTACCGGGGGTTAAAGGGAAGCATCGGCAGGGAGGGGGCTCCCTCCGTGCTTCCCTGAGCCCCCCATGGCAGCGCAATGTGCAGCACTGCTGCGGGGGGCTCTTTTCCTGCAGGCCCCCGAATCCAAGATGGCGACGGGGGCCTTCGGGGGCCTGCAGGAAGCTGGCTTCCTCAGTGCCTGCAAAGCGCAGGCATGAGGAAGCCTTCTGCACTGCCTGTGACAGATCGCTGATCTGTCACAGTGATCTGTGATGTAACAGATCAGCGATCTGTCACAGGACAGTGATGTCCCACCTGGGACTATTTAATAAAGTTAAAAAAAAAAATAAAAAAAAGTGTTAAAATAATTTTAAAAAAATTGCCAAATAAATTAGAAAAAAAAAAAATATTCCCCCAAATAAATCCATTTTTTGGAAATAAAAAAAACAAAAAAAAACAATAAAAGTACACATATTAGGTATCGCCGCGTCCGTAACGACCCGCCCTATAAAACTGTCCTATTAGTTAACCCCTTTAGCAAACCCCTTAAAAAATAAAAATAAAAAACGAAGCAAAAAATAATGATTTATTATCATACCGCCAAACAAAAAGTGTAATAACGCGCGATCAAAAAGACGCATATAAATATCCATGGTATCACTGAAAACATCATCTTGTCCCGCAAAAAACGAGCCACCATACAGCATCATCAGCGAAAAAATAGAAAAGTTATAGCTCGCTGAATAAAGCAATGCAAAAATAATTATTTATATAAAATAGTTTTCATTGCATAAAACCGACAAAACATAAAAAAACGACCTAAATGAGGTATAGCTGTAACCGTACTGACCCGAAGAATAAAACCGCTTTATCAATTTTATCGCACGCGGAACGGTGTAAACGCACCCCCCCAAAAGAAATTCATGAAACGCTGGTTTTTGTTCATTCTGCGTCCCAAAAATCGGAATAAAAAGCGATCAAAAAATGTCACATGCCCGAAAATGGTACCAATAAAAACGTCAACTTGGCCCGCAAAAAATAAGACCTCACATGACTCGGTGGGTCAAAATACGGAAAAATTAGAGCTCTCAATATGTGGTGATGCAAAAACTATTTTTACAATAAAAAGCGTCTTTTAGCGTGTGACAGCCGCCAAACATAAAAACCGCCATAAATAGTAAATCAAACCCCCCGTTATCACCCCCTTAGTTAGGGAAAAATAATAAAATAAAAAACATGTATTTATTTCCATTTTTCCATTAGGGTTAGGGTTAGGGCTAGGGTTAGGGTTAGGGCTGAGATTAGGGTTAGGGGTGTGTTGGGGTTCGGGTTGGAGTTAGAATTGGGGGTTTCCACTGTTTGGGCACATCAGGGGCTCTCCAAATGCAACATGGTGTCTGATCTCAATTCCAGCCAATTCTGAGTTGAAAAAGTCAAATGGTGCTCCTTCCCTTCCAAGCTCTGCCATGCGCCCAAACAGTGTTTTACCCCCACATGTAGGGTATCAGCCTACTCAGGACAAATTGCAAAACATTTTTTGGGGTCCAATTTCTCCTGTTACCCTTAGGAAAATAAAAAATTGGGGGCAAAAATATCATTTTTGTGGAAAAAAATGATCTTTTTATTTTCACGTCCGAGCGTTATAAACTTCTGTGAAGCACTTGGGGGTTTAAAGTGCTCACCACACATCTAGATAAGTTCCGTGGGGGGTCTAGTGTCCAAAATGGGGTCACATGTGGGGAGTTTCAATAGTTTCGGTACATCAGGGGCTCTCCAAACGCACATGACACCCGCAGACCATTCCCTCAAAGTCTGCATTCCAAAACGTCACTGCTTCCCTTCCGAGCCCCGACGTGTGTCCATACAGTAGTTTTCTCCCACATATGGGGCGTCAGCGTACTCAGGACAAATTGGACAACAACTTTTGGGATTCAATTTCTCCTGTTACCCTGGGGAAAATAAAAAAATTGGGGACTAATTGATCATGTTTGTGGAAAAAATACGATTTTTTTATTTTCATGCCCGGGCATTATAAACTTCTGTGAAGCCCTTGGGGGTTGAAAGTGCTCACCACACATCTAGATAAGTTCCTTAGGGGGTCTCGTTTCCAAAATGGGGTCATTTGTGGGGGGTTTCCACTGTTTAGGTACATTAGGGGCTCTCCAAAGGCAACATGACACCCGCAGAACATTCCCTCAAAGTCTGCATTCCAAAACGTCACTGCTTCCCTTCCGAGCCCCGACGTGTGTCTATACAGTAGTTTTCTCCCACATATGGGGCGTCAGCGTACTCAGGACAAATTGGACAACAACTTTTGGGGTTCAATTTCTCCTGTTACCCTGGGGAAAATAAAAAAAATTGGGGACTAATTGATCATGTTTGTGGAAAAAATACGATTTTTTTATTTTCATGCCCGGGCATTATAAACTTCTGTGAAGCCCTTGGGGGTTGAAAGTGCTCACCACACATCTAGATAAGTTCCTTAGGGGTCTCGTTTCCAAAATGGGGTCATTTGTGGGGGTTTCCACTGTAAGGTACATTAGGGGCTCTCCAAAGGCAACATGACACCCGCAGACCATTCCATCAAAGTCTGCATTCCAAAACGTCACTACTTCCCTTCCAAGCCCTGACGTGTGCCCATACAGTAGTTTTCTCCCACATATGGGGTATCAGCATACTCAGGACAAATTGGACAACAACTTTTGGGGTCCAATTTCTCCTGGTACCCTTGGGAAAATAAAAAAATGGTGACTAAAAGATCATGTTTGTGGAAAAAATACGAATTTTGTATTTTCACGCCTGGGCGTTATAAACTTCTGTGAAGCACTGGGGGGTTCAAAGTGCTCACCACATATCTAGATAAGTTCCTTGGGGGGTCTAGTTTACAAAATGGTGTCACTTGTGGGGGGTTTCTACTGTTTTGGTACATCAGGGGTTTTCCAATCGCGACATGGTGTCCGATCTCAATTCCAGCCAAAAACGTCAAATGGCGCTGCTTCCCTTCCGAGCTCTGCCATGCGCCCAAATAGTGGTTTACCCCCTCATGTGGGGTATCAGCGTACTCAGGACAAATTGCACAATAACTTTTAGGTCCTGTTACCCTTGGAAAAATAAGAATTGAGAGTGAAAAGATCATTTTTGTGGAAAAAATATGATTTTTTAATTGTACGGCTTTATGTTATAAACTTCTGTGAAGCCCTTGGGGGTTCAAAGTTCTCACCACACATCTAGATAAGTTCCTTAGGGGGTCTAGTTTCCAAAATGGTGTTATTTGTGGGGGATTTCCACTGTTTTGGTACATCAGGGGTTTTCCAATCGCAACATGATGTCTGATCTCAATTCCAGCCAAAAACGTCAAATGGTGCTGCTTCCCTTCCGAGCTCTGCCATGCGCCCAAATAGTGGTTTACCCCCACATGTGGGGTATCAGCGTACTCAGGACAAATTGCACAATAACTTTTAGGGTCCTGTTACCCTTGGAAAAATAAGAATTGATGGTGAAAAGATCATTTTTGTGGAAAAAATATGATTTTTTAATTGTACGGCTTTATGTTATAAACTTCTGTGAAGCCCTTGGGGGTTCAAAGTTCTCACCACAAATCTAGATAAGTTCCTTAGGGGGTCTAGTTTCCAAAATGGTGTCATTTGTGGGGGGTTTCCACTGTTTTGGTACATCAGGGGTTTTCCAATCGCGACATGGTGTCCGATCTCAATTCCAGCCAATTTTGCATTGAAAAAGTCAAACGGCGCTCCTTCCATTCTGAGCTCTGCCATGCGCCGAAACAGTCGTTCCCCCCCACATATCAGGTATCAGCGTACTCAGGACAAATTTCTCCTGTTACCCTTGGTAAAATAAAAAAAAATTGAACCTGAAGTATTTTTTTTGTGAAAAAAAGTTAGATGTTCATTTTTTTTTAACTATTCAAAAAAATTCCTGTGACGCACCTAAAGGGTTAATAAACTTCTTGAATGTGGTTTTGAGCACCTTAAGGGGTGCAGTTTTTAGAATGCTGTCACTTTTGGGTATTTTCTATCATATAGATCCCTCAAAGTGGCTTCAAATGTGATGTGGTCCTAAAAATAAAATGGTGTTGTGAAAATGAGAAATCGCTGGTCAACTTTTAACCCTTATAACTTCCTAACTAAAAAAAAATTTGGTTCCAAAATTGTGCTGATGTAAAGTAAACATGTGGGAAATGTTAGCTATCAAGTTTTTTGTGTGCCGTATCTCTGTGATTTAAGGGCATAAAAATTCAAAGTTGGAAAATTGCGAAATTTTCAAAATTTTTGCCAAATTTCCATTTTTCTCACAAATAAACGCAAGTTATTTGAATGAAATTTTACCACTAACATGAAGTACAATATGTCACGAGAAAACAATGTCAGAATCACCGGGATCCATGGAAGCGTTCCAAAATTATGACCTCATAAAGGTACAGTGGTCAGAATTGTAAAAATTGGCCCGGTCATGAACGTGCAAACCACCCTTGGGGGTGAAGGGGTTAAAAAGACATTTTCCAAAATGTTTCTAAAACGTTTTTGTGTTACAAAAACATAAAACGAAAAAAATAAACGGATTAAAAAAATGTAGTGTGAATGAGAAACGATTTAGGTGGGGAATGAAACCACTCTAAAATCAAATCATTTTGTGAACTTATCTAGAAAACTCAAAGTTTTGGAATTAAAAAAAAAACGTAAGTTGATCACATTTATAAATCTTACACCCAAAATATGATTAGTGAGAAGTGAACCTGCCAAAGTTCAGTTTGGGCAGTTCCGTCCCAAACACACAAGAAAATCCGGGTTCAGGTTCAGCACCCCAAACTATCATCTCCATTGAACTCAATGGGTATGGAGACTCAGAGGAGTGGAGAATCTGTCCACCACATCCTCATCACTGACCAGATAGTAAAAAGAAAACATATTTATTGCTACTTACCCCTTTGCTGAGGTACCGGCAGACGCGGAGGGTCCTCTTCAGTCCTATTCCATGCACTTCCACATTGTGTGAATACGTCATCGCACCCGAGGGAATCCCTTTCAGGACTCCTAGCTAGGGATTCCCTTGGTCAAGAAGATTCTCCACACAGGTCAGGACCTCAGCCAAGGGGAGAGAAGCGATTTTTATTTTCTGATGAGCAAACTCCGAACATTGCCTGTTTGGGGTTGGTGTGGTTGAACCTGAGCAGGCAATGTTCGATACGAACCCTGAACTTTCCAGATTGGGTTTGCTCATCACTAGATACAGTATGATATTTAATGGATGACAAAAAGAAGCCATTAAGTATAACACCACTAGTGTTACGATCGCGGACGCAGCGTGGCTTACAGCCAACGCTCCCGTATGCGTCCCAGGCGATCGTGGAATGTGGACCCACTGGACCACAGGGGGGACCCAGACCTACCCGGACTAGGGAAGGGTAGCGACCGGGGTCTGTGGCAGCTGAGCTTGTGGACAAGATGGCCATAAGCAGGACTAAAAGACACCGCACAACTTCAGGTATGAAGAAAAAATAAAGTTTACTGAAATAAGGCAAAAACATAGAAACACCAGGTTCCGGAATATGCACATCATGAAGGAAACCCATCTCAGGTTGACAGGAGAAGCAGGAGGTCATCATGGGTTGACGTGGTCCAGGGTTGTCTGGCACGGGCTTACCAGGGGGGACCGCACGTGCGGGAGGTCATGCAGTGCAGCGGATCCACGCACGCATGTACGGCAACAGGCAGGTCCAGTAGTGGTGGCACTACAGCACCGGGCATAGGCTGGTCAGATCTAGGACTCGCAGGTGGGACCGTTACCAAGGAGCAGAGCTGGAAACTCCCGGAAACCATGGAGGAGGATTCCATCCAGGAAGGGGAACGGGACCGGCTTAAGAGCACAACTTGGACCACCAGAACCACGGACTGGATATCTGGACGCAGGCTGGACATCAGAACTCAGAGAGACATCCGGGCTCAGGTTGGACATCAGGATCACGGAGTGGACATCAGGAACACGGAGTGGACATGAGGAACACGGAGTGGACATCAGGGCACCAGGCGGACATCAGGACGACATCAGACATCAGGACGACATCAGACATCAGGACGACATCAGACATCAGGACATCTGGTGGACATCTGGACATCTGGTGGACATCAGGTAGACATCAGGACATCTGGATGCCGGGTGGACATCAGGACATCAGGTGGACATCAGGACACCAGGTGGACATCAGAACACTGGGCCGGACATCGGGGCACCAGGTGGACATCAGGAAGACATAAGGACATCTGGTGGACATCTGGTGGACATCAGGTAGACATCAGGTAGACATCAGGTGGACAACTGGAAGGGGTCGTCAGACATCGGACATCAGGCCGTGGACGACAGGCTCCGGATGAGAGACCACGGTCATCAGGCTCCCGACATCTGGAAGTGATCTAGAAAGGAACCCAAGTGGTCTGGTGCAAACCCTGCCGGGTTGGACAGGAGCCGGCAGGGAATTGCACCGAATCCCCAGCTGAGTACTGAGTAGCAGAAACTCCGTGGACACTCTGGACTCCTTCTTCCTAGATGAACCCAGGTTAGATCACGGAAAGTCAGGTAACAAAGAGTCTCAGTCACTGGGCACAGGGTTCAAGGCACGGAAGGACCTCAGGAACATCACACAGTGAGCACAGTTCAGACAGGGTCAGGTAAAGGAGCAGATCCAGGGTCCAGGATTCAGGAAACACATAACATACACGGGGCCTGGATATGCAGCCTCCAGGAAGGGCGATCTGGGTATTACTGCCCCCAGAGCAGGCGGAGAAACAAGACAATTCAGATAGGCCTGGATATGCAGCCTCCAGGAAAGGCGATCTGGGTATTATGCCTCCAGAGCAGGCCAAGATACAAGACACAGTTCACAGAGGAATAAAGAGCAACAGCTCCCCCAGAACTGAACAGAATCAGAGCAGGAGCAGAACACAGACTCACATGGCAAGGTTTAGGAACTCAATGCGAAGCTCTGGCAACGCCCCAAAGGGGGAGGGACCTTTATATCGGAGCTGCCACACAGCCATAGGCTGGAGCAGCAATTGTAGCACACACCCTTTCCTGATAAAAGGAAGGGTGGTGTGGCCGCGCGTGCCCTAAGCAAGACAGAACATAATCAGCAATGCAAAGGACACCTGGCAGAAGCTGAAGCCTGAACCCACGTGGTAAGACACGCAATGTGTAGCAGACCTATTAACCCAAGGGTGGCTGCCAGGGACCGCACACAAGGGTGGTCATGCAGCGCAGAGGAACCACGCACGCATGCAGCGTCGGACTGGAACACCTTGGGCCCACCAGAGAAAATCATTCTTGGGGCCCACTATGTAGCTGCATAGAGTTAAATACCAGACCACCAATTATGCGGTAAAACACGCTAATATCCGGGTATAATATAAGGTTGTACATGTCTTAATTATGTAGCAGGAGTTGGGGTAGCCCCCTCATAGAATATAAAGCAGCCCCCTCACATAGTATAATGCAGCCATCTCATAGAATATAATGCAGCCATCTCATAGAATATAATACTGCCCCCCTCATAGGGTATAATACTGCCCCCCTCATAGGGAATAATGCACCCCCTCATAGGGTATAATGCACCCCCTCATAGGGTATAATACTGCCCCCCTCATAGGGTATAATACTGCCCCCCTCATAGGGTATAATACTGCCCCCCTCATAGGGAATAATGCACCCCCTCATAGGGTGTAATGCACCCCCTCATAGGGAATAATGCTGCCCCCTCATAGGGTATAATACTGCCCCCCTCATAGGGTATAATACTGCCCCCCTCATAGGGTATAATACTGCCCCCCTCATAGGGTATAATACTGCCCCCCTCATAGGGAATAATGCACCCCCTTATAGGGTATAATGCTGCCTCCTCATAGGGTATAATACTGCCCCCCTCATAGGGTATAATACTGCCCCCCTCATAGGGAATAATGCACCCCCTCATAGAATATAATACTGCCCCCCTCATAGGGTATAATACTGCCCCCCTCATAGGGAATAATGCACCCCCTCATAGAATATAATACTGCCCTCCTCATAGGGTATAATACTGCCCCCCTCATAGGGAATAATGCACCCCCTCATAGGGAATAATGCATCCCCTCATAGGGAATAATGCTGCCCCCTCATAGGGTATAATACTGCCCCCCTCATAGGGTATAATACTGCCCCCCTCATAGGGTATAATACTGCCCCCCTCATAGGGTATAATGCACCCCCTCATAGGGTATAATGCACCCCCTCATAGGGAATAATGCTGCCCTCCTCATAGGGTATAATGCTGCCTCCTCATAGGGTATAATACTGCCCCCCTCATAGGGAATAATGCTGCCCCCCTCATAGGGTATAATACTGCCCCCCTCATAGGGAATAATGCTGCCCCCCTCATAGGGTATAATACTGCCCCCTCATAGGGAATAATGCTGCCCCCCTCATAGGGTATAATACTGCCCCCCTCATAGGGTATAATACTGCCCCCCTCATAGGGAATAATGCATCCCCTCATAGGGAATAATGCTGCCTCCTCATAGGATATAATGCTGCCTCCTCATAGGGTATAATGCTGCCTCCTCATAGGATATAATGCACCCCCTCATAGGGTATAATGCACCCCCTCATAGGATATAATGCTGCCTCCTCATAGGGTATAATGCTGCCCCCTCATAGGGAATAATGCACCCCCTCATAGGGTATAATGCACCCCCTCATAGGGTATAATACTGCACCCCCTCATAGGGTATAATGCACCCCCTCATAGGGTATAATACTGCCCCCCTCATAGGGTATAATACTGCCCCCCTCATAGGGTATAATTCTATATAGATATATAGATATAGAGTTAGATAGAAATAGATAGAAAGATAGATGTAGAAATAGATAGATATAGAGATAGATAGTAGATAATGGATAGAAAGTAGATAATGGATAGATATAGATAGAAAGATTCATAGAGATAGAGATAGATAGAGATAGATAGAGATAGATATAAAGATAGATATAGAAAGAAAGATAGATAGATAGATAGGTAGATAGATATAGAGATAGATAGAAAATAGATAATGGATAGATAGATAGATAGATAGATATAGAGATAGATAGCTATAGATAGAAAGATATAGAGATAGATAGATATATAGATAGAGATAGATAATAGATAGAGATATACAGATATAATAATAATAATAATAATAATAATAATATAGACATATATAGATAGATATAGAGATAAATATATATATAGATAGATGGCTATAAATAAAAATAGATATAGAGATATATAGAGATAGATAGATATAGAGATAGATAGATAGATAGATATAGAGATAGATATAGAGACAGATAGATATAGAAAGATAGATATAGAGATAGATATAGAGATAATAGCTAGATATAGAGATATGTATAGAGATAGATAGATATAGAGTTAGAAAGATAGATATAGAGAGATATAGAGATAGATAGAGATAGCTAGATAGATGGATAGATATAGATAATAGAGATAATAGATAGATATAATAGATAGATATAGAGATAGATATAGAGATAGATGGATAGATCAATAGATAGATAAAGAGAGATAGAGATTGATAGATAATGAGATATAGAGATAGATATAGAGATATAGTGTTAGATAGAAATATAGATATAGAGATAGATAGATATAGAGATAGATATGGATATAGAGATAGATATGGATATAGAGATAACAGATATAGAGATAGATAGATATAGAGATAGATAGATATAGAGATAATATATAGATAGATAGATATAGAGATAACATATAGATAGCTATAGAGAGAGAGATATAGAGATAGATATAGAGAGAAACAGATATATATATAGAGATAGATATAGAGATAGATAGGTAGATAGATATAGAGATAATAGATATAGAGATAGATAGATATAGATATAAAGATAGATAGAGATAGATATAGAGAGAGATAGATACAGAGATCGATAGATAGAGAGATAGATATAGATATAGATAATAGATAGAGATAGATAGATAAAGATAGATAATAAATATAGAGATAACAGATAGATATAGAGATAGAGTAAGATAGAAAGATATAGAGATAGGTAGATATAGATAATAGAGATAGCTAGATAGACATAATAGATAGATATAGATATAGATAGATATAGATAGAAAGATAGATATAGAGATAGATGTAGAGATAGAAAGATAGATATAGAGATAGAGCGATAGATAGAGATAGATATAGATAATAGATAGAGATAGATAGATAGATAGAGAAAGATAGATAGATATAGAGATAGATATAGAGATAGAAATATAGATAGATATACAGAGAGATAGATATAGAGATAGAGATAAATAGATAGATAGATAGATATAGAGAGAGATATAGAGAGAAATAGATATAGATATAGAGATAATAGATATATATATATAGAGATAGAGAGATAGATACAGAGAAAAGATATAGAGATAAATAGATAAAGATAGATAGATATATAGAGATAGAAAGATAGATATAGAGATATAGAGATAGATAGAGATATATAGATAGATAGCTATAGAGATAGATATAGAGAGAAATAGAGATAGATATAGAGATAGATATATAGATATAGATATAAAGATAGATATAGATATAGATATAGAGATAGAGCGATAGATAGCGAGAGATATAGATATAGAGATAGATAGATAGATAGATACAGAGAAAAGATATAGAGATAGATAACGGATAGATAAATAGATAGATAGGTATAGAGATAGATAGATATAGATATTAGATAGAGATATATATAGATAAAGATAGATAGATATAGATGGTAGCTAGATAGATAATAAATATAGAGATAATAGATATAGAGATAGATAGAGTAAGATAGATAGATATAGAGATAGATAGACATAATAGATAGATATAGAGATATATATAGATAGATATAGAGATAGATGTAGAGATAGAAAGATAGATATAAAGATAGATAGAGATAGATATAGATAATAGATAGAGATAGATATAGAGATAGATAGATATAGATAATAGATAGAGATAGAAAGATAGATAGATATAAGAGAGATAGAGAGATACAGTATATAGAGATATATTGAGAAATAGAGATAGATAGATAGAGACAGATAGAGAGAGCGAGAGAGATATAAAAAAAAAAAAACAAAACACAATACTCACCTCTCCTCCTGCTCCCACGCTGATCCCGGCTTCAGTGTCAGGAGCTGCCCCCTCTGCCAGACACACAGCGGGTGCGCGATGTAGTGACGTCATCGCGCACTGGCTGTGAGTCAGGAGCAGAGAGGACTGAGGGCGGCGCCGGCCCTGATGCAGAGCGGCTTACTGGGCTGGGGGCGGGGCCTCTGGGGGTGGAGACCTGAAATGATATTCACTGCTTCGCAGTGAATATTCATTTCTCTTTAGCAGCGGGGACAGGGGCTCCTGCCTCCTGACACCCGCTGCTACTCCGCTGGCAGGGGCCCCCATAGCAGCTGCATGGTGTGCGACACACCACTGGCTGGGGGCCCCTGGAGCAGCGGGGGCCCTAGGCAACTGCTGGCCCTGTATGCCTGCAGGTGCCAGGGCCCACCAGATGCCAGGGCCCACCGGAGAATCCTCCGGTTCCCCGGTGGGCCAGTCCGACGCTGCACGCATGTACGGCTATGCGGTGGTGCCGGACACTGGGCAGCATTCACACAGATAACTGACAACAGCATTCCAGCACAGTAGAGGGAAAAAGAGCAAAGGGTTAAAGCAGAGATGCAGAGTAACGCCGTGAATCAAGGTCCCAACACAGCGGCGTTACAACTAGTACATGACAGTAAAATGATGGTCACTTGTCTTAGATCAGGGGTGTCAAACTCATATTCACCAAGGGCCACATCAATTTAATGGTTGTCCGCAAAGGGCTGTTTGTTACTGAAAAACCAGATGCACACAACCGAGTCCCATCTAGAACATGCATTTCTCTGCACAGAGCAGTGCATGCCCCTGTATAAGACATGTCACGGTGGATCAGCTCTTTACCAGGTGCTGTCACATCGTCCCTGGATCTCACTGAAATAATGGAGAGCTATGGCTGCAACTTCCAGTCACTTGTCCTTTTCGGTGCTGAAAGCTGCTGATAAACAGCTGGTTCAATGCAGAATACAACTGGACCCTATTCTTGGCCTATTCTGAGGAATGGGCATTAACAGAAAAAGGGATCCTGAAGTGAGAATACCATTTTTATCTGCTGTCCATTCTTTGGTATACTGGCAGAGTGTTCTGTGAGGGCTAATTATCCAGGTAAGTTGGAGACACCTGACCACACTCCAACACCTGCATAGAGATGTCCGCTTATCAAACAGTATTGTAGATCTGCTGTTTGTATTGCGGTCAAATCTATACAGAGACAGCGTGTGCGTGTGTGAGACTCTGTAAATACATATACGGAAATTTCAATTTTTCCATACACCGTATAGAGCTGTCCGCTTGTCAAACAGTATCCTATATCTGCTGTTTGATTACGGTCAAATCTATACAGAGACAGCGTGTGTGTGTGACTCCGTTAAAAAAAGACGGAGATTTAAAATTTTCCATACATACACTGTATAGAGCTGTCCGCTTGTCAAACAGTATCGTATATCTGCTGTTTGGATTGCGGTCAAAACTATACAGAGACAGCGTGTGTGTGTGAGACTCCATGAAAAAATAGACGGAGATTTCAATTTTTCCATACATGCACCGAATAGAGCTGTCAGCTTATCAAA
Organism: Dendrobates tinctorius; assembly: GCF_039654945.1. NCBI lineage: Eukaryota > Metazoa > Chordata > Amphibia > Anura > Dendrobatidae > Dendrobates > Dendrobates tinctorius. Next base: position 7,896,081 of record NW_027361893.1, on the reverse strand, counting down.
CAGTATCGTATAGCTGCTGTTTGTATTACGTTCAAATACATACAGGACAAGAGTGTGTGTGAGGCCGTAAAAAGATATACGTGAATAATAAAGTAACTTGGCACTCAACTGAATAATCCTTTGCAAATTAGATTTATTTTATAATTTATTGCAGTCCTGGAAACGTTTCGGCCTATTATCGGCCTTCCTCAGTCTGCTATATAAAGGTACAAAATATATACAGAAGAAAATCATAATGGGTCCTCATAAAAATAATATACAATGTTGTACAAACATATTGATTAATAATCTTGATGTAAATCACAGGTGATATAATCATATAGTGGTATCCGTATTGTATACAGAGAAATATATATCACAATATATATCACAATATTGAGAGAGGAGAACCAGGTGAAAAGGAAAAATAAAGTTGAAATAAAATTGAAATAGAAGAGAGAGGGGACATACCCGACTGCTATCGCGAAATACTAATCCGGTACCCAAGTAAGGATTCCTATGGAGATCTATGGTGAATTAGGTGAATGGTTATGGTGGTAAAATATCTACTGATGGTGATATCAATAGGTGAATGTTGTGGTCATACCTACTTCAGAATGTCATGTTGATCTAAATGGTATCTCCTATTATTATGAGTAGATATACTGATTTTAATGCCTGAGAAATGAAAAATAAAAAACACAATGAAAAAAAAAAATGAAAAAATTTGTTCAAAAATTTATTTTTATCTTACAAGGATGAGTAAAAATGAGTGGAAATAGTCAGATTTTATACCTTGCAATACCTTCCAGGACTGCAATAAATTATAAAATAAATCTACAGGCCGCCTGTGCAAGCCGAAGATATGGATGAACTCTTTATGCATCAGATGGCCAAGTTCTCCAAAAAATATGACATAGTTGTCATGGGAGATTTCAACTATCCAGACATTTGTTGGGAATCTCTCTCAGGCAAAACTAACAGGTCAAGGAAATTCTTATCCTCTCTTGCTGACAACTTTATCTTCCAAAAGGTAAGGGAGAAAACAAGGGGAACTGCTACCTTGGATCTAATCCTTATAAACAGGGAGGAAATGGTTGAGGAGGTAAAAGTGGCTGGGACCCTAGGAGGTAGCGACCATGCTATTTTAGAATTTTGGATAACTAGAGGCGGAAGACCTGTGAAGACTCAGACGTCAAGGTTAGATTTCAGAAAGGCAGATTTTAAGGGATTCAGAAAGAGAATTGGAGGGATCCAATGGCTGGATATCCTTAAAGACAAAAATGTCCAGGAAGGATGGGAAATCGTGAAAAATGAAATTCTCAAAGCACAGTTGTTAACAATTCCGAAAAGAGGGAAGAATAGGAAGCATTTAAGGAAACCAGGATGGATGAACACAGAACTTAAGCACATGCTAAAAAGGAAGAAAAAAATGTTTATAAAATGGAAAGAGGGAGGCATATCTAAAGAAGAATATAATGCTGTCTGCAGAACCTGCAGGGCACAAATCAGATTATCTAAAGCTGAAAATGAACTGAGGCTTGCAAGAGATGTCAAAAGCAATAATAAAGGATTTTGGGGATATGTCAAAAGTAAAAGAAAAGTCAAAGATGCTATAGGATTTTTACAGGATGAAAATGATGAAATGGTAAGACAGGATGTTGAGAAGGCTGAACTTTTAAATTCCTATTTTGCATCTGTTTTCTCTCAGAAAGGAAATGCAACATCAACTGTTATCCACTGTCCTATTAAGGGAATAGAAGAATCCAGGATATCTATAAACAGAAAGATAGTGAGGAAACACTTAGCTAACCTAAATGAATTCAAGTCTCCAGGTCCAGATGAATTACACCCCAGAGTACTGAAGGAGATAGCAGAAGAAATTTTTGAACCCCTCTCCATAATCTTTGAAAATTCTTGGAGAACAGGAGAAGTGCCAGAAGACTGGAGAACAGCAAATGTTGTTCCTATCTTCAAAAAGGGGAAGAAGGTGGACCCAGGCAACTATAGGCCGGTGAGTCTGACTTCTATACCTGGAAAGATCTTTGAACAAATTATTAAACAACATGTATGTCAATACCTGGATAAGAATGAAGTGATTAAACAGAGTCAGCATGGGTTTGTAACTAATAAGTCATGTCAGACTAACTTAATTTCCTTCTATGACGGTATCACTGATTGGGTGGATCAAGGAAATGCAGTAGATATAGTATATCTTGACTTCAGCAAAGCATTTGACAAAGTCTCTCATACAATCCTTATTGAAAAAATGACTAAGTATGGAATGGACAAGGCAACTGTTAGGTGCATTCATAACTGGCTTAGTGATCGGACCCAAAGAGTGGTCGTAAATGGCTGCACATCCAGTTGGAAGAATGTCTCAAGTGGGGTACCACAGGGCTCTGTCCTGGGCCCTGTATTGTTCAACATCTTTATCAACTATTTAGATGAAGGAATTGAGGGTAAACTGATTAAATTTGCTGATGACACAAAGCTAGGAGGGATAGCTAATACTAGAGAAGAGAGAGAGAGGATTCAAAAAGATTTAAATAAACTGGAGAAGTGGGCAGCAACTAACAGAATGGTTTTTAACAGGGAGAAATGCAAAGTACTACATCTGGGCAATAAAAATGAAAAAAGCATATATAGAGTGGGAGGAATAGGGCTAAGTGACAGCACGTGAAAAAGACTTGGGTATACTAATAGATCACAGACTGAATATGAGTCAACAGTGTGATGCAGCTGCAAAAAAGGCAAATGCAATTCTAGGATGTATTAACAGAAGCATACAGTCTAGATCACGTGAAGTCATTATTTCCCTCTACTCCTCTTTGGTCAGACCTCATCTGGAATATTGTGTCCAGTTTTGGGCACCACATTTTAAAAAAGACATCAACAAACTGGAGCAAGTTCAGAAAAGAGCGACCAGAATGGTGACCGGTCTGCAAACCCTGTCTAATGAGGAAAGGTTGCAGGATTTGGGAATGTTTAGTTTGCAAAAGAGAAGGCTGAGAGGAGACTTAATAGCTGTCTACAAATATCTAAAGGGCTGTCACATTGTAGAAGGATCAACTTTATTCTCATTTGCACAAGGAAAGACTAGAAGCAATGGGATGAAACTGAATGGGAGGAGACACAGATTAGGCTGGTTTCACATTTGCGTTTTTTTGCACTGTAAAAAACCGCATACGTGCGCATGCGTTTTTCCCCTATATTTAACATGGGTGCGCATACCTGCGCTCTGGTAAGCGCACGTATGCGATTTTCATGCGCTGCGTTTTTTTGGGGTGTGCGTTTGTATTTTCCAGACGCAGCATGTTGCATTTTTTGGCCCTGCAAAAAAGTGCATGCGCACGTTTTGCGCTAAAAATGGCCATTATAGCCTATGGATGCGCATACGTGCGCACTGGCATGCTCATGTATGCGTTTTTTTGCACATGCATTTTTTTTTGTTAACCATGGAATTTAGGGGTTTGGGTTAGAGTTAGGGTTAGTTAAGGGGGTTTAGGGTTAGGGTTAGGGTCAGGGTCAGGGTTGGGGTTAGGGTCAGGGTTAGGGTTAAGTATGGTTTGGTTAAGGGTTAGGGTCAGGGTTAGGGTTAAGTATGGTTTGGTTAAGGGTTAGGGTCAGGGTTAGGGTTAAGTATGGTTTGGTTAAGGGTTAGGGTCAGGGTTAGGGTTAGGGTTAAGGTTAGTTAGGGTTTGGGTTAGGGTTAAGTATGGTTTGGTTAAGGGTTAGGGTCAGGGTTAGGGTTAGGGTCAGGGTTAGGGTTAAGTATGGTTTGGTTAAGGGTTAGGGTCAGGGTTAGGGTTAAGTATGGTTTGGTTAAGGGTTAGGGTCAGGGTTAGGGTTAAGGTTAGTTAGGGTTTGGGTTAGGGTTAAGTATGGTTTGGTTAAGGGTTAGGGTCAGGGTTAGGGTCAGGGTTAGGGTTAAGTATGGTTTGGTTAAGGGTTAGGGTCAGGGTTAGGGTTAAGTATGGTTTGGTTAAGGGTTAGGGTCAGGGTTAGGGTTAGGGTTAAGGTTAGTTAGGGTTTGGGTTAGGGTTAAGTATGGTTTGGTTAAGGGTTAGGGTCAGGGTTAGGGTTAGTTAGGGTTTAGGGTTTGGGTTAGGGTTAAGTATGGTTTGGTTAAGGGTTAGGGTCAGGGTTAGGGTCAGGGTTAGGGTTAGGGTACCTTAGGGTTAGGGTCAGGGTTAGGGTTAAGTATGGTTTGGTTAAGGGTTAGGGTCAGGGTTAGGGTTAAGGTTAGTTAGGGTTTGGGTTAGGGTTAAGTATGGTTTGGTTAAGGGTTAGGGTCAGGGTTAGGGTTAGGGTTAGTTAGGGTTTAGGGTTTGGGTTACGGTTAAGTATGGTTTGGTTAAGGGTTAGGGTCAGGGTTAGGGTTAGGGTTAGGGTCAGGGTTAGGGTCAGGGTTAGGGTTAGGGTTAGGGTTAGTTAGGGTTTAGGGTTTGGGTTAAGTATGGTTTGGTTAAGGGTTAGGGTCAGGGTTAGGGTTAGGGTCAGGGTTAGGGTCAGGGTTAGGGTTAGTAAAGTCATGGTTTTGGTTAGTGTGAGGGGCCACCTAATGTTGGAAAAAAACGCAAACGCGGTAAAAACGCACTAAAAACGCATACAAACGCATAAAAACGCTGCGTTTTTTTCATGCATGCTCATAAAAATGCTTGAAAAAAACGCAGCAGTTGTATGCTTTTGTATGCGTTTTTTCAATGCGTTTTTTTGCGGGAAAAACGCGCTGCAAAAAAAAGCAAGTGTGAAACTAGCCTTAGATATTAGAAAAAAACTTTTTGACAGTTAGAGTGATCAATGAGTGGAACAGGCTGCCACGAGAAGTGGTGAGTTCTCCTTCAATGGAAGTCTTCAAACAGAGGCTGGACAGACATCTGACTGGGATGATTTAGCGAATCCTGCTTTGAGCAGGGGGTTGGACCAGATGGCCCAGGAGGTCCCTTCCAACTCTACGATTCTATGATTCTATGATTCTATTGAAATCTAATTTGCAAAGGATTATTCAGTTGAGTGCCAAGTTACTTTATTATTCACTTTGGTCTGGGTAACCTACTTGCGCACCCTGCGGTAGTGCCACGCTATATTTGACAGTTTCTTCCTTTTCGTGGGCACACTGCACGTAATGTCCTCCAATACGTTTTCATATAACAATGATGAAACCTCTAATATTCTGTCCAAGTTGAATCTCCCCAGAGATTTCCTTAAATTACCACCGAAGGAGATGAGGGGGAGAGACCTTGAACGTGAGCTACGCCGCCAGATTGACTACGAGCTACATTGTGCTACCTTGAGTGAATATCTGCGTGTACAGAGGATCCCTAGGGGATTAAGAGTCCCTCTACGTCCGACTCTGTTTAGAGAATCCACGGAATTTTGTCAAAAATTTGAATATATCCTTAATAAGTGCTCATTTGATTTAATGACTCTAACTATTGAACATTTACAACGAGCCATCACAATCTCTAAAGAGTCTGTTAATAATATTGAATCCCAATTGAACACTATTGGGACTGTTGAGGAGCTCTCTGAGCTTAAAGCTCGTATAAAAACTGTGACTGAACAGCAAAGAAGGGATACGGAAAGCAGGAAGAGGGTTAAGTTCCAGCGTGACACGGACGATTACGAGCAAGGCCGTGTTTATCGGTGGCAGTTCAATCCTAACCCCCGTCCCTTTCGTAACAGGTTTACATTTAGGTCTTCCACGGATCAATCTTCATCTGGCTCAGAGAGCGAACAACGAGAACACTTTGGCGATCAGAATCATTTTTTAGGACAAAAACGACGGAGACCACGAGGAAGAGGATCCGCAGGGGCAGAGGAAGAAAGAGATCCCGATTCCAACAGAGTAACGTGATCCCAGGTACTAACCAGCTGGTGATAAACATTTCTTCCAGGGTTTTGAGTATAGCAGAACATAGTCTATTACAGAAGGGCTTATCATTTTGCCCCTCATGCAAACTTGATACGTTCAAAATGGATATGGAGTTGCAAAGGTTCTACCGTTCACTTAGATTGAAGGTCCATTTTGCTAAGAAGGATACACCCGGTACCTCATGTTCCTTACCTACCATAGATTCATGTCTTGTGACTGCTGCCAGTTTAGGCTTACGGTCAAAGAGCTCTTTCATTCCTCCACAGGGGTCACACGCCTTAGAGACGTTTATTGATTTTGTCAACAAATCGTTTAGGAAGTTACGACAGGATATTAACAACAATACACTCCATTATCCCTCCAATTTAGACTCCACTGACTTTCAGGCCCCACAAAGCTTACAGTCCGATATGGATATAATTATCAAACCAGCCAATAAGGGTGGAGCTATCGTTGTCATGAACAAATCTGATTATATGAGGGAAGCCTATCGTCAGCTTAATGACTCTACTGTATACAAGAAATTGGAAAAAGACCCCCTATACGACACTAGGGAATTGATCAAGGAAGTGTTAACAGAATTTTGCCAACGCAAAATTATAGACACGAAAACAGTGGAATTTCTTACTAATTCCCATCCCATCACCCCTGTTTTTTACATTCTACCTAAAGTGCATAAGAACCTGGAAAATCCCCCCGGACGCCCCATTGTGGCATCCACAGAGTCGATTTTATCTCCTCTATCGGTCTTCATTGAGAAAGTTCTAACACCCTTGATTAAAGATACACCTTCTTTTCTTCTAGATACAAGTGATTTTCTTAGGAAAATTAATGAATTAGGTCCAATACCAACGAGAGCGATACTAGTTTCCTTTGACGTCAGGGACCTGTACACCTCTATCCCACATGATAAAGGCTTAGATTGTGTCCATAGTATACTTACTCGAGCTAACATACACAGGGACATAATTGACCTAATATTACGTCTCCTGAGGATAGTACTGACACGAAATTACTTCATGTTTGAAGAAAACTTCTACCTTCAAACTAGGGGTACTGCCATGGGATCTAACATGGCACCCCCCTATGCAAATAGCTACATGGCAACTTTTGAGGAAGAAATAGTTTATACCAACACATTATTTCAATTACATTGCTTGGTGTGGAAACGTTACATCGATGACATATTCTGCATCTGGACTGGGACCTCTGAGTCATTAGACATATTCTTTAATGTTCTTAATACATCCTGGCCTGGCCTCTCGTTTACCATCACAAGTAGTGTGTCACAGGTTAGTTTTTTAGACACAATGATCATTAAAGATGAGCAGGGTTATCTGAGTTCTGACCTATACACCAAGACCACGGACCGGAATAGCCTTCTCTTTTACTCGAGTTTACACCCGCCAGCTGTTAAAAAGGCTATCCCTAAATCTCAGTTCACGAGGGTCCGTAGGATCGTCTCAGATCCGGAGAAACAAAAGATACGATTACAGCAGATGAATTCCAAGTTCAGGGAACGCGGTTATCCACAAGAATTACTAGCTGAGGCTCTGGGGCTACAAGTGACCACCCATAGAAAGATAACTTCACGGATACTATTTGTTCATACTTATCATCCCTATGTTAACATTTTGCACAAAACTATCAGGAAACATTGGAGCTTATTATCTACCGCATACCCTGAGGTTCCAGAATTCCAAAACCCGTTTCTCCCATGTTATAAAAGGCCCAACAACATACGTGACTCTCTCATTAGAGCTGACATTGGCCCTAGACATAGAAAATCCACACAGAGATTTTTGAAGAATCCTCGCATGGGTACATATCCTTGCCTACATTGTTATCAATGTAATAATGTACAAAAAGGAGACGCATTCTTCCACCCATATTCCGGGAAAAAATATTCCATTAAAGACTACTCCACTTGCGACACAAATTATGTAGTTTATCTCATAAAATGCCCGTGTGGGCTCCTCTACGTAGGGGAAACAACTCAGGCCATAAGGGACAGGATTAGTAAACAAAAATCGACCATTAGATGTAAGAATTTACTTCTCCCTTTGCCCCACCATTTTCACACGCACGGACATAATGTCACACAGCTTAAATTCCAAGTGATCGAACATGTCCCAATGCCCAGACGGGGGGGTGATCGGATCAGGTTATTAAAACGGAGAGAATCCTATTGGATTCATGAGTTGCAAACACTTGCCCCTCGGGGACTAAATAGAGATTATGACCTATTATCCATCATATGATTTCAGGATAATTCTCTTTAAGTTGGTAATACTACTTATGATGTGGAATTATGACCATGATGTCCGATTCGCTATATTTGTGTGTTCGTTTCCTGTGGGCGACAAGGGAATTGAATATCAAGTTGTATGATTGAATATTTACCTGTCAATCATTGGCCGATATTATGAAAATTAATTTTGTCTTTTTCTTTATTCTAGAGTCGCCTCTACTGATCTCAATTGGCTATCCTCACGTATCACGTCCATCTGGACTTCACTTTATCACCCTTTCACCCGACCGCAAAATATTGATACTGGTAACCGTAACTCCTCATCTTTCCCTTCACTATACTGTACTATAGCATTACGGGTATAGTAATTGTGGTGCTTTCATTAAAGGAAATCTTACACAGCCACAAGTCATGACCTACACCTTCAATCAGCCTTATTTTAAGTCCCCCTTTTTTCCAATTTTTTCTCCCATTTATTTGGCCACTAAATTCTTTCATCATTTTTTCACTACTGCAACACTACAGTTTTCCCTTCTGATCGTTAGGGACGTTACTGTTTAAGAACGCTAGGGCTTCCCTTTTTTTACATCCTTTTTTTTTTTTTCTTTTTCTTTCTCCCTATGCAAAGGTTCAGATTAATCCCATTCACGCAGCTCCTCCCAGTCCTCCCATATGACACACTCTCCTCCGTTGTCATTGGAGCGCGGCAGCTCCTATACACAAGACACGGGGCTCTGCATGATTGACACAGTGAGCCGGACACTTCCTGTTCACCACTTCCGGTAGCGCGGACGCTGTCCCACCTCCACATTATTTAGGATTGCTGGCATGGGCACACGTGGCCAGCTGACGAGCGGGGGAATACCGCGTCCCACCTGTGTATGCCACCTCCATATCTAAACAAGGTACGCTTTTACAGCAGAGTCCCTTTTCTACTTAATTACAAAGCTTGGTAAAGGCTTTTTTATTGCTGAGCATACATGTTTTTTGTTTTTTTTCCTTTTTTGCCATTAGCTTCATATGGACCCATTTACCTCCTGGACTATACAGCGCTAGTTTCAAACAGATTAAGCGTCCATGATACCTCCAAGGAGATTTATACATTTCTCTATGTATGGTTATATATTCCTTTTTGCAAGGTATAAAATCTGACTATTTCCACTCATTTTTACTCATCCTTGTAAGATAAAAATAAATTTTTGCACAATTTTTTCATTTTTTTTTTCATTCTGTTTTTTATTTTTCATTTCTCAGGCATTTAAATCAGTATATCCACTCTTATAATAATAGGAGATACCATTTAGATCACCATGACATTCTGAAGTAGGTATGACTACAACATTCACACCTATTGATATCACCATCAGTAGATATTTCACCACCATAACCATTCACCTGATTAACCATAGATCTCCATAGGAATCCTTACTTGGGTACCGGATTAGTATTTCGCGATAGCAGTCGGGTATGTCCCCTCTCTCTTCTATTTCAAATTTATTTCAACTTTATTTTTCCTTTTCACCTGGTTCTCCTCTCTCAATATTGTGATATATATTGTGATATATATTTCTCTGTATACAATACGGACACCACTATATGATTATATCACCTGTGATTTACATCAAGATTATTAATCTATATGTTTGTACAACATTGTTTATTATTTTTATGAGGACCCATTATGATTTTCTTCTGTATATATTTTGTACCTTTATATAGCAGACTGAGGAAGGCCGATAATAGGCCGAAACGTTTCCAGGACTGCAATAAATTATAAAATAAATCTAATTTGCAAAGGATTATTCAGTTGAGTGCCAAGTTACTTTATTATTCACTTTGGTCTGGGTAACCTACTTGCGCACTCTGCGGTAGTGCCACGCTATATTTGACACAGTAAAAAGATATACGGACATTTCCATATTTCCATACACCGTATAGAGCTGTCAGTTTATCAAACAGTATCATATAGCTGCTGTTTGTATTACGGTCATATACATACAGAGACGGGGATCCAAGATGGCCGCCGAGGAAGCAGGGCACGTTCAAAGGAGCTCCTGCTTCATCTGAAGCAATCCCCTACATCTAACCTCGGAGCAGTAGTAAAAAGACCCCCGGGGCTACCAAGACCATCTAGCCTCACCGGAGCCTGCCTTATTTCAAGCCCAAAGCCCATTCTCCTAATTATAGAAGGGCTTTCACTGACACATGCGAGAGACGGCGGAGCATGCGTCAGACACAGGATTCAGAAGGCTTAGTCTCCTCGCGGTTCGCAGACGTCGGCTTACAGCAAGAGGACTGAGGAGAGAGGAGCGGAGAAAGCACTGATCGTAGGCGGCACAAGCAGGTACCTGAACAGAGAGCCCTGAAAGGCGGAAGGCCAGGTGCTCTGAGGTCGGCGAGTGACAGTAGGTTTAGTGAGGCTTCTCTGATGGAATCGCTCATTCCTTTTTTCTTTCTACCATGATTTAAAAAATAAGACACTTTGCCCACCGGGGAGAAATATTTATAGTAGTTCCATGATGATCGAGAGAGGTAGGGCTCCCAGTGGTTATGAGGAACCTGCTTCCTATCTCAGAAAATGATGCTTGCAACTGTAAGAAACCACTAAGCAGATATTAAGGAATTTTCTTTGCTCCTCCTCTATTCTTACATTAATCTATAAAGTGCATCACTGGATGAGAAACTGAAAATTGTATGAGTAAAACAGCACGTGACCCCCATCTAGTAGACACTTGAAATATACCAGCTGAGTGATCTCTTTTCTCTCTAGTCCCTATTCTGCTACAAGATATTGCATTTAACTGCGCTGGTCCCTGCCTGCAATCCTCAGTGGCGTAACGCACTGCATCACTTGTTTCTATTAAAAAAAAGGACCATGGTCAAGATTGGAAGACCAACTGATACTGTGGCGCCCCTGAGGGTTCAGTCGCCACAGAGGTACTGCACCTCCTCCTGAGGTGTGGTACCCCACCATCCAGGTAAGTTGGAGACACCTGACCACACTCCAACACCTGCATCCCACACAACATAGTAGTGTAGCAAAGCACCCTTTGGTGGCTCCCTGCTTGGAACACGAAGACTGCTGGGAGGTGGGTGGAGCTTAGTCTGCACCAAAAGAGCGGGAAGAGTTTAGGATTGAGTTAGTCTGACAGAGGAGTCAGAGAAAGGAGATCCCGGAAGGAAGTGCTGCAGCAGACCTCAGTGACCTGGGTCTGCTGGCACAGGAAAGTGACATTTTCAGAAAGCCTGATTCTCCATGAGAAAGATAGTTTTGAATGGAACGTAACGAGAAAAGGAGGACTAAGGATTAGGGTTAGAGGAGAACCCTTCCCAAGTTCACAGCGCAAGGCTGGGGTCCGGCCCCCGAGATTGTATGGATACTAATGGTCCTGCAGCAGACCCCGGAGGAATAGAAGTTGTCACCACTTTATTCCCACACCAGACTTGGGGGCACAACAGCAACGTGAGTGAGCCGGGACTTGGCAGCAAGGAGTCCCCGAAGCAGGCTACAGCTGTCTGCCGTACAAGTAGAGTTCATAGGAACATCTGAAAGGAGGAACTCCAGTGTAACTCAGTACTGAGGGTACTTCACATAGGCGCTAAGAGGGAGACGTTCAGAAAAGGCACATGTTGGCAGAGTGTTGGAACGGAGTACTTCATCTTGCTTGGAGGTTGACTGGGCCCCTGCCCCGGAGGACACGGCACGGATGCGGGCATCTGTACCACAGCAGACTGTGAGTAAAGCTTTGTAACTACATGCCCTGGTGTCCTCCGCTTATTGCAGCGTCAACACACTCAGCACTGCTACATTTCTGTGCCCGACTCTGCACCATTCACGTCTCCCCATCGCCTCCTCATCTACTCTGCCCTGGGACTACAGCCCTGCCTGTGGAGGGCCATAACATCATTGCTGCACCACACCATCTGTCTCAGAGAATCTGCTTGCAGCATTGGCTTAACACCTCCCTTGCCGAACACCACAGGTGGCATCACGAAACATTCATAAACTTTATTCCATCACTTAACCCCTTTTACATTGGCGCCCAGGGCCACGGACCGGGTCACCGTTGCTGTGACATTCCCCTTTGACAGACCGGCCTGGTACCGAGTACCCCACAGCCCTGGGAGGGTGACCCAATACCAACACTAATATTGGTCCACAAACGTCCAAAAAGATGGAAAAATATATCACAAAACAAAGCGAACCTAAACAAGGACCACCGGAATATAAAGACGCAGGCGACGTCCAAGGGCTAGATGATCTGCAAGAAGATCCTTCTGATTTTTTGGACTCGGATAAACCGATTTCCAGAGGATTCATTAAAAGTATCTTATCTTCAGCCCTGGCTCCCTTGGCGAAAGATCTATCAACAATTAAAAAAGATATTCAACAGATAGGAGGCAGAGTGGAGGAGCTGGAGGAAGCATATTCAAAATTGTCCGCCTTCTCTGGAGACCTAAAATCTGGTCTTCAACAACAGGAGGATCATCTCAATTCCCTTTATACAGCAATGGAAGACATCGAAATAGAAACAGAAGAAACAATCTCAGAATCCGGGGAGTTCCGGAAGCCCCCGACCGAGAAGATGTGCCAGCCATTCTTCGTGAACTTTTTCTACCTATGCTAGAACCAGAGGAGGGAAAGATGTTAATCCTATAGAGAGCACACAGGGCGTTGAAACCCAAGTCCAATTAATCAGACTTTCCAAGAGATATAATTTGTAGAATTTTGGACTTCCGCATGAAAGAAAAGATTCTAAAAAAGACAAGGTCGCTAAGCACTCTGGAATACAAAGGCTCTAAAATCCGTGTTTTCCAGGACCTGGCACCATCAACCTTGTCCAAAAAATACCTACTGAAACCTTTTACGGATACTCTCAAACAGAGACAATTCCTTTTCCGTTGGCTTTTCCCATTCTGCCTCTTCATCACGGCAGACGGCAAAAGATTTACTGTCAAGTCATCCTCTGACATCGCCAAGGTGTGCACCGAGCTGGACATTCAACTGGACCTGATACCGGATCTTCGCCTTGCTCGCGCCGATTTTAGTCTCCCAGACCTGTCACTACAAGAACCCTGGAGAAGAGCGGGCAACTCCAAAGAGCAAAGAAACAGAAAAAGGCAAGCATGGAGGCAGAACCCTTCCACCGATTGAATTGGAGACCCTTACCCCTTGATCTTCCTGACATGCAACCTTTTAGATGATCCACCTGGATTATCTTGCCTCCACATGGAACAATTTGACAAATTAGTCATGTTCTCTTCTGTTATAACTCCCTGATGGCTATTATAGTGGCATTTGCTATTTTGTTTATAACAAAAAAAGTTGCTAATCTAGGGCAACAAGCCCTTTTCGTTGATTACATGTTAATGTTTTTGTCTTTTACCTTTCTTTCTTTCTTTCCTTTCACAACTTTTCCCTTGTCCGCCGGCGAATCATCTGTTATCTCACTCTGAGCCCTGGTACCCTCTGACCTGACATAGCTGACCGAATGCAAGAAACAACAATTGCATCATACAACGTAAGAGGACTGAATGCACTAGTTAAAAGAGCACAGGTACACATTAAGAAATTAGGGACTGACATTGCACTCCTGCAAGAGACCCACTTTATATGGGAAAAACGCCCGGGTTTTGAGAAACACTACTATAATACATGGTTTCACTCATTTTCCACTTCCAGGAAGGTAAGAGGAGTAGCAATTGCTTTTGCAAAAAATACACCTTTTCAGCATATCGATCAGCTACACGACAAAGATGGTAGATATATTTTCATAAAGGGGAATTCAGCACATAAATTGGTTCACGATAGGTTGTATATATGCTCCAAACACAAAACAAGACACCTGGTTTTCTAGAATTATGAGGGAGACAAGCCAATTTACAGAGGGCACTTTGATTCTGGGAGGAGATCTGAATGTTCCTCTTGAGCCACCAATAGATTCCTCTACCGGGAAGTCAAGCATTTCAAAAAATGCATTAACGCGCATCCGAAACAACCTTACACCAATTGATTGACTCTTGGAGATTTCTTATGCGACTTCTCACATTTCTCACAGGCACAAACGTCCTACAGCAGAATTGACTATCTATTTATCCCATTCCAGACATCCTCATACTTGAGAAACTCACAAATAATCCCGAGCGTTCACTCCGATCACTCCATATTATTAACCAAACTTATGATAGGCCAAACAATAACCCTTGGAGGTTAAATGAAACTTTAATTGTAGATGAGCCTTACAGAAATAAAATAAAGAAAATTCAGGAGTTCTTTGAGATCAATTTGAGTGAAAATATCCAATTTTCAACTATCTGGGAGGCTCACAAGGCCGTAATCAGAGGCGAACTGATCTCTATGGCCTTGCATAAGAACAAAAGCAGAAAGGAAAAAATTGAGACTCTATACAAAGAGATTCAAACACTAGAACGAGATCATAAGACAACACTTGACCCCAATACATTAACCCTGCTTACTCAGAAGAGACAATGTCTTAGAGACTTACTAAACAAAGAATCGTTAAAAATTTACACCAGATGGAAGCACAGGGTAGTTGCACATGGGGACAAAATGACGAAATTTATGACATCCATGATCAAAAAAGTAAAGCTAAATCTCTTATCTATATGATTAAAGGTTTGGATGGAGTCAAAATTACAAATCCAGACGGACTAGCTTCTGCCTTTAGGGAGTACTATTCAGCCCTATACGACTTAAGATCGGGAGAGAGTGTGGAACAACTCGAAAAAAGACGAGTTAGTATAAAAGAATTCTTACAAAATTTAAACCTCCCAACCTTATCTGAATCTCAGCAACAGGAGCTGTCTGCCCCTTTTACAATTGGGGAACTCCAGTCCACCCTGTCGGATTGCCCTATGGGCAAGAGCCCAGGTCCGGATGGCCTTCCGACATCCTACTATAGGGCTTTCCGAGAGACGCTAGGTCCGCATTTACTAAAGTTGTGTAATGATATACTGAGGGGCGAAGCTTTCATGAGACAAACATTAAAAGCACATATCTCATTAATACACAAGAAGGCACAGATCCCGAACTGTGCAGTAATTATAGGCCGATTTCACTGTTGAACAATGATTTAAAAATATTCGCAAAGATGATGGCCACAAGGGTTAAGGGCCTGTCACACTAAGAGATATCGCTAGCAATATCGCTATAACTTGTGACGTTATAGCGATATTGCTAGCGACATCGCTGTGTCTGATACTTACCTACGACCGGCTCCCCCGCTGGTTATCGCTGATCGCGCAAAAACGTTCAGGACTGTTTCTCGTCGTCAGCTTCCTGCGGCGCTTCCTGCTGTGACGACGAGCGACGTGTGGACGCGGGCGGGAGGACGCAGGATCGCCTGGTGTGACAGGTAAGTAGCGACCCCCGTCCCCAGCGATGTCGCTAGTGAGATCTGCCTGTGTGGCAGCTCACTAGCGACCACTTAGCGATGTACCAGCGATCCTGACCGCGTCATATCGCTGGTCGGGATCGCTGGTACATCGCTAAGTGTGACAGTACCTTTAGACTGATCCTAGACAAACTCATCTCTCCGGAACAAGTGGGTTTTGTGAGGGGAAGAGAGGGGAGGGACAACTCCCTGAGAGTACTGTACCTGATGCAACATGCGCATAACCACCACAAACCCCCAGTTTTGATGGGTACCGACACAGAGAAGGCGTTTGATAGGGTGGACTGGACATTTATGTGTGAAACCCTGGTGAGGTTTGGTTTTCCCCCCACGGTTATTGAAGCCATCTTTCAAATATATAAGTCACCATCCGCTAAAGTGAGAGTAAATGGGGATTTCTCACCTCCCTTTGAGATAAAAAATGGCACACATCAGGGTTGCCCCCTCTCACCAGCGTTGTTTGTCCTAACCATTGAAACGTTAATTCAGAGCATTAGACAGCACCCGGCAGTAGAGGGCATTAGAATTGCGGACTCCTCACATGTAGTGGCGGGGTTCGCAGATGACCTTCACTTGCTCCTGTCGGACCCTGAGAGGGAAATTCCGGCGGTACTAGAGAGGTTTGAGGCTTTTGGAGCGCTTTCGAACTTCAAGATCAACTTAGAGAAATCTGAGGCGATGGGAATAAAAATACGACCTAAAATGATCCGAAATCTCAAAGCAACTTTTCCAATTAAATGGAACTCTAAATATATTAAATATTTAGGTATTTAACTAAGCCCACATTGGAACTCCCTTTTCTCACTCAATTTCGTGCCCCTTCTTGATAATACTCTGGAAGCCATTAAATCATGGAGGGCTCCCTATGTCTCCTGGATGGGGTGAAAAAGCCTCATCAAAGGATTTATTTTACCCAAGTACAGTGGCAACTTTATCGCTACTAATTGACTGGGTGAGGGATAGTAATCACAAACTCTGGATAGAAATTGCGAATGAGTCACTCTCAGTACCAATCTCAACTATACTCCATTCATCCATGGTTTTTATAAAAAAAAGTATTCTCCCAAAATGCAATAACAAAGAACTTGATTACCATATTTTTCGGACTATAAGACGCACCGGACCATAAGACGCACCCCAATTTTCAGAAGGAAAATAGGGAAAAAAATAATAATGTGTCAAATGGGGTCTGTCTTACAGTCTGAATTCAGCTTACCTGGGAAGGGATCCGGCACAGGTGGAGGAGTGGTCACAGGGGTCATTCAGTGGTCCAGGCTGGTGCGGTGGCGGCGGCTCTGTGCTGGGGGAGGTGGGCTGTGCTGGGGCAGGTTGGTTGTGCTGGGGCAGCTGGGCTGGGTCGGAGCAGCTGTGCTGGGCTGGGGCAGCTGGGCTGTGCTGGGGCAGGTGGGCTGTGCTGGGCTGGGGCAGCTGTGCTGGGGCAGCTGGGCTGGGGCAGGTGGGCTGGGGCAGGTGGGCTCTGTGGGGTGAGGGTGGCGATGGGCTGTGCTCCGGTGCAGTGGCGGCGGCTCCACTGGCATTTCCTCGAAGCCCAGAGGCCCCCGCACATCCGTTGCTGGCTGCTGCCATGTTGCGGTGGCCTCCGGGAACATGGACGCCGGGAAGATGGCCAACGGTCCGGGGACAGCGCATGCGCAGGTTCAGATCTCGTCCCGAGATCTCGGGAGACGAGATTCAAATCTCGGCAATGAGATCTCGTCCCCCGTGATCTCGGGACGAGATCTGAACCTGCGAAAGCGCAGTCCCCAGACTGGCGGCCATCTTCCCGGCGTCCATGTTCCCGGAGGCCAACGCAACATGGCGCAGCCAGAAACGGGTGTGCGGGGGCCTCCGGGCTTCGAGGAAATGCCGGCGGAGCCCCCCACGGAGCACAGAGAGCCACTACCCCTGCACCACAGAGCCTCACGGCACCCACACCAGCCATGGACGGATTTAAGTATATTGCGACCATAAGACACACACCCCACTTTCCCCCAAAATTTTTGGGGAAAAAAGTGCGTCTTATGGTCCGAAAAATAGGGTAAGTCCTGGTCTAAATTCTCAATCTCACTGATGCCGCTCCCATCTCCTCTGATAAAAGTAAGAGACCTACCTGGCCTCTATCTAGACCGCCCCTATATCAAAGACACAGACTCTTTACACAAAATAAGCGAAAGTTTAGACGATTTTATGGAAGATGGAGCGATCCTCCCTTTGCAGGATTTGCAAGCGAAATTCCCACACTACCAAATTAACTTTCTTCATTACGACAGGCTCAAAAATTCGTTCAGGTCATATTTACAATCTGGACTGCCATTTAGAGTTGTCTGCTTTCAAGAAGTTGATGACCCAGACAAATAAACCAAAGGGAGTGCTGGGTAAGCTTTATCAGATGCTCTTGACCCACTCTACCTCAGTTAAAAGAGCGTTCATATTAAAGTGGGAAAGAGACCTTGAGGTTGAATTGCAAGAATGGGAGGTTGACAAGATATATAAAAACTCGCATGGTCCTTCTGATTGTGTAAAAGGTCGTGGAAAACTCTTACAAAGTCCTTACTAGGTGGTATGCCACCCCTGACACAAGAAAGAAATGGCAACCTGAGGCATCCTCTAATGGTTGGAGATGTCTGGGAGAGAAGGGATCGTATATACACATTTGGTGGCAGTGTGACAAAATTCAGCCATTTTGGAGAAAATTGCTTAAAATTTCGACAAAACTCTGTCAAATACCAAACCCCCCATCCTTGAAATTGATCTTTTTGAACTGGTCTGGTGAATCAGCACAATTTAAACACAACAAACTTATTATGTATCTGTTAGCAGCAGCTAAAATGCTGATTCCTTTGTACTGGCTATCTCAGAACTGTCCTTCCCTGGCAGAATGGCTACATAAAGTCAAGTAAATATATCATATTGAAGAAATAATAGCTAGCACGACTTTTGGGATAAGTAAGTTAAGCTCGATCTGGGCGCCATGAATACTCTTTAGAGTCAGTTTGAGGGCAGACATGGAGTTGTCGGGTGTGCAGTGGTCAAAGCTGAAAGACCTCTGTAAAGTCCTTCAGTGTTTTGAGGAATGCACATGGCTGATAAGCGCAGATGACGCCATCATAAGCATGAGCATCCCTCTTATGCATCTGCTCATGCAAAGTTTGATGCACATTAAGCATCAGGCGTCTGCAGCAGAGGAGGAGGAAGAGGAGGAGGGAAGCCTTGATGACAGTCAGCCATTGTCAGTGAGGGCAACTGACCTGGACGAGGAGGAGGAAGAAGAGGAGTGTTATGAGCTCATTTTCTGCTCCACCAGTTGAGAGTTCTCCTTCCGTTCTCCCTCTGGTGGTGACAGGAGGTAGTGAGGTTGGTTTAATTGGTAGTGATCTGCCACCTGATGAGGAGGATAACGATTGGATCTCTGGAGTATCAGACTGGATATAAGACAGCCGATGCCCTATCCTGGTGCTGGTGATTCAGTCTGCTTCTCAGGTCTTGGACTCAGCTCTGTTCCAGTCTTCTCAAGTTAAGTTTGTTTTGGCTAATGTTCACACTTGCTCTTGTTGGTCAATTCAGTTATTTGTGTGGTCAGCCAGCCCAGCCCGGCTGGGCTGTGCTGAATTTCCACTCTTATTTATCTGTATTTGCCAATTTGCCTTTTTTTTGTCCCATTTTAGATTGGCCTCTTTTTGCTCTGTCTCAGAATATTTCAGAGTGCTGATATAGTGGGAGAAGTCTAGTGACTTCAGGGTTAATTTTGCTATCAGAAGTGTTGGACATTATTTTTGGTAGGGTTTTTGGCAGATTCTAGTTAGTTTGGCCCCATCATTTGCTCAGCCTATTTTCCTGCCTTTGTTTGTGTTTTCATCTTGTTTCACTGTCAATACATGTGGGGGGCTGTCTTTCCTTTGGGGTCTGCTCTGGGGCAGTTAGTTTTCCTCTTTTCCTGCTTTAGGCTTATTTAGCTCTCCGGTTGTGACGAGGCATCTAGGACCATCGTATGACCGCTCCACGACTGCTGCTAGTTGCGTGGTTAGGATCAGGGATCTGCAGTCTGCATAGTTACCAACCTCTCTGGTTATCTGAGACTTAGCTTGTGTTTTTTTTTCTCCTCGGCGACCCATTCATAACAGAGGAGGATGAGTATTTTGGGGATGAGGATGCTTCTCAGGGGGCAAGCGAAAATGTTAGCTTGCCAAGGTCAGGTACAGGGTTTGTGCGTAACTGTAGGGATGTGGATTTGCCAGAAAGTGCTCCTCCACCCACCACTGGCAGTGCATCATTGACACTTGGAACATTGGTCCACATGTGATTATGCCTTGCGGATCCTAAAAAGGGACCCCCGCATTGCCAAAATGATGACAACTACTGGTTAGCCAGCATCCTTGATCCACGCTATAAAGGCAAATTACAGATCAGCATGCCACAGGAGAACCTAGAGCTAATATTAGCTAACAAACAAGCAACTCTGGTAAACCATTTGTTTGAGGCATTCCCAGCACACAGCACAGCAGTGGTGCTGGTTCTCCAAAAATCCGTAGTGGGCAAAATGGAAGAGGTGTTCGTGGTGCACACAGCCGAAGTGGCGTTGGAGACAGGGGTTTCATGACCATGTTGAGGACTGATTTATCAAGTACCGCTCACACGACTGGTAATACTGAATCGATTGCAAGTGACAGGAGACAGCAGTTGTCAACTATGGTAAAAAACTACTTCTCCTCCCATATCGATGTTCTCCCTCACAGGTCATTCCCCTTTGACAATTGGGCCTGTAAACTGGACACCTGACCTGAATTGGCACAATATGCCTTACAGGAGCTTGCTTGCCCTGCTGGTATTGTGCTATCTGAAAGAGTCTTCAGTGCTGCTGGATCAATCCTGACAGAAAAAAGGACCCATCTGTCGACCCAAAATGTTGATGATCTAACCTTCATTAAAATGAACCATGCATGGGTTTCAAAGGATTTTGTCCCACCCTCCCCTGATGACACATAGGTTGCCAGAAAAATGGCTCGCTTTTGTCTTCCTCTTCCTCGGACTTCTCCAATTCCTCCATTTGCAGCTGCTGAATGTCCAGCCTACACATCAACATATGCCATTTTGTCAATCTCCCTAATTGGCCGTTCCCCCCAAGGGCCGGGGTCACCACCTGGTGCACCCGGGCAAGTGCCGTTGCCCTGAACAGGTGGGGTGGCCCACTCTTGGGCGACGGCACTGGCACAGGGCCCCTCATAGTACAATAAAGTGTCTCTGACGGTGGGGGGGCCCACTCGCCGTCAGACACACTGGCGTACTATGAGGGGCCCTGTGCCAGTACCGTCGCCCAAGAGTGGGCCACCCCACCTGTTCAGGGCAACGGCACTTGCAATACTTACCTCTCCCTGCTCCACCACCGTGACGTCTTCTGTGTTTCCTGACAGTGACATTAAGGTCAGAGAGCGCGATGACATCACATCTGTATGCCCTTTGCCTAAACAGTCCAAGTGCAGAGAGCTGGAAGATGGAGATGCTGAGGAGTCCAGAGTAGAGCAGTGCCCAGCGAGGAGAGGTATTTAAGTCTTTTAAAGGTTGGGAGCAATTTTTGGGGAGCAATATACATTGGAGAATGATATATTGGGCCCATTATACACTGGAGCATCATCCATGAGGCCCATCATATACTGGAGCATTCCAAATGGGGGACATCAGACACTGGAGCAGCATTTATGGGGCCCATTATACAATGGAGCATTATAAATGGGGCCCATTATATATGGAGCATTATTTGGGCCCATAAAACACTGGAGCATCATCCATGGGGCCCATCATATACTAGAGCATTCTAAATGGGGGACATCAGACACTGGAGCAGCATCTATGGGGCTCAATATACACTGGAGCATTAGAAATGGGGCCCATTATATATGGAGCATTATTTGGGCCTATATGACACTGGAGCATCATCCATGGGGCCCATCATATACTAGAGCATTCTAAATGGGGGACATCAGACACTGGAGCAGCATCTATGGGGCTCAATATACACTGGAGCATTATAAAAGGGGTCCATTTTATATGAAGCATTATTTGGGCCCATAAGACACTGGAGCATCATCCATGGGGCCCATCATATACTGTTGAATTCTAAATGGGGTAGATCAGACACAGGTGCAGCATCTATGGGGCCCATTATACATTAGCAGGGCAGGCCTTGCTGTCAGCGCATAAGAAAACAGAATGGGAGTACAAAAATAGAATCAGTCTTCATAGCAATTCGGTTCCTAGGAACCTTCCACGACAGCAATATCGGAGGATGTCTCCCCGCCCTAATAGGGGACAGGGACACAAAGTGGTTAAATACCCCTTCCTGCAATCACCAGTGTTTTCCTGGACACACTAGTATGTATAGTTACCACATAAGTGCAGGAATCATCCAATAAGAACATCAGGTAGGGAGGGAAATTAGTGCTGTCATGGAAGGTTCCTAGAAACCGAATTACCGGTAAGACTAATTCTATTTTCTCTAGTCACCTTCCACGACAGCAACATCGGAGTCATACCAACAACTAATTTCTCTAGGGAGGGATCATGGCCTGCAGAACTCGTCTGCCAAATGTTAAATCCCTATTGAAATTTAGCCTGTAATGTCTGGTGAACGTGTGGATAGACGACCTGGTGGTGGCTCTGCATATCTGCTTTGAGGAAGAATTCCCCATCTCTGCCCATGATGTTGCTATTTCACGGGTAGAATGTGCCTTCAGTGAAACAAGTGGAGAAAGATTCTGTGATGAGTAAGCCAGGCAGATAGCCTGTCTGATCTAGATCGCAATCGTGTTCTTTGCCACCTTTTTGCCTTTATTTATCTATTCATCGAACTGTATGAATAGATTCTGGTTGATCCGCCAGGCTTCAGTCTGTTGTAAGTAAAATAGGACCACCCTGCGAATGTCAAAGGTGTGAAAGGTCTCTTCCTAACGGTTGGAAAGGTTTGGGCAGAATGAGGGCAGCACAATATCCTGATCCCTATGAAAGTTTGAGACCACTTTAGGTAGGAAGGAGTGATCTAATTTCAGGATAATACTATCCGCAGTGAGAGTCAGATAAGGTTCCTGTATTGACTGGGCCTGCAATTCTCCTATGCGTCTGGCAGTAGTGAACGCAACTAAGAAGACTGTTTTGAGTGTCAGGTTCTTTATGGTCATAGATGCTAAAGGCTGAAATGGATCCTGGGTTAGGCTGTTAAGCACGATATTCAGATCCCAAGGAGGAACCTGACTATGGAGCATAGGACGAATCCTGGCTGCCGACGTCATGAAGCATTTGATCCAGTGGTGGTTGGCCAAGTCAAGATCAAAAAAGGTACTAAGAGCTGATACTTGCACTTTCAGTGTGCTAGAAGTAAGCCCCATTTCTAGACCTTTTTGTAAAAAGTCTAAGATTTTTGCTACATTGGGATGGAAGGGATCAGGGGTGTTTGGGGAGCACCAGGATGAAAATCTTTTCCACACCTTGGCATAGATGGCATTGGTGAATGGCTTTCTGCTTTTCTGGAGGGTTTGGATCACTTTATCTGAGAGTCATTTGGCTCTCAGCATTTCAGCCTCAGTAGCCATGCTGCCATGTTCAACTTGCGTAGGTCCGGGTGTAGTAGAGGACCATGGTGAAGGAGGTTGACTTTTTGAGGTAGAAGCAAGGGGCCTTCCTGAGCCATATCCAGTAGGGCACTGTACCAGCTCCTCCCGGGCCACAGAGGGGAGATTAAGATTGTGGGGACTCGGTCTGTCCGGATTTTTTGTAACATTTTTGTCAGCATGGGTATGGGTGGAAAGGCATATGCAAGATCGAAATTCCACAGTTGGGCGAAAGCATCTATTCCCTGTGCCCCATCTGTGTGGTAGAGGGAGAAGAATGTCTTCACTTTCACATTTTGTCTGTTGGCAAATAGGTCCACCTCTGGAGTCCCCTATCTTGAGGTTAGGGATGAGAAGACTGCTTGGTCCAGGCACCACTCCCCTGGATGGATGTCTTTTCGGCTGAGGAAGTCTGCCTGGGTATTGTCTGACCCTTCCAGATATACTGCTGTGACCGATAGTAGGTTTTTCTCTGCCCAGGAAAAAATCCTGGCTGCTATTACCTTTAGACCGGCATACTTCATGCCTCCCTGGTGTCGGAGGTAGGCCACTGTGGTCATGTTGTCCGAGTAGACACGGATGTGGTGATTTCGGATCAGCGATGATGATGCTTTTAGAGCCTCTTCTACAGCCTTTAGTTCTCTCAGGTTTGAGGAACTGGCTCTGATGCTTGAGCGCTATCGTCCCTGGAAGTAGGATCCCTCTACTACTGCACCCCAACCCCATTGTCTGGCATCTGAACAGAGTGTTTTCAGGGAAGCTGGTCCCAGCTGACCCCCTTCTGAAGGTTTTGGTAGTTCAACCACCACCTCAGCGCCAATCTTACATAACAGTAGCTTGGAGGATGCCCATACAAAATAAAACATAACCTTTAATAATTCATTAAAACCTGAGACATCACATAAACAACACATAAACAGACATAATAGTGATCGTGCGTATCAGTGCTCATTTAAAAAATGGTTTGGTCTCACCATTACTCATGGGCATAGACGCCCCGGCGTATTTTTCAGAGGTCCCCTGGCGGGTATTCGGGTCCATATAGCAGCACAAGACAGCGTGTGGAAAAGGAGGTTAAAGGGTTACAGGTGTGCAGTTTTCCCTATCCTCCCTGTCGTGCCTAGGTATTACTCCTGCCCTTACAAGGACAGGCCCCAAATGGACCCTATAGTGTCACCCCCAGTCGTCAGAAGGGGTATTTGCTCCCTACGTGTTTCCTCCCCAATAACGGGGATTCATCAGGGGAGTTATACAAATAGATATAAGGGGGTTTAAATATATTTGTCCATAAAGAAAAAGAGAAGGCCCCACAATGGCTGGGTGCCTCAACTAGCAGAGTGACTGTCCATATCACTGCCAAGAAGTAAGGGACTTACAAATCTTGAAGATGTGATGATTATAGGGAGGTCATCGTTAAGCACTGCGGGGGAGGACACTCGAATTCTATCTTCAGTCCATCTCGTATGGTATGGAGGACCTACTGATTTGTGGAGATGGATTGCCACTGGGTGAAGAAGATCGAGAGTTGACCCCCGACCAGAGCGCCGTCATTGCTTGTCTGGGGTCTGTAGTTGGTGAGGGACAAGGATGTTCTTTCCCTTGCCTCCTTTGGGATAACTCCATCTCCCTGTTTTTCCTTTTCCCCTAAACTCACTCTGTGAGGGTTGGTCAAGGGGGGGCAATAAAAATGTCTTTTAGGATTTTTTTTGTTCGGGAAGAGATTTTTTCTTATCTGTAGCCTTGTCCAGGATATCATCCAGGACAAGGTCGAACACATAGTGGCCCTGGAAGGGGATGGCACATAACTTGGATTTGAAGGTAAAGTTGCCCCCCCAAGATTTTAACCACGGTGCTCTCCTACATGGGTTGGGAGAGGATGGCAGATTTTGCCGCTACTCAGACAGACTCAGAGGAAGCGTCGGCTAGGAACCCTGTTGCCTTCTGAAGGAGGGGAAGGGAGTCCAGCATTTCCTATCTTGAGGTGCCCTGTGTCAGATGATCCTCAAGTGTGCATAGCCAAAGAAATAAGGATCTGGCCACGCATGTTGAGGCTATATTTGTTTTCAGTAGATTTGCAGAGGTGTCCCAGGTCTTCCTTAGCAAGCTATTTTCTGATCCATAGGATCTTTGAGCTGGGAAGAGTCCTCAAAGGGAAGGGATGTCTTTTTAGCTACCCTGGACACCTGTACATCTACTTTTGGGGTTTCCCATAAAGAGCTATCCCCGTCTATGTGGAATTGTTTTTTAAGTTCTGAGGGCACGCGAAGGCCTTTTTCAGGGAGGCCCCATTCGTGGAGGATAAGATTCTGTACATTTTCATGCACAGGAAATCCATTATGATTTTTGGACTTCAGACCCCCAAACAGTTCGTCCTGTACTGAGTACATAACTTCCTCCTTCTAAACCCCCATAGTGCTTCTCACCATACTGATCAGTTCACCCATATCCTCGGAACTAAAATAATATTTTTTGTTCCCTGATTTAGGGGTAGAAGTGGAAGTGGTTCCCTCATTCTCTCAAACGTCCTCCGAACCTAAGGAAAGAATCTCGCCCGATTCTGAGTCAGATTTGTCAGTGTCCTGTCAGCGCCGGCGTGCAGCCTCTGAGGAGTAGGGACTCACCCGCCCTGTAGGGGTGCCCGGGGTCAGCTACAGCCGGAAAGTACTAACAGGACCTGGGGACACTGAAGTTTAGCAAGCAGTGAAGGACCTACGGTCATGTGACTGCAAGGGGCGGGGCTTAGCTTCCTGCTTCCAGAGATGGCAGGACACTAAACAGAAATACTCAGTCAGGCAAAACGGAGGTCATACACAGAGATAGCACTAAAGTAC
This sequence comes from Dendrobates tinctorius, assembly GCF_039654945.1. Taxonomy (NCBI): domain Eukaryota; kingdom Metazoa; phylum Chordata; class Amphibia; order Anura; family Dendrobatidae; genus Dendrobates; species Dendrobates tinctorius. The sequence goes on along the minus strand of NW_027361893.1, from coordinate 7,870,129 downwards.
CTGGGATGAGACAGAATAGATAGTCGGGGCCAAGCAGGGGTCAAAACCAAACAGACATAGAAGGTACCAAGCAGAATCCAACAAGCAATATCCAGAGAACAGACCGAGTCGTTCACAAAGTATCAAGCAACCAGAACACAGCACAAACACACTCAGGGGTCAAAACAACTCTGCCAAGGGCGAAAGTATAATTGATGGGGATGGGAGCTTCCTGAGGCTATAAGAAGCTTTCCCAGTACCAATGAGAGGCCACCATAATAAGTCCCAGGTGTGCAGGTAAGAGTCTGCACTGAGATTAAAACATTAACCCAGGAAGTGCAAGTCCACCAGCACTGATATCATGACAAGATTCTTCCGGAGCTTTCTTCCTTTTCCTAGAAGTAGGTGGTTGGGATACCAGGATCTGGGAGAAGGTAGCCATGGAGGACTGGACTTCCTGTTTTATGAAGGTTCTGATGCTATCCAGGAGAGTGGGCTGCTCGGAGCGTAAGACCTCATCCATACAGGACTGGCAGAGCTTTTTGCTATATGCAGATGGGAGTCTGACAGCACACATCTTACATTTGCGGCTGGTTTTCTTAGGGTCAGAGACCTTTTCTCCCTATAAGAGCGAGAAGGTATACTAAGCCACGGTGTGTATACCTGGAAAGCCGGGGCCAACACCTGCTACTTACAGTAGGAGGGGGGACTCTGGGCTCTGCAGAAGCAGAGAAGGAGGGTTTGTCACTGTCCATGTCAGTCTGTCCACAGTCTGCGTCAGACAGAATATCTTACCTGTTGACTCCCTCACCCGGATTTTAAAGAAATCGAGGGCCCAGCGTAAACTTGTGCTCCTCCCCCCAGGCCCAATGGGGGAACCGCCGTAGGAACACCACATGATGTGGCCGCTGGTCCAGGAAGCCATGCGCCGGCCGGCATGAGTGTTCCAGAAGTGACGCACACTCCACCGAAAGTGACGTGCGCCCCAGCATGAAACGCACAGGGGATGAACCGGTAGTGGAGACGAGCCATTTCCAGCAAGCGCGCGCTCCCTGGGGTCAGCAGCATGGGTGAGGAGGATACCGGGGAGCTACTGGAGGACCCCGGCTGTACATCACCACCCCGATTTACCCCCGTGGGGGGTGCAGGAGAGGCGGGAGGGTCCCAAGTCCCGCAGATGTGAGGAGACAGGAGCAGCCACCGAAGGAGGAGAGCAGAGCCCCCAACCTCTGCTGCACAGCATTTTCTTCTGAAGGTAACGTGGGGTGCCCCCAATCACCAGCCACGGCAGCACCATCAGAGACCTCTTCATGCCCCATAAGGGACAGGAAAACACTGGTGGTTGCAGGAAGGGGAAGGGTATTTAACCTCTTTGTGTTCCTGTTCCCTATTAGGACGGGGAGACATCCTCCAATGTTGCTGTTGTGGAAGGTGACTGGAGAAATAAATAATGTGAAGTGGATTTTCCTGTGCCCATCCAGTATGTGGGTTCAAAGGCTTAGCAGGGCAGGCCTTGCATTCAATGCATAAGAAAACAGAATGAGAGTACAAAATGAATAATGTGAAGTGGATTTTCCTATACCCATCCAGTGTGTGGGTTCAAAAGCTTATTGGGATGCATATGACTTGGCAGCAGGGCTCGCTTTGCTGTCAATGCATACAAAAACAGAATGGGACTACAAAATGAATAATGTGAAGTGGATTTTCCTGGGCCCATCCAGTATGTGGGGTCAAAGGCTTATCGGGGTGCATATGACTTGGCAGCAGGGCAGGCCTTGCTGTCAATGCACACAAAAACAGAATGGGAGTACAAAATAAATAATATGAAGTGGATTTTCCTGCGTCCATCCAGAATGTGTGTTCAAAGGCTTATTGGGGTGCATATGACTTGGAAGCAGGGCAGGCTGTCATGAATGTATCACCGAGGAGGACAACAAAAAGCTAGGTCCCAGAAAACCAGAGAGGTTGGTAACTATGCAGATTGCAGATCCCTGATCTTAACCACACAACTAGCAGCAGTCATGGAGCGTACCTACGATGCACCTAGACGCCTCGTCACAACCGGAGAGCTAAATAAACCTAAAGCAAGAAAAGGGGAAAACTAACTGCCCCAGAGCAGACCCCAAAGGAAAGACAGCCCCCCACATGTATTGACGGTGAAACAAGATGAAAACACAAACACAGGCAGGAAAATAGGCTGAACAAATGATGGGGCCAAACTAACTAGAAAGGACAGGAAAGGAAAGACACTTTCTGAAATCTGCCAAAAACCCTACCAAAATAATGTCCAACACTTCTGACAGCAAAATTAACCCTGAAGTCACTAGACTTCTCCCACTATATCAGCACTCTGAAATATTCTGAGACAGAGCAAAAAGAGGCCAATCTAATAAGGGACAAAAAGGCAAATTGGCAAATACAGATAAATAAGAGAGGAAATTCAGCACAGCCCCAGCCGGGGCTGGCTGACCACACAAAAAACTGAATTGACCAACAAGACCAAGTGTGAACATTAGCAAAAACAAACTTAGCTTGAGAATACTGGAACAGAGCTGAAGTCCAAGACCTGAGAAGCAGACTGAATCACCAGCACCAAGATAGGGCGTCGGCTGTCCTATATCCAGTCTTATACTCCAGATATCCAATCGTTATCGTCCTCATCAGGTGACAGATCACTACCAATTAAACTAACCTCACTACCTCCTGTCACCACCAGAGGGAGAACAGAAGGAGAACTCTCAACTGGTGGAGCAGAAAAGGAGTTCACAACAGTACCCCCCCTTGAGGAGGGGTCACCAAACCCTCATCCATGCCACCAGGCCGATCAGCATGGGCCCGGTGAAAAGTACGAACCAATTTATTGGCATGAATATCAGAGGCAGAGACCCAAGAATTATCCTCCTAGCCATAACCCTTTGAACAAATACTGGAGTTTCCGTCTAACCAAACGAGAATCCAATATTTTCTCTAACTCATAGTCCACATTGCCTTCAACCAATACAGGGTCAGGAGGTGCCGCCACAGGAACCACTTGCTCTAAAAACCTCTTCAACAGTGATTTGTGAAATACGTTATGGATTTTGAATGTAACGGCTTAAATTTTGGAGATGCAACCTTCATAGGAATATTCTTAGATGACAACCAAACCATATCACCCACTTTAAACCGGGGGCCAATGGTCCTATGCCGGTTGGAAAAACGCTAGGCCTTTTCCTGAGAGAGTGACAACTTATCCACCACTTGGTCCCATATCTGCTGCATTCTCTCAACCACAGTGTCCACACCTGGGCAGGACGAAGATTCTACTTGCCCTGAAGAGAATCGAGGATGAAACCCAAAATTACAGAAAAAGGGTGACATCAAAGTGGCAGAACTAGCTCTATTGTTCAGCGCAAATTCGGCCAAAGGCAAAAATGAGACCCAATCATCTGGATCAGCAGATATAAAACATCTTAAATAAGACTCCAGGGTCTGGTTTGTTCTCTCAGTCTGCCCATTGGTCTGGGGATGAAACGCGGAGGAGAAGGATAACTGAATTCCCAGATTGGAACAAAAGGCTTTCCAGAATCTGGAAACAAACTGGACTCCTCTTTCGGACACAATGTTCTCAGGAATCCCGTGTAACCGAACCACCTGTTGTAAAAACAAGGGTACCAACTCAGCGGAAGATGGCAACTTTGGGAGTGGTACAAGATGGACCATCTTCGAAAATCTATCACAAAGCACCCAGATAACAGTCATTCTCTGAGAGACAGGAAGATCAGAAATAAAATCCATTGAGATATGGGTCCATGGCCTCTTGGGCACCGGCAGGGGCATCAGCAACCCACTAGAACGAGAACAGGGTTTAGACCGAGAACAAGTCCCACAGGACTGCACAAAATTCCTGACATCACGAGATAAGGCAGGCCACCAAAATGACCGACCCACCAAATCTCTAGTACCAAAAATACCTGGATGACCAGCCAATGCGGAGCAATGGACTTCAGACATCACTCTCTTTCTCCACTGGTCAGGAACATACAATCTTCCCATAGGGCAACGCTCAGGTTTATCTTCCTGAAATTCCTCCAGGGCGCGTCTCAAATCGGGCGAAATGGCAGAAAGAACTACCCCCTCACCTAGGATAGTAGTAGGCTCTGTCACATTAAGAGAATCAGCAAAGAAACTCCTAGAAAGGGCGTCTGCCTTAACATTCTTAGTGCCCAGAAGAAAAGAGACCACAAAATTAAAACGCGTGAAAAACAAGACCCATCTAGCCTGCCTAGGATTCAAGCGTTTGGCCGACTCCAGATAAATCAGATTCTTGTGATCAGTGAGGACCACAAATTGATGTCTAGCGCCCTCCATCCAATGTCTCCACTCCTCAAATGCCCATTTCATGGCCAACAATTCCCGATTCCCCAGGTCATAGTTGCATTCAGATGGGGAGAACTTTCGAGAAAAGAAGGCACAGGGATTCATCTTAGAAGTCACAGGGTCTTTTTGGGACAAAACAGCTCCTGAACCAATATCAGAAGCGTCTACCTCCACTTGAAATGGAAGTGAGACATCAGGTTGCCGTAAAACTGGAGCTGAAGAAAATCTCCGCTTAAGCTCCTGAAATGCTGAAACAGCCTCAGGAGACCAATTCAGCACATCAGCTCCCTTCTTGGTCAGATCAGTCAGTGGTTTGACAATACTTGAAAAATTACCTATAAATTTACGATAGAAATTAGCAAAACCCAAAAACTTCTGGAGAGCCTTCAAAGAAGTAGACTGAACCCAATCATAAATGGCCTGTACCTTGGCCGGGTCCATTTCAGTAGTCGACGGAGACAAGATAAATCCCAAAAATGAAATCCTCTGTACACCAAAGAGGCATTTCAATCCCTTAACAAACAGGGAATTCTCCCTCAAAATCCGGAACACAGTCCGGACATGTTCCACATGAGAATACCAATCACTACAAAAGATCAATATCATCCAGATAGATGATCAAAAACTTATCCACAAAGTCTTGGAAAATATCATTCATAAAGGACTGGAAGACAGAAGGGGCATTAGTGAGCACAAAAGGCATCACCAGGTACTCAAAATGTCCCTCCGGAGTATTAAACGCCATCTTCCATTCATCCCCGTGCTTGATGAGAATAAGGTTATACGCCCCCCTGAGGTCAAGTTTAGTAAACCAGCAGGCACTCAACTCTGGAGAATAAATCAGACATCAGAGGTAACGGGTACTGATATTTAACAGTCATCTTGTTAAGGGAACGATAATCAATACACGGTCTTAATGACCCATCTTTCTTGGCCATAAAAAAACCCCCAGCACCTAAAGGTGACGAGGATGGTCTAATATGACCCTTCTCCAACGACTCCTTAATATAGGATCGCATAGCATCATGTTCGGGTACTGATAAGTTGAAAAGCCAACCCTTGGGAAACTTACACCCAGGCATCAACTCAATTGCACAGTCATAACTCCTGTGAGGAGGCAAAGACGCAGACTTACTCTCACTAAATACATCAGAAAAATCGGCCAGATAATCAGGAATATCATGAGCTTGAGGAGAGGTGGAGAAAACAGGAGCATCCCTAAGAACACACTGACAACCCAAACTCACCACAGACACAGATTTCCAATCCAAAACTGGGTTATGAGTTTGCAACCAGGGGAAACCCAGAACAATAGTATCATGCAAATTATGCAGCACCAAAAATTTACAATTTTCTTGGTGGTCTGGGGCAATTCGCATTATCACCTGGGTCCAAAACTGAGGTTTATTCTCCGCCAAAGGAGTAGCATCAATACCCCTCAAAGGAATAGGCATCTGCAGAGGCGTCATGGAAAAACCACAACGTTTAGCAAAGTCCAAATCCATCAGATTCAGAGCTGCTCCTGAATCCACAAAAGCCTTAGTGGAAAACGTGGATAAGGAGCAGATCAGAGTAATTGCCAAAAGGAACTTAGGTTGTACACTGCCTACAGCAAATGTGTGTGCAAAAGGTTTCTCTCATTTAGGGCAGACAGAAATAGTATGAGAGGCATCTCCACATAAAAAACACAGCTTATTACGCCTTCTAAACTCCTGACGTTGCGCCCTAGACTAAACCCCATCACATTGCATAGGTTCAGACATTTGTTCAAAAGGTGGCAGCGCCTCCCGTGTAGTTTTACGTTCACATAAACGCCGATCAACATGAATGGCTAATGACATAGAACCATCCAGACCAGAGGGAACAGGAAATCCCACCATAACATCTTTTCCGGTCTCTGATAAACCCCTCCGAAAGAGAGCTGCCAATGCACTATCATTCCATGTAGTAAGGACTGCCCACTTTTGGAATTTTTGACAGTATAACTCTGCAGGATCCTGACCTTGGTTTAATGCCAACAGGGTTCTCTCAGCTTGATCAACAGCATTAGGTTCATCATACAACAACTCCAAGGCTTGAAAAAATGTATCCACATTAGTCAGAATAGGATTTTCAGGTGTCAGAGAAAACGCCCAATCCTGGGGATCGCCGCGCAGCAAGGAGATGACAATTTTAACCTGCTGCACAGAGCTCCCCGATGAGTTAGGCTTCAAGGCAAGAAATAATTTACAATTATTCTTAAAATTCAAAAATTTAGACGGATCCCCAGAAAACACACCAGGCGGAAATTCCCTGCACTTCAGCAGCAAGTTGCTCCACATGATCAGACAATTGCTTAATCTCAATTAGGAAAAAAAAAATCCTCCTACTGCCCCAGAGAAAAAAAAAAGAGGAAAAATTATATATATATATATATATATATATATATATATATATATTCAAACAATGTGAAAACCATATAGCCAGCTCACCATAAAGGAGTTTCCTCTTGATGCAGTAATCAGTGTTCACCCTATGCTTTGCACGGATCCAGGCTGGGAGTATGCCCCAACAACTAGAAATATGAGGAAATTGGGATCCAGCAAAAGGATGAAAGTTCACCAGATTTGTAAAAACTTCTTTATTAATCCATTATGTCATAAAAAGTATGAGGAACTCCAATCAATTAGTAGCATTCCAGCAAGGGACTACATGTTTCAGCACTATGTGCCTTCCTCACGGTCCTATTTGAACTGAGCTCCAACACTGGCAATATATCCTCCTTTGTGGAACATATTCAAATGACCCTTAACTAAAAACAGTGGAACAAACCAATTAAAAACATCTGAGTAGATGGTTGAAACTCAGTTCAAAAATGTTGCTGGAAAAATACCTATATTGAACATGTTTTATACGTAGACAAATGATATAAACATTTAGTAATGAATCAACAATAATATGGAATAACTGACACAAAAAGCAACAATATATAAACATATATGAAAAGATGCATCATATAGTAGGCATGATCTAAACATCAGAAACAATCACAAAAATAACTCTCAGAAGGTATAATGTCATAGAGTAGGTTTAAGATAAAGATATAATCTTTTGTAAATTCATACATGAACTCTATCCCTTTTCTTTTCCTCTCAATTTCCTCTTTTCCTCCTTCTCAAAAAAAAACCAAAACAATTATTTATTTTTCTTCTTCTTCTAAGAGCGAGAGGCATAGTAGACAATTTTCCTCCTTCTCAAAAAAAAAAAAAAAAAAAAAAAAAATTATTTGTTTTTCTTCTACTCTTACCTAATATTGTGTAATGAGATCCATTCTACTGTTCAGTCCGTCTGGAACTCTAGTCTCTAATAAAAAGATCCACCTACTTTCTCTGGATAGAATTTTACTTTTAAAGTCACCACCCCTATGTGGTTTTGTAACCACCTCTATTCCCCTAAAGGAAAAACTTTTTAAATCTCCTTTATGCACATTAGCAAAGTGTTTGGAAACCGCAGAGGCTCCTGCAATAGGCAAATTAACCGAATCCGACAAATGTTTTTGCATACGCTGTTTCAATGAATTAGTGGTGCAACCCACATATTGAAGTCCGCAAATATTGCAATCAATAAGATATATTACATTTTCTGTATTACAATTAATAAAGGAAAAAATCTCAAAGTTTTTCCCATTTTTTATAGAAGAAAATGTTTTTGTTTTAACAATATATTTGCAACACTTACAGATTTTTGCACCACAACCATAACAGCCTACAATTTTCATCCAATTTTGTTTCCATTTTTTGTCTGGATCAGTAAATAAACTTGCCGTCAACATAGAACCTATAGTAGGAGCTCTCCTCGCAACAAATTTAATTGAATATTTTTTTAATATTTCTTTCAATTCACCACTTTGTTCTAAAATGGGCAAATGTTTTTTAATAATGGAAACTATTTCTTGATACTGTGGACTAAATTTGGTGCTAAAAACTATACCCAAGTCATTATTTTTTTCTTTGATATTTTTATATTCCAACAATTCCTGTCTATTTAAATTGTCTACTATGCCTCTCGCTCTTAGAAGAAGAAGAAAAATAAATAATTGTTTTGGTTTTTTTTTTGAGAAGGAGGAAAAGAGGAAAGGGAGAGGAAAAGAAAAGGGATAGAGTTCATGTATGAATTTACAAAAGATTATATCTTTATCTTAAACCTACTCTATGACATTATACCTTCTGAGAGTTATTTTTGTGATTGTTTCTGATGTTTAGATCATGCCTACTATATGATGCATCTTTTCATATATGTTTATATATTGTTGCTTTTTGTGGCAGTTATTCCATATTATTGTTGATTCATTACTAAATGTTTATATCATTTGTCTACGTATAAAACATGTTCAATATAGGCATTTTTCTGGCAACATTTTTGAACTGAGTTTCAACCATCTACTCAGATGTTTTTAATTGGTTTGTTCCACTGTTTTTAATTAAGGGTCATTTGAATATGTTCCACAAAGGAGGATATATTGCTAGTGTTGGAGCTCAGTTTAAATAGGACCGTGAGGAAGGCACATAGTGCTGAAACATGTAGTCCCTTGCTGGAATGCTACTGATTGGAGTTCCTCATACTTTTTATGACATAATCGATTAATGAAGAAGAAGTTTTTACAAATCTGGTGAACTTTCATCCATTTGCTGGATCCCAATTTCCTCATATATATATATATATATATATATAAAATTCTGACACTTTTTTTTTCCTTTTATACAATTTTCTCCTGCTTTTGAGTACCCTAGAATCTGCGGTATGGCTGGTGGTTCGGTTATGAATGGGTCACCGAGGAGGACAACAAAAAGCTAGGTCCCAGAAAACCAGAGAGGCTGGCAACTATGCAAATTGCAGATCCCTGATCTTAACCACACAACTAGCAGCAGTCATGGAGCGTACCTACGATGAACCTAGATGCCTCGTCACAACCGGAGAGCTAAATAAACCTAAAGCAAGAAGAGGGGAAAACTAACTGCCCCAGAGCAGACCCCAAAGGAAAGACAGCCCCCCACATGTATTGACGGTGAAACAAGATGAAAACACAAACACAGGCAGGAAAATAGGCTGAGCAAATGATGGGGCCAAACTAACTAGAAAGGACAGGAAAGGAAAGACACTGTCTGCAATCTGCCAAAAACCCTACCAAAATGATGTCCAACACTTCTGATAGCAAAATTAACCCTGAAGTCACTAGACTTCTCCCACTATATCAGCACTCTGAAATATTCTGAGACAGAGCAAAAAGAGGCCAATCTAATAAGGGACAAAAAAGGCAAATTGGCAAATACAGATAAATAAGAGAGGAAATTCAGCACAGCCCCAGCCGGGGCTGGCTGACCACACAAAAAACTGAATTGACCAACAAGAGCAAGTGTGAACATTAGCAAAAACAAACTTAGCTTGAGAATACTGGAACAGAGCTGAAGTCCAAGACCTGAGAAGCAGACTGAATCACCAGCACCATGATAGGGCGTTGGCTGTCTTATATCCAGTCTGATACTCCAGAGATCCAATCGTTATCGTCCTCATCAGGTGACAGATCACTACCAATTAAACTAACCTCACTACCTCCTGTCACCACCAGAGGGAGAACGGAAAGAGAACTCTCAACTGGTGGAGCAGAAAATGAGTTTACAACAGCTGGCCTTGCTGTCCATGCATACGAAAACAGAATGGGAGTACAAAATGAATAATGTGAAGTTGATTTTCCTGTGCCCATCCAGTATGTACTGTAGGTTCAAAGGCTTTTTGGGGTGCATATTACTTGGTAGCAGGGCAGGCCTTGCTTGTCAATGCATAAGAAAACAGAATGGGAGTACAAAATGAATAATGTGAAGTGGATTTTCTGGTGTCCATCCAGTAAGTGGCTTGAAAAAGCTTATTGGGGTACATGTAACTTTGGGGCAGGCCAGGCCTTGCATTCAATGCCACATGTTTTAAGGAAGCCCTCCTGTACCTCTCGTGAAAGGGTTATTGTGGTGCGTTGTAATTCTTGGCAGCCCATCCACTCACTGCATGGACAACAACAGTTTAGGAGACCCACTGTTTAATTATGGCTCTTTAAGAAGATTAATGCCACCTGATGCCCCTGTAAAATAGGCTCTGTAACTTTAAGACTACCTCCTTCATAAATGAAACAAGATGTGTCTGCTTATGTGTCTCACACCACATGGCCAGCTAGGGTTGTTAAATGTTGCAATGACATTTCCCAGTGAATGCATTTGTAGTGGTTGAAACTTGAAAGCAATGTTAAAGTTGAAAAACGCTTCAAAAACACTGCATCTGAACATAGCCCGAGTGGAGGAGGAACATTTTGGTGTGGGGTTAATTATTTTGCCTTATATGCAAGTCATTAACCTCGAAAGGATGTGCCTTAACATTTTTCCCAGCAAAATCTGTTTTGGTTCCGTTTTGGTGTTTTTTGGTGCACCTGTAAAAATAGCATAAAACTCTTTAAAAATTGTTTAAAGCTGTGAAATACGAGTCAGGAATGCTTCCAGGGGCAATCCCCATGATGTTCCCGTGTCATTTGAGCAGTGTTTCCATCATTTCCAAATGTTTTTAGACCTTTAAAGGACCCCCGGGGGAGATCGCAGAAAAAAGATTGGGTCTCCCTTAGACTTACATTGGGCTCGTTGTTCTGTCCGACTACCCGAGTATTCCAATTTGTTCAACCCGAGCATTTTAGTGCTCGCCCATCACTAGTTGACTCCAATGACACGGCAAGTACGGATCTACTGACAATCTGCAAGGACTTTGAAGAGTTGGGGAAGAAAGTAAAGGAATTGGATGCACAGGTAGTTTTTTTTTTCTTCTATCCTACCAGTAGACAGGCATGGCACCATGAGATGGAACAGAATCCTTGATGCGAACAAATGACTAAGACGATGGTGCAGACAACAAGGGTTTGGAATCCTGGACTATGGTGTGAATTACTTGTACAATGCACTTCTCGACAGAGACGGACTACACCTCAACAAACCTGGGAAACACACATTCGCCAGAAGACTCGCTACACTCATCAGGAGAGTTTAAACTACAACCCCTGACAAAAATTATGGAATCACCGGCCTTGGAGGATGTTCATTCAGTTGTTTAATTTTGTAGAAAAAAAGCAGATCACAGACAGGGCATAAAACTAAAGTCAATTCAAATGGCAACTTTCTGTCTTTAAGAAACACTAAAAGAAATCAAGATAAAAAAAATGTGGTAGTCGGTAATGGTTAGTTTTTTGAACCAAGCATAGGCAAAAAATTATGGAATCACTCAATTCTGAGGAAAAAATTATGGAATCATGAAAAACAAACCAACAAAAAAACACTGCAACGCATCACTAGTATTTTGTTGCACCACCTCTTGCTTTTATAACAGCTTGCAGTCTCTGAGGCATGGACTTAATAAGTGTCAAACAGTTCTCTTCATCAATCTGGCTCCAACTTTCTCTGATTGCTGTTGCCAGATCAGCTTTGCATGTTGGAGCCTTGTCATGGACCATTTTCCTCAACTTCCACCAAAGATTTTCAATTGGATTGAGATCCGGACTATTTGCAGGCCATGACATTGACCTTATGTTTCTTTTTTCAAGGAATGTTTGCACAGTTTTTGCTCTATGGCAGGATGCATTATCATCTTAAAAAATGATTTCATCATCCCCAAACATCCTTTCAATTGATGGGATAAGAAAAGTGTCCAAAATATCAACATAAACTTGTGCATTTATTGAAGATGTAATGACAGCCATCTCCCCAGTGCCTTTACCTGACATGCAGCCCCATATCATCAATGACTGTGGAAATTTGCATGTTCTCTTCAGGCAGTCATCTTTATTAATCTCATAGGAACGGCACCAAACAGAAGTTCCAGCATCATCACCTTGCCCAATGCAGATTCGTGATTCATCACTGAATATGACTTTCATCCAGTCATCCACAGTCCACGATTGCTTTTCCTTAGCCCATTGTAACCTGTTTTTTTTTCTGTTTAGGTGTCAATGATGGCTTTAATTTAGCTTTTCTGTATGTAAATCCCATTTCCTTTAGGCGGTTTCTTACAGATCGATCACAGACGTTGACTTCAGTTTCCTCCCATTCGTTCCTCATTTGTTTTGTTGTGCATTTCCTGTTTTGGAGACATATTGCTTTAAGTTTCCGGTCTTGACACTTTGATGTCTTCCTTGGTCTACCAGTATGTTTGCCTTTAACAATCTTCTTATGGTGTTTGTATTTGGTCTAGATTTTAAACACAGCTGACTGTGAGCAACCAACATCTTTTGCAACACTGCGTGATGATTTACCCTCTTTTTTTTCTTTGATTCATGTCAGTCCACTTGGTGCAACAGCTCTCCAAGGTGTGCGCACTTCTTTTTAGATGTAGACTAATGAGCAGATCTAATTTAATGCAGGTGTTAAATTTTCATTCCCAAAACTACCGGGCGATTCCATAATTTTTGCTTGGTTTGAAAAAGTAACCATTACTGACTACCACATTTTTTGTTCTTGATTCCTTTTAGTGTTTCTTAGGTTGTGTTCACACGTAGCATTTTTTTCGCTTTTTTTGCATGGATTTACCAAAAGATCCGCTTAAAATAAGCTTCCCATTCATTTCTATGCATTTTGCACTTTTTGTGCATATTGATGCGTTTTTTACCGGGAAAAAAGCGCTTTGAGGTAAAAGCGCAGCATGCTCATTAATTTCGCAGATTTTTCCGCATTTCTATGTGTCTGGAACCGTGCGAAAAAAAAACGCATAAAAACCACGCGTTTTTTGCGCAAAAACGAGTGGTTTCTGGGAAGGAATCCGGTTTTTATACAGAAATTTTCTGCATACGTGTGCACATAGCTTTAAAGCCAGAAAGTTGCCATTTGAATTGACTTTAGTTTTATGCCATGTCTGTGATCTGCTTTTTTTCTACAAAATTAAACAACTGAATGAACATCCTCCAAGGCCGGTGATTCCATAATTTTTGCCAGGGGTTGTAGAAGAAGCGGGGATAGGAAGAAAAACGTTAGACACGAACATGAAGCTAGAAAATATGCCAGAAAGTATATTTATGAAGGATATGAGGTGTGGCAAAAAAGACCCAAGACAACATACTCTGAAAGTAGGTAAGAAAATTTCTAAAACAATACACAGGGAGGAGATTGCAACAAAACAAAATCCTCTCAACTGCATGCTCGCAAATGCCAGAAGCCTGACAAACAAGATGGAAGAACTAGAAGCAGAAATATCTACAGGTAACTATGACATAGTGGGAATAACCGAGACATGGTTAGATGAAAGCTATGACTGGGCAGTTAACTTACAGGGTTACAGTCTGTTTAGAAAGGATCGTAAAAATCAGAGAGGAGGAGGGGTTTATCTTTATGTAAAGTCTTGTTTAAAGTCCACTTTAAGGGAGGATATTAGCGAAGGGAATGAGGATGTCGAGTCCATATGGGTCGAAAAACATGGAGGTTAAAATAGTAACAAAATTCTCATTGGGGTCTGTTACAAACCCCCAAATATAACATAAATCATGGAAAGTCTACTACTAAGGCAGATAGATGAAGCTGCAACCCATAATGAGGTCCTTGGTATGGGGGACTTGAACTACCCGGATATTAACTGGGAAACAGAGACCTGCGAAACCCATAAAGGCAACAGGTTTCTACTAATAACCAAGAAAAATTATCTTTCACAATTGGTGCAGAATCCAACCAGAGGAGCAGCACTTTTAGACCTAATACTATCTAATAGACCTGACAGTATAACAAATCTGCAGGTCGTCTGGCATCTAGGAAATTGCGACCACAATAATGTACAGTTTCACTTGTCTTTCGCTAGGGGGACTTGTCAGGGAGTCACAAAAACACTGAAGTTTAGGAAGGCAAAGTTTGACCAGCTTAGAAATGTCCTTAATCTGGTTGACTGGGACAATGTCCTCAGAAATAAGAATACAGATAATAAATGGGAAATGCTTAAGAATATCCTAAATAGGCACTGTAAGCGGTTTATACCTTGTGGGAATAAAAGGACAAGAAATTGGAATAAAGCAATGTGGCTAAACAAAGAAGAGGGGCAAATTAACAAAAAGCATTTAAACTACTAAAGCAGGATGGCACCGCTGAAGCTCTAAAAAAACTATAGGGAGAAAAATACTTTATCTACTAAACTAATTTAAGCTTCCAAAAAGGAAACAGAGAAGCACATTGCTAAGGAGAGTAAGACTAATCCCAAGCTGTTCAACTATATCAATAGTAAAAGAATCATAAGTGAAAGTGTAGGCCCCTTAAAAAATTGTGAGGAAAGAATGGTTGTAGATGACAAGGAAAAAGCTAATATATTAAACACCTTCTCCACAGTATTCATGGTGGAAAATGAAATGCTAGGTGAAATGCCAAGAGACAAAGAAAACCCTATATTAAGGGTCACCAATCTAACCCAAGAAGAGGTGCGAAACTGGCTAAATAAGATTAAAGTAGATAAATCTCAGGGTCCGGATGGCATTCACCCATGAGTACTAAGAAAACTAAGTAATGTAATAGACAAGCCATTATTTCTTATATTTAGAGACTATAGCGACGGGGTCTGTTCCACAGGACTAGCGCATAGCAAATGTGGTACCAATATTCAAAAAGGGCTCTAAACGTAAACCTGGAAATTATAGGCCAGTAAGTCTAACCTCTATTTTTGGTAAAATATTTGAAAGGTTTCTGAGGGATGTTATTCTGGATTATCTCAATGAGAATAACTGTTTACCTCCATATCAACATGGGTTTATGAGGAATTGGTTGTCAAACGAATCTAATTAGTTTTTATGAAGAGGTAAGCTATAGACTGGACCAAGGTGAGTCACTGGATGTGGTAGATCTTGATTTTTCCAAAGCGTTTGATACCGTACCACACAAGAGGTTTGTACACAAAATGAGAATGCTGGGTCTGGAGGAAAATGTGTGTAAATGGATAAGTAACTGGCGAACTCAGTCGAGGGTTTCATGAGAGGCCTGGATGTCTTCCTGGAGCGTAACAATATTGTATCTTACAGTTAATAGGTTCTTTAGAAGGATGTAGATCTGGGGATTTATTTTGACAGAATATAGGCTGAACTGGATGAACAAATGTCTTTTTTCGGCCTTGCTAACTATGTTACTATGTTACAATTTATTACCGTGCCGACACAGACCACCTTCTGACACAGACTGCAGGGGGAACCTATTATAAGGAACTTCTCTTTGTCTGGCATGAAGTATCCTCATTAACTTAAAAATTCAAACAGATTAAAAAGAGAAAGACAAGACGGATTTCTCCAACCAATCCCATAATTTAGTGGCCAGTGTCAGGCAGCTGCTGCAAAGGCAAATAAAATAATGGGATGCATCAAAATAGGCATAGATACTCATGAGGAGAACACAATTTTACCTCTATACAAGTCACTAGCGCGACCACACTTAGAATACTGTGTACAGTTCTGGTCTCCGGTGTATAAGAAAGACATGGCTGAACTGGAGCGGGAGCAGAGAAGAGAGATCAAGGTTATTAGGGAACTGGGGGGTCTGCAATACCAAGACAGGTTATTACACTTGGAGCTATTTAGTTTGGAAAAATGAAGGCTAAAGAGTGATCTTATTTTAATGTATATATATATATATATATATATATATATATATATATATATATATATATATATATATATGAGGGGACAGTACAAAGACCTTTCTAATGATCTTTTTACTCACAGACCTGACGGGGACAAGGGGGCATCCTCTACGTCTGGAGGAAAGAAGGTTTAAACATAATCACAGATGCGGATTCTTTACTGTAAGAGCAGTGAGACTATGGAACGCTCTGTCATATGATGTTGTAATGAGTGATTCCCTACTAAAATTTAAGAAGGGACTGGATGCCTTTCTTGAAAAGTATAATATTACAGAGTATATCCACTAGTTTCCTTGATATTGCGTTGATCCAGGGAGCTAGTCTGATTGCCGTATGTGGAGTCAGGAAGGAATTTTTTCCCCCAATGTGAAGCTTACTGTTTGTCAAATGTTTTTTTTTTTTTGCCTTCCTCTGGATCAACATGTTAGGGCAAGTTAGGATAGGATATGGGTTAAACTAGATGGACTTCAAGTCTTCCTTCAACCTTAATAACTATGTTACTATGTTACAAAGAAAACCCTATATTAAGGGTCACCAATCTAACCCAAGAAGAGGTGCAAAACCGGCTAAATTAGAATAAAATAGATAAATCTCCAGGTCCAGATGGCATACACCCACGAGCACTGAGAACTAAGTAATGTAATAGACAAACCATTATTCTTATTATTTAGGGACTCTATAGCGATGGGGTCTGTTCCACAGGACTGGCGCATAGCAAATGTGGTACCAATATTCAAAAAGGTCTCTAAAAGTGAACCTGGAAATTATGTAAGTCCAACCTATATTGTGGGTAAAATATTTGAAGGGTTTCTGAGGGATGTTATTCTGGATTAGCTCAATGAGAATAACTGTTTAACTCCATATTAGCATCTCCTGTCAAACCAATCTTATCAGCTTTCATGAAGTGGTAAGCAATAGACTGGACCAAGGTGAGTCATTGGACGTGGTAGATCTTGATTTTTCCAATACTTTTGATACGGTGCCACACAAAAGATTGAAACATAAAATTAGAACAATGGGGATAGGGGAAAATGAGTTTAGGTGGTTTAAGAGCTGGCTCAGGGATGGGAAACAAAGGGTGGTTTTTAATGGAGCACACTCGGACTGGGTCATGGTTAGCAGTGGGGTACCACAGGGGTCAGCGTTGGGCCCGCTTCTTTTTAACATATTAATGACCTTGTAGGGGGCATAGAGAGAATTTCAATATTTGCAAATGACACCTCTGCAGGGTAATCAATACAGAGGAGGACAATTTTATATTACAGGAGGATTTATGTAAACTAGAAGCTTGGGGTGATAAATGGCAAATGAGCTTTAATGGGGATAAATGTAAGGTCATGCACTTGGGTAGAACGAACAAGATGTATAATTATGTGCTTAATTGTAAAACACTGGGCAAAAGTGTCACTGAAAAAGACCTGGGTGTATGGGTGGACGACAAACTCACATTTAGTGGCCAGTGTCAGGCAGCTGCAGCAAAGGCAAATAACATAATGGGATGCATTAAAAGAGGAATAGATGCTCATGAGGAGACAATAATTTTACCTCTATACAAGTCACTAGTGCGACTACACTTAGAATACTGTGTACAGTTCTGGTCTCCAATGTATAAGAAAGACAGAGCTGAACTGGAGCAGGTGCAGAGAAGAGCGACCAAGGTTATTAGGGAACTGAGGAGTCTACAATAGCAAGACAGGTTATTACACTTGGGGTTATTTAGTGTGGAAGATCGAAGGCTTAGGGGTGATCTTAATACAATGTATAAATATATGCGGGGACAGTACAAAGACCTTTCTAATGATCTTTTTACTCTTAGACCTGTGACGGGGACAAGGGGGCATCCTCTACGTCTGGAGGAAAGAAGGTTTAAGCATAATCACAGATGCCGATTCTTTACTGTAAGAGCAGTGAGACTATGGAACTCTCTGCCATATGATGATGTAATGAGTGATTCCCTACTAAAATTTAAGAAGGGACTGGATGCCTTTCTTGAAAAGTATAATATTACAGGGTATATACACTAGTTTCCTTGATATTGTGTTGATCCAGGGAACTAGTCTGATTGCCGTATGAGGAGTCGGGAAGGAATTTTTTCCCCCAATATGAAGCTTACTGTTTTCCACATGGGTTTTTTTCCTTCCTCTGGATCAACATGTTAGGGAAAGTTAGGATAGGATATGGGTTGAACTAGATGGACTTAAAGTCTTCCATCAACCTTAATAACTAATGTCACTATGTTGCCAAGTAACTGGGTTAGTGATAGAAAGCAGAGGGTGGTTATAAATGGTATAGTCTCTAACTGGGTCGCTGTGACCAGTGGTGTACCGCAGGGGTCGGTGTTGGGACCTATTCTCTTCAACATATTTATTAACGATCTGGTAGAAGGTTTACACAGTAAAATATCAATATTTGAAGATGATACAAAACTATGTAAAGCAGTCAATACAAAACAAGATAGTATTCTGATACAGGTGGATCTGGATAAGTTGGAAACTTGGGCCGAAAGTTGGCAGATGTGGTTTAACATTGATAAATGTAAGGTTATACACATGGGAAGAAGGAATCAATATCACTATTACACATTGAATGGGAAACCACTTGGTAAATCTGACATGGAGAAGGACTTGGGGATCCTAGTTAATGACAAACTTACCTGAAGCAGCCAGTGCCAGGCAGTGGCTGCCAAGGCAAACAGGATCATGGGGTGCATTAAACAAGGTCTGGATACACATGATGAGAGCATAATACTGCCTCTGTACAAATCACTGGATAGACCGCACATAGAGTACTGTGTACAGTTTTGGTCTCCGGTGCTCAGGAAGGATGTAATGGAACTAGAGTGAGTGAAAAGGAGAGCAACAAAATTAATAAAGGGGAAGTGGGAACTACAATACCTCAAGAGATTAGAAAAATTAGGATTATTTAGTCTAGAAAAAAAGACGAGTGAGGGGTGATCTAATAACCATGTATAGGTAAATAAGGGAACAATACATATTTCTCCGAGGATCTGTTTATACCAAGGAAGATGACCATCAAAAGGTGAAATTTTCTGTGTCTGGAGGAGAGATTTTTCCAAAAACATAGAAGAGGATTCTTTACTGTTCATAGAATCATAGAATCGTAGAGTTGGAAGGGACCTCCTGGGCAATCTGGTCCAACCCCTTGCTCAAAGCAGGATTCGCTAAATCATCCCAGTCAGATGTCTGTCCAGCCTCTGTTTGAAGACTTCTAGTGAAGGAGAGCTCACCACCTCCCATGGCAGCCTGTTTCACTCATTGATCACTCTGTCAAAAAGTTTTTTCTTATATCTAATCTGTGTCTCCTCCCATTCAGTTTCATCCCATTGCTTCTAGTCTTTCCTTGTGCAAATGAGAATAAAGATGATCCTTCTACAATGTGACAGCCCTTCAGATATTTGTAGACAGCTATTAAGTCTCCTCTCAGGCTTCTCTTCTGCAACATTCCCAAATACTGCAACCTTTCCTCATAAGACATGGTTTGCAGACCGGTCACCATTCTGGTCGCTCTTTTCTGAACTTGCTCCAGTTTGTTGATGTCTTTTTTAAAATATGATGCCCAAAACTGGACACAATATTCCAGATGATGTCTGACCAAAGAGGAGAGGGCAATAATTGCTACACGTGATCTAGACTGTACGCTTCTGTTAATACATCCTAGAATTGCATTTGCCTTTTTTGCTGCTGCATCACACTGTTGACTCATATTCAGTCTGTGATCTCTTAGTATACCCAAGTCTTTTTCACATGTGCTGTTGCTTAGCCCTATTCCTCCCATTCTGTATATGCTTTTTTCATTTTTATTGCCCAGATGTAGTACTTTGCATTTTTCCCTGTTAAAAACCATTCTGTTAGTTGCTACCCACTGCTCCAGTTTATTTATATCTTTTTGAATCCTCTCTCTTCTCTAGTATTAGCTATCCCTCCTAGCTTTGTGTCATCAGCAAATTTAATCAGTTTACCCTCAAATTTCTTCATCTAAATCATTGATAAATATGTTGAACAATACAGGGCCCAGGACAGAGCCCTGTGGTACATTTTCTTTCTGAGAGAAAACAGATGCAAATTAGGAATTTAAAAGTTCAGCCTTCTCAACATCCTGTCTTACCATTTCATCATTTTCATCCTGTAAAAATCCTATAGCATCTTTGACTTTTCTTTTACTTTTGACATATCTCCAAAATCCTTTATTATTGCTTTTGACTTCTCTTGCAAGCCTCAATTCATTGTAAGCTTTAGGATAATCTGATTTGTGACCTGCAATTTTTGCAGACATTATATTCTTCTTTAGATATGCCTCCCTCTTTCCATTTGATAACCATTTCTTTCTCCCTTTTTAGCATGTGCTTAAGCTCTGTGTTCAAGATAGGATAGGGTGGGTTGAACTAGACGGACTTAAAGTCTCCCTTCAACCTTAATTACTATGTTACTATCCTGGTTTCCTTAAATGCTTCCTATTCTTCCCTCTTTTCGGAATTGATAACAACTGTGCTTTGAGAATTATTTTTCAAGTTTTCCCATCCTTCCTGGACATTTTTGCCCTTAAGGATATCCAGCCATTGGATCCCTCCAATTCACTTTCTGAATCCCTTAAAATTCGCCTTTCTGAAATCTTACCTTGATGTCTGAGTCTTCACAGGTCTTCCTCCTCTAGTTATCCAAAATTCTAAAATAGCATGGTCGCTACCTCCTAGGGTCCCAGCCACTCTTACCTCTTCAACCATTTCCTCCCTGTTCATGAGGATTAGATCCAAGGTAGCAGATCCCCTTGTTTATCCCCTACCTTTTGGAAGATAAAGTTGTCAGCAAGGATAAGAATTTCCTTGACCTGTTAGTTTTGCCTGAGAGATTCCCAACAAATGTCTGGATAGCTGAAATCTCCCATGACAACTATGTCATGGGAGATTTTAACTATCCACAAATTTGTTAGGGCAGTGAGAATCTGGAATTCCCTGCCTGAGGAGGTGGTGATGGCGAACTCAGTCGAGGGGTTCAAGAGAGGCCTGGATGTCTATCTGGGGCGTAACAATACTGTATCTTACAGTGATTAGGTTCTTTAGAAGGATGTAGATCTGGGGATTTATTCTGACGGAATATAGGCTGAACTGGATGGACAAATGTCTTTTTTTGGCCCTGCTAACTATGTTACTATGTTACCTTTTACTCTGTGTCCTCTCATTATATGAGCTATTCATTTATAAGTGCCCAGTATCTATTGACCTTATAAACTAGTATCAAGTGATATATCTACAATCCTTTTATAGCTATCTATGTATTTATCTTATACTCAATAAATACGGTGCACTTAATCTTATTTCAACCTTGATAGTGACACTCTCTTAGGATACATTTTACTCTATAATGGCACTTTTGCACATAGCCACTAGATGGAACTACATTTGACATTTGCATGAATTTTTATATCTACACATGGTTTACACAAATTATATTTTCTTGTCTTAACTATATACTATTTAACATTATAAGCTATGTATTTTTGTAATTATTTGTATGTATACATGATTGATTACCACAACTGCAGAGACCTGTGTGTCAAAAGCAGTGCCTTCCCGCCTCCCACCAATCCCGTAATAACAAAACACCGACAAGCGTGGATGGGTTGAACAGGTCGGTCACAGTTTATTAATAAGCAGAGAGAGGTAAGTGCAATTCGCAACGGACTCATAGCTGGAAGTCCCATCACTTTCCGCTGGGCAAGGAAGCTGATAAGCGGTTACGAACATTGCCTCCTCTACACTAACGCTGTGACATAATAACAACGTGAATAATATCTTTGCATAAAACAATTTTTAAAAACTAAATTTAAACAATAAACGCGCCCGCATATCGAGAATTCCATAAGGGAGGGAGGGTGGGACAAAAGCTTCTAAGGGTCATTTTTATGATGAGTCACCGAAGGAGGAAAAAACAAAATACTAGCTAAGTCCAGAAAAACCAGAGAGGTTGGCAGCTATTGGATTGCAGACCCCTGAACCTATCCACAACAACTAGCAGTAGCCGTGGGGGGTTCCTACGGTGCCCTAGACCCCTCGATCACAGCCGGAGAACTACATAGCCTTAAGACAGAAAGGGGAAAAAACTAAACTGCCCCAGAGCAGACCCCAAAGCAATAGGCAGCCCCCAACATATAATGACGGTGAAGCAAGATGAAAACACTAACACAGATAGAAAGATAGGTTGAGCAAATGATGGGGCCCAAGCTAACTAAATAGGACAGGATAGGAAAGCCGCTGTCTGCCATCCACAAAAACCCTATCCAAAATGTGCCAACCGACTGATAGGAAAAACAGGCCCTGAAGTCGCTAGACTTCAAAAGACTATATCAGCACTCAGGTATATTCTGAAGACAGAGCAAAAGATCAACAGATCAGAGACAAAAATGGAATTCAGCTCACCCCCGGCCGGGGATGGCAGAACTCCCAAAAAACAAGGCAAAACTGTTGTGAGTTCATTTTTCCCTTCACCATTGAGGTCTGATGAACTCCCTCCTCTGGTGAAGGAAGGTAGTGATGCTGATTACCAAACACATGGGCAGCTAGATGATGACTGGGTGGCTGGAATTGAGGACTGGATATAAGGCTGCCGACGCCCTTCTTCC